>NC_138782.1:53098463-54298463 GCF_965178545.1 Coloeus monedula
CACCTGATTAAGCAGGGACATTGCTCACTTTGCACATTAACTTACTGGTAAAGCTGTTCCCACAGCCAGAAACTTGGGTTTACATTCTTTGTTTAAGGAATTTGAAAGGCCCATATTCCTTCTCAGGTGTCTCAAGGCATTGGTGAATTTAAAGGGCAGTCTCAATTTTTGTAGCCCCAGCCAGGCTAAAGTGTGGAAAAGAAGCTGAAAAGCAAAGCATGCAGTGGAGTCCATTTCCATAGCCTGGAAGTAGGCTACAAGGTCAGGAGCAAAATTTGTAGCTTTCACTCACTGTTTCCTGGATTGTTTACACATTTTGCAAGAATCTTTTTTCTTTCTTTTTCTGTTTTTTTTTCCAAACAAAAAATTAAACAAGCCAGGAAATTCTTAATTAGAACCATTCAGCATGGTACATTCCAATTGCATATTCACTAAAGTGGAACAAGGAAATCAGAAAAATTATGGAACTCTCCATACCATGGGACACCTTTTTGGAGGTAGAAAATATATCTGGATGTAAGATTCTTTTTTTGTCAGAACTTTAACGGAGAAAAATTACAGAATGGTAGTCACTTGGTTTTCCATAACAGGTGTGAACTCCGGTTTGGGTTTTTTTTGCATTCTCACTGAGGGAGCATTTTTTGTCTGCTTAAAAATCTGCAATTACCTCTCAAACTGCATCACCAATCAACATTTGGGGCTTCCCTAGTTCTAAGGATTGCAGCTAAATTGTAGCAGTAAAATTACAAAAGATCATTTTTGACATTATAATAAGACCTCAATATGTACTACATGTCAAAACATTAACATTCATATAAAATTATTAATTACTTTTAGTTAACTTAGTCTTCTTACAATCTGAGGCCCATCTATTAGCAAACACATTCTGCACTACCTCAGCAATTCCATCTGAGGTTTAAATAAAGAACTTGTGTTTTGATACTCTTTTGATATTTGGATAACATTCCGACTTTTTATTAGAGATTTTTTAGTGAAGTGCCATCCTTGACTGTAAGCTGGCAGTTAAATTTATCATTCCAGTAACAGCCTATACTGAACACAGATTTGTAGTTCAGTATAAACTAAAAGGTTGGAATTAGCATTATCTGTTGATAATGAAAATAACATGTGCTGAAAAAAGATGCTTGAGTCAACATGATGAATGAATAAAGCAGTGGGGAGGGAGAGGCCTGAGCTGATCCAACCCATTGAAATGGGTCAGCTCTCTTGTGTTTGTCTATAAAATATAAGCCAAAAAAAAGCTGTTTCCAGCCTCCCAGGTTAGTATTTCATCAGACAACAGCAGGATACTGGCATAGCAACATTGCCTCCACAACAGATAGGACTTCTAAGTGCTGGACCAGACTGGGAAACACCCCTAGAGGAAATTTTCCTTCTTGCTATCTCTTTCATGGACGTTTTTTCTTTTCTGTAGTCCTCCTTTCTACATCAGAAACTTGCACCAGTTTTCTAACATGAAATAAGCTGTGTGAACCCTCTCCAGCCTTCCTATAGTAAAGTGGACAACAGCATGATTGATTAATAGCACCTAGATTTGGAAAGTAAGTCATTTAAATCAAAATTAAAAACTTGGCAAAGTACTAGCCTTTGACCAGCCTGAAGCATCTTTCACAGAAAACAGTTAATGCCATTTTTCTATCCCTGCCTGGAAAAGGTTGCTGAAGTGCTTCGAGAAACAGAATTTCTCCTGTTTCAGCCCCCCCGTAAAGTTAATTGCTTGAAACACTGTTAGATGATACAGCAAAAGGACCATACAGGTTTTTCTTTACTGTATTTTTTGCCTTTGCAGGATGAGCCATTAGAAAACATCTTACTTCTGTTTCTCTTTTCAAGGATTTCTCCTGTTGACAGGAACATTTACATGAGAATACAGAACAGGAACTGACTGACATTGTGTTGAAGCTTATAAAACTATCAAATTATGTCAGGTTAGAATAAATGTCACTGGCATACAGGAACATAGCATGCTTACTAAAACTTCTGCATTATTAAGTTTGAATATTTACTGAAAACTAATTAAAGAGAGTCTGTTCAAAATTAGGGAGTTTGGTTTGGGCTTTTTGTGTAGGGAAAGGGAAACTACAATTTATTTAAACTACTGAAACAGGTGATACCTGATCAGTTTTGCCACATCTCACATTTCTAATGGAGACAGGTTTGGGATTAAGCTGAAAAATGTATTCCAGAAATGAGGGAGTTATTTCCCATTCTGTGTTATTTCATTGTGTAAACAAATACACTCATGCATATGGACATTATAATGTGAGTAAAAAATAACAGCTCAAAAGCTAATAAAAATCTCTTTTTTTTTTTTTTTTAAACTACTTATAGTCAAGATGTAGCATGGCTGAATCTCAAAACCTGCTACAGGAATGATCTGCAAATCTCACTGCAACAAACAATTCCTATTTCTAGCCAGGCTGAGAATGGTATGTAAAATTCAAAATGCACTGAGAGAAAGAACTGTCCAATATTTTGCATAGATATAAAAGGATCTTGAACAATACAGATACAGCCTAACAACCACAAACCATTTGAACAAAATATAGTGGCTGAGACACTCTTTGAGGGTGAAGGCAAAGGTAGTATTCTTTCCCTGGGAAAGTGGATGAAGTCACTCAGCAAATGACATTTTAAAGTTGTTTCCATCTAAAAATGAAGAATTTTTTGAGAATGCAGGGATATAAACTTGGGACCAAGCATTCATGAACTGATACAGAGCACTCTAACAACACAAAGAAGAAACGAGAGCTGCCTCTCTCATCGAATGACGCCCAGTCAATTCAGGGAACACGGAGGTGTATCAGCAAGGGGATGTAATGCACAGATGTGTGGGAAAAGTGCCATTTACTGAGAGACAGCATCAAACACAAAATGGCAAAACCTTCTGGTGCTGTGGAAACTGGGAAAAAACAGATAAATGGCAGGTGTCAAATATGGAAATATAATGAGGAGCACAGATATGAAGGGATAAAAATGAAAATTTAAAAAAAAAGGATAAAGAAACATAAAGGTTATACAGGCCCATTTGAAGGAAGATTAAGACCATTATTTAAACAGCAAAAGAGAACAAATAAATGATGTGGCATCTAATACTTTTCTGGCCTCTGCCTTCAGTAAAGGATAAGTCAGTGCTGACCACAATTTTCTAACAAAAGGAAAAAAGAAAAGGAGAGAAACTTTTGGACTTGTAAGATAAACTATGGGTATCCCTTTTACCAGGTGTGATGAAATTACACTTTAGTACTAAGAAATAGATGGACACACCGTTAAGAGTTGTCTTGAAAACCCCTTGAAAGACTGCAGAACTGGAGGACAATGGGGAGAATTGGAGGGGTGGAGGAAAATCCACAAACTGGGTTTGGGTTTTTTGAAATATCCTTCATCCTTACTTCTTTTGTCCAGTTGTAAACAATGCAGACGCATATTACTTCTTCATCCTTTCTCTATAATTTTTGATCAAAATTGCGTTTCAACTATAAATTGTTCTGGATGTTGTAAGCAGCAAGCTTCCACTTTGTATCGTTAAATATCTTAAGTCAAGAGAATTTCTGGAAAAAGAAGGAATTACAGGATCTTGCTGCTGGTTATGAGTTACCAGGCACATAATTTTCAGCTTTTTTTTCATTTAAGAACTTATGGGAAATGTCACATATTATGGACATTTGATGTGCATGGCTTTTCATTTCTTTAGATTCTTATGGGAGCAGAATAAGAAAGTTTACCTGAAAAAACAAAATCTTCATGCAATACAGACCATAACAATAAAATAGCATATCAATATTCCTGTAAGTGTTTTGGCTCAAAATACTGAAACATTAATTAGCAAAAGCAATTAACATTGGTAGAATCATTCTCAATTTACCAACTGGGTTAACTCTGCTTCAACTTAGAACAACACTGATGTATCTGACTGCACAGAGAAAATTCTGGCACAGGTCAGGAAGCCCAATCTCTAGATGATCTATTTTTTTTTCACAGCAGGGTGGACTTGTGAGATATTCATGTGAAAATTTCCAAGTACAGAAAACTTATATAATTTGAATTTGTGCTCTGATCCATAAAACTTTTGAACTGGGATTTACATGCCACTTGAAGGAAGATAAAGGTTCAGGATCCCAAGCATAGATATCCACAGTGAGGGAGAACATACATCAGTGTCTCCCCTTGTATCTCATAGAGATAAATGCACAAAGCATCTGACAATATTTTTAGCTGAAACAGTAAAAATTATACAGTCAATTCAAGCTTTGGCTATCTAATACTGAAGACATGTTCAGCTTTATCCTCAAATTCACAGTTCTCCTAAAGCTGGCTCTGACACTTAGGCAGAGGAATGTTTGTTTAGCTTGCTGAAGCAATTATGAGGGCCAAATTAAAATATCAGTACTAGGAATAATATGCCTCTTACCTATTTTCTTCTTAAGGTAAGAGCAACTGCATTGGATTATGTCTAGAGAAAACACCCATTTTCAAATAAAAACTATATGGAAGAAAATAGAAGATGTGAGATGTACTGTAAGGGGTGAAATACTAATGGCATTTGAGCAGGCTGATCTAGAAGTTGTTGGGAGGAGGTAGCAGGAGAGATTGGATGAGATAATATTTACGGTTCCCTTCTAGCCCAAACCATGCTATGATTCTACGATTACATTTTATTCTGTGATTTGGTCAGGGACATGCTGTAAGCAGCAGTTCTTGGGACTTTGAGAACTGAAGCAATGTTATAATTTAGATTGTGAGAACATAAGATATTTAGTATTTCAACATTTCTTTTCTGCCCTGGTTGCCAGTCTATGTTTATTTTCAACTCTTGCCTTTATTTTGCTACTCACACACCATTCCTAAGGATTCATTTCACATCTGCTCACAAAGCCCAAGTTCTGATTCACCTGCTAAGCAGCAACTTTTCCATGTGGGTCTGTTTTCACAAAAGCCCCTGGCTTGGCAATTGCACAGGTCAAATCACAACATTCTCAGGATACAGAAAATAAGGCAGCTCTCTCTCTATGCTATGAGTTAGATAAACAAACAGTAATTTTACAGATATCTCTGTAATTTTACAGAACATCTTTTCTAGGTACCTGTTACATAATGGCTGGTTGTTTTTAATAAGCCCTTTATATTGAAGATCATGTGATTATATTTGCACTTTGTCATTCCTGCTTGTATTTTTTCCTCAGACTTGTGCAATAATGGGAATTCTGAGATAATCATAAAGAAAAGTTCTAAATCATAATGGGAGGATGTAGAGGGCAATAGTTCCTGCATTCAACATTAAGAGAAAGAAACCAAGGCAGAACTGAACAAGGCAGCTGGAGAGTCAAGGCAGGGCTAGAGAAAGACACTGAAAAGCCAAGCTGGAGAAAACTGATTAGACTCAGGATTAGAACAGAAGTAAAGAGCTGTGGAGATGAGGCAAGTGCAAAGCAGGGATCAAAGGCAGGAATAAAGAAAAGGCAATATCAGGAAGCTAAGGCCAAAAATGGAACCAAGGAAGGAGGGCAGATATACTGCAGTGGTTAGAGGAAAGTCTGTGTACCACCGTGCATCAGAGCTTGTCAAAATCACCTTCTATGGGAGAGTCAGCAGAAATACAAAAATACCAGTGAATAATTCACATTTCTTCTCCTCCCACTATGAAAGAAAACAGAGTTCTTTGAACAATGGGGACAGAAAATCTGTCCAAATAGGAGAGCCAAATATCATTTGTAGTTACCAAGCAGGCTAAGGGCACCACAGATTAAGTAACAAATTAATTTTCTAGAAATTAACATACAAATGAAGGATGGGTCTGGAAGCATCAAACAGACTTTGATCGTAAACACCAAGATATTTCATAATAGATTTATGGGAAGATCTGAGAAAAAGGTAGTAATTTCCCAATCCAGAAGCATAGGCATACAGCAGTGAGCAACTCCCACCAGAAGGACTGAAACTTTGTCTTAGTCTCTGCTTGAAAATGGAGGCCTGCAGATATCCAGTCCAGTGGAAGCCTTATCAGGCAGCAAGATATAACTAACAGTGAAGCCTATGACTTGGGGAGAGAAGGTAGAATTTCTACCAAAAGTGTTATTCACCTCTTCTATACAAATTCAGCAGAAAAATATTCAATCAACTTGATGATAAATTAATAAAGCATGATAAACACTGCTTGAAATTTTGACTGATTTTTTCACTTGTTCATTGACTTTTGGAGAATAATTAAAGGAAAATGATAGTTCCTTCCAAAATTTGGAGATGCACCAAGTCCTTTCTTTCAAGCCTAGCCAGCAGAGAAGAATATCAAGCAGCAACTATTGTATCCTGGTTTTGGCGTGTACATCATGCAGAGAGCTCCACTCTACAGTGTCAGCCAGGTACAGGTATGCCAATGACTCAGTTTGACAAAGATGTACAAGTATCTCCCAAAATTTATAACTAGTATCACAAAGTTTTTCAAGTTGACTACAAACACAAAGAAATATTATCAGTAATTTTCTGCATTGTACATGCTTGAAAAGAATAGAGTTTGGCAACAAAGACTCTTTTCTTTAATCCTTCCCCCTCTTTCAAATTATTCTGTGTGGTTCCTATTTTGACCAGTCAGGTATGAGTTATTTTCTTCTTTGTTAGGAAATTGTTAAAGAAGGCAGCAAAATTATCCATACTAGCAATTAGATGACTCAATGTTTATCTTTATCCAGTGTTTGCAATAAGATGATATGCATTTTAGCTGGTTGTTGGGTGATGACATCATTACTGTCCCATTGCAGTTGCTATAGAAACACAACTGGGCTTTTTACAGGCCAGGCAACAGAAAAGCTGCAGATGTTTCTGGTTTTGATACATGACTTGTCAGCCAAAGGGTAAGACCTTATAATCTTGTACCTGACAGAGAACAGAAGTATCAAAGTTCATCTATATCCCAAAAAGAGTAGATTCAATAAGGTCATTACTAAATGATAGTTTTTTTCTGCAGTTCAACCCATATTAAACAGATCATGATGCCAGCTAGGGAAGGACTTACTACGAAGTGAACTGAGTACATCTGAGTATCCTCACACTGGCTTGTAGTAGCAAGTCTGGGTTGTGGTATTTATACCTCTCCATCACATTTACATTTAGATGCTGTCAGCTGCATGCATATTTTCCAATTCCTTACAAAACCCCAAGCAAGCATTCAAGGCAGATAGACTCCTGTTTAAATCTCACATGAAAGTGAAAATACTTAAGAGATCTTTGTGGATTTGAGTCTACACTAGACCCTGAATTTCTGTAAAACTCACATTGCATATTCTCTGGGGTTATACTCCTTAAGTACGCCACATATTCTGAGTGTGCAACGTTTGGTATTTGCAGTTCAGGAGGGAAGACACAATAAAGATACTACAAGACCAGGGTTTACCCCTTCTAAAATATGTTCATAAATGAAATCACACTTTATGTTTGCATGTTTTGGTGTAGAAATTTTTGTCACAGTTGTGAAAGAAGACAATCACACAGATTTCAGAATTTGGTTTTGACTTATGTAGGCTTGAAATTTAGAAACACAAAAGTTCTCTTTCAATGAAAACAATCCTGTAAAAATTATTTGTGTGGTTTTTGGTTTGGTATTTCGTATGAAACAGTTATTTAAAGATTATTTTGGAAAGAGAAACTAAGACTCCATGCTTTCATAGAAGGTCTGAAAAGTGTCACTTCACCACTGTCAGTCTCAAAAAAATCTTTCAAAAATACTTCTATTAAAATCAATGCAAAATATATGCCACACATTGCACAAGATGCTACATGATCTTAAAACTGATAAACCAGTTACGATTCAGACTCAGAGCATGAAACCTTAATTTCTTTGCATACATGGAAGCATGTTTACTTACATACCTATGAGTTAGGAGCCAAAGTTGCAATTACAAAGAAAACATAATCAAATGCAGGCAACAGAGACTAGATGGTGTTTGAGGCAGCATGAGTCTGTTTCAGGGGACTGGACTGGTTTAAAGATTGTCTTGACTTGCTCTGTAACTGTAGTGAGATCTCAGTCATATAACACAATTAAGACACCTAAACTGAGACACTTCATTTAAGATGTCTTAATTTGTAGATAAATCTCAACCATGTATCTGAAAAGTAGAGTATAATCATTACACATTAGAATAACATAATAAAGGGGGCAGTTGTAAGGGCAGTAGGAGCAAAGACAAGTGCTGTGTTTGGGTACTATTCTTCTCTTCCATAGTAAGGCAGCATGTTTTCATCTGGAAGTCCAAAACTTGGCTTTGAGTATATGAAACTCCAGGCTCATACAGAAAAGTAGGTAAAAGGGTCTTGGTGTGGTCTCCTACAAAGGAATGAACCTTATCTCAGGGGTGGATTTACTTGGCAAAATATCCAACTCAACCCTGCTATTAAAGAAATATTTGTCATGCAATAAATCATCTATTGGAGAGACTTCCTGTCCTTACACCCTTCTCTAATGGCACAGACCAGCTTAGCTCAACCTCAGGCATATTCATAGAAACACAGGAACATAGAACATGGTCAGTTAGAAGGGATCCATCAGGATCATCAAGTCCAACTCCTGGCCCATACAGAACACCCCGAGAATCACACCATGTGCCCAAGAATGCTGTCCAAATGCTCCTTGAACTCTCTCAGGCTTGGTGCTGTGACCACTTCCCTGAGGAACCTGTTCCAGTGCACAACAGCCCTCTCAGTTAAAAGCCTTTTCCTGATATCCAGCCTAAACTTCCCCTGACAGCTTCATCCCATTTTCTTGCCTGCTGTCATTGATCACCAGAGCGAACAGATCAGTGCCTGCCCCTCCACTTCCCCTCATGAGGAAGTTGCAGGCTGAATGAAGTCTCCCCCCAGTCTCCTCCAGGCTGAACAGACCAAGAGACCTCAGCCACTCATATGGCTTCACCTCCAACCCTTCACCATCCTCATGGCCCTTTCTGGATGCCCCCCAATAGCTTAATATCTTTTATATGTTGTGGCACCCACAACTGCCCCCAGCACCCAAGGTGAGGCTGCCCCAGTGCAGAGCAGAGCGGGACAATCCCCTCCCTTGCCCGGCTGGCGATGCTGTGCCTGATGCCCCCTGGGACAAGTTGTCTCTCCTGGCTGCCAGGGCAGAGCTGACTCAGGTTCAACTTGCCATCGACCAGGAACCCCTGGTCCCTTTCTGCAGTGCTGCTTTCCAGCATCTCATTCCCCAGTCTGTACACACAACCAGGATTGTTCCATCCCAGGTACAGAATCAGGCCCTTGCCCTTGTTAAATTTCATGTATGTCCATAGCTTAATTCAGTTTAAAAAGGAGCAACAGTGGGAAAAAAAAGCACAATGCATTTTAAACTTTACCATAACAATATTCAAATGTACTTTTTCCTAGAACAAAAATTAAACAGATTTTCCAAGTGCATTTTTCTTTTTTAAGGAAGAAACACAGCTCCAAAGCAGACACTGCTTTTTATCTCTGTTTTTATCTGACTCTTTTTATCAGAAATGTATCCAAAACCCACAGGAAACATTCATTAATTGCACACAACAACAAACCTAGAACATCTGCACTATCTTTTTTTATCTCAGCAGTGTTGAAAGGCTACATTTCCTATTGTAGTACCAGGTTGAACTACTCCACTTTGAGAGTGAGCAAGCAGCATTACATTTTTTTACCCACTGAGTTACTAGAAAGAGACTTATCAGTATTTTTAAACAAAAAATATATTATTGTATGATTTGCATGCATGTATACTAGTCTGTAATAAATTATTAATATTTAAGCCATTCTGCAAAGTGAATCAGGTAATTATTTCCCTTGTTAAGGAGTATATCTGAGCTTTTATTCAAATAAATGCAAATAACAATATCCTATATTTTATTGGTGATGTGTTTTTGCACTGGTGAACAGTTACATGAATGTTTCCACTGAAGTCATCCTGCCAACTTCAGCAATGAAGTGTTCAGCTAGATGAGTAAGAGACAGATTGTGTAATTTAATTTTCCTTTCCTTTTTACATTAATACAAGTAAAATCTGTTGGCTAATAGTCTAGTATACTCTCCTATGATGAAAATTAACAATATAAGCAGTTTTGGTTAGACACCGAAAGTAATAAATTTTGTCAAATGAAAATATTTTTGGAAATCCTAAGTGACTACCGAAGAAAGATTTAGAGAAAATTCCAACTCACACATAATTGCAGTGGTACCATCTCTGTGCAACCATGTATTTACTATGGCATTTAAGCAATGCTATCTCCCAAAATTAATGGCACTGAATGACTTAGCAGGACACAGTGAAAAATAATTCATTGTCCTCTAAAAACCTTTTGCAAAACATATTTCCTCTCCAGTTTAATTAAAGCCATCTAAATCTCAGTCATTCCTTTTTATTTGTTCACATTATTTATTTAATGCTGAAATCTTTTATTTATATGGGATTGTGCAGGTAATTTATTTATAACAGAAGTTATTTAACTGAACTAGCAGTGAATTGTGCATGAGATCACCTGTGCCCATAGAGAACTCAACTGAAGTGATTCAGATCCCATCGAAATGCAATCAGCCTTCGAGCCATGGCCTTAGTCACAGAACTTAGATTTTCCCTTTTATAAAGGGTTAGAAGAAGGTTCCAGTGCAGAGAGGATGCCACCAGTTATACCATGTTCTCTAGATGTGTGTGCCCATTTGTGGTTTGGAAGGTAAGTATTTGTTAATTCTCATCAGTTACACAAAGAATTTTGTTAAGGGCAAAAGGAACATACCTCATATGCAAACCCAAGAATTTATTGGCAGCTTAATTAGCCTTAGCAATCTGATCCATTATTTTTAACCTACTTGCAAATAAAATTTTATTACATACATAATATGGTATAAAAGGTAGTACGATGTATTACATACATATATTATACACAATTCAAATTATATATATCCAAACCTTCATGTTTTTGATGTTTTATTGACCTTCTTAAGGTCAAACACTTGGTGGGGTGCAGAGGGGGGGAAATGAAGGGATGCAGAGGAGAGGAGGAAAGAAGGGGAGTCTGCTGTATGAAGAGAATTTTTCCAGGAGGATAGCAGTGTGGACTGCTATCATCCTCACTTAGAGTAATTTTAAGGTTTGATAACATGTTCTACACACCTTGTTTTTTCTTCATTGTTCAGCAAGACCACAGAGCAAGTCAATTCTCTGGGTTGTTTTGTTTTCTTTTTTTTAACTGCTTTTGGTAAATCTGTTTCTGATATAACAAACTTGCCATGATATAACAAACTTGCCAAGGTTTCATTCCTTTGCTGGAGACTGGAGAGCCACTTAACAGCCCAGAGTCTCCAGAATAAATCTATGCCTCTGTTTTTAAGACCTGTGTCTGTCACCTCATGCCTTTATTTCTCTGTGCTGCAGCTCTTTGTAGCCTTACAGGGAATTAATTCCACACACAATTAACACTATTTATTGTGTACTAGTTGCAGAAAAAGCAATAATCATCACAACCACACAATCATAGAGAGTCAAACAAACACCAAAAAAAGTAGGTGATAGTCACCTGGCCATTAGGTAAGTAGTGCTGCAACTTAAATCTCCAGGAAGGCCAAGATGGAGCCTAGGGGAAGATCTGTGGCCTATTACAAGCAAAACTGTCCCCAAATTCACTGGACTACAAGGTTACATATGTCGTTTGAAGAGACAAAAATAAACTTAGCTGGTGGTTTCTAGGACAGAAAAAAAATCAGTGACAGATTTCTACAGCAAAAGTGCATCTGCAATCTACCTCTGAACACCATATGTGAGATAAAGCTGAGGGTAACATGCTTGAAGTTAAGTCTATTGTGGTTGAATTACGCATCCATGCAAGATTGGGGAAATTAGGTAAGTCACCTACAAACTGATATACACAAGGATGTATTTGTATGTCCAGTTGACTATATTATACTTCAGAGTAACAAGATGCACATGTATAATATTTTCAAGCACATGCCAGTCTTTCCCTAACCCTTTTGATCCATCTGCTCAGATGAAAAACCCAACAGACCAAATCCCAAAAGAAAAACCTAAAAAAGAATTTTGAACACTGGCTTCAGAAGTCTCAAACACACTTTAATCTTCTATTTGGTCCCTTACAGACCAGTTCATTTCACAGCAAGATGCCACTTGAATGACACATGACTTTTCATTGGGATGGTGCTGTGCAGGGCCAGAAGCTGGACTCAGTCATCCTTGTGGGTCCCTCCCAACTCAGCTGACTCTGTGATTTTGTGATTCTGCAGTGTGACAGGCAAAATCTACAATTTTTCATGCAAAGCTTTTCTTATCTTGATTGCTACACATTGACACCATCATGTGATTTCTTCCCTATGAGTACTTCTTTCCTGCTGTTTTAACTACCGTCCATCTACATCCATATCTATTTTCATTGTTTACTTATAAAATTTTAAAACAAGCCCACACTGTGCTAGGACTGGGATTAAAATATTTATGGATGTTGCATAGGTATCATGGAAACCAAAAAAGAAAGCTGTGATTAGTATATCCACCAGGTTGCTAAGCAAAGAAGCATCTTTTCCTTTACAGACTGGATGACTGCAGGAGATTTAGGGAAAATGCAATCCTTATAGAAAGGAAACCCACAGGTCATCAGGTAAGAATAACGTAAAGTAAGTTTCACGAAAGCTTTCAGTTTGAATGTAGGGGAGGTCTGGGTAAAAAAAAAAAAAATTGTTCACTGCAACCCCCCCAACTCATTATTATATCAAATTTGTTCCTTCCTTTATTCATACCACATGAAAGAATCAGTTTATTTTCACATTATTATATTGCCCTTCATAATACAGAATTTCACATGAGTTTTATCCTATAAAAAGTGAAAAGGAAGCCAAAATTATTGAAAGGAAAAGTCCTTCACACCCAAGACAGACATGTCTAGCAGATTTCAGCTTCCAGCCAAACTGTTGGTATGGCAACAAAAGACATTCATAGTTCAAAGACAGAATTGATAGTGTGAGATATATTGTGTATTCATGTTCAAAAATACATTTTGAAGCTCTGTTATTTGATTAGTTTTAAAAGTGGATGCTCTTTGGTATATGTTTTCCAAGTCACATAGATCTGATAAAATTCTTCCAAAAATTATTATAAATAATTACCACTCCCTCAAAAGCAGTAAGAAAAGAGGTAGTTTTCTGATCAGTCCCACATCATTTCAGTTACTCATGTTTGTGAACAGAATTTATATACTGTTTTGCTTCTCTGCCTGACACAGTTTCTGAAATTTCACTGTGGGGGATTCTGACATTAAAGTAACAATGTATCAGGTACAACAAAAACACTGATACCTTGTAAGTGCAAATATATAATTTCAAGTATCAAATAAGAATTGTATTAGTGAAAACCACCCCTTACCTCAAAATAGTATCTGTTATAGCCTGGCATGCAAAATCCTTTTTATATAATAAAGCAAGAGGCTCATCTAGATGTTCTGAGATAAATGATACATAGGGCAGTCATCTCCAGGCTCCATTCATCTATCTATCTTACTCATTCTGCCTTAAACATACTGAACAACAATTTGTCAAAAATGTCATCAAGGCATCATTTGGGCCTCTGACATTGAAGAACATTGAGTATTTTGTTGCTTGTAGCTGTACCAAGAGCACATACTGACAGATGCTAGGAAGTTTGGTTCATTTTCACCATACAAAATTAAAAGGCATATCTGTGATGCACTCCACATGTTGATCTTAGCCCACAGCACCCATCAGTCCTGAGCAGAGGACATCCACCACCCTGCTTGGCTGGAACTATACTGTCCCATTTTAAAAAAATTTTCCAAAAGGCTGGTGCTACGCGGGTCACTATCTTTTCTTGTTGATACATGAGAGCAGCTGGAGACATAAAATACCAAATACAACATCTGAGCTCTGCTGATAAAATGGCCAGACATTTAAATCTGTTAGATGCATCTATCATGTCCTTGTATGCTGGTAAAAAGAATCCCAAAATTGTCAACTACACTCTTTATTGAAGCAACTAAACTCCCATGCATTGTTTTTTTACTGGAAGCTACTTTTACTTTTCACATCTGTATTATTAGTGCCATAAAAGGTAACCTCATGCTAATCACACTATGCCCTCTCCAACTTGTATTTGTGCAATGTGAAGATGTCTTCACAGATAAGTTACTAAAGCATATTAAATCCAACAGTCAATGTGAATTTGCTTGGTAGGTTACTCTACTAATGGAAACACACCAAGAAAACTGGCAAAAGATGTAATTTGTGGTACTTGGCAAGGATAACACTGTGTGTGAAGGCAATGCATCTTCAGAGAAAACAAACAAAACAACAGCCATTTCATCACTTTCAGAATTCATTAGCTCAAAGGAATTTAATTTCAATTCCTGTACAGCCTTAGTATATGCCAAATGTGTGCATGCATGTGTATGTTCCACCAGCTTTCTGGTATATTCACTTGGCACTACACTCTGCAATTCAGCCAAAAGCTTAACTAAAATTCTCTGATACAAGACCTCCTTCTTTATTAAATCATGTTTTAATTTTACTATGCCATAGCATGTGAATACAATTTCTGAGCAGCCAACAAATCTCATTTGTTTTGGCAAAAGTAATAATTTTATTTTACTTTGGCCAAGGCTGTTACTGTATTTGACTTCACTTTGTATCAGTCCTTATGTCCAGAAACCAATCTTGTTCAGATTTCAGAGGTCTTACTAAGGACTTTAAATACTAACTGTAAAAGGAAAGAAATATCTAACTTTTTGTAAGAGTTAAAAGTGTTCTCAACAGTGTTTACTTGTTTGAGTGCAAATACAAGGCTGAAAAGCTGAAGGAATAGTAAACTCCATGTGCAATGCTAATTGTCTTATATTAAAGAACAGTATCACTTTTATGTTTTCTTACATCCTCCTTACACCAGAACTCAGCATTTTTCATTTCACTGTAATGAATTCTTTTCTAATGGATATTCAGCACTAAGTCATTTATACCAATTTGTTTCAGTAACAAATGAATTCCAGAAGTACCACAACTAAGAAAGCACTGATTCACTACCTAGTTGGTTTCTGCATTTCTACACAGACCCCCAGTGAATAACCACAGACCCTCAACTTGGCACTTCCTTTCTTTGACCTCAGACTCAGCAGGAGTCCCTCTGGCCCCGTCCATGCTGACTGCAGGAAGCAGAAGAGGTCACTTTAGCTCTTGTGGATCTAAAGAACACTGCTTTGGGGTTTCCCCTCTGCACAGATGTCAGTTGTTGGTAAGACTGATAGAAACTTTAATTCTGAAGAACTTTACTTGTCTGCCAAATCTATTTGAAATTGGCCAAGAGTCTTAATACTTAATCTTTTTTACACTTTTTTTTTTCTGTAGAGGCTAGGGTAAGGGAAAGTGAATTTTGACCAGATTCATTCCCTTTCATATTCATTTTCAACACTAAAATTTTAATAACTAAGAATTCAGATGTTCAGCTCTTCCAGATTTAGCCTTGCCAGTAGAAAGTTATACTACATTATTAAAGAGTGCGCTCAGAAGTTTTTTCCTATTTTTTCCCCCTTATTTTTTTTCCCTTGTGAAAGCAAACTGTATGTTAAGTTTAAAAGCATTCCAGCAAGACTGTGAAATAAGAACTTCAGCAAGCTTAGAAATGTAATCATTCTTGCAAATGAAATGTCCCAGATTCTTAAGCTTCCCCAGGACACAGCCAACTCCTATTAATATTATTAGTAGTAGTAATATTTAAAGACAACTGGATGATAGACCTCTTTTCTTTTTGCATCTCTCACCATTATTCAGAACTGTAGCTTTTATTAGATTTTTTTTTACATTATATTTCTTATTACTGACTGATGGTACATTTCTTGCCAATAGCAGATACTTCAAATTCAGAACCAACTTGTATATCTATACTTTTTTTCTTCAGTTCCACACTTTTTTCCTTTGATGAAAGGGATTTTTAAATTAAAACAAACAAACAAAAAACCCACATAACAGCTGACAAACACTTAAATGTTTATGTTAAAGACAGTCATCTCAGTGCTTTCAAATAATTTATTTTTTTAAAAATCAATATCTATAAGAACTGGATAGTTTATAGAACAGGTAATGAGATGTGAAGACTTCTATCAGTATTTAGGTCCAGCCATAAAACTGAAAATAAAGAATTACTGAGATCACCATACCAGTGAGCATCTGTTATTGATGAGAATCCAGTTTCTCATGAGAAAAAGCAGTCACATCAGAACACAAATGTAGCTGACATATCGCTTGGTATCACTATTCAGGAGACAAAGACAGTTGTCCTCTTTCATTTGGAGCATTATATTTTTGGGTGTTGCACTAGATCTGTTCAGCCTGTAAAGGATGTATATTTCTGCCGTTTTCCCTCTAATATGCTATACAAAAACTAACTTCCCCTTTTTGCCCCAAAATAATTTAAAAATTAGTAATATATTCCAGTTAGACGGTACACATTTGTCCCTTGTTATCTTCCTTATATAACCACAGTACCATTTGACTTCTAGCATATTTTTACCTTGGGACAACTGAGGGAAATATACATTCAAAATCAGTATTCCTAGATAACACCTGGATACACAGATCTTCTAAACTATAAAACAACAGCAAAGCATCAACACGTTAATTTTCAAAACCCTCCTGCAGAGAAAAAAAGACAAGAAAGCATTACAATGTTCATTTCACAGAGTACAAAAAGACCAGATGTTTGCAGGGGTCATCTGTTCAGGGTAACAAAGCATAAATAATAGTGATAAATCAGCATTTTCTTGCTATCAAGCTTTAGATAAAGATTACAATTTCCCTTCTTTAAGCTGAAAACAACAAATACTCCTCTGTTTACTCTCAGAAAAATTAGTCAACGAGAAGTAGCAGTACAATCCTTACAACTCTGAGTTAAAAACAGGCCAATAATGTAGCCCATGGCCTGATATAACTAGAGTCATTGAACTTTATTATTTCAAAGCATGCTGGAAAAAATAAAAAACAGGTGTTTGTGTTGATGGGAATAAGGATGAAATACAACACTTGTTTCTGTTCTCTTAGTAACTCCTACTTCATGATTTTTGGTGACCAATCTTAATTTACTCTAAATCTTCCAAAAATCAGCTGTATTAGAAAGGTCAAACAGTGATTCAAAAACATTCAGTACTAATTCAGCAGCAGCTGACCAAAACCACAAAATTCAGGATTCATATAGTTTGTCTCAGTTCTCAGTCTGATCTGAAGTAACAGAAATCACAGTTGCCACAGACTTTTAACCTTTTAAGCAAGTACAAGGCACAGTGTGTGAACATAACCCAAAAAACAGTCTCTAAAGAATGTGCATCCTGACACACTAAAAGGCCAAAAAGAGTCATTTGATTGCATGTGTTGTCCACTACCTAAGTGCTCCACCCTGCCATAAACAAAACACTTCCCGGACTGCAAGGCATAAATATACTTTCTTTATGAATCTAACATGCATTTAGCAAGGCCTGATCATTGCAGTAGTTGTTCCTGAAATTTGGTCAGCAAAGCATGGTAAGTAGCCATTACTTCACCATAACCTACTGTGACAAGTCTGTGTCTGTATCTCCAGCACAGCATTGCAACCCCTCCCTCACCACATACACTGAGACACCAAACAGATTCTCTGGGCTGATCAAGCCTTGCATCAGGTCCTGCTTCTACCTGATGGTCTGGTGAAAAGGGAAAGGTAGGGAACAACTGATGCAGAATAATTGCAACTGCAAAAGAAACCAATAGTTATGTAAACCTCGGTGCCTGAGACTCTGACAGGCTCACTCTGTTATTAGAACATGTTAATTAGTGTATGTTCTCTCTGCTCCTTTTCTCAGCACATAGGGAAAAGAACACGAAAATAAGTGTTAATTCACCTTATAAATTAACGTGTACCCAACGGGGGAGGCATTGTTTGAATATTTTTGGGTTGAGTAACCTCATAGTACATAAACCTAATCCTAGCCTTGTAGCTATACTAAATAACCAACCAATAAGAATCTTGTATCAAATATCAATTGTAATATGTTGATGAACAGGGTTATTCATCTTGATACAGCTGTGGAGCATGGCAGTTGGTAAGAAAGTGCTCAGCAAGATTTTCTTACTTGCACTGAATTCCAACAAAGACAGGAGCTGTCTGATGAGAGATCAAGAAGGAAGAAGATGGAAGAAAAGAAATTTAGTAGATAGAGAAGTCTTGAGCTGAGAACACGGAGAAAAAATCCTGTCTCTAGGGATGTTGAGCAGTTCAGAAAGCTCTCCTGCACCACTAAAATCCAGACTAGTGCAACCTAGTGTGACACTGATTAAATGGAAAAAGAAGAAATAGTGCTGGCTTCCCTTCTCAGGGTAGAAGAGGATTATTCAGAAGTATTTGTGAGCCAGCCAGAGGTATCCACCAAATATATCTTTTGGCTCTAGCAGTGAAAAAAGGACTGTGCATTAGTCCTGCAGAGAAACCCAAAACAGAGACAGGAGACCTCACTTGTGAGATGTGGGACCTGGAAAGGCTCTACCTGACACCTCAGCCTCTGATACTTAAAATGGCATCAGCAGATTTAATGCAGATGGCAGCCTAGAATACACAACTGACCATTGAGAGAATTTTTCTATTAAAAAAAAGGAAAACAAAAGCAAATGTTCAGTGTTCTACAGATCTTATATGGTAAAATTTGTAACACTGAGGGACCCTTCAGAAGCAGGTGTTGTTAACTAGAGAGATGATGACACTGATAGCATGCTGTCTTTTTTGTACATATCACCCTTTGTTCCTCAAAACACAGGGCTGCTATTTACATGTTGCAGCCAAGGCTCCATTTCCCTCGTAGATCAGAGCAGATTACTTAATTACATATTTCTGTGAAAGAGAATCACCAATTCACATCTCTGTTTTAAAATTTATCCCCCTTTCATCCAGCTGTATCAATTGCATTATGTATGCCTAGTCTGAGGGCTGGTGTAAATGAAAAGTACATAATCTAACTTTTCAATACAAACAATAGATTTGGGAAATTAGTCTTATTTTAAACTGAAAAGTTAGGACTCTGTTCTGCTTAATTTGCAGTTTGTATTTATACCAAACTGATTGTGGATGTAAAGCCAAATTGCTATTCTATTATCACAAATATGATACAGTCCTGAACTTCAATATAGATAAAAACCCAATCATAAATCTAGGTCCTGTTTTCTCTCTAAAATAGCCCAAAAATACCTTCTGACATTCATTCCCTTTGAGAAACTCTAAATACTAATTTTTAGAAGCCAGTATAAAGTGCCTAACACTTAAAAGTACAAAATTTTTAATTGAGGAAAAGTTCAATGCACTACATAAGTGACAGGTTCTATCTCTACAGGCTGTAAAGCTTCAGGAGAAATCTAGTTTTCAACATATGAGAAATCTGATGTTTTGTGCCACTTAACAGAAACCACAAACCAAAAAGGAGTCCAGATGTATCAAAGCAGTTGACCAAGGACCCAGAGACAGACCACGCTCCCAAGAGATTCCCCTTCTTGAGGTTCTGTGAGAACAAACGAGCCTCCAGCACTGCTGGCCCTAGCTATGAACCATAGCTCTCTGAATCACCACCCTGAGGTCAAGTAGTCCCCACCCCAACAGTACCAAAAAGACTGGAGACAACTTCAGGCCTTTCTCTCCCTAAAAAGGGAAACCACGAAGACTCTTCAAGTTCTTAGTTGAGGAGCCCCATCTTCAACTAGTTTTTCAGGAATTGTCAAGTACAGGTCCACAGGTAATGGAAAGTTACCCAGAACAAAAATGCCTCAACACCACAAATGTACCTTCTTTTTATGTATGAGTAAAGAGTTTGGATGCTACTTCTAACAAAGAAATGCATGTAAATTGTATAAGCATGTATTCTCCAAACTTTAACTTATTTTGTGAAAGGGCATGAAAATCTAGACAATAGGAAGTATATGACTAGAGAAATGGCAAGGAAACACCTACTAAATGGCCCTTTCTCACTTCTGAATGTTTGGCTGGGTATTCTATTGACACAAATTTACCTGCTGGTTAACAAATATTTTGGTGTATAGACATGCCTTTGTCCTCTCAAAACATCAAGAGCTTTTTTGGCTACCAGATATGCTCCAGAAATTGTAAGAGAAACTGTGGTGGTTCAATTAAAGATTAGTTCTTAGAGCATGAGACAAAAAAAATAATTAAAGAAAACATCAAATATAGCATAGAGTGAGTAAATAACAATAAGATACAACAGACTCTTACAACAAGGAAATCACGTATGTCAGTGGTTATACAGACAATATAAGATAAAGATTAGAGCAAGAACATATTCTGTCTTGAAAATCACAAATAGATGGCCTATTTATTAGAAAGAACTGTTATCTCAATTACACTGAATTCAGAAACAAAATTACAAATAAAATCTTACTGCACTCCCAGACAAGGAACAAGGCACAAATGCAGGTAACAAAAGCACAAAGAATGCTGGTTTTCAGTGTCTTTAACACTTTATCACTGCTATAAAATTATGTCACTCTCCTCCATGACTGCATCTAACATCATTTTATTCTATACAACGCTTATAAATACATCTATTGGCTTTTTAGTCAAGTTGCTTTTCTGACTTACATGCCTGCAAGTCTCATCTTGTTTCTGAATCCTCTTCTGTGTTGTAGCCATTTTAATTAGCATGATTAGAGTCAAGCTAAAGATATATTGACAATAACTATGCTCGTTCTTTGCTATTAAATGTTATTCTGTGTCACTTCTTAAGCTGCAATAGAATCTTACTGCTTACATTCTATACTAGTAAATAGCTATTTAGTAGTCCAGAATAAAATGTTAAATTATAAGCACATACTGTTGGAATAATAATTTAAAGCCAGAGCCTAATTCATGTTTACTGCCTTTTTTAAGCAAATCTATGCAGAACAAAACATTGTCCCTGCCCTTGCCCATACAACCTCACTAAGAAACATGAGGACTAAAGTGGGAAGCCTACATGGGAAGAACAACCTCATATCCCAGAGGACCAAAGTAATCTAAGATATAAAAAACCCTAGACCAAAAGGTGACCTACAGCTCTCATTTACTTTCACAGGGACCTCTATATTAACCAGGGGTAACAGAAATGAGATTATTGTCTCTTTACTGACAAAATTTTCTCCACAACAGAAGGGATGGTGCCAGCACAGGATCATTTTCTGTCCTGAAAGGCAGAAGTGTTTCACAAAAAAAACCTTTGTTTCTTTCTGTATACATGCTTCCTCACCTCCTTACCTGATGCTGGAATTCCTGGATTTCCCTTGCATGACTTTGCATTTATCTTATCCCTGTAGCCAATGAAATAGGGGAGGAGGGAGACAGGGGGATGGACAGACAGAGAGGTGCCTTTAGAAGTCAACTTGGCCATGTGTAGACAGCTCAGAATGACTGCTCTTCTTGCTCTGATACTGCAGGAAGATCCTAACCTTTCAAAAGAGGACTGTGAAGCTGGACTCCTCTTTGGGTCTCTCCTCCTTTTGCTGATAGAGCATTGCATGCATCATGGAGCTTCCCTGTTGCAGTGCATGTTTGCAGCTATTTTCTAGGGAGCAGTTTAGAGAGTGTTCTTTCTGTGTTCTCATGCATATATTTTTATGAGTATTGATAAGAGAAGCCAGCAGCTAAGCTGCATACCTTATACTCTATCTCCTAAGGTCAGTCTCAGACAGAAGTTTTGTATTTTCACAGCACTGTTTCATGCTATTACAGAACACTCCCTTTTGGAATTTTGGCCAAAGACATCTTCTAAATAGCTTTTTCAAATATCCACACTTTCCTTAAGGATGGAAGGAAAGCTGGCGTTACACAAGGATTTTGAAGCCAAGCCATTCTATGGGGAGCCAAAAAAACAGATGATGGTTACCAGGAACAGGGTATTCCATGATTCTGAGAAGGCATGTAGCACTGGCCCATGCTCCTAAGGACTTGAGTCTACATAGCTTACATTGCATTTGTGCAGTTTATAGAGAAAAAAAAAAAAAAAGGAGGTTTGTATTATTATCATTATCCATAAGAGCAGAATGAAGTCTCAGACTAGTGAAAACAGCAGTAGATTTTGATTTGTGGAGTAGCTATCAGCTGGGATTTCAAAAGCATTAGTAAAACTTTAAAAAATGGATTAATAATACAGCTGCTAGAAATTACATTTGTGGGGAGATCAAAATTATTCACCAATTTGGAAATGATGGAGGGTTAAATGTTATGATAATTTATTTTGACATTTTCTAGAAGAAATAGTTTCAACATTTTCAAAATAGGAGCATTCTGACTTTCTATTTTGAAATAGCATATTTGTTTTGAAATTGACACAAAATTGCTCTACATTTAACAAAAATGTTTGTGTTGGCAAAGACAATGCTTTCCTGCTGAGAAAAGAAAACAAACTATTAAAGTCATTAAAAGTTGTTTCAGGTTGTTATAAGCATTACTTCCCAAATGTTTAGTTCAGCCACTTAACTTTCAAAAAGATGATAAAATGGATCATTTGTACAGATCTTTGAAAGAACAGCAGGGTGAAAAGCAACTGGAGATTCATACCTTTCAAAGACCAAGGACCTGAGGTTTGTTTTTCCTTGGCTACCTGCCACTGCAGCATAAATTGACTTCCTATGTTATAAACCCAAGAAAACAGATACATATCATTTGGAGCACTGTACATCTGTTTCTCTGCCTGTACATCTGCCCCTATCATTTAGCTCTCCATATACTCCATAAGGATCAGTAGACCTGACTCCTTCAAGAGGTATGCAAATCACTCCCTACCTCAAGGGGATACTTAAGTTACACAGCAAGGCTCCTTCTGCTTCTCAGTCTGAAAATTTCTGGCAGTTTCATTTAAATGGATCCCAGAGCTTCATATTAAGTTACATACAACATGTAACAACACAGCCAATACAACAGCTGATGTCTTATTTTCATGTTAAATTAAATTTATTCTTGCAGTGTCTCCACTATTTCAGCTTTCACTGTGTTGCAGATTTAGGCATTAACAATCTATGAAGTTTATTTTAGAGGCTGCCAGGAGCAGAGAGATGGAGAATTTGGGTAGGTAAGGAGTAAGTATATGAAGGTCTGTTTGTTTGGGGATTCGAAGTGATTTGAGGTTAACTGGAAAAGAAAACTTTAATCTGGTAAAACACCTGTCAATGAAACAGCCACGTTCTTCAGTGGAAACTACAATCTCAAAATCAACGATTACAAGGAACTCTGAATATTACAAGGGGCTCACAAATCCAGTTTTATCTAATCCAAGGACTTTGGCTTAAGGAAAGCTTCGATTTTTAAAAGATGAAGAACTAGATTTGGTACTACAACTTTCATTGCCTCAAGCCAGGAAAAGGAGGAGTATGACTTTAGGTAGGTCTCCATCGCCTTGCAGACTCTGTTTCTGGAGCTTTGTCAGAGAAACTGAAGCTTTTATCAGTGTGCCTATACAGTTTGAAAGAACCACAGCACTTTAAAAAAACACTTTCTTCTCCAGGCTCCCTATCAACCTCTTTCCATGGTTATCAGGACACATGGCATAGCTGCTCATGCTGATGCTGAACACTTCCACTTAAGCAGTGGGGCCATGACACTCATGCAACATTAAAATAACATTTTCATAAGTACATACAAATTATCTCTCTCTTCCGCTTGGTGTTTGGCCTTTCCTATACATTCTTTCCTAAAACATTTTTATTCAGTTTTAAATATTGTTACTTTTTGCATGAGTTGCAGTAGTGATCAGAAAACTCAGTTATGAACCAAGGTTACCCTTCTTTGTATGGCACTTCACAGACCTAAAATACTGTCCCTTCCCCAAAGCATTTATAGCATGCAGAACCTTAAAACCAGTGCATTTAGTTAGAAAATGACATGAGGACAAACATGATGCTATGTTTAACATAAATGATGAAAATGAATCCAGGTAGACTCATATTCCCCGTTCCATTAGAAAGACTTGATTCAATTAAAAGCCAGCAAATGTAAAGTACAAAGACATTCTCTTATATTCAGACTAGTGTTGGGAACTCACAGACACCACTTAGTTTTTCTCAAAGTAAAAAAGCTTAGGAAGCTCTAAACAAGCACAACATATGGAATTTCTATACCAAGCATGAAAATTACAGGAAATGTCAATCATCTTGCTTGAAAACAAAATAGCCAGACAGCATTCTAGGAGATACATTGCTTCACAGAGGGGGCGGGGGAGGGGAAAGTGGAAGTAAAATATCTTTATTTGAATCACAGGCACTGGATGTTCACCACTGACCAACATGATCCTAGAACATACTATTTCTCTTTTTTACAGGTAAGCACTTCATATCAGAAAGACATTCTTATTTCACACTTGTTTTAAGAGCACTGTTGTCCAGAATGTCACTCATGATTCACAGCAGCATGAAAACGGAATTCAGACCTTGATATTTTACTGGAAAGGTTTAGTTCAAAAAAAGCATTCTTGTATGGAAGCCTGATGGGCTAGCAGTCCACCACTTTTTCAGTTTGGAGTCACAGTTCTGCTTTTTCATGTATCAAAACATACCTTAGTCTAGACCTGAAAAACATAATCATTACCTGTAACCAAAACTCTATCACTCTCCACCTCTGTCTTACATACAGACTCTCACAACTCATCCTCTCCCACTTCCACATTCTATTTGCTTTCCTATAATGGATGTTTTTCTTTTTTGCATTTTAGCACTACCTCTTCTCCTTTCTTAGCCTTTTATCTTTTCTCCTTCTTAATTTTGCCTACATCTCTCTACAACTGCAATTTTTACCCTGCTGGAATAGCTGGTTGTGCAATTACTTAAGTCTTCCCATCTAAGAGGTTTTCCCATAAACACAATGGCAAACAGATAAAAGAAATCAGTCATACTTGGACATAGACCTCTCGAGAAACATTGCTCTCTATCATCCTCCATTTTTACTAAACTTAGAGACAGTGGAGAGTGTCCTGTAAATGCTTCAAAACTCCCGACTGCCATTCAAGGTTCTTTCAACATACAGTGTAATCACCCTGCTGAGACAAATTCCTTTGAGATGCATGCAGATTAACACCTAGTTTTGTACTCTAGGTGTTCCACTGGAAATCAGTCTGGGCGCTGGCCTTAGCAGTGGTACTTTCAATAGACTATGGCATTTAGGTTGTTTGCTACATTATGCTACCTCTTAGTGAGTCCTCACAGGTACTCAGTTTGCAAATCTTAAAGTGCTCAACTGCCAACCTCCAAAGTCAGAACACTGGCCTAGTTTTTTTCCCTTATACCATTGCCTCTTCTCAGAACTTAGTTTTAAAATACTGGGGATAGCATGTGAGACCAGATTACCTTTACAGTATTTCAGGTCTGTAAGGCAACAGTGGTTAATATGATAAAAAATACTCCATCCTGTATTTTTTTAAGGGCAACAATAATGCAAAGTCCAATCAAGAACAGTTGAAAACAACAAAAGGACCAGTATTACACAGCTGCATAGCTACTTTTGATGGGGAGGGCCTTTTTTCTTTGAATGCTTGTTGCACATCCACAAACAAAAAGAGGATACATCATGCCTAAATTGGTAGGTTTACTTAATTATGGCTTTAGGTGTAAGGTGTTCATCTGTCTAACACAAAAGAAGCAAAAGAATGATGCAGAAGAGTCATGAAATAACCTGTTCCTCAAGCATCTCCTTCACGTGAGTAAGATTTTCAACAGCAAGTTTTGCTTATCTCCATTTCTGATTAAGGAAATGCTAAAACTCTTCATGACTTAACAGAAAGGAAATTACACCTGCACTGCAGACTTTTTACTACAAAAAAATAGCAAGTGCTGAAGAGTTCAAGAAAGCCCAGACTCAGGTAAATGGGGCAGAAAGACCGAGATAGGATGGGTGAAGATACAAGGAACAAAATGTAGTATGTAAGGAACTGAAGAATGCAAGTAATATATAACAAAAAGGAAGCAGCTAAAAGTATATATTCAGAGATACACTAAAGGAAGAGTAGAGAAAAGGTATAGATTATAAATGGCAACTCACAATGTTTCAACCTGCTGTGAGAAATAAGCAGAAACCACAACTGGAGTCACATTCACGTTCTTATTTCTGCATACAGAATTGCTTAAATCTGACCTATTATGCAGTTTTCCTGATCCTCATGTTGACATGCAAGAGATGATTTTAAGCCTCTTCTTAGAAATGAAACCAAAGAATTTAGTTTTATTCTGCAAAGCAGAAAAAAAATAACTCACTCCATTTCTATTAAGCTAAACACCAGTAGTATATTTTTCTTTCTAGCTCTGACTTGCATTGCATCCTTCCAGTATAACCTCAAAGAGGGCCAGGAGGAAAAAAACCTTAAAACTGACTCCCCACAGAATGAATGAATACAGCCAAATCACCAGCATGGAAAATAACTGTGTGAGCCCTAGGTATCAAAGCTTACCCACAAATAGCTCATAGTGAATAATGCATATGGTTTAAAGTCAGTTAAAATAAGTGCCAGGTCACTTATCAGGCAGCAGTGAATTTGCAAGGCTTTGAAACAAAATTCTTCTTTTGATTCTCCCACTCTGAGGTACAAATAACTGAACTAAGATGCAGGTAAGTAATGACTGGCAGGAAATGTGGTCAAGAGCTTGCCAGTTCCACAGTCTTTTAGTCCTACACCAGAACAGACTAGTGGTGCTGAAGAGGCAATAGTGAAACAGAAAGAGCCAGCTTTGACTTTGTGAAACAAGTTCCTGACACCATTGGGTCCTAAAGCACTACTGTGCCTCAGAAATTGAAAGGATTTCTCTTGGCTGAAAAATTCAGCAGAAAACCAACAGACTGATAATCTACCAACATGGGCCAAATGCCTTTAGTCCAGTTTAACTTCTGCTTTTGAGACATTATGTATTTGGCTGCCAGATTACAGCATGTGCATGTTCATACAGATGCTATACAGGGCTAGCCTCCCTTCAGATGAATTCAGCTCCTCAGAGTGCTAAAAGTTTTTCACATTTTCTAGCCCTGGAAATGTACCAGGGTTCTCCAGCAAAGGCCATTAGATTGAAGGCATTTGCAAAAAGAAAGAAAAAAATTAATGAAAATCAGGCAGTATATGAAAATACATGGCCTTTCTCCACAGCATCCTACCCTGCTCTTTATTTTACCTTCTTTGCTCAATGAGCCAAAGGTTTAAACAAGCACTAAGTTTCTGCACTGAAAGTGCAGCCAACTGACTATTCACAGGAGCTCTAAAGCTTTTCATTCCCTCATTTCCAGGATGCAGTAGAAAGGTGCTTTAATTGCAACTTAAATTATTTTCCCCTTGATGTGCTTGTCCCTGTCAAAATAAGTGTTGTTTGTATGGGCACAGCTCAGACAATTACATTAACTTCAGTCAATAACTTAACCCTATTATCAATGTTTTTCTAGTGATCCAAAGACTGGAACTGTTACTAACAGTTGATGATATATATTCCAATACTGCAAGAGGAAAATCTATTTTTATATCAAGATGTGGCAGGAAACATGAAAATAATTACTCTTAAATAATAATGAATAATAATTATAATTATTATTCCAGGAAAGATTATTCTTCAATTTCTGTTTTTTTCTCTTTAAAAAAAAAGTTATTAATTTGCTGCTTAGAATTAAGAAAATAAACCTGACAAAAAATGATAGAGTTTTATATTTTGAGGGAGGGTTTTGTCCATGTTTTAACCAGAACTTCTTTAAGTTTCATTTCTATTTGAGCACTAAAAGGAACCGGAAGTAAACTGCAGAAATTTGAAAGGTCAGAGTATTAGGGTCTTATTTTAACTGTTGTGAGACAAACATAAACATTGCTTTGGTTCTTAACCCTTTATAAAGAATCCCAGCCTCACAGAGACACGCCTGAAAAAAGCCTGGCCCTACATAAATTATGCAAAGACCCTTGAAATAACATCATTCAATATGATTCATTCACATAAAAGTACAGCATCATCTTCAGCTTCAGGCGAGCAGCAGCCATCCAGCACCTTGTTTCTACAGGGGCATGATAAAACATATTCTGCCTAATAAATAATCCATTAACAACACACAGCACTACTTAATAACTCAATTATCTAACATCCATATTAGTTCATAGACAACAAGCAGATCTCGAACTTTTGCACATTTACAGTGTTGGAAAACTTTGCAAAAAACCTAAAGGTAAATTATTTCTGTCCAGGTTGGTCCTTCCTTGAATTCACATGGACATTACTAGCTTAGATAACTCTTCCTGCAGAGCCCATGCCAAGACAATTTGAAAACACTGAACCAAGTGTTTTCAAATTTCAACTGAACTCAGCTTTCCTTGCTATGTAAGGAGCATAAACTGCCTTAGAATCCAGAAGATTTTAAGAAATCTAGAAATGTGAGGGTTTTTTCCCCACAAGATTTACCACCATAAAGTTTAAGCATCACATTTTGTAATGCTTTTAAGACACTAGTTGTATGCATTTGTTCCCTCTCCTATTCCAGTGACTTAAGCAAGTGATAATTGATAATCAATTGCACTACATGTTCAGAAACACTAGTCCATTACCTCCTCTCGCTTATGAAAATGGTACACTAATGGCTACCATTAAAAAGTGTATATTGCTTTAAAACATGTTTTCACATCCTGTTTGTTAAACCACTGAGCTTTCATATCACTTTAAAAAATTGAGTAAGTATTTACTTTATTAAAACATCCTAATTTATAAATCTGTATTTTAATAATCAATGCTGCTTCCACTTTAGTCTCATATATGTATTCCGGTTTTGGTAAAATGTCGTATTTATTTTTTGTAATACGTGACATCTAGTCTTCTGAACAATAGCCTGGATATTGCTTTTTCTTCCAAGCTTCTGTATAGACCCCAGAGTGATGTACAACCCTTGTCCAAGAAGAAAAACATCATATTCTATTTCTTACCACAGGTAGTCTGCAAGCATTCAAGTACAGTTTAAACACACCATTTCACATCTGCCTACAACCTTAAATCCCTACCAACATTCTTTCAAGAAGTCTTTGGATACATTGGAACCTGAAGACAGAAAACTGTAAAGATCATAAGGAAAAGCCAACACAGAAAGATGGTGATGAATAGTTTGGGCTTTTTCCTACGTCTTCAAGCTATTGGAGACCTAGTATTTTATGTCTGTCAGTATGGGACCTCTCTTGGAAGTGTGGGCAGGAATGTACATGGACTTGATAGAACAGTCTCACACTTGTTGGTGATGTGATCTCTTCCCTCTGAAGTGGATTCACTTTCGTAAGCATCATACTGAAAATTGCGTGTTAGAGTCTTCTGTGAAGAACTAGGAATAGCACAGAGATACCTGGGCTGAAATTTACTATTCTGTACCTGTTTTTATTGCATTAAGCAGAAATTCTCATTTCGAGCTACAAAAAACCAAAAAAAACCCCAAACCTCCCAAAAAAGGCAGCTTTTTAAAAAAACTGAGTAATATTTACAAAAGCACCAGTATCTCACCTACAACCTCTGTAAATTTCATCCTCATTTAAAGCACTGAGTGCATACACAGAAAGCTAAGGGTTAATACATGTTTTTAAAACTAATTCTGGATGCTCATATGAAAGAGGTTTGATTACATACAAAACTTAGTTTAACTCGTATCACATAGCAGCAAGTGAAAAGACAAAAGAACACCCCCATATTTAAAAAATTGCCCACTGTAATACATAAACCCCATTTAACATAAAAAATACGTACCCTTCTTGTATTTTCTTGTCTCTGCAAAAGTGAACATTGCTCAAAATGCAGTTCTGCTCAAATATATTGCTGTTTAATTGGCATTTAATATGCAATCACATTTTTACGTGGATTGATGTTATTGTAGGTTAGCAGGTGAACAAAATATGCTTGCTCAGTGTTCTTGCATCATATAATTCTGTTTTCATCCACACAGATTATAAATTCCTGTCATAGTAAACAGGTGATAGACTACAACTAAAAACTGAACCATGAATAAGGTATAAAATTTCCTAGGGACATGTTCTGAGGTTTCAGACTTTAAAGTTAGCAGTGGATCCTATTACACACCTTGATAATGTTCAAGAAATGGTCTGATGTTGGCAGGTGGGACTATCTTAATTGATAATACTTTGCTTAAATGTCAACTTCAGTTAGACTCTGAAAGCATTTGAAAAATTATAATGAATTATTTCAGCATTTCACAGAATCTACCTCAATTTTAATACAGGAATTTGAATCCAAACCCAGCTAAACCTCTGATTACATCTAAACACTTATTTAAACACAGTCTTCCACTAACTTGGAGTGTCAAAAACAACAGAAATATTAAAAGTAGTCATTCTAAACATCTTTGGTCATGGACGCACCAGAAAGAAAAAATGGTTCTCTTTCTGCAGTAAAATGCATGGAAAGTAAACTTTTGGATCTTAAATTACTATTTTTCTTTTTATTTTCAGCATGCCAATCATGTTGTCATCTTTACTTTATACCTTTGAACCACTGAGTTTTACCACTCAGACTGCCCTCTCAAAAAACAGCACATGGAATATGAATTTGGGTTCAATCATATACATTTAGCAGTGCTGGATTACTACCAGTTTTCTTAACACATTCCCATTCATAGAAAGCTGAGATAAAACAGTATCATGAGCAACACTGTGCCATATCTACTATTTTTGTCAGTTTTATAAGGCCCAAACCTATCCTAGATAATCTGTGCTAGCACAAGGCAGTGTTTTTTCCCCCATTGACAACATATTGTTGGTTCTTACTGATTTCTTTGTAATCTCTTAAGTAGCTAAAAATAGCTATTTTTTTCTCAATGGAATTAAACACATTGGCCCTGCAATACATTTCAGCTCTTTTGGAAGAATGTGGATATTTGTCATTGATTTTTTTGTAAATATGGGGCAGCCCCTGTGACAAATGAAGACATTGTGCATTGGAGAGCAGAATACAGCATCTTTCTTTCAGCTAGTTAAACTTAAAAGAACCGCCATATCCTCTAATGGTCATCTCCTTTATGAAGAACTTCCCATCAACAGTAGAATATTCTGTCATTTTGTAAGAAATGCATGAGCCACTGGCACCAGGGACTCATCAGGGAGCAAGAGGCAGGCAGTCTTGTTAGCCACATATGTGAGGTGGTATTTGTGATACTCTTATTTATGCCATTTGTGATGTCAGAGCTGAATAAAAGAGAAATACATAACATCATGCTTTTGGCAGTGTAAACTATGTCATCTGTAGCCTTGGTCAGCAGCCAAATGCTCACCCAGCCACCTGCCAGCTACAACTCTGAACAGGACAAAGGTAGAAAATATGGAGAAAAAAATCTCACGAGTTAGCATAAGGGGAGGTTTCTTAACAGATACCATTACAGGCAACAGACTCAACTTGGGGCAAACTAAAACAATTTATTGCCAATTAAGATAGATTCAAATAGTGAGAAACTTCTGTCACTTCCTTCTCCTGCTTCCTTGCTGAAAGACCAGCTTCCTTGATCAGATTCTTCTTCCTCCCTCACTAAATGATGTTACGGACCTGCCAATTTCTGCTATTTTCTGCCAACTGGGATATAATTATTGTAGGATTTGGTGTGGTGGCCGGTGAGCCAGTGGTACAAGGGACAAAGAAAGTCCAGCGGTGAGACAGGCCCTGGTATCAGGGATCCTCCCCAGGTTAGGGTGAACAGAAAAGGCTTTCCCCAGCATGCATTGTTCTGCTATGTTAATGTACCCCAGTTTCACTTTCCTGGTTGGCCTGTGGCCCCTCCACTACACCTTAGTGTAGGGCTCCCCCCTTGCTACCTTATATGTTCCATGCCCTAGAAAGTTCTTCACTCCAGGTTCCCCCTATTGGCCCTTGTCCCTTGCCGCTCCCCCAGAGCTTCCCCATTGGTTCCCATTCCCTAGTTCTGCCTGTGTACCGCCCCATGCCCTCAGATCATTGGTCTCTGATGCTTGCCCCGCTCCTGTACTTAAACCTGGACCCTCCATTGTCTTTGGTCTTTGTCACTGGACTCCTTCATGGTGCGGCTGCAATAAGCCGTCGTCCGTGGAACTCTACATGGAGACCCTTCCTCCCTCTTTGCTGTCGACCCATATTGCTGAAGCTATCAGTGCGTTTGTGCGTGCACATGTGTGTGAGCGTGAGGTGGTCCTGCCGAGTGGCTTCGCTAAGGAGACACTCTTGGAAGATCGCAGCACCTCACACTATGGCACAGAAGCCACAGTGCCTGACATAGCGATAGTTTGGGTCCCTGCCTTAGGCATGGCGGCCTGAAGTGCAGAGGCCCTCCTTCCTCTGCTGTGATGGAGCTGAAAAAGGATCAGTAGTCTCAGTGCTAAGGAACTGATGGGTCTGATTGGGGTAGGCAAAGCATTCTTCTGCCAAGTGCTATACCGATTCAATGGGATTACATGTCTGTTCCGCCAAAAAATCCCAGGCTTTGGAAGGTAATAACTGCCCTAGTCACCTGCCAAAATCCTCCCACAAACTGTGCTGCCCAGGGATTGACCAAACCAGGTTGCATTTCTCTGTCAACTTGCCAACAAGTTGTTCACTCTTGCACTTGGATGCAATCACGTTCCACCTATCCAGCCACCTCAGAACAGGACCAAACAGCTTACAGTGATAACGCCTTGTCAATATTTTAGAAAGTGTGAATTTAAATGCCAAAAACCATTACTAATACTGGCTTTTGGAGGGAGGGCAGTCAGAAAAAATTTCACCACAGTATGCATCCTGAAAGCTCTGTCATCCTATGCTAAATGAGTTTTATTATATACATAGAAAGAACGGACTTCCGCTCTGTAATGTCCTGGGTTGGCAGCAGAGAATCCAACCATACCTTCACTGCCAAGCATTCAAACTTTCAGGAGAGATCACTGTACTGACACTTAAAATTTACAGTTCTACAACAGCCCATATAGCAGCATTAATGGAGGCTATAAAGCATCAGAAAACCTACAGAAGTGAAGCATTACCTAGTCTGTTAAAAAGGGCTGTGCTGAAAAACAGCATGTGCTCCATCCCCTAGTATATCCCTTGCTTCATAAAGTTCCTCATACTTTCACACAAACTATTGAGTGTAGGAGTTTAAGAGAACAAATTGGGAAAGAGCATTTTGATTTCCAACTATTTATCTAAAAATTTCTCTTCTCCAATGACCTCAGAGTATCTCTTAAAATCAGTTATTTCATTTGTTTTTAATCTGCGTTGCATTACCCATACAGATGCTGTAAAGTCAAATTACATGCCTTTTCTTGATGCATTCTCTCAGGGGATATATAAGAGATTCATCCATCTTGCAAGATTCTCACAAAATCTAATTGATGCTTATTAAGTAATATAAAACCCAGTGGCCTGCATAAACATGATTAGACACATGAGGTTGAGCATCTTCCTACATAATCTTTTCACATTGAAACTAATATCTGCTAAAAGAGCTATCACCTGAACTCCCTTAAGAGTACAGTTAAATTTTTAGCATAATTTTTGCCTTTGCTTACTCCAATTCTATTCTAGTATTTCTTTTTATGCAAAAAGCCGTGAACAAGTTTTGCCTTTTTTCCCTTTCATTATCAGTCCCTTTTAAGATTTATCATCATAATTTCATAGTTTAAGAAATTTTCTCACTGATTCTCCACTACGTTTCAACACTATAGATTTCAGGGTATCTGCCATTCTGCCTCAGGCAGGATTGTAACCTCATCTATTGTACTGTCTTAATTCCAGCTTCTCTCCAGATTCAGAAAGAGGAATTCCCTTCTCACTAAGATAACAGTCTCGCAGTAGTAAAGGAGACTGAACTTCGGATTAAACAGAAGTCAAATTTAGTTCCCAGCTCTCTTTCTGATAGCATGAATTTAGTTAAGCTAAGCTGTTCCTGTCTGATTTGATAAAAGCAATACTGGGGATGTAGCAGAAAGAGAACTATTTAGCCAGGTGTTCCTTTGCAAAGGCTTCCGCTTTACAGTGAGTCAGAGCAGAGAATGAGGTTGATAACATGTGGCTGATAATAAATCGGTGGGAAAAACTAAAGACTTTGTTTAGCTCATTATTGCAAAAAAAAAAAAAATCTTGATTTCACATTCACTCCCACTTCCCTCAATTAAAAGAATGTTCTTAAAAGGCTCTTAGCTTTTTGCTTAGCTGGGTACTTGAATAAAAAAGACTAAATAGCACATCAAAGTAACGTTAATGTGTGCCTTGGTTCCTGTTTGTAGATAGATGACCAAATTCATAGCTCTGCAGTTCCACTGCAACTTACTTATTCACAAGTTTGCTAAATTTGCCATTTTTTAAAATCACTTAATTAGGACAATTCAAAGAAAATGTCTTTTCTTTTAGTTCTGCAAGCGTAAAAGAATATATGCAAGCCCTATAATACTTTTTATTTCAACCAGCTGTTGTGCACAATCCAGACTATGCAAAGCAATAAGCAGCCTGTTTTACAATTGACAGAACCCACTCAGCCCTAAAAAGGAGTATCCCATACTCAATTACCAGCATGAAGGAAGGGTATGTAAAAATCTGCCTGAAAAATATATAGTGATTTCCAAAGAAATTCCATTATTAGCATTTAATAGGTGAGCATTTCTGCCAAAAAAGCTCAGAACTACACTGTTGGACAAATTCTAAGACAAACAAATGAACTTCATGGACTAGTGTAATGTTTGGTAAGGGCTTGAAGTCAATTTTAAGCTGAAATGTTCCACACATCCAAGGAGTAGGGGATGGAGTACGTGGTCTAATAGGAAACTGAGGTTTGTGGCTTAATGTAGCAGGGTTAATTTCTTTGGTTCTCTGTATGGACAGCATCAAGAGGGAGCACCAAAATCAGTGTACAATGAAACACTGCTACAGTGACAATACATGAAGAAAGCATAGCATTGCCTAAAGCTTTACTAAAACACATGGGATGATGTCACTGAGACTAATTTTATTATATTCAGTTCCTTCTACTCACTGAAAACCCATACTTAAAACATGTCATTCCTGAAGCCTTCCATTATTCATTTCAATTGATGCAAACTAAATGATGCATGTGAACCACAAGGTGCATGATCTAGAACATACCATTTTCAATACAGCCTTACTCTTTATTTCATTTTAGTGCTGATGGTTCTCCAAATGTGCTATGTCTTATCTTCACAACCTTCTAGAGATACAACCTCAGCTTCAAATAGATTACAAACAAAGACTGCAACAAAAAAATAATGAGAGTGACTGATTGCTTTCAGTCTATTCCTTAGGCCAGATTAGCTGTCTGACTTGTAGAAATCCTAACTGTGGGTTTTGAGGAGCAATATAGTCAGGGGAAGACAATACCATAGCACAGACCAAAAGGAGAGGATCCCAGTCGCAACAATGTCAGGCACAAAGACTTTAGGGAAAGAATGGGACAAAAAGAAGTCTGATAAGATCAGGTGACAACAGAAGCTAAGTTGGCATGGAAACAACTGTCAAAGGCCTTGAAGGAATTAATTTGAACATTCCTTCAGGGAATGTTAAGATTACAAATAAGAAAGGGAGTAAATAGGAGGATTAAAGCAGACATCAGTCTAACAGAGAAGACAGAAAATATCCATCCTCATCATCTGAGCAAGGTCCATAAAGACAGATAAATGGACAAAGACATTGCAGAAATCAAGGTGAAAGTCAAAGAAGCCTCAAAATAAGAATTATCACAAAAAGGGAAAGGTGGATAAAGCATGTGGTAGAACTAAAATGAACATATATCAGTGAATACCTACGAAGATAAACTCTAGTAGAAGAAAACAACCATTCTCATTTTGATAAAAACAGCCTTTTTCTATCCAACACACATCTGCACTGTTACTCTGGTGATACAAAAACATACATACATACTCATTTAGCCATCAGCAAGTTTGATGCTTTAAAAACAAACCAACTTGCATTATATCAGTGCCCCAGCTTTCAACAGCAAAGATCACAGTAAAATACAGTGTACAACTGAGAATGCCAGGTTGTAATCATAACACTGGAAAAAAGTTCCAGTAATCAAAAACACTTGGTTATTTGGGGTTTCAAATTATGAGGGGCCATCTTTAGTTAAACACATGAAACTCTGTCACATGTCACAGATCACATGCTGAAACTAGAATTCTTCACTCCCTACTCAAGTCTAAAAATCTGCCCATGAAACGTCCCTCTAAAGTGGGCAAAAGCACAAAACCAGTAATGTTACATACTCTCATAAAATAGTAATTAACATTTACTTCAGCAAAAGCTATCACCATTGATCGAGTTGGCATACATCTTCATATCTCCTTCCTGAGAGTCTGCTCTACCATCTTGCCACTTCTTTTCGGTCCTTAGATGAGTAACTGTGGAAATTACCGGTAGCCTGAACTGCACAGCTCTGAAATCAAAGGCCTACCTACAGGGTGAGAGGGAGAGGAAAGGCAGAGAAATCACACTCAGAGCCTTACCTTCCAATTAACAGGAACTCCCCAAGCACTCCCAGGCGCCTCATGGCAATGAGAATTCCCCTCACTGTCATTCCCTCGCAGAAGCAAACCACCACTCTAGCCTTGGGTAACCTTTCTCGCAGCTTGCGGAGCAGGCGATCAAAGCTCTTTTCCCCAGCATTGCTGTAGATCTTGTCAGAGTGAGCAATGCAGAGACCTTCTTGGGCAGCCAGCTCTTTGAAGGCTTCCATTCCACTTTCCCCATAATTTCCTGGTTAAAAAAAAAAAAAAAAAGATTATATCATGCATTTAACCAGTTGGATGGTGATGGCAAAGTGATAGATTTCTCCCCACAAAATCAAGTAGCATCAGCACATTAGCAGAAGGAAGAGCAAAGGAGATCCATCAAAGTGAACATGCTCTCAGAGTTCAGTGGAGCAAAAGGATATCCAGGTATCAGTAGGTCTTAACAGAACTGGAGACTGCAAGTTTCTTTTCTTACATTGACTTAACAATGGATAGTAAAGGGGATATTGTACAAGGGTTGGATAGGAAGAAAAGGGGACAGATCAGACAGCAAGAATGAAGTTTTACCAACATTTCTATGGCAAAAACCGCAGTTGAGCTACTTTAGGAAAACAGCCATTGGAAAGAGAAAAGGGGATTTAATTCCAAGCTATCTGTATCACATGCAGCCCATGTCCACAAAAGTGAATGAAAGATGGATGTAAATTTGAAACACACTGATCTGGTAACATTTTCAAAATCACTTATACTAATTTGACCAAGCAGTGTTCATGACAGCTAAAATTTAGGATTGATGATGTCTCTCTTAGAAAAGGAGACTTCCTATCTGAAAGAACTTCAGAAGTAACCCTTTCCAAGACAGAAATATTTGAACTGTATGGTCCAAACTATATACAAACTACATATAGAAACTGATTCTCAAATTTGCTTCTGTTTATACATTATGCAAGCCAAAACAGTTTTACAAAACTCAAACTGCCTTCTGCTATGGAGACAGGTGAAACCCCAAGTTTTCTTTGAATATTTTATGCCTGACCTGAGCACAGAACTTATGAACACCCATCACACAAGAGGAACAGATAGATTAGAAAAACCTGTATCTATTAACAGTAGCAAGAAATGGTTCAAAACAAGAATCATTAATTTGATGCTATCCATATCAATGATGTTTCCCCAGTTTAATGAGGGACTAAAATCAGATATGCTGATCACTTCTAGACCCAGACCTTTTCAAGTGAGGGGTGACTGAAGAGGTCCTGTTCCCTGTTTCCAGCAAGAGTTTGAAACAGCAAATTGCAAAGAGGAAGACTTCTGGATCAGCCTAAATTTCTTCACAGAAAAAAAAATTTAAACTCCTCAAAAGTTAGCCATCAGAAAGAAAATGCAGCAAGAGACAGTTTAGTCACTCTGTGCAAATCCAGTAGAATGAAGTGCATTTTTCCAGAAACATGGATCATTTGCCACAGATCAACACTATGCAGACACACTATGACAGTCACTGTCATACTAAGTTGCAGACAAACCTGACAAGTCCAGTGTCAAACACAAAACTGAAATTCCCCAGCCCTTTGCACTGAACTGCCCTAGTTTCTCATAAATTTGAAGTGCAGCAGAATGGCCTCTTTTCTAGCCTGTGACTCAACATCATATTCAGCAATTAGGTCAATTCTGCTTTTTTTTTCTGAGAGCCAGACATACTCTGGAGCAGCAGTCCTGCATGGCTGTGGGGAGGAGAGAAGAGAGGAAGATCTGTGCCTGGTGGGAACTTGCCACCAAGAAGCCCACCCTGTAGGCTCAGCACTGCGGCCCCATCCCACAACCCTGTACTTGGGTAAACACTGTGGCCTTGTCATATGCAGAGAATGTCACAGATGGAGGCATTTCCAGGTATTTATAGGCCAGGACCTGCAGTCACCAAGGGACTTATTCCAAAGCAGTACAGTTTGAGCCGTACTGCTTTGATTACTTGCCTCAGGTCCCAGACTGAGGCAGGACAACCTCATTACTGACTTGCCATTAGCAAGCACTTAATGCTTTGGAAGGATATATTTCCCAATTTCATGTGGAACTTTGTTCAACACAGACTTCTTTTAAACCAGTAGGATTATTCTTAAAGTCTTACCTAAGGAGGGACAGGAGACTAAACTGAATCCTATTAGATATTTAGGCAATGCATATTAAAAAACATATTGGGTTTCTTACTCAAACTTTAAGGAAGGATTTTGTCATACATAAGTACAGCACTAATTCTGCTATACTTCAAGTTAATGGTTGCAAGAAATGAAAAATTAAATCCATTTGGAATGATTTTTCTCAGCTTTAATTTTGATGAAATAACGATTATCTCAAACACAGTCAAACCCGTACTAACAGTACAACAGCCTACCAAAACATATGCTAAGAGAAAGATTGGTGTCTATAAATTCAGTAAGTGTGATAGAGAGTCTAGAAGGAAAAAAGCTAATTAAGATCAAGATCAACAAGGACACAAGATGGAATAAGCAAAAAACAAGGCAGAAAATCTGCAGCTCAAAATGAAAGATTTCCAATCCTTATACGAAAGTAGCATAACAGCTCTCCAGTAGCAGCACAAAGTCTGAAGTTTGACTGGAGCTTTCTCAGCTCACAAGAGCATTATATAAAGTAGGTTTCTGCAACAGCCAGAGATGAGACTTGGTGACCCAGGAGGTTCTCTTAATACCTGTTTGCCATGCTCCCAGAGCACGACTACATGCTGCACATCCTTCCCCTCCAGGGAAAAGGATCAGGGAGAAAAAGAACATGTGAGATATGTTACATAGATCGTTCAATGCACTCAGATACTGGGGTATGGACAATGTAAGGGCATATATGGAATAGAAAACACCAATTAAGTCTGTGCAACAGCCAAGAACATAGCCATCTGTACCAGCTTTGTGGGTACATCCATTTCAGTCCACACACAGACAACAACTGAGAGGGGAAACATGTAATGAAAGAAATCTCTGCATGATTGTAGTCAGTGAAGAGTTACGCCAGGGCCCCAGGCTAGGACCTTTTCTTCCTTTGAAAGAGCCATTGAATAAAAGATCTAATCTTATCTGAAACTGCCTTTTGCCACCAGGATCAGCTGTGAAAGGCAAAATAATTATTATTGTGATTTTCTTTCTGACCTCTACCCAAAAGTAGGTGAGCCAGTAACATACTTTGAGCCCCGCAATACCTTGCAGTTTTTTAACTTTTTTTAAGGTCTCTTCAACTATTTATTCAAAAAAAACAGATATTTTCCTTATATCTGTGTAGAGTCTGTACAGCAGTATAAAAGTAAATTCTAAACCTATCATGACTGCAATTTTACCAAGAGGATTTTCATAATACTTTTCTCTCAGTTCCAAAGGAAGCTTTGCTACACCACTGCAAAAATTCCAGATAAGGCCATTTCTGACAGGGATCTGAATATCTAAATATGCTGCTGAGGGTTATATATAGTGGCAATTATTCTCACTCTTTGCATTCCATACGTTAAATATCTTAACAAAAACATGAAGATGCTGTAGTAAAAATCAAGCATGTTATCTTGATCAACAGAAGACATACAAAAGAAGAAACTAACAAAAATTCAGCCTCATAAATTGCCCCTGTGAGCCAGTCAGTATTATATTTGTGCCACAGCTATATTGAAATTAGCACTACTTGCTTGTATTAACACACTAGTAGTGTGGGGAGCAGAACCCATGAGCTCCATCTAAAAGGTTTATTTATTTTTTTTAATTATTACAGCTGTTTTGCAAATTTTTCCCCATTCTCTTTATCAAGAGTTTTTCATTTATGAAATGGAGCAGAAGTGGCTCAGCAATGAGGTGCTTATGAGAATCCTGGAGGTTGTTTTCTTAAGGGATGCATAGAATGTCTGTGTGGGTCTTCCCAAGGCACATAACAGTGTGTTTTCAGGGGGCTTAAAAACAAAAGTGTGTGTCCCACATAATCTCTATCTTTGAATTAAATCAGTCATTGATTTATTTGTGCAATAACTTAAGGAAATATGAATCATTCATATTTGAGCTGGGAAGAACATTTCCTTGAAATATAGGCTAACAACTGTCTAAAAAAAAAATCTTAAAGACCATAATGCTGAAGAGAAAGACTGAGACTGTTCTTTCTCACTCTGCTTTCAGTGTCGATAGGAAATACCAACTACTCTTTTAAGACACATTTGGAGAAACACCTACAAAACCAACAAAACCCACAGCAGAGAACTCTGCCTGCAAGAATGCTCCAATGCACTTAAAATGACAAAAGTTAGGGAGCAAGAGTTACTACACCTACCTGGGCCATTAGTAATCTCTTCAGTTGAGGTCACCTATTATTCACCACTAGGGCCTTATTTGCTGCATTTATTCCTCTAAACCACGGCAACCACAACCTGGATCAAAAGCGAACACACAAAAAATCCCATATACCTTGCAAGGTCACAACAAAGGTAATGCACCAAAAAAGACAACCACAAAATCCAGTTTCACCTCAGGGTACTATAGAGGCAAGTCATATTGCAAGAAAGTTCCCCTTTTCAAATTAACAAGTGAGAAACTATTTTTTGTCCTCTTCTTTCCTCTCTCAACATTATGATCTGTTTGCTCACCTCTCCAAAGCTTCTAAACACATTGCTGGAGGTATGAAGTCTGTTTCAGTGTTCAGTATTGATTCACAGCAAGACATCTCTTTTATTCAGCTAATTAACTGCTTTCTGGCAGAGAAAATAAGATGAGAACAGGAAAGCTGCATGACATAACAGCAAAGAATAATTATTTAAAATCTTCGCTACTGCAAAGGCAAATTATTTGGGAAGAGGAGAGCAAGGACATGATCTGATTATCAAGTTAGTTCCTGACACATTGCAATAAATAATTTGCAAAAACTAGTAATAATATTAAATAAGACAGTAACTTTCCAGTTGTCAAATACAAGTCTGAGAAGACGGGAAAATTTTGGACCACTTGAACAGAAAAAAAAAGGCAAAAAGAGCATCAGTTTTCTCTCCTATAATATGGTATGCTTCCCTACACCACAGGAGTATCTTTGAATAGGGTCAGTAAACAAGAGGAAAAAATTAAGTTCTCTAATTTTAATGTATTTCTTATGAATTTAATAACCGTATAAAATAATCATGTGTATACTCTTAGTTAATTACAAACTAGAGAAGTTCATCCATCAGATTTAAACTAGTACATTAGCAACAACTGGGAGTACATACAGAATCAGCTAATGTATCCGAAATGACAAGCAGTCACTTTCTAAGCTGTAATAATTCAACCACTTACACCTATTTGTCCACACCTTTGATTGAGAAAAATTTGTCCTCACCTTTGACAAATAAAAGTCAAAGTCCATATTTATTCCCTGAAGGTAGAAGACTAAAAAAAAAAAAAAAAAAAAGGTTGCAGAAATGGATCTGCCAACGTATGTTAATTTGGTCTATCCCAAACATAAATGTTCATAGAAAGCAGCCCTGCTGGCACACAGCTTCCAGGGCCGTTGAACTGACACCATGCAGCCCCTGCCAGAGTTCTTTGTTGCTGGGAAAAGGGCAAGGATCCAACACTTCCATGTTTCCCCAGAATATCTTTTTCAAGGCTATCACACTGATGTCAGGAGAAGCTACATTTTACCAGTTATCAGTTACACCAAATAGGATTTGCTTTTTCTTTTTCAGTGAACTCTCTAGACTTAATGTTGACTTTGCTACCTACTTCGCTGGTCTTTACCACAAAATTTCTTTTCAGAGTTCAGATAGAAAATTACATTGAGAAAGTTTCCTTCACTTAGTAAATCTCACCTCAGGTGTTTTTAAGGGACAACTTCAAATTAGGCGAGTTAGACTATGAGAGCACTTCACAAACGCTAAAGTACTAGCTACTTTACAATAAGTAGAATTCTGCATGGTGATGGGCTCCGAATCTGTTACCAGTCAGGACAAAACAGCAGAGAAAACATCCAAATTACAAACTTCACTAGACCTAAAACCCCAATAAAACTGCAAAGTTAAAGGAAAACCTCTTATTTCATTCTAGGTGTTTTACAGAGGAAGAAACAAACCAAAAACTGCTTTAAAAAGAATGCTCAAGTGGCTATTTCAATTTCTCAAAGTACAGTGGCTTTGAAGAGAGAAAAGAGTCCTGCAAACATTGGCCCCTAAGGACATTTTAATAGAGGTTGAACATTACTACTACTCACTAGAGGCCTTCCTCTCCTGAAGATCAACTGGATTAGTCACTGCTTCTTGGTGCTTAGACTGGGTCCAGCTACCCAGCTCCTCAGTTCTAAAGCTGCTTTTAGCCTGCTACCACACACAGGTATCAAAGTCCTCCTTACCACCATCCCTTGTCTTCCAGACCAACCCATGGCTCTCAGCATGAAGTCAGCATTTGCCTTAGATTTCCCTAGCTGTTTTTCTTTGACATTGTCAAAAAGATCTTGTATTGGATGGAGGCCTCCCCATCCTTTAGCTGTGGAGAAGGAAGCTCATTACTAAAAATTGAAACTACACTGTAAGCACTCTGTATTCATTCAAGCTTAGCAAAGGTTTCTGGATTCATCCGTGATTTCCAAGCAACTGCACGCTAGCCTTACAAAGGCCAGAAGGATATATTAGATGAATGACAGAAATCATCTTTGGTACACTACAGATCTCAGCCATCTGTGCTTACAGCCTGTTTTGTTCAGGTCCTTCTAGAAAGGCAGAAAGTGAGCTGTTAAGGCCAGACTAATCTTTTGTTCATTTTCTAGTGTTAAGCAAAATTGAGTACAAGGAAAAATATTTTTTAAAAAGCTGAAATGCTGAATTAGATGATTATTACATCCATTAAACAATACACTGTGCCTAAAGCAATTAGAGAAATGAGATTATATTTCAAACAAGAAAACGCACATAATTTTATTAAATGCTAGGTTACTTCTTGTCATTAACTACAAAGTAAGTACATCTTACTAACAGCTCACCATAGTGATGTGTTACCTTGGTAAAGAGGACACAGTAAAAGGTAAAATTCTGCCACTTAGTAAAGTGGTTGTATTTAAGCCTTCATCCTGAAAGCAGCAGGTGCAATATCTGGAACAACTCATTGATATTCTTGTCAGAAATACAGCCACAGGTGAAGTCAGTCTGAAGTAATGAGACTACTAGTGCTAAACGACACTTCCCTAATAAGAAAAATGCCAAAATGTGGTATCATGCCATTTTTTTCCCTAAATATATTCAAAGCATACACCCAGTGATTATTTATTATGTATCTAATGAGGAGTTTGAGAGGTTTATATTCTAATGAAACTATTTCATCTCCAAATATAGCTGACACACAGTACTTGTAACAAATTTGCTTGCTGAACTTTATCTTTCTGATCATGACTTATCAGCAAGGAACTTCCAGTTTTCTTCAGAAAGTATTAAAATTAATCTAGTAATGCCTAACATTAACTGTTGGTTGCTTCTCTTGGTTGGCATAGGTAGAAAAAATTCTTGCACATTTTTTTATGCTTCATGATGAGTCTGGGGAAAGTAAACGTAAGAATAAAGTTTCATAATAATCTCTTTTTGGTTTAAGCTTTCTGTGAATATTGCAGTTAGTAAAATCATTTGCAAAGGTAGTTACAGCAAGGATACCCAGAAGTGACATCAAAGTAGGAGAACAATATTCCGCTTCTTTTTTTTAATATGAGCAGACATTTCAAGAAGGAAAGAAGTATATCCTTGGTTCTGCTCATGCTTTGGCAGTCTTCCAATTAGGTTAGCTCACATTCAAGCACAAGATTTAAAACCTTGAGGAATCAAAAATCATGCATACAAGTATCCTACCATGAGGATTTAAACATAATGGAATTAATGAAAATTTAAAAACATATTTCTACTGGTTATCTGCTTTCTGAACCTGAGGACATACAATAATCAGTTTCTGACCTTTCCCTATAATTTTGAGAGTTAAAGATGGCTATTTTATTTTAGTGACTCAAGATAATCACAAATTGTATGTTTTCATGGGCTGGCACTTAGAAGGCCAAACATCATGAAATGCTCTATAAAGAGTCAGCCATACTATGACCACCTCCCAGTAACCTGCACTCTCAGTGGCTTCAGGAGGTATCTGGAAAGTATGTTAGAAATGAGATTACTTTCTGAGGAGTATTTTGTACTCATTTTCTTATGAAAGAGGAGCTAGCGCTTGGACCTACTCCTACTGAAGTGCAATTTCAGAGGCTAAACTGTCAGATGTTTATTAAGTTTCAAGAGAGACAAAATAACTATTAAATTTTATTCTTTACTGGCTGTTATCACACACCATCGAAAAAAAAATCTAAAAAGCTACTGAACTGAAGTACAACCCCAGACTTAAATGTTCATGACCTTTAAGGGAGTTTTAGCTTATATACGATTGTTACACACTGATACATTCCAGTTGTGAGCGTCACAGCTCTAGATGTGAATTATACTGCATCTTGAATAACATCTAAGTAATAATTCTTAGTCCTTTTACTAAAAAATTACACCTAATCCTGTCTTATCCATCACAAGAGAAACTGTCCATCTAATTGGAATAAATCCTACAGTTTTTCACAAATCAGAAGATAAACTTTTTGATGTATGCTTTAGAAAATCCCTGAATACTGTAGAGTTATTATTCAAAAGAATATTATAATATTTTAGAAATAATTGTAGTTTAATTTAAATATGTTTAAGAAAAACAGTGGGTGCCTTGCTTTACCTGTCCATTAAAGGTTTTGATGAAAATGAATATAATTTCACAATATTATCTGAAATAAATTCAAAACAAAAACCAAATTCAAATCCTAAGTTTGAAAGGTTGTCTCAGTAATAAAGTTGAGGAGAGATGCTCATTCCAGCATTTCCAATTGAGTTCATAACTGCAAAGATTAACACAATGTAATTGTTTGAGTTACACAATGTTAAATGTCATGTCTGCTGCTGAATGGTGAAACAGTTGAAATACCTTTTCCCAAAGGCTACCGTAGTATCTGCATATGAAAAGGTGACTTAATGTTGAGAATCCAGGCAGAGCTAGTACAGGAAATTAATGTAAAAGCTGAATTACTATAAGTAACGAACAAATTCGTAGTTTACTTTAAATAGATCCCACAGAGGTAATACAGAAGAATAAACTCTAGGACAGGCTTGAGAGCTAGAAAAAAATGGCCAAATTCAAGTAGGAGAAAGTGATAAGCCTGAACATGTGAGATAGTGAGATATTGCACACAGGTCTGAATCTGTGCAGCTTTGTGAGGCTTCACCCGAGGGATGACACCTCAGACAGGCTGAGCCCTCCCAAACCCTCACCCATGTCCACATTCAGGAATGCTCCCAGGTCACCTCCTGTGCTCCTGGACCTAATGGGGGAGACCTTAGGACTTGGCAGGAGGCCCTTGCAGCACTCCTGATGCAGTTCTTAAAGCATTTTGCATCCTTGAGGAGATGTGGGCAGTGCTGCTAGGCAGGCCTGTAAAATTGCTCATTGGAGGGAAAACAGAAGGTCCTTTTGCTGGGTTAAGAAATAGAAAAAAAGACAATTCATGGAGAAAGACAAAAATATTGGGGTTTTTTCCCAAATAGTGCAGACATTGAAGTTTTGCCTCCTCTACAGCCAGGTCTTACAGACACCTCCTGAGGAATGGCTTCTGGGTACTCACAAATTGTAATCTCATCCAGAAGGTCCCAGCAGCCTTCTCTTCCCAGCTCAAAACAATCTGAACCCAAGCATGCCATTCCATTGTGGCTTCAGCTGCTCTGTCCTCAAATAAATGTTCCTGGAAAGATGCACTGAGGGCAAGGAGTGGCTCTCTGTCAAAGGCCCACAAAATAACCACAGGCCCCTGCATGTCCCAGGGAAGCTGGGCACAGCTCCCACCATATTGTCTTTTTCCAAATCGCGCCTCTGAGGACCAAAGCTCTCAAAGAAACTGGGCACCAGCAAAGTGGCCAAGGGGAGAGGGCATCAGTGCCATGCCCGGGGCACAGAGCAGAGCTGGCAGAGCAGCCATGCTGGCCCAGGGTGGGGTTGCTGGCAGCCTGGCAGCTGTGCGGCCCTGGCTCCCAGGGGAGGCTGATGGCGGGGCAGGCTCCTCTGCCACACCGTGTCCCAATTATTGAGAGGGAAACCCAGGATGAGAAGGAGAAGGAGAGCAAAGGGAGGCAGGTGACCACAGATGTCGGAGTGGCAGGTGTGACATGGAGGGAGAGAGGCCAAGGCTGTGCATACCCTGAGCACATCCAAAAGCAGCAGCCATGGAGGGCAAGGCAGCCGTGCTTGCACAGTTGGCTGCGTACGAGCTCTCCAGGAGCCCTGTACTAACTACTGCCAAAGCAGGCTGTGAGGTGGCAGAGCGTGAGGCAGATTTCGGTGGCCTGCTGGTCTCAGCTTTGGCACTTCACTGACAGTGAAGAAGCAAAGCTTTCAGCCTTGACAGAGGCCAAAAGGGCAGCATTGTCATGGCTGGCTCTGATCTCACAGCTCAGAGCCAGGAAGAAATCCATCTGCAGCTGTGCAGATGTGATCTTCTTGGCAAAAACATTATGGGGGACTCCTCAGCCAGTCTGTGTGGTTGCTCCAGCACTGGGAAACAGCACAGCCTGCCGTGTGCAAGGAGTTTTGATGAACATATTCATCTAGGAGCAATTTTCAGTGCGTTCAATGTTTCTGCCAATAAATGATTGACATAGGTGCCTCTTGATCTTAGGACAACGTGTGGTAGGTCTGATCTGCACGCTAAAGTATTCCATATATTTCTCTCCAACAACAAACCTATTTTTGACAAGAAGGAATGGAGCAGTTCAACAGATGTACTTCTGCCACTGGGAGTGTCAGAAAATTCATCCCTAAAGCTGACTGGGCACCATGGGATGGTTATATAAGAGACTTAAAAACCATAATTGCCTTAAACACTATTAAGATGACCAAAGGACTTTGAGCAAACTGTATTAAGAGGCGCTACCATCAAAGTCCACCTTCTCACCATCACTGTCACCACCATCCCACTCCAAATATGCCTCCTGGATTTTGGGAATTTGGACTGTGAATTGAGTCACCTGATGGGATCTTGAGATAGAATAAAGGTGGCACTATTGTTCAATTATCTCAGGTCTAAGGAGAACTAAACAAGGCTGAAGGAGGAGAATGTATCCACAAGGAAAGCCAAACCCAGCAGCTGTGCTGAAAATCATCTCTGGCTGGGCTTGGGGCAGGGAGGCCTGCCCCAAGCCCAGCCAGACTCATTTGCTGAAGTCAGGTTTGCACACTCTCCCCACCAACCAAGGAGGAGGAGAAGAGTTTTTATGTGTATGATGGCAAAACTTCTGGTACAGAGAGGTTGAACACCCATCACCAGAGGCTACAAGCCAGATAAGAAGCAGACCCTACAAAGAGTCCTCCGTCACACAAACTGGCTCAGTTGTAAAACTCCTCCAACCCCTGGGAATGTCACATTCACACAGGACATACACATAAGAGGCAGGTGTCTTGTTTTAAAAAGGGTCATAAACCATCAAAGACCCCTGAAACGTCCTCCAGACTCATTCCTAAGGCCTTCCACCTGATCCACAAGTATTGCAACAGATCCAGGGTGTGTTGAAAAAGACAGTGTAAAACTCCCCAGCACAGGGGAGGTGCTTGGCACGTTCCCACAGATAGCTGAATATACTTTATTCCACTGAACTGTATGTTTTTTTGGTACCCCCACCACCAAAACCAGAAGAAAAGGACAAACAGGACACTGCTGGATCCACAAGGGTGGTGAATATCTTTCTACTTAATCTGTCTCTCTGTCACTTTTTTATTTCTCTCCCCCACCTTCTTTCTCTTCTTCCTGTTTCTTTCTCTCTCTGATCCAAGAGCACAAGACACTACAATTCCATTTTGGCATTGTATAACCTGACATCACTAACATGCCTTTGGTATGAAATAACATAATGTTCTGTGACAAGATGTGAGCAACAATGAGTGAGAAGATACTGAATGTTTCAGATGCATAGAATGTTTTCAGGCCATATATCATCGTCTTCTTGTATCTAATCCAAATATAAATGAGTGAATTGGTGCTGATAGCAAAACACATGTGAGATCAAGAAATAAACAATTTTCCAGTTTCTATTATATTGGACACTTTATAATTTCCTTTCTTGTTCCTTTCTTTCCTTTTTTTTTATTCCAGAAAAAAAATTCACTTTCTCTTTTATTTAATGTAATTACCATTAACCTTCAGAAACACAAATTTAAGCAGAGGTGTTAAGTTGGCCAAGTGTTAAAAGAAAAGAAAACAAAAAAAACAGAGAGGGTCTTTATGACAGCAAGCTCATAAAAGGTTCATTAAAATGTTAAATAGATGCAGAGAAAAAATGGGTCTTCTTAGAGGAAAAATCAGCAGTGCAAAGGCCACTGCAAATTTTGTATACCACTGAGGTTTCACACAAAGTCTTTCTCTCTCCAACAAAGCATTTCTGGCACTTAAAATAAGATCTGTTAGTCTTTTATAGAAGTCTTACATAATCTCCTCTCCTCCATAATATTTGTTAGATTTGATGATTGTTAGTACAGAAACAAGATTTCATCAAAATAGCATAGAAAATACCAATGCTTCACCTGCTGTTGTAGAAAGAAAATAATGATTCTTAAGATGTAACTAAGAGATATACAAGTCATATACTACTTTGGGTGGCACTGATATGCCCCTTTTATTAATTGTAAATGTTTTCTTTTTCATGCAATTGAATAGTTTGTTTCTATGGTTTGCATGCACTTATCTTTTGAGAAGCTTATCATGATACAGTGATCTTACAGGACACCTTTAAATGAGGTTTGCCTTACCCTATTTTGAAGAGCACTCTCCTGTTAGACTCTATGATTAAATTGGATTAAAAGGGTGATATTTCTGTATGTAGTTGTATAAGGAAACAAACTCACAGCTGCTTGGAATAGGGAATTTTGGGGCATCTGTGAGTCTGCACTACGTGAGAGTAGTGATGCTCAAGGACTGGGCATATCCCACTTACATGACAGGGATTCCCCTAGATGATGCAGAACACATTAAGCTGTGTCCTTATGAGCAGTATTTCTCTGTTTCTGAAATGCTGGTATATTTTTCACCATCCATGTGTTCAAAAAATAGTGGTTTTGAATAGTGTTTTTGTTTAAAATGTGGTCTGAATGCAAATTTTTCTCTATCTCCTTTGAGACTGTTTGAGCCTCAGAAGGTAATATGGAAATCAGCCACTGTTCATTTCCTTTGGTGCCATCAGGATCCAGCTCAAGACTTCCTGATTGCACAGATAAAACATCAGTGGGGAAGGGAGGGAGAAAAGACTGTCAGTCTTTTATATAAAACCATACACAAATTGTTGTCACAGATTTCAGCCTATTTTCTTCATGGATTCATCTTAAACCCCTCTAGGATGCTTACCCAGAGGAATAAGGAGATAAGAAACTCCCTCTTGTATGCAATATGCACTAATTCCATGAGCAGTGCAAAGCAGCTCATTCCAAGCTGTTGCTCTCCCATATGGAGTGTGAAAGATGCCCACCAAAGACTGTCTGGACTGCCTATTTGGGTAATGCAATGGCCTCTTTCCCACTATCACTGCAGCCCCTTACCGGGGGCAGGGCTTAGGGGAGGGTGTGAATGTGTTTTTGGTTCGTCTGGGAGGGTGGGTACAAATGCAGAAGGCTGCTCTTGAAATGTCAGCCTGATGACAGAAATTACTGCCACAACCATGAGCAAGCCCTTTCCTGCAAAATCACTGGCAACAATGAACCTAAAAATTATGGACAGAATTTGTATTAACTTAAAATACATTTGTTAGACTTTTCTATAATCCTCCCTCCTACATAACAACAATTAGGTTTTGTATTTTATGTGTATGAGATTTTGTGTCTAAGATTAGCTTTATCCTCAAAAATATATTTTACATCGCTATGGTATTTCCAAATGAACTACAATCTTATCATATACATCTGTCCAGGTTTTAATATAATCAGAAAAGCATATGGTTATGCATATTAAGATATTATGAGAAGGAGATGCGCTAGGCAGACCTCAATTTTCAGCTTTGATAACATGACTATTTATAAAATGTTGGAAAGCATATTAAATGACAGAGTGAAGACAAAAAAACTACTGTTTTGAGGATGCAGATTTCACTGATTGAATCTGGGGTTACATGCATATACAAGTGCAAAAACAGAACAGGGAGTTGGGGCTTATATTTCTGACAATTTTACAAATGCTGTTGCAATTTGATGCAAAGGAAGGCCAAAGGGTGAAGGTTGTGTAAGTTTGGAGATTTTAATAAATATCAGCAACACTTGTCTTCTCACTTTTGCCTTTCTTGGTTCCAACATTCCTCTATATATTCCTTGGGTGCCTGTTGTCTGTACAGATGCGAGGGGACTGTATTTCCAGGATAGATAGAAGAGTACAGCAGGGCCATGTTAAGCACAAAGGAATACTTGACAAGGCCCACTTATAGGCTTTTGGGAACCTAAGAGATAAACCAATTATCTTCTGAGATTAATTAAAAGAACCCTCAGTGTACTGAGTGGAAAAATCTAAGAGGAATATAAGAAAACCCCAGAAATTGTTACTGAACTCTGGAAAACCATCAAATGCATCTTATTTATGAGTGAAAGAGCCAAGGCAAGATTACCAAAGAATCAGAAAAGAAAAATGATCCTGCAAAAAGCTTTTGAAGTTGCTAAAGGTCAGCTGAAGTGAAAGATATAGCAATGTATTAATGTTTCTGACCCGTGTATAGGCCTTTCACTCAAGAGTTGGACAATCCTTGTGGGTGCCTTCCAACTCAGAATATTCTGTGATTCTGTGAAAAAGCTTTACTCTGTAGCAATAATAAAGGCTGATTTACAGGCATGGCATTTTTGCATAAGGATTTCCATTTTTACTTAAATAGTTTGTCTGCCCTAATCTTAGGTTAGTGCTTTCTGAGAAATTTCAAGCTCTTATTAAATTTAAAACAAACTTTTCCATTGTGCACCTTTTAAAAAAGTCTAAAATTATCTGGACTGAATATCTATTGATTTTATTTTTCAAAAACGGAGTCTCAAGCAAATGATTGCTGAAAAAAATGAGGGTTGCAGGCTTATACAATGCCTCTGAGAATTCTTACAATATAGAATGACAGTATTTCCAAACTGTCTTATTGCATCTTCCTTAGCTAACAAAGAGGGCATATCAGACTAATAAGACAGGCTAAAAACAAAATTAAGAGATTAGGGAGGGAACGTAATAGGATATGATAAAAAATTTAAATCACCAGACTCTGCTAGGGGTAAGATAACTTCTTATTTAATGACGATATTTAAAGATAGTACTTTCAATGCATCATCTGACACCTTACTGCAGTTATTTTAAAAAGGAAAAACAGGCAAACTTTACTTACTGAATTCACATACAGGAACCTTCTGAAATAATCTATTGCATAGCAGTTTGCAGCCAAAGGAACTGTATCTGATTATCCTTTTTGTCCTCTCTGTTCACTAAGACTTTTTCATTGTTCAGTTGTGGAGGAAAAGCAAACACTCTCAGAAAGACAACTGAGTAGCTACTTTCTCAGCGGCACTGGGACCAAGTTTGGTGGAACACTCCAAGTACACCTGCCCAGGGAGAATTACCTCTCTTCATGTAAGCAATAATCGACCTCTGAACTAGTGCACTGGCCTGGCAGCTTTGTGCCCTGTACTGCTTGCTAAAAGTAGTTGTGTGTGATGCTTTCCTTGCAACCATTCACTCAGTGAGCATTAGAGAAGGCTCATCATAGCATCTAAAGAAAAGCTCAGGAACAGCAGAGCCTTTGTCTGGACTAAAACCCTGGTGTGATGAGTTTCACTTGGCATCTTTCAGCTGAAGATTAGAGTTTATCTCAATGACCAGCAAACAATCATGAGTAATAATTATATCTGAAATACCTCTGCAGTATCTTGTTGGAACACTCACTGCCAGCCTTGCTTTCAACCCTACACCCTAAAGAGAGCTGTAACTGAAGTTTTATAGAAAAGTGACTTGCAAGAGTTACCCACCCCCACAGCACTCGATCTTCTCTTAAGTCTCATCAGCATGTAAAATAAAATAATGTTTGCATTTCCAATGAAAAAATCCAACCTGAGACAGGAAAGGCTGTTAACAATATCATAATTTAAAATGTTATCACACACATTACCTAGGAATACAGGTGAGATGTGACAGTTTTCCTTAGCAATATTAATCAGACTAATTACTTCATTTTTCTTACAATCTAAGAAACTAATGATTTTGCTATTTTTGTAAGGAGATGTCTGCCTATAACAAAAAGTATTGATGATTGAAGATAAATGGATTTAAGACGAAAGAAATCCAACTCTGAATTATCTACTACTTTGACATCACAGTGCTAGGAAAAAAAAATGAAACATCACTTCCTGAATTGCATCCACTTTAGTCACATTTTGTTATAGATGTCAGTTCTGTCAGAATATCATCTGTCAAAATGAATTAGTGCAAAATTTAGTAGTTCACTTTTAACCAGGAGTAAGATTGTAATAGCATTTCAATTTTCCTCCATCCTCTTGTTAGGACTTGATAAATGCACTCTCACAAGCACTGCTGCTCATCCGACATGATGCTTGCACTCTGATTTAACAAATCTGAAGAAAAGACAAGGGCAGAAAGCTTTCTGGTTTCCTTAACGTTTCTCGAGATCTCTGCAAACCATTTTTTTCTTGACAACTTAATTTGAGTGGATTAGTAAGGGTTCTTTCTCACTTAAGCAATGTTTTATTCTGAGTGGATATTCATATTAACAGATGTTGATGAACATAAAACACAGTGTTAATGAAAAGCATCTGGAGCACTTCTGTATGTTCGTGTATGTATAAAGAGCAAGAGACAGATGAACTGATTTTGTCTCTTAGGGATGGGATGCTATGAAGTTGGTTTTTTTAACCACAAATGACCATTTTTTCTTTCTTTTCTCATAGAGTTATGTCAGAACACTACACTTGGAATAGACACTTCCCCTGAGAAAACTGCTGTGCTTACCATCCTTGGGAAACAAATGCCATTGCTTCTCCAATGCAAAACCCAACTGTAGGCACAACTAAAGGCACAACAATGACTCAAGTGGTCAAATGTTGACTGGGTAATCTTTCTGGGCAACCCTATTAGAGATTTTCCATCTTCTGAACACACAGCACCACGAGCCATCTGCTACACAGGGAGCTCTGTAACTGGAGCCGGCTCAAAGTTAGTCAAAAGCATTAGTGGATGGGAGGAAGGGCCCTGGGATTCAGGGCAGGATGAAAGCTTTGGGGCAGCAGGTTGATTGCCCCTGGCAGATCCTAAAATGTGGATGCCAGCAGCCCTGACCACTACTCTCAGGAGCTGTCATTCCCACAGCAGCAGCTACTGCCTCTTGTGTCATCTCCTGCCCTTAATGACATCAATCAGCTTTGCCTGCCAGAATAAGCATAGTCAAACTGGGCAACAGAGCTGGGCCTTCCTCTGCGTCTCCCAGTAATCCCTCCCAGCCACCTTCTTTGCTTAGATCTGAACTGGCCTTCCTCTTATGGAAAAAATGAAATTATGCCATTTTGTTGGTGATATTGCAGTCCAAAAGGTAACAGAGAAACTTTAGAAGCTGGGAATTTCAGAAAAGAAAGAAAGAAAAAGAAAGGATCATGATGATGGATCAGTGCTAGAAGGGATTCTGCAGAACAGAAAGAATCATTTAATAGGTTTTATTTTCTGTACCTTGGGAAAGAGACAGATAATGTATACATACCAGAAGATGATGACGGTGTTGATGGGGATGATGAATGGCAATTTCCCTTCCCAACTCAGAAGGAAATCAAGTGGCAGCTCCAAAAGGCAGGCATTTTTAAATGGATGTGTTCAGATAACTTCTGACAGAAGTTGCTGACGAGCCTCTGAACTACTAGAAACTATTTTCAATAGCTGTTGGAAGTTGTGAAGTGCCAGAGGACTGCAACAAAAAGTGTTGTGCAATATTTAAAAGGATAAGTGAGCTAACCTGAGTAATTACAGGTCTGTCAGCCTGACATCCATCTTGGACAAAAAAACAGGTTATTTTGTCAGCCGACATGGAATTTGTCTACAAAAAAAATTAAGGCAATGGGTCAATGTAAGAGTTGCCAATCACTATGTGTATGTGGAAACTAGGTGTTTCCAATACAGTTATTCAAATTATCTTTCATCACTGGATTTATAGTCTTGGTTATCAAAAGTAATATTGGCAATGCAATACGGTTCAGTTTCCACAGTACATCTACCTTCATCTTGCATGACATCTTGGCTATGAACCTGGAATGACAAGAATCAGTACTGCAGATATAAAACAGATTAAAGTCTGGCTGGTAGGTTTCAACATATACTTGCAGTAAAGGAACACTAATTGAGTGGGTGTCTCTTTATTGTGTCCCATAAGGATCTGTTCTTAGATTTTACAGGTTAACATTAATCAGTGACCTGGAAAAACAAAAATACAAAAGCATTACCAATAACATTTGCAAATGACCGAAAGATTGGGAGACAAGTTATCAATGCAGCCTGATCTAGGTTAATCAGTAAACTGGACATAGACAAAGAAATGCACAGTTAAATACACACATAAATTTAAACTTTCAGGAACTACAAATGCTGCACATATGGGATCTTGAAGTCCATCATGGGATGCAATAACTGGCTTGGTAATTATAATAGATAAGCACTAAAGGTGATGCTGTGGCTAAAAAACCAATAGAATTGGGGTTTAGTTATGTAAATAAATATAGTACTGTAGTAACAGAGAGACTATACTACCTTAACTCTATTTCACAGTATTACAACTGCCTCTGCACTGATATCCAGCATTACAAGATAATGGAACAATAGTGAAATCTCAAAGAGCAACTATCAAGATCATGAGAGACAGGAAGATGTGACTTTAAGTGAGCTATACAAGGGCAGAGTCTCCTTCTCAGATCAAAACCAAACAAACTCCATAGCAACATTCAAAAGTAAAGTATTAAGGAGCTTTTAATTGTAAAAGGAATTAAATTCTAGAACTGCATTTCAAGAGAACTACTGGTATTAAGGAACTTACCAGGCATGATTTCAAAGTGGATTAAGTTGCACACATACAACTGTACAATGTAAGGAAACCTTGAAGAAGATGCTTGGAGAACTGTGTGATTTTTGAGTTGGACTGTGTCTTGGGAAACTTCTGCTCAAGTGGCACTAAGGCTATACCTCTGTCTCTACTCTGCATTCCTAAAATACGTCTCCTATTTCAAAGCAGTTGAAGTTCTCGTAACACCACAACTTCTACAATGCTTGGGAACATCTTAAAAAATGGAGAAACTTTGCAACTGAAGTGTATGAAATGTCATTTATCTGTAATATATTCCTATATCTCATCAGCACAGTTGGTCACACAGGTATCCAGGCTACTTAAGCACAAAGCATGCAATGTAGGAATTGTCCATACGAGTGCTCTAGGCTGTAAATCAAGATTAAATAATTTTACACTTCTAAGTCCTTGAGTGGCTAGAGTTTGAAATGCTAATGCCATTATCTCTAGGGTATCAGTTGTGAAAGTTTCAGTGTGATGTTACAAACTCAATGAGGCCTCTGCAGACATAAAAGTTCAAATCAAGCAGTTCAGCATTTAGAGCACTCATCAGAGAAGTGGGCAATATAGCTTCAATTTCAACATGAGAGGGTAAAAAAATACATCACTGAATAAGGTGTTTCTTGAGCTGGACTCTACTGGATCTGGCTGCTTTCCTCATAGCAGCCTGTATGGGCTGTGTTTTGGATTTGCAGCTGTTTGGATTCACTCTAGTTCTACCTATTATCTCCCCTTGTCCCCTTGGTACAGAGGGGGAGGAGGGAGTAAGTGACTGTGTGGGTGGTTGGCCACTGCTCAGGGTCAATCCTCCACTTGGAATAACAAACACAGAATTAGTTCCTGCAAAATACAGCAGTGTCACATTTGACAGTAATGCTTCAAAAAATGGTATTCTCATCTTCTCAGGGTAAAGTTGAACCAGAACCTCTTCAGTTAATGTGATGTGAGTTAACATTTATAATAAGAACCCCTATTATGTTTCCTTCCTTGCCTCTTGAGAGTGCCCCAGGATAAAACATTTTCTTAATGTTGAAATAATTTCAGTTGTCCGAAGCACTTTTCCATAATAAATACATGAATGAATCATTTATCTCTACAGCCAAGGTGCAGACAGTCACTATTTCAAGGTGTGTTAGGCTTAAGGTAAAACACTTCTTGTTTTGTTTTGTTCTCTTCATGTAACTGTGACACATATTTAGATCCCTCTTTTCTACTGGGTCTCCTCCTAATTAGCAGTGAAGCAGAACTTCTTGCTACGTACAGAACTTAAATGCTCTGAATAAAATCAAAGTTGCAGAAATTAAGGGTAAGGCATCTGTGCTTGCACATGTGCTCCACCCCTTTCCTCTTTTTATTAAAATGTATGCTTTTGCCTATTGGTGCTCCTGAGTACAGTATAGAGAGCACCCTTTTCCCTTTATTCTAAGTAACAATGGCCTTTGTCACCACAAAGATCATTAGTAGCAGCATAAAGTTTCCCTGACTTTCAAATTCAAATATACATTACGATAGAGCAATTCTTTATAAAGATTTACATTTTTAGGATGTATCCCTGAAGACTTTCTCCACAAGAATAAGGCAAATTGAAGTAATACTGTTTCTATTAGTAAGATGCACAGACCTTCCCTCAGGTTTTGTGTTTTATAACCCTCTCTCCTCATATACATGTACATTTCACTTATATGCATGTACATTTGCCTTGAAATTGTATAATAATTAAAACATAACTTCTTCCTACAGAAATCAGTGGCAAATCTTCAATGATCAACGAAATCAGATTGAAAGGTAATTTTATTCTTATATTAAAATAACACAGAGAAATAAAAAGCTAATTATGATCTAATTGTAATGACTACAAAGCTTTTTTCAAATTCTTTGCCTGTCTGGAAACTAATCTTGCAGGTCAGCTCAGGCATTTAGTTTTTTTCAGTCTAAAGAAAATGCACTTGCCATTGGCTTAGGGAATGATTCTGTGTGGTTCAGAGATGCTTATGCCTAGTTTTTCAAACTGGTGGACTATGTTAAAAACATGAAAAGAACAGCACTGAAGATGAGTGATTTTGCAGTACTTGTGTGCTTTTCTAGAAGCACTACATTCTGAAAACAATGAAAAGTCAACTGAGCTGTTGAGAGACTGTCCTAAGTTTCAATATAGATTCTGAGACACAGGCCTGGGAGAGGAAGTTGTAGGAAAGACTAGGAGGCAATATACAGAAAGGTACAGGCTATGAGTATTATGGGATAGGATGATGAGACCAGGAGTCAGAGCTAGAGCCAGTTAGAAGATGCCTATAGGATATATTCCTTTTTCTAAGGTGCTGATTCAGCAACACCAAATGATTCTACAAAAATCCTATCATATCCACAAATTTCTCCCCAAAACAAGGCAGCCCAGTGCCTTTTCACGGTAGCTCACAGTCACCTTCTGCATGCTGCTGGCTAGAAAATGAAACCTGCCCAACTAAGAGATGAAGCACACAAAGTGCTTATTCTAAATATGATCTATATATATTTTTTAAAATTTCTGTTTCACAAAACATTGTGTGTTCTGAGTTTTAAATTCATATATGTTAGAGGCTAGGCAATTTAAGATAGTATCCTTGGAAGTCAATGTTCGTACAAATAAAAGAAGCCTGGCAACACCAAAAAGCCAATAGCCTTTTATGTCAGAAGTCTTTGTGTGATGGAGACACAGAAGTAGTTTCTTTCTTCTTCTGCTTTGTGTGTTATTTTCCTGCATGTATTATGATAGAAGAGCTGTCTAAGGTCAAAAATTTAAGCACATACAAATTAGCACTCTAAAATTATTCATTATAAAAGAGAGAGGAAAAAAATCCAGGTGGCATTTACCGTAGTGTAATCCAGTATAGCAAATGAGTAATTAGAGCAAAACAAACAAAATACTTTAAAATAAATCGTAGTTTTTTTGCATGGTTAAATACAATTAAGTTTCAACACTCAGTTGGCTGCCTACTTACCTTGATCTTCTATTCATAAAATTAGAAAATAATTAGAAATTAGAAAGCCAAGCTAATCAGTTATTTTGGCACTCCACTTTAAATTAAGAAAGACAGCAGCAACTAACTGTCACTTCAAAACAGCACATCCAAAATCCTGCCCTTTTTCTCTAGTGGGTTGCAGCCTGTCTTTATTTAGCCCACTCATCAGTTTTCATAATCCCTTGATATGCAAAGTACTAAGGCTCTTTGGTTTCCCCCTAGACTAACCCACTGCAGAGTCCCTTACAAGGCTTATAAATGTCTGCTTTATCAGCAGAAAGCCTGTCTTTAATGTGAGATAAGCACACCAGGCCTCATCTTGTAAAGCACTGGGCACTATTGCAATGCCAGCTACCCCCAGAAACTGTATTGTCTAAGTGTGTGGTTAATTCTTGCTCTCCATAATTCAAGTGCTTAAAGTTAAGATAACATTCACATGCCATTTGGGATCAAGCAAGAGCATTCTGCACCTTACAGGATCATCACACAGCATCATCACAGCTAAATTTCAGTCAATAGCTCCTATTGACTTCGTTAAAGCCAAACCATAGTTCTGAATACAGATGTTTTACCAGAACTTTGAAGACACTCCTAGTATTAAGATGTCCTCAGGATATGAACTATAAAAAGCAGTGATGTGACTTTGGATATTCGTGGTACCAGTACATTTCGGTTTCTCACTTCACAGACAACAACACATCTATGATAAATGTAGAATGCATTATTTCACATATATTTGGACTCAGTAGAAAAGTCAGAAGTAGATGTGACAAGGACAAAGGATTTTACAAACATGGCTAGACTCTAAGTTGCCTTGTAAAAGGACATTAAGATGTTCATTGCATGAAGGGATTGTGTTATAACATCTTGGTTGGGATCTGAAACAACCAGAAAATATTTATGTTCATATTATATCTGTTAAAATTAAAACAGATATTCAGAAATTCAACACTGAATTAATTTCTAGAAAAACTGCTGGGTAAAAATGTTAATTAACCTAGCTATCAATTTCCTGTTTTCTTTCACAGTGGTTTTTTTCTTTTTTCATTTACTTTGCATGGGCTGTCACATGAATTAAATCATTTTAGGTACAAAGCAGTATGCTAATTAGTGAGACCACTGGAAAATGTCATTGCATCCTTTTAGAAGACTTACTGTTTTCTTCAGTCACAGGGGCCAACATCTATGTCACAAGTAAGAGAATAAGTGAAGTATAAATTCCACATGGAAATGGAAATTTCCCCCAAGCAAACAAAACCAATAGGAGCTGGGGCTCTGTAGTCTAAGGGCAAAATGCATTACAGGCACCAACTGCTGATGAGAGGACAAATACTAACTTCAAATACTGCATGTAAACTGAAATAGTGGTCTGAATTTGAATTACGGGATGATTTTGTCCTGAGTGTCTCTTCCACTACAATCAGTATCCACAGCACATGATACTTTGGATGTTCCTAGGCAGCTGAATAAGCCCAATATTAAGCTACTCTTTAAATAAAACATTTTTCTCACCTCCTTACATAATTAAAACTATCCACAAATGACCAAGATTTAATGACAAAAGAATTGTCAGCTCTTATTATCTGACCACCAATCAAATCCCAGCCCATACATTCGCTCCAGATGCAACTGCACTGTGTCCAGCGAGATGCATTTCAAATAAAACTGTTCTGGAATATCTGCAGCTAAATTTGATTAGACAACATCAAAAGTTTGAACTTTCCTCAATCATTTATCTCAGTGGTTAATCACCAGCATGAGTGAAAACACTGGTCTTTTTTCTAATTGGAATTTGTTGGCTTACCAACAATAGGTGCTTGCTTTGCATGTAGCCATTAGGATGAAGAGCCCTGTAGTTCCCAGTGGCTTTGTTTGCTTGGAGGAAATGAGGCATTTTTGATAAATCAAGTTGTATCTCTTTCGAAAAACCAGACAGATGAAGCTGATTTAGCTTCCTGCTACTAAGCACTTTTTTCAGCCCTCAAATCATTCCGTTTTATCCCTATCTCTTTTCAATATTTTAATATTGGTTTTCAAAAGTTGACAACAGAACTGAACAAATACCAGAATTAAAAGTAATTATCCTTAGATTGAGGTTCCCACTTTCTCAAGGATGGCATTAGCTTTTATGGGAAATGAGGGAAATTTTTATGTAGTTCCTCTATAATCATAAAGTGTACTTAGGACTTCTTTCAAGGACACAATTCTCCTATGTAAGCTGCACATGTGCTTTATTCTGTATTTATGGTTGACATTTGACTGCATTGGAATGCATTTTCCCAGACTGGGCCTACCTTGCCAAGAGATTTGAATCTTCCCTTTTCTCACCATTAATTGCCATTTCACAAATCTGTATGTCTTGTCAGCAATTATGCTCAGTATATCATTGATGAAGACGGTGAGGTATTAGACTCTTTGTCAAGCTCTCTGCATAATCTTATTTGATGATCACCCTTTACTTCCTGAGATCAATGTGTGGAGTTTAAATTTATGGGACATCTGTTTTTCTGACATTGCACAGTGCTTTTTTAATAAAAATATTCTGTAATACTGATTCAGTGCCTGAAAAGAAATCTAAGATACTTCATCTGCACTTTCAATCTGTAGCTACCAAGTTTGCATTTTCATCAGGGAATAAAATCAGGTTTGTTTGAGAAGAGCTATTCTTCACAGTGTCACACTGATTGGTTTTAATTTAATTACAAGGTTTTGTCAGCTGAAGTCTGCATCACCATCTTGTTATTTTTTTGGGGATTGCTGTCTTGGTAGCCAGAGCTGTCTGGCATAGCTCATTTATCTTTCGTGTTTGGATTTTTGGCATAACTCAACACTGTCCATTTTTGGCTGTTCTGTAATATATTGAAATCAATATTTGTTGACTCACTCAACTTCACAGCATCAGTTTTGCACATTACTGTCTCAACACCACTTTTACTACATTCTTCTCCTACCCTTTTTCAGGATGCCAACATTGAAGGACATGATTGGGCCATGGTTATGGGCATATGTTTAATAGAGTATTGTTTACCTCTTTCTGAGTTTGGTGACAAATCCATAAGGAACTCCTGGAGAACTTTCCTGTTATTGTAATCTCATTTGCAGGTTGGCACTGTGTGGGAAGGGAAGGAATTCTGGCTCTAGGTGACACACACTGGCACCGTGTCACTTAGTATGCCAAGACTGAGCTGTCAGATGTTGGTGCGCAAACTTGACAGTGGACAAAGAATGGTTTGAGTTGTGCAGGTATCCACCCAAAAGAGGAAGGCTAAGCCTATTTAACAGGGAATGCAGTGACACTTAAGAGCCACAAGTGTAGTGCCTTGAGGGTGGAAAGGAACAGGAAAGGACTAAGTGATACCCAGTCTGCCAGGACTGCTGTCAGGGCTGATGTCTGGCTCATTCCCCCTTCTCAAAATCTTCAACACTTTTGTTCCAGTGGAGCAACTGTCCCAGCTCAGCACTTTGCTTCATACAGCTGATAGCTGTAGAGTTTTTAATTTGATCCTGAATTATCCTCCTAGGAAACATGGCCTGGCAACTAAGAGCATCCCCCAAAAGAATGCTGTCAGCCTGCTACTGTAAACCCTTTCTGAATAGTTCAATAGGAGTGGATTTTTACTTTCCAGTCTCTCAAATAATCCTACAGTTTTCCAGTGCTCATAATACAGCATTTCTTAACAGTACTACCAATATTCATTTTCACATATTTGCTGTTCTGGCAAGAGACTGAGATGTACTCATGCGCATCTTGCAGTCAGAGAAATATGTTCTCATTAGGAGGATCACCAATTTCAATACCCAGCACGAACTTCTACATGCCAAATTTCCATTTGCTGAAGCCGCTCCACAACACTAGGTGGGTAAGAAAGGCTTATAAACAAGCTTGAAAGGTTTTCTCACTTCCTGGCAATTAATTGCAAATTTATCTTTTATATTCTACTCCACCTAGGAAAAGATATTCAATGTTCAATGGAGCCTGGCCAAACATTTTAAGAGAGTATTTATGGACACTTATTCACATTTCCAATAGTTGTCATTTCAGCAATATTCATGTCTGGTTCTTATTGCTGTTTTCCAGGATGAGTTTTGTTTGAATAAATTTTTGAGAAATTGCCAGCTTGTACAAACCCATCTGTATCCACAGATGAATAAGGATGAAAGTTGCTGGTGAAACAACTGCATTTAAGAAAATGAAGGTTTGTTCCTCAAACATTTTGCAAAGGGAAGCAAGTGTTAAATTTTCTGGGGAACTTGTATGGGAAGAACTAGATTCAACCTTCTTCTAGCTGGAAGGAAAAAATTATGTATCTGAATATCCTCTAATATCTATGCAAATCCAATAAACACAGTTTGTTTTCGCACAGTTTTACACTACTTTCAATTAATTATGGCACACACCTAGATGTGGGATTCACAGCCCCTGTGGATTTTTATGGCTTTCTGAGAAATTTCAGCTCAATAATCTGAAAAGACAACATCTGATGTCCGTGCTGAGCCCCATTCAGGATCCATTGGACTCAACAGAGGGCCACCAATTAATTTCAATGGGTATTGGATCAGGAGCCTTGCAGCTACACTTGCTCTCTGCACCAGCACGGGACATGATCTTCTCTGCTTTGTCTACGAGAACTGCCAAATGCCCATGCTTACAACATTATTGCCAAATTCCCAAGGGACTTATAAATCATTGATGGCTGTTAACATAATTCAAATATCCTTTAAGAAATACATTTGTTTATAAAAATATTCAAGAGAGATTATGAATAAAAATTGTTCGAACAAAGGACAGCAACACCACAGATAACAATACGACTTTTCAGTAAAATGAAATATCTGTCACCTTGGTTTTTGATAGACACAAGACACTAGGCAGTGGCTCAGCAGAAGAGGAAAAGATGGCTTGTGATGCACAATACCAATGCCACAAAATGTTACTAAGACACTCTGGCTCTGTAGGTAGCACTGCCAGACTGTAGGTTAGACAATGGAAAACGAAGGCAAATCTTACATACTGAGTATTGATTTCTTTTTTATGTGTTTCATGTGTTACTCATTTGCTCATTGCACTCACAAAGGAAGAAGCAACTCTTGATTTAGTCTTAAGCCATACAAAAATTGTTAAGACCTAACTATCCAAAAAGTAGTCTGCAATTTTGACTATACTTTAGTGATATCTCGACAAAAAAAAGCTGCACGTGACATAAAAAAAACCCAGTAAAAGTAATGTTTAATTAAAATAAAATAAATTATATCAGAATGAGAAAGCTAATTTCAAGGACATTAAAAGAAATAGGCAAAAGAGTGAAATATAAACAAATCCCATGAAGACTAGTCAGGAGTATATGAGAGGCTGAGAGCCAAAGTTCCAAAAAGATCAAAAAAACTGGCATGATAAAGCAGAAAAGTAAATTTCATCATGCTATTAAAATAAACAAAACAAAATAAATAGAACAAATACTTTGAAAAGTCTAAGTTGTGTCCTAATGAGGGAAAGAGAATAGAGTATACCTTGACTATTGAAATATAAAACCACAAAAAACCAAGATGAAACAATACTGAGACATAAAGGAATAGAATTTAGTAACCCACCATTCTTCAAATATTCAAGAAATGGGAAACTTGCCTGATATTCAGTAATAACTAATTATATAAAGAGAGCACTCAGGGAAGATAAAACCACAACAGAAAAGTTAAATTAATTCTCTCAGTCTGCACTGCCTGAAAAGGCGGATAGGACAGTTCTCACACAAAGGTCATTCCATATGTAGGATAGAAATGAACCATTGTCTCAGAGTGTCAATAGAATGTATTTTAGAACAAATCCAAATTCATAAGGTGGACTTCAACAAATTTCCAATGCCAGCTAATTTTCTATTGTGGCATGTTAACACCAGTAAAAGGGGCCTTAGCACAAAAACAAGCGGTAAAGTAGAAAAAGCAATTTTATATATTCATGTATCAGTTTTCATTTTTAACTGAATTTATGGAGAGTAGAGAGGCATAGCATGTAATCCAGTGAACAACAGACATGGTATTTCTGCAGACTTTAGATATTTCTTCACAAAGCTAATTGGCAGGAACAACAACAAAACAGTATTAAGGTACAAATAAATAAATATGCCATATCAGGGAAAAATTAACATAACTTTTCAGAAAAAAACACATACCTCAGAAGCTAATTAGACTTCTGTTTTGGAGCAGGTAACCCTGTGAATAATACAATCACTATAGAGTACTTAGGATTTAAGAAAGCTTTTGGTGAGGTCTCTTACTAAAGTCTCTGACAGAAATAGAAGTAATATGAGATAAAACAGAAGGTCCTGGATTAATAATTGGCTAACAGATAGGAATCAAAGTGTAGGAAATAAAATTTGTGTTAATAAATTAAGGGTAACACACGTGAGGATAACCCTGTGTGTGATGGCCTCTGAAGTAAGCCTTACCATTTAAGAACAAGGTTTTGTGGTAATTTTAAGATATTTTCTGACAACATCCATTCAGTGCATGGTGGTAATTAAAAAAGTAGTGGACTACTGGAAGTTTATCAGGAAAGGTCTGAGAGCAATACTGAAATTGTTACCTCACAAGGGAGTTTAACCGTGGTGTACCCCCATCCTGAATACTGAATAGCTCTGCTTGCCCACATTACATACTGGAATTAGAAGTACAGAATAATGATCAGGATTAACAAATGATGAACAGTTTTGTATGAACTTCTGAAGAATAGTTTTAAGTGAATAGCAGGAAACATTTGTTCACACAAGATACTTATTAATTTATAAGATTGAGGGAGAACTTTACTGTGAGTGTTACTGAGCATGGGAACAGGCTGAGAGATTGTGGAATCTCCTCTCCAGGAGATATTCAAAAGCCATCTAGACAAAATCCTGAGCAACACGCTTTAGTGGACCCTGTTTGAGCAGGGAGGCTGGATGAGATGACTTCCGGTGGTCTTTTCCAATCTTAATTATTCTGTGATTCTGTGATGCTCTAGAGACCAAAGTATAAATGATACAAAATGGGATTGGACAAACTTCTAAAGGCAACCTTTGCTGGTGGCTGGTAGACCTAGGACTTGGGAACTTGCTACAGACTGGAACTGTGGAGGTATGCTCTGTCCTGCTCTTGTTTCTTTTCATATTCAGCCTCTCTCTCAACAGCCAACTTTCTGATGGCAAACCAGATTTAGAAATTGTTAAAATGTACATTAATAGTAATAACAGTGTTTGAGGAAACACTATTGAAAAATTAGACTGCAAACCTGAGCTGGTTACCCGCTGGATGGCATTTGTCCCTTGCACACCTCTCTCCAACCATCTCTGGTGATAACCCTTAGCATCCCTTGGATACCCACAGGTGACAGGACAATTCTTTAGGTGCAATCAGGTCCAGTCAGTTCCTGGCCCTCCAGTTCAGACTCCAGGCACAGGTGTTAATTACTGCCATCTGTGACAGTGGCTAATGCAGCAAGCACACCTGCCACCCAGAAGATAAACTGAAATCCCTGTATTGCTTTGTGTGAGCACCAGTTAGTAACAACTTTGATCAGCATTTTTCTGGGCTGCATGTGGCAGGTGCAATACTTCTGGGGTCTCACTGCGGTTCCTAGCTCACTGATATATCAGACCCCTAAAGAATGTTTCTCAATGGATGACACTGCTTCTAGTTATATTTTTACTCCAGCTTTCTGTTTTCTGTTTGAGAAACCTTAGTGCAAGCACCTCCATGTTATGAACCACAGGTTTGAAGGTGTATTTTAGAGGCATTTTCTCATAGCTTTTTGAGAAAGCTAAGTTCATTTAAGATTTTTAAAAGTCTTCAGTGAGACAAGAAACTTGCCAGAGTTAACAAGGATTATAGGACATAGAAATCTGATGGCAAGGACATAATGTAGAAAAAAATAAAAGTAAAGCACAAATGAACCCATTGTGCTGACTGATAAATATGAACTCTAGCAGTATTGCTGAGAAGGCAGGCACAGGAGTTCGATGAACCTTTTGAGATTATTTAACTCATGCAGCTGCCAGTTGTGTAGTTGAAAAGTTATACTATTTGTGAATTTAGGAGTAATGCAAAGCAATATATCTTCAAGAAGGAATTTCTCTTGGTCTCTACAGTGTTTGTCACCAACCATAATTTTTTCAACTTTAATCTATGTAAATGATTCTCCCAGCACCTTCTAATTAATACAATTAATGCATCCAATGTATAGAGACTTGTTTTGAAACTAATTTCTGCTTTTCTTGGGACATATGCCTCTCCCTTTTTTCTTGTCACAAAGCCTTTGAAGGTGGTTAGTGAACCAACTTAAACACAGAAAAAAATAGATTGAAATATGCATCTATGAACACACATCTCAGCACAATTCATACCACTACATGAACTTAACCTTTAAGAGCATTTTTGTAATTGTTGGTGTCTATAGAAATATTGGGACACTCTAAAATTTCAAGCATTTGAACTGGAATTCCTTATCTCTCTTGCCTGACAATATTTTTACCAAAAAGTATTAATCACTGAGTGACACCATAGAACTAATAATAGAACATCATTAGAAACACCTTCTGAGAACTTAAACACAATTTTATGAAAATCATTCCTTTGAACAATTTGATCAATATAGCCCCACTTACCTTTAAAAAGAAGTATTATCTTCCAGCATATCTAAAGCTACTTTAGTGGGTTCTACTGAATGAATTTATTTCTCGTGAGATTTGCAATAAAGTGCAGGACTCGCTCCTTTCCACCCTCTTTCCAACATATATAACCATGTTTATGAGTTTCCTGTACAATGGACAGTGTGCAGCAGTCAGGTTATCAAAAATCATTGTGAATATAATATACTTAGCATCTACTTTGATGTGAAAGTCTTTACAGTTGTGCCATCTGCTTCATCATAGTTCATTTTAAGCCTTATACTCAAGAAGAAGGAACAGCCTGGCAATACGAATCTGATAAAATTTAATCAAGTCCAGAAACATCTCACTTTTCTCCAAAATTAATTTCTAACCAGTCCAAATTTGGTGCAACTTAATCATTCCATTTCCAAAGCTGCCTCTGCGAAGTCTGCATGTCAATCTGTTGGAATGGAAATTTTGTTTATAAAGGGGTATTTGTACAATAAAGAGTAAGCATGGTCCATACATTGCAAACAGCATTCAAAGGAATCTGTGCTGTACATTTAGATTTGTTTTCACAGAATCAAAAATCTCACATACTTTTTATGTGGCTAACATGTAGGTAATGATTTAAATGAAAAGCCAGGTACAGGTGCCTAGTATTTCTATTTGCTTATCCAGAAGTGGTGTACTTTAGAAGAAGAGGTGATAAAAGGACTACTTACACCGTCATCTCTCCTGCTCCATGTACAAGAGGAACAGGTAAAAGTGAGGGATTTGGTGGAGACTTCATGCTGATCACTAGCCAGGGTGCAGGTGTCTTGTGGGTTTTGGAAGTCAGCATAACCTACATCAATCTCCTAACCATTCTGCATTTTCTGGGGGCAACCCCATTAATTTCTGTGCCTTCAGCATGAAAGCAGCACAGCAGTGGTGCTTGCTATTTCTTGCCTTGTTCCGCAGGCAGCCCGGAGGCTCTTCTCCAGGAAGAAAGTGTCCCCTGTAATTCTTCACCAAATCACCAGTGGCTGCCTGGTTTGAGAATAATACCTGACTCTGAAGTTATCTTGCAAAAGACCAGAATATCTCACTTGGAAAGTTACCCTTAGCAAGCATAGATCCTTCTGCCCTTATCACACTAAGGATTGTGCCCAGCTTAAGATATGTGCTTTCTGATGCCTTTGATTTCCTTAGGAAGCTTTGGCTCAAAGTTAAGCATCCACTTACGTGCATTTCAAGATAAGAATGACTTTCAAGCCTAAAACCTGAGATGTGGACTCACCAAGAACTCCAACACTGAATTACCTTTGAAGAAAACTTAAAAAAATAATAGCCTTGAAAATGCTTTGCAACTACTATATGGTCATACAGCCTTCCACTGACAGATGCACAGATTTGTTACAGCATTTAATGACTGTTGCCCACTCTGGAAAACACTGACTCTCATAATGGGCAACTATGCTCACCTGAGATACATAATAAAATAACCAAGCACAGTAACTACTTTCTTTCTTCTTTAATGTGGAGTTTTATGTGTCAATTTTTATGTACAAGGAGCACCATGCTATGTGGACCTTTAACAGGTTTTATTCACTCGCTGAGAAGTTTTTACCCAGGTGCAATGTTTATACATCTTAAACCACTGTGTAAAAACCCCAACAGGTCTGGCACATCTCCGTGCAGCTTAATGTACCAGAGTGTAGAGACTGAGTGTCATCACTAATTAATTACCACATTGACACAGGAAGAATAAACTTATATGTCAAATGAAAACTACTTAAAGACATCCTCCTATATGGACGACTTCTTTGTGCTCATTCTTATGGCACGTGTAGGCTTCATGTTTAGAAACTTGGGCAACAAATTGTGTGGTATTCATTTGTGATTTTCATTAAAGCTGTAATTGTGTACCCAGGTATTGGTTTGGGCATTCAGCCAACTTGAGTTAGGCTGCAGGAGTAGAGGAAGGGTAAGCAGAGGAGTTAGATGGTTCAGGCTGGGAAAGGGCTCATCTCTCTGAGCAGTTTCAGTGGCCCTTCGCCGGGTCAGTGAGGACTGAGGAGCGTGGCTCGCTAACACAGGCGGTCAGTCAGCTCAGTGGTCTCACTGCAACCCCTTGTGGCTGGGCGCCTGCAAGAGCTGAGCATTGTCCATCCCCATGAGAACCAGAGGTCAGGGCAGAACTAAGCAGCTTTTCTCTCTGGAGAGGGGGCCAAACTGGATCTGGAGCACCAGGAAGGGGAAGGAATTAACTTCTTCACAGTGACAACTTATGCATTTCCTAGAAACATACCCCTTCCTCACAGTCCTTGTTGAAGAGATTCTCCAACCAGTGATGCCCTAGAATTCCTCCCAGCACATTTTGCTGCCCACCGTAAAGACAGTGTAGAGGCCTATGAGTAATTGTGGAGGAGGAATGTTTCTGACTACATTTTATCCCTGTATTTCCAAACATAGCGTGGATGGAGCAGCTCTGCTCACACAGATTATTATTTGGAGTGGCTTTGTGTTGTCTGCAAAGAATGATTTCACCTTTAACAGTACAGTGAATGCACGGGGTTTGAAACAACAGAAATGCAACCATTTACACTGATTTTCATTAATACTAATTTCACTTTAAATAGAAGAGAAAAAATAATCTTTGGAATCTACTGAACAGCAATTGGGTGGGGGTCAATGACTTGTCTTTCTGGAAAGAAATGCAAAAGTTTAAGCTTGTTACATATTTTCAGTGACATTTTTGGCTTGAATTTAACAATAAGGGAATGACAGACAGAGATTAATTAAAAAAAAGTAAATCTGAATCTCAAGCTGCATGATCTGCAAAATCCTTGTGACCTTTCCTAAGAGAAGAGTGCTGCCTTGTGGGCTATCCCTATTTTCAGAAGTATCACTTCAAAATCTTGCAACAATTATTTTTCATCAGTCAGTAACATTCATAAAAATAGGTATCTAATTAAAATTGCTCACAAGAAATGACTGAGGTTGCTACTTTTACTGATCTTTTTTTAAAAATGAACCTTCAGAAGATGTTCTCTTTTCCAAAAGAGGTAAGGCCCACTAATGTTAACAGGAGTGGGACAGAGAGGCAGCCAGTCCAGGCAACTCCTCAGGCACAGTGAGTTAGCAGAGCTCCCCAGAGTGCCTTGAAGGGAGCGATGGCTATTTAAATCAACAAAGAATTTACCCCTTCCATGTTTATTCGTCATCCTGGCCTTCCACAGGATCTAATCATATCTCTCAACAATAGAGAATCTTAATAGCTTATGTTGGAGTCTTACTAGCAGCTCATTTTCTTATCTGAACAGGGCATAAATTAACTGCAAATGTCAGGTCATTGCTTCATGCTCTCACTTGTCCCCCAGCTCCCTCAAATTGCAGTACTTTCTGGTTTTGGTGTCCAAATCAATCCAGTTCCCTTCTGAATGATGTAAATATGGAACTCTTCCTGGAGATTCTTTTATTTTTTCGTCACAATATGTATTCTTACCTCATTTTACTTAGTCATCTCTGTGAGAATGCAAGGTGTGGAGTCAGCTCAGTAAGCAGAGGGAAACATAAATCAAATCTATACAAGAGATACACTCAGATAAACAGAATAGTTGCAAAGCTATAGCAATAATGTGGTCAGATTTGCATTTTTATACTTAAAAATCCCATTTTGAGGACCACAACTGGACTACAGGAATATCACAATAATATATCACAAGAGTTTGTTTTCTATCAAATGCAATTACTGCTGCAATTTATGTTGGTCCACCTAGCCTGGCCATAAACCAATGTCTCCTCTTTAAAATAACCTTACTCTTGCTATTTTTCTTTTGATATTTAAAATGAAGAAGACCTGTTGACTATGAACAGATTGTGCAGAGTGATAGCTTTGACTATTGCTCAAGCTGCATGCAAGCACACTTGCCCAGACTTCCTGGCAGGTGAGCCTCTGCCTGCCCTTTCCCACAGCACCTGGTTTTGCAGGGGCTACCTGGACAGGGGAGGGATTTTCAGGTTTCTTTCCTCTCTGTTCGCAGACCCAGAAAATCAGTTCACATGCAGCAAAGCCAGCAGCTTATCCCGGAGTCCCTGCCGACCCCTGATTCCGTTTCGCCAAACTCCCCCGCGAGATGAAGCCCCACGGACTGACCGGCCCCACGGAGCCGCCGGGGCCCAGCCGGAGGAGAGCGGCTGCCCGCCCCAGATCCAGCTGCTCACATCTGTTAACTTTTATTTAGAAACACGACAACCACTCTGTGTGCAAATGCGGACAGGGCCGGGACCGCCGGGGAGACGCCCGATCTCTTGCGGGCATTGCTGCTCCGCCGAGCCCCGCTCCCGCTGCCCGCAGCCGGGGGCCCCTCCGCGCCGCCGGAACGGCACCCCCGCACCCCCCGCTTTTCCACGTTCGCTTCACGGTCTCCGCGGGTGGCAGCGGCCGGCGCTTTCCCGGGGCGGAGCCGCAGCCCCGGCCCCGGGTCCCGGCGGATGACCCGGCACAAGCGCGTCCGTGCGGAGCCGCCGCGGAGGGCGCAGCGCCCCGGGGCCGGGCCGGGGAGGCGAGGGCTGCCCCATACCCACCTTCCGTGTGGACGGCGGAGACGTAGGTCCAGTTGTAACGCTTGACGATGTCAAGCATGGCCCTGGCTTGCAGCGTGTCGGAGGGGACCACCCTGAGGAAGTACTTGTACAGCGTTTTGTCGCTCAGGTCGATGCTGGTGGCGGAGTAAGCGATCTGGGGGATGTCGAAGAGCTGGAGTAGATTTTGGACTTGGATAGCAACTGAGCTGGAGCCGGGGCCGATGACCCCCGCGATGGGCTTTTTCACTCTGGTCTGGGGCTGGGTCTGTGAGTCGGAAATGCAGCGGGTGCCTCCGTCCCTGTCGTCCCTGATGGAGATGAGAGAGTCCCGTATGAACTCGATGCTCTGCTCCAGGGCCACGGAGGAGTGCCAGCAGGAGTCTCGGATCTCGCTGCCCAGAGTGATGTTAGGTAGCAGGACCGGGTCTGCGTTAATTTTATCCAAAGTGTGAAACATGGCTTCTACTCTCTGGATGCCGTATTGCTCCCGGATTTCCCCGCACTTCCTCTCGGGCACTTTCTCAGCCGGCGGCTGGTGATGGACAGAGAAGAGGGCCCCGATGATGACATCCCCGTCCATCCGAGCCACCGACCGCTGTGAGGAGGCTGCAGAGAGAAGAACCCTCCGACCACCACTCCTGGGCAGCACGTCCATCTCCAGGAGCAGAGCAGGGAAAAAGACCAGCAGCACACCAATCATTTTGTTGCACGATGTCATCCAGACCCAGGTTACGAATTTCATGGGCTCCCCTTGCCTGCACATGGTTTAAGGACATGTAGGAAATGGCATCTGCTTCTCCCTGACGACGGCCAAGTTGCTTCAAGTACCATCACAGCGAAGCCTCACAGCATCACTCTTGAAGGTGCCAAGACGGCCATCATCCTAGTGACTTTTAACCTGGTGGCATAGAAATAGGGGATAAAACGGGCTAACCGGGAAATAGATGTCAAACCTGAGCTCGATAAAGCAATCCCGCACAGAGATGGCTGCTTCGCAAATGCCCAGGGCAATTTGCTTCGATAAACCTCTCAACAAGAAGTTTCAAGAGGGATTAAAACATGTATTTATTTGCCTTGATATACGATCAGGCATACTCACATATGCTGAGTGTCTACAATCCTTTTTGCGTCTGCTTTTCAAGCCAAGGCGGCTACTTCCCGCACCTCCAGCCAGCACACACACCCCCTCTGCCCCCGGGAAGTTTTAAAAGTTTCAGGAGGTAGGTAGCTCGTCGGAGAAGAGCCCTAGCCCGGCCCCAGCGGCCCCAGCCCTGAAAGCAGGTGACAAGAGCTTCTTCCTTTGTATTCTGATTACCTGAAGGCATCTTTCTCCGTTTAGACATTTCCTTTCTCCATCCATAATGTGAGTAAAAAGAGAAAGCGAGCAGTCTGCCCTGCCAGCCACGGGAAATGTCATTTAAAGGTCAGCGAACGGACGAAGAAAGGAAGCACTCTACAGTTTAGATTAACTTTTCCGTGTGTAGGGGGCAAAACTGTAATTCAGTCAGGTACACACACATGAAATCAGGGGAAAATACATATTAGTTACTAAGGCAACCGCGGGCAAAAGCCCCGATGTGCCTTACCGGCACGCCTGCCGTGCAGACAGGCTTCGGGCGGGGAGCAGCGGCGAGCCCGGCGACAGGGCTTGTCGGCTTGAAACGCCGCGCTGGGAGGGAAGATGCGGCCGCCGCCGCCCGGGAGCGCGGTCGGGCTGCGTCCCTGTTGCACGGGGAGCCGTCAGCACCCGAGACAGCGCCCGGCAGCCGAGGCAGTGACGGACCGCGGGCCCAGCCCCGCTGCCCCCCGGCCGCTGTCTCCCTGTCCCGTTGCCCCTGCCTGCAGCCTCCTGTCGCGCTGTCCCGGCACCCCGCTGCCTCGGTGCTCCAGTGTGCTGCTGTCCCGGCCCCGCCACCGCCGGTTCGGCCGCCCGCCAGCACTGCGGGGCGCTTCCCCAAAACTTCTGCCCCCCGCCAGGCGCTGCTGCCGCGGTGTCCCCGCACGCACAAGCACCGTGGCTCTCTCTCTCACACACACATACTGCTCGCACACACTCACTCACACACACGCACGCCCCTCCCGGGGCTCGCAGACCGCCGCGGCACGCACCGCCCCGGGCTGGCCGCCGCTTCCGTCCCTCCGTGCCGGCGGGCTGAGATGCCGGGGCCGGCGGGGCTGCGTGTCCGCCGAGCGGCGCGGGGCGCTGGAGACGGTCCCGAGGAAGGCGACGCTCCGAGGGGAGCCGCTGTCCTGGCTGCGCGTCCGCACCCGCAGGCAGGCAGAGCCGCCCGAAGCAGGCTCCCGCGGGCAGCCCCGCAACCCGTCTCCCCAGTGCCATCTGCCTGCCCTGCCCGCCCCGCCGGCAGTCCCACGACTGAACCCCGCGGTCGGTTCGGAGGGTCACCCCGGAGACGTACCTGGCCGGGTGAGGCAGTGGCTCCCTGCCTGCTGGGAGCGGGCATTGGCGGCTCTCCGGCCGCCCCGAGCTGGCGCGCTGGCGGCGGGGCGACGGCTGTGGGCTGGGCGCGGGTGCCCTCTGTCTTCAGCACCGCTCCACCGCAAGGAAAAAAACAGGTCATCCCGGGCTCATCCATTATCTCATACAGAAGGATCAGTCATTTTCTCCCCCTCCTTAATTTTTTCGGCTATTGTCTTGTAAACTAGTAAGGAAACATCACCCGGAGCACGGTGCGACTGCAGGGGAGGTGTTTGCTCTCACCTCCCGTGGCTCTTACTTCATATTCTTCCTGCCTCAATTACCAAGAGGGAGAGTTAAAGCAAGAGGCTGCTGATAGAAGAGGACCCAGACCAACCTCGGAAGACCCGAGACAATGAAATGTGCCGGTCTGCCTCATGGGCAGGGCTTCACTACTGAAATAAATATTTATATTTGGAGAAAAAAAAAACAAAAAAGAAAAAAATACACTGCAATAAGATAAAACACCTGTAAGGATAAAGGCATAAAAGGCATTGAGATTGCAGTTTTCAGGTCAAGATGAACCTAAATGAAGCACGTGAGAGGCATGCCAGATTAAAATAATACCATATTGAATAATCATAATTCAGACGACCTGCTTGCATCCCTAACACAGGTCTCGGGTGTTTTACTTGACTGTATGGAAGTTAAAGTTAGATTACCTCCCCGCTGGGAACTCTATAGATATTTGCCCTACTTTTGAAAGAAAGAGGCAAGGACAAACATTTAACTATTGCTCATTCAGAGATGGGTTTGCAGTGAGTGCTGCCTCAGGGGTGTCTTCTCCTTGTGCCAATATCTGAGCCGTTTCCACTGTCACACACCTAGTTATTTGTCTGCACTGTGTTTATCCATGAACTGGGTTTATTATGGAGGACCCAGCCCAGGGGGTTGCTGGTGCCCCCTTTCCCTGCAGGTAATGTTTCCCAAGGAGGGAACCAGGGTCAGATGGGCTGCCTGTCCTCTGCCTGTGGTCATGAAGCTTCCCCAAGGCCAGCCTAGGGCAGTTCTGCCAGGGCCAGATGTGGAAAGACATTCAGATGTGCACAAAAAGGGGGAACAAATTCCCCTTCACCCACGTTTTAATGATTAAACTTCAGTTTCTGCCCTTGACACAATGAACCTGCAGCACGACAGCAAATTATTCCAATGGTTAAGTTTGGGGCTGCTTCTCTGGCTTTGGCAGGGAAAGCATTTGCAAATTGGTTCTTCCCAACATATAGCACCCCGTAGCCTTCATCCCCTCTAACCTGGCACTCACAAAGACAGCTGGTCTTTATGCTGAGGCTCATGCAGAGCTGTCACACAGAGCTGTTCTCCCTCTGTGATGGTCTGAGTTTTGCTGAGACGGGAAAGCAGGTCACTGGGTCCTGATGCCCAGCCATGGCTGCAAATGCTGCCTCTCCAACCCCTGCAGCAGCAGGTGGGAGCAGGTGGAAATGGACAAAAGTCTGGGGCTCATATGAAGACACCTGGGATATCAAGAGGCTTTAGGAAAGGCTAGGGAAAGACAGCACTGGGGCTGCAGTGGCTTGTATCTTCCCTGACCATCATGGGGGAAGAAAAGGGTTTCCCCACCGGGAAATAGCACTGCTAGCACTGCTGTCTTTGTCTCACCAAAGAGGCCAGAGTCATCCCACTGCCTTTTGTCCCTGACTCCTACACATCCTGATCCTGCTGTGGCTCACAGATCTAATATTTCTTCTCTCAGAAACAGCCCACCTCCCCAGTCCTACCACCTTCACAAATTTCTTACCATATGGTACCTTTATCATCTGGTAACCATCCTTGAGGCACTCCATGGGACTGCATTTTTTGCAGAGATATGAGCTGCCATCAAGCAGGGAATCAGGGCAAAAGCAGAGCAGGGCTGGAGCTGTCTTGTAAGCAGTGGTTGCTTTCTAAGGGAAATTGCCTGCTGTTGAATAATTTTTCTTTCTGAAATGAAGGACAAGTGAATAATTTTCATATTCCCATGTTACACAGTTTAAAAATCACTTGGAGGTTGATTGAAATATTCTGTTTTGATGGCATCCAAAGTGTTGTGTTCTGTTTTCTTTTTAAACATTTTATACAATGCCAAACAGTATTTACTTCAGATAAAATCAATCATTAACATAAAATGGATGTTCCAGTATTTCTTAAAATAAAATTCTTTTTTTCTATTCCTATTTCATCAGAATTACCTCTTTCCAGTAGAAGATTTTCTACTGGAAAAGTTCTGTTCAGTTCTTATAAAAAAGGCCAGTATATTGTAGAAAATGGTTTGAAATTAGGTTTTTTTGGATTAGCAATGGTTGAAGCCTGTAAACCTGGTTTGTTGAAATTCCACTTTTGGTTTCTCTAACACGGCTACTCCCTCATCTGCTTCCTGCCAAGAGAGACAGGTCAGATTGACTGTCTAGTTGTGCAGACTCTCCAGCTAAATTACTGGGGAGATATAAAGCTATTCTGCAAGGATCAATGCTGCCAAAATTATACAATTTTATTCTGCCTTGGAAACAAATAGAAAGCTCATGTGTTCCTGTCTGAAGTAAGTTGAAACACATAGCAGCTATTTGATAAATTGTCTCCAGTCCTTTTTATTCTGCTCACTCAGCTGCTTTCCTTTCATGATTTACAAAAGCCACCTGCTATATATAAACAGTGTGCATGCAAAACATGCATAGGTAGCCCACAGTTACAGACAGTGAACAGTTTGCTTGTGAACAAAGATTTAGAATCATCATCATCATCTATCAGGCTTGTTCAGATAAAACAGGGATTTAATCTTACTAATATGTTCAACATATTTTCTCCTTTGCTTTTAGCAAAGTAAACATTTCTCATAGGTTTTTGTTTAAAACGTGCCAGCTACAGCATTGTTTTAACCTCCTTTCTTGTATTTAAGCTTTCAAGTTGCCCTATCTGTAAGAAACAAAGCAACAGCATTTTTAAGTTTTGATTGCTTACACTTATTTGCTGCAACTGCTAAGAAATGAACATAAATGGATCGATGTCTGTATATATGGAGCTTTGTAAAGGTCTGATTGCTCAGCTCTTCCTTGTACTAGTAGAGCCATTAAAATTAAATAGGATTAACTCATGAAATTTAGGACTCACTTCTGAGATACTTAGAAACTCGCAATAGCTTCTACACAAACCAATGACTATATGGGGTTACTTCCTCTCTGCTTTTTTTTTTTTTTTTTTTTTTTTTGGACAGGAATAGACACTCCTCAAACCTAAGGATTCCCAGAAATTTGAAAACTAGCATTGGTAGTCATCCAACACCCTCTTGTCCACTGTCTCCAGTCACAATATCATCAGCATATTTTACAGATTTAGGTGATTTTACATCCTTTTAAAAAAAGTTCCTCCTCCGAGGCTTTCTCAGAAGGAAAGTGTCTGCCTGGTTATGATTTCAGATGTCTTTCAAACAAATGTGAGATCCAAGTCAATGCAAAATTCAGTATTGAGGGATGTCTTGTAAATGTTTTACACTCTCTGAGGATTATAGACTCCATGAATTGATGAATAGAGCAGATATATTCAGACATTCAGCAGTTTTCATCTCTGGCTAGCAAAACTGTTAATAAGCTAAGAGTAATTCTTTCTACATTTAAAAACAAGTAACTGATTGATTTTATAATTCAATATTAAAAAAAACTTTCAGCAGAAGTGCTTTGTGCCAACTGCTAAGGAGAGAGACTGGAAGACATGGTCCAGAAGACAATGATCCTGGTCTCTTCTCAGGGGAAACTCATCTCACAAATGGTTTCCTTGCCACAAGCCTGTGCCCTCCAAGTAATGGCATGCAATAGTCAAAGGCAACTGGTTTCCATTCCCTACAGAGAGGGCACATGTCTCAAATCTTGAAGGTTTCCTGGGCACCTGCCCTTGTGAAACCCAGTGACAAATTTTGGTGATCTGATGGCAATGGGGATGCTCCCAAAGAGTGAATGAGATGTCAGCTGAATGTCTTCTTTGCTAAACAACATGACTGTTCAGTCCTGGATAATGTTTAAAATCATTCCTGTATTTATTTCTTAACCTCAAAAATGTACTTAGGGTGCCCCCTAGGCCAAGATACTACATAATGTTTACAACATCTGCTTACACCAATTCTATCCAGTTCAATTAATTTTGGTAAAACTCCCTTGCCCTGAAATCCCCTGGTTTCCCTGAAATTATCCCCTGAGAAACAACATGACTAAACAGATAAATCTGTGCTGGGACTTGCATACCAACAAGCTTATACTACATCAGGCCAAAAAGAAAAGTGCATTGCAAAGTCAAAGGTCCGCAGTTCCCCAGCTTCAGACCCTCCATTTAAAATCCAGACTTCTAATTTAATTTGGAAATGTCAGTCTGAATCATTCTGGCTGAGCTCACCAGACAGGGACTTATATAAGTGTGAAAGGAGAGATAGTACCTGGAATATATGGGATTTAATACAGATTAATGAGACAGGTCTACTTAATTAGATTGTAACTAACAGGACAAGGAATTTAACAAGAAGTCACCATACCTTATGGAGACAGATTTGGTACTCTGTGGGAAATATGGCAGCTGAAGCATCTGCTAGCCAAATTTTCTAGTGATTTTCAAGGATGGCTCTGTGTAAAGCCATCTGCAGGAATCCAGTCTGGTACCACAGAAAACTGGAAACACCTACATGTGGAAAGGAAGTCCTTGCTGTGTAGATGAGGGAAAGGTGTTCCTGCTCTCTCCTGCCATCTCAGCTTTCAGGCTGCAGCCGTGGGTGAGAAAGACCTCATGCTGCAGATTGCAGTTACGAAAGGAACTTGTGAAGATCAAAAGTTTACTCAAACTGTACAATGTAACAACACATCTCTGCACTGCTCTGAGAGAACCTGCACGCAGCTAGTAATTTCTGAAATTTTCCCCATGACTACAGTCAGTGCTGAAGAAAACAGCTCTGTGTTTACTGGCTGTTATTTGTGTCCTTCATTTCTCCACATAGAGCCCTTACAGACATTTCGTAAAACAAAAAGCAAAAAAAAAAAAAATTAAAAATCACAAATATCAGAGATGGAAAAGGCTAGCAGTCTTTTCAAAATGAGAAGCTTTTACACATGACTAAAGAATCAAAGGAAGTCTTACAAATACAAGTTTAGCAATCAAACAATGTGTGACAAACATCTGACATACTTTAAAGAACCCTTCCAGTGCTCAAAAAAAAAAAAAAAGAAAAAAAAGAAAAAGAAAAAAATCCCAAATGAACATGCTGAATTCCTCTAAATGTTAATTTTCCCATTTGAAGTCTAATATTTTTTATGTAACACTGTATACAGGATACTTTATTAGCTTCCCTAAATACCTATTTTTGAAGTCTTCAATAGCAAATAAAAAAAAGGAGGAATGGAATACCTTAAACACTAGTAGGATTTTGTGGTGACCTTTAACTGAAATGATCTCATTTTCTACGCTGCACCTTCTTTATGCAATTGTTCAGGATGGATGGAAAGGATACCTTAAAATCACTGCCGGCAGACTGGTCAGCTTTTACTCACTTTTTTCTTGCTACACCTGGCTGTAAATGAACTGAAGTGCTGTCAATAAGGGGAACTTCAAGCCTATTGTTCTAGTTTCACAATCATTATTTGCATTTTTTTTTTCTAAATGTAGGTAATGGGACAGAACAGCACATCATTGTGTAGTTACTCAATAAAATAATGTAAATTTGTGCTGGTTTGGGCTGGAATAGAGTTAATTCCCTTCACAGTAGCTGGTGCAGAGCTGTGGTTTGGATTTGTGCTGGAAACAATGCTGATAACACAAGAGATGTCTTCGTTACTGCTGATCAGGGCTTACACAGAGCCAAAGCCTTTTCTGCCTCTCATCCCTGCCCACCAGTGAGGAGACTGGGGGTGCACAAGGAATTTGGAGCGGACACAGCTGGGACAGCTGACACCAACTGACCACAGGGATATTCCAAACCATACAGCATCATGCTCAGCATATAGAGCTGGGGCAAGAAGGAGAAAGGAGGAGACATTTGGAGCAATGTTGTTTTTCTGCCCAAGTGACCATTACACGTGAAGGAGCCCTGCTTTCCCAGGGGTGGCTGGACACCCATCTGCCCATGGGAAGCAGGGAATGAATTCCTTATTTTGCTTTGCTTCCATGCATGGCTTTTACTTCCCCTAATAAATGAACTTCATCTTAACCCATGAATTTTCTCATAAAATACCAATAATACCATATTTATTTGTAATATATAGTTATTACTTAAAGCAAGACATACACAACAAGAATCTGATACCCAGAAATAGAATGAGGATATGTGTTGCAGCAGGGATTTCTGCAATGTGTATAGGACAGAGAGGCCTGTGGAAAAAATTAGGGACTGATTCTTGACAGAAGTTTTAGAGATCTTTATTCTTCAGCCACATGGCCAGTGTCCTGCTGAAGAACTGAGCAATCACAGGACAACCAGGGTCCTTCCCTGTGCAGGGGAACACAAAATAACCAATGGGGAATGAGGTTGACCAGGGAGCAGGGAAATCCCATAGGCTGTACCTCTACCCTGGGGCCCCTGCCCCCGGACCCCATGCCAGGGGGGAGGAACCCCAACATTTCACCCTTTTGTTTTAACTGAAAGAGATTTAAAACTTAACATTGGAAACAATTGGATAAACATAAGATAACAGGAACAATTTCAAAAGAAAACAAGCCACCCTCCTGAGTCTCTAAATGTCCAAACAGATTTTTTCTCTGGAACATCTTAGGGCTAGCAGAAGGGAGACTGGACACTCTGATCATGCTTTGTGGGGAAACTGAGGCAGGAGAGGGTTTCTTCCATTTGTACCTGTTGGAACTCTAAACAACAATAGATAATTTTTTCCCCCCTTTGTCATCCCCCACTCGACCTTGGAAAGGGATTTTTGGGGAAACAATTGGTAAAGGCATGGTTTTGTGAGGGAAACCATGGGTGGAAAAATGGATTGGGGGTAATAGGACATAGGGTAAAAGGGAAAAGTGGGATTAGGAAAGGGAGACTGTATGGGCTGCTTATAATGGGGATATTGTCTGACATGACTATGATTTGTAGCGTATATACTGCCTTTTACAGAAACACCACCAGGCCTGGTAACATTTGCTGCTTGCAGGCCTTTCCTTCCTTGGACAATCTTAAACTCTACCACTTCTCCATCTCCTAAGCTTGGGATATATTTTTGGGGGTTATTCTTCATAATGGCAGTACAATGAACGAATATGTCTTCCTTGTTGTCACATCTCGTTATAAACCCATAATTTTGTTTGACATTATACCATTTTACTATTCCTAAAACTTTAGCTACGATGGTTTTTTCTTTTTACCATGTCGCTGCTGTTTTCTGTCTCGCTGTGTTCCTGGTTTCACTTCTGTTTTCACTTGCTCCTGTGTTGGAACTGCGGGTGCTGCCAGTGCTGCCGGGGCCGTCGGGGCTGCTCGTGCCTGTGTGCTCCTGCCGTGGGGTTTCAGCTTCCCGGGGTCGCACTGCTCAGCTCCTTGCACGCTGCCGCTGCTGCCGCCTCTGCTCTCAGCCGCGCTGCCGCCGCCTGGCATCGCGCCCATGTCTCGGACGGGCCCCCTGCGCCCTGCAGACGGCTCTGTCCTGGCACGTGCCTGGGCTTCGTGTGGCTCCGTTCCACCGCCATCGCCGCCATCGCCGCCCGCACGCCGCCCCTCTCGGTCGGGCGTTCCCGGGGCTCGCTCCACCACGCGCTGTGCTGGGCCGGGCGGGCACCGCCGGGTCCCGCCGCTCCCGCCGCGCCTCGCTCCGCCACCGACACTGCGGCTCGCGTGGCTCCGCCTGCACGCGGGAACTGCCTCGCTGCTGCTCGCAGAGCGCTCGGTGCACGGGGCCTGGGCCGCACGGTCCCTGCGCCAGGCTTCCCTTCGCCAGGACACAGCTGACATTGCTCAACAGTCTCGGTAATTAAATAATATTCACGAAAATATTCTTCCATCGGCATATATTTTGACTCCAATATTAACTGTGTCCAAACGGTATTCCAAAAGTCTTTAGTAAGAATCAAGTCCCAAGAAACATAGAAGAAGTTTTTAAACAACCATGCCAGGAAGTGTCGCAGTTCTTTTTGAGTTTGAATTAAGCTAAAATTTACATATCGTTGTTCAAGAATATTTTCAAGTTTAAGATAAATGTCCCAATGTGACTCGGAAAGCCACAAGTTTGTCCACGGTTCCTCCGTAGTTTATGGAGCAGCAAAACAAAAGCAAGAAGAGAGATCCAGAAAGTTTCTTTACTCACGAATTTTTGGGGATCTTCAAAATCTTGATTGTTTCACAGTCACTGACTCCAGGGAATCATTATGCGTGCATTCAACACCATTTGTTGCAGCGGGGACTTCTGCAGCATGTAAAGGACAGCAAGGCCTGTGGAAAAAATTAGGGACTGATTCTTGATAGATGTTTTAGAGATCTTTATTCTCCAGCCGCATGGCCGGGATCTGCCAAAGAACTGAGCAATCACAGGACCAGCAGGGTCCTTTCCCGCGCAGGGGAACACAAAACAACCAATGGGGAACGAGGTTGACCAGGGAGTAGGGAAATCCCGTGCCTCTACTCCAGGATCCCCTCCCCCTGAACCGCACGCCAGGGGGGTGGAACCCCAACAGATATGGTAGCACAAACTACGCTCCTCCAGCTATTTGCAAATTACTCAATGTATTTGTTCAAAAAGATGATGCAGAAAAGCACCAATCTTACAAAATGAGAGGATAGTCCACGGCATTACAAAAAATAGATCTCACTAAGTGCTTACACATCTTCTGACATCTTCTGTGCTATAACAACAAAAAGAACAGTATCAGATGACATATGTTTCTTTAAATACTTATTTATAGTCATCATAAGGAGTTGTCTTGATAACAGAAATGGCACAAACTTTATCATTTTGACTTTCTATCCAAGCAATGCACTTCTGGAAGCATTTCATTACTTCAGGATCTATTAGAATCATTGTTGTAGATCTCTTTCCTCTCATTTCCCTGAAAGTATGGTGTTGTGGCTTTGATGACACATTAATTGCTTTTTCTCTGATTTCCTTCTGGTGAAGTGGCTGCACTGTCTCACTGGCCACCTGCCATTGCAGAGATGTCAAGACCTTGATCCTCACTGGGTTGCCTGACTCCTCAGCTAGTTGCTCTAACTGCTTGATCCTTGGGGTGTTTCAAATCCCAGCATCCCACTTCTTCCAGAATCACACATTCTCGGTCTTGTCCACCAATGCAACTCTATTTGACTTAATATTGAATTTATCACAAGAATTGCCTTTATAAGGCAGGAAAACAAACGTCAAGTGTAACACGACCAGGGGTGATAAAATGGCTGAGGCCCAGCTGATCCAGCAGCTTGAATTCATTGACTGTAAATGCCTGTCCTCAGTAAGTACATTCAAATGCTTTTTATCTTTAATTTCGATCAGCTAGTTGCCTTTGGTCATCCTTTCTCTAAGTAGGCAATATTTCATTTATATCTCTAGTCCATTTATGATTAATTGCTCATGTTTGGCTCATGGATTAGATCACAGAGCTCCAAACATCATACTTGGATGTTTGCTCTCCTGCATATCTTCCTTAACCACTATTATAATTTTTTGGCTCTATCTGAGCAAAACATGCTTACGAGGCATTAACAGATTTTTTACAAACATCGAAGTAACAACGTTCTGAAATACCAGACCCTATCATATGCTTTGAATAGGACGTTAAGAATGTGTCTAAAATCATTAGTTTCTTTAAAAAATCTTACTTAATAACTGTAGCCATAGGGCTGAATTGAAAATTATCAGAAAGGAAGGCCAGGAGCAGTGAAGACAACTCAAAGAGAAGAACCTCACTCAGTTAAAGAACACTTTTATCTTCTTTGTCTAAGGAAATAAAGCTAGCATGTTAACTGTGCCTACTGCCTCCACAGCCCTTCCTGACAAAATACCAAAAATAGTCAGTAAGTCAGTATGCGATTGGGGAAAAAATTCACTGAAATTTGAAAAGGTCTCAAAGGTAAATACATTTGTTCAAGTTTTTGAATGTCGGTAGTCAACTAGAAGAAGTAGACTGACATAAATACCCACTCTGGGAAAGAGACAGGTAAAATTCTTCACTCTGGGGGAAGTGAGGCACAGGTACAGGTTGTCCAGAGAAGCTGTGGATGCCCCATCCCAGGAAATGTTTAAGACTGAGTTGAATGGGGCTTTGAGCAACCTGGTCTAGTGGAAGATGTCCCAGCCTAGGGCAGGGGACTTGGAACTAGATGGTCTTTAAGGTCCCTTCCAACCCAAACCATCCTATGATTCTATGAAAAAACCAGCAGTTGCAACCAGGTACCCAGTCAGCACAGCTCTGGGCCAGCTGCAGAATGGGGTGTCTCTGTCCTGGGGAGGTACAACTGAGTCCTCACAAGAGATGACTTTCAGGGGTGGAGGATGGAGCAATTGCTAGGCAGGCTGATGATATGTGCCTCATTACTAGGTTTGTGTAGGAAAGTGGGGTCCTCATGGAACCACTATTCCGCTCATGTATGTAAATCATGAGTAGATTATCAATTTTAACTCACAAAGTGATTCTTGAAACCTGTTTATCAGTGAGCAGATGAAGGGACAGAAAGAATACATGGCTGACGTGCTGCCTCAGGTATTGTCATACTGTAAATAATGGTCATAGGTAATCAACCTTTGCTTCAATAAATTAAGAGAACTCACTAAAGAGAAAATTTCTAAATACCAGTTAGTTGCCTTGTTTAGAGAATGTCCACACATACATGATGATTCTATGTAAACAGTGTATCCTTGTGGTTTGCAAATTTTCTGAATAAGTCTGTTTTGTAAGTACATACTAATATCATGGCATAGCCTTTATTTTCATTCTAGAGGATATTTTCTCAATAACTAAAGTACGTGTTTGTTTTCATAGCATATGCGTGTTTTTCTTTCCTCTTTTCTTAGCAACAGCTTCTTAAAAGACTCTTTTCATCACCACTGCACTTTTAATTTAGCTGCAAACCATAAGCCCCCAATAAATTAACCCAAAGCAGCTCAACCAATTTGGCAGCTGCTGTCACTACAGTAACAGACAGCTATTGATTTCCATGTCTTGATTTAAATTCAACTGATACTTGCTTGTGCTGCATATAAACATCGTAATTCCTATTGTGTTTCTGATTTCTAAATGATACCTGCACTTAGTTTATCTTTTCTTTAGCTGGCTCTTATTTTTCTCTGAATTCCAAACACTGTCAACAGGGGATGCAAATCTGCACATCATTCTTTCTTCTTGCTCTCCTTTACCAGACAATTTAATATACACCACTCAAATTATACATTTTTAACCTATTCTCTAAATCATCCTAAAATTTGATTCTTCAGCCTAAATATACATGAAAAGTCTTCGTGTGCTTTCATTTTGTGGCTACACGTAAATAGACTGATGACACATGTATGGAACTTAATCCCAAAGAATATTTGGACATATGCTTAACTCCACTGTCATTTAACACAGCTTTTAAGTTTGTGCCCTCATTTTTCTTTTTAGAAATTGAGGAGGAGGGTAAGGAGCGGAATCCAGGGATATGTGGTGAGAAGACTGCCTTCAGCTTTGATTGTGTAGTCCGTTTTTAATTTTTGTTTATTCACTTCTAATAAAGTAAAATTAAAAACTACAGTAAAATTAAAAAAAAAAAAGACTACCCAGTAAAACTTCAGAGGAAGTACTATCCTATGAAGCGAGGACCACATGTGTTTTCCCTGCATCACGGCTATGCCTTCCACCTGTGCATATACTTTCTAGTTCAAAACTCTCACAGCTGAAGAGACAGAAATCTTGGCCCATTTGCTGTTACAAGGAAGACCTGATGCTGTAAGACCAGAGTTCACAGTGGCTCCTTGAGGTTGCAGGGTGCGTGTGAGAGTGTGGCAGATCTCTAAGTAGTGTTAAAAAAGAGCCTCTTAACGCTTCACAGTTGTAAATTGTACTTTTTAGAATGCTGAGATTAAACTGCTTTATCTCTTTTTCCAATTTAAATATCTTGCTTGAAGATATGAAATGTGGGTGAGAGGAAGATGTTATGCAGTTGGATGCTATTTTTAATTTCATAGTGTAGATAATGTATTCAGAAACCTTTGCTTTGAAGGCAATCTGCATTCAATGCTGGTAAAGAGTATCAAATCTTTACACAGTTTATGGGATAATTTTGATTAGATGCAGTTCTGCGGACAGAAGCATACAATACCTACAATAATTATGGTAATTGTGCATTGGAGGTCAGCTCTTAAGGAGAAAGCTATCTGTTTAGCTTAGGCCTGTGAGATAGGGAAGTATCTTCAGTTGAAGGACAAACAATAAAGACTGCTTGAGAGCAGGTTGTCCTTATGTTACTTTACTTTATACGTATCTTAAAGATCTCTCAAATTGAAGCTTTCTTGCCCCAAACAACACTAACTTCACCAGAATCCCTCAGAAATGCAAGGCATGAATGGGGAACAATCAGCTTGGCTCCTCAGGAAACCACCTTGCCTGTGCAGAAGCAGATGTGAAAGGGGCGTATTGCCGGCGAAAGGTGGCACCAAAAAGTCAAACCACACCAAACTCTCACCAGGCAAACCAAACCCAGGCTGGAAAAATTTTGGCTGGGTGCAATCAGGCCAAACTGGGCAAGCTCTCAAGTCACAAGAAGCTGAAACAATAATTCTGTAAGGGTTTGCTTGGTGTAGATGCTGCCTCTATTTCCCTTCTCAAATGATGCTGGGTTTTTGGCTTAAGAAAAAGGAGCAAAAATTTTGAAACAAGAAGTTATTATTGCAGCAGCTGCAAAAATTCTTCTGGAGTTACCAGTGTGGCAAAGCAAAACACAACTTGGCATCCAGGGTTACTTTCGGTGGATAACTCATAAATAGTAGTGAGTGGCTGGTTGTCTGCAAATAACCTAACCTTTCTGCATTACCAGAGATGTGTCTCCAGGTCTTCTGCCATCGCACTCATCAACAATGCCCTGATCTGTGCCCAGAGTAGGACCAACCCTAGGGCAGCAGCAAGCGCAGGGAGCTCATTGGACTCTTCTCCTTTCTAGGATGCCATCAGCAGCTGCACACAGCACTGCCATACTTGCAGTCATTTGGGTTAAAACTCGATAATGCAGCTATTTCCCACCAGGTTTTCTGGAAGGCTTCCTGACAAACGTGAAATGTGGTTTCCATGTACAGGTGAAAGGAAAAACCACCCTTGGCCTTGGCACTCTCGTTGCTCTCCTTGTGGATCCGATACTGTAGGGCTCCAGGGGACTGGTGGTGGTGGGAGATCCCAATAGCTGTCTGTCACACAGTCTGTCTGTCTGGCAGCCAGGGCCCATCCCATCTCCCCAGCCCGGGAGGAGTGACCAGCAAGGGTCAGTCAGGGCTGGTGGTGGCCCCATGGCCCTGGCAGCAACATGTCAACTTATGCTTTGGGCAGGAGCCAGAACTGTTGCAAAATTGATCAGCCATAAACAAGATTCTTACCAAGCCAGCAGATAAGCATTCCTTGTTTTGCTTATATCTCTACACACAACACTGTAGTATTGTTATTTATATCCTATAACATCTTAATCATTTATCCCTCTCCATCTGTGCTGCAGACCCAGGACTTCATCAGCTAGGAACATCTGCAGGTCCATAAGCAATCCCAGGAGAATATTTTTGCAAAATTTTTGTATTATGTTACTATCGCCTAGAGAAACAAACCATAGTTAATGAAAAGTAATACTTTGTTAGAAAAAAGGGAAAAATATTTATTTTGTTCTGACCCCATTACTTTCTCTCACAATCATTTTTCAAATAAAAGCCTGTTCTCTCATCTCTTGGTAGCTTCCAATTACCTCCTCAATTAAAAAGGTTTATTTTTACTCAAGCAGGGTCATGAGATGTAATATTTCATTGTTTCGTTGTGTGACAAGGTAGGGTTTCTTTCCCTGAGACCGTGCTCAGTGATGCACAGTCATTTCTGCTGACTCATTTCCCCAGTCAGAGAACGTGGATGCTACCCAGCCCAGCTAGGAGGCAGAACAGTCCTGTGGTACACAGATGGGGCACCCTGTAGGAAAATGCCTTAGAACAAAACAAGTCAAAAAGAAAAGCCCCAGAGCACTGAACGCAGGAAAGACCTGGACTGAAGCATGGTTTATTATTGACATTTGTGTACAAGCTTTGGAACTGTAGAGCTACATAACAGGTTATGCATCTACCCTAGTGAGAGCACAGTAGACACAGAATTTTTCTTTGTTATTGTTTTACAGCTAGAACACAATCCATACATCTGGGTTTGGTTGGATGGGGAAAGGCAAAGTAGAGAGTAGTAACAGGAAAATATCTACAGTTGCTGGAAATTAAAGAAAAATATAAACTCTATTACAAATTTCTGTGATTTGAAGTGGTAAATATGTACAGAAGTACCAAAATACTTAAATTGCTTGCACCACTTGTGCTGGTGATAAGCCACAAACGAGCTGCTCATTCACGTGGGCCATTCCATCAGTCCCGCACTAGGCTGGGCTCCCTGTGGTACCATGCAGGAAAACAAAACATACATTTGAAGCCCCAAACTAATTTCTCATTGCTCGCTGCTCATTGCATTTCTAAATTTTAGGCCAAAGACATGCAAAAATATAGTTTGATTAATAAGCCTAAGTGTATGTATATTTAGAAATACAATAACATTTATATCCAGAGAAAACATCCTTTCTCATTAGTTAAGGTTGTTGCCTTAGTGAGTTAATACCCCAGGCCAAAGTAAAATCTCAACTCAGGGATGATTCAGGCACCTTTCTACTACAGACTTGCTCGAGGGACCCACAGTGCCCCACACGACAAGGGGTCTAGAGGCTTCTGCTGTCTGAACGCTTCTCCCTGAACAGCAGCGTCAACCTTGTACCACCACACTCGAGCCTCTCCTGTTCCAGATTTACTGCACCTTTCAGGGAATAGTTATAAGGGACCAGGTCCCAGCAGCAGCAGAAAGCAGCCAGTTCTGCAGCCCAGCTGAGAACTGCCTGGCTGTAATTCTCCTGTGGCTTAGTGTCGCATCGTATTCACCTCCCTCGCATCCTGCAGAGAGAAATATCCCTATGTCTTCCATCAGAAAAGCTGCCTGGCACTAACAACATCCAGGTAAGGCGTAGCTCCCCCGAAGCACCGGGCAGTTTGCTGACAGCTCTGTGGCATCTCCTCGGCTCTTCCGTGCCCTGTGCAGTCCGTGAGTCAGCACTGCCTGCTCCTGCAGCCCAGAGCCAGAGCAAATGCTGGGCGGTGCTCAGCCTCCCCCTCTGAAACCTGCTGCTTCCTCTGGCTCAGGTAATCACCCAAGCGGGCTCGAAGGTGAATTTCGGACAGATAATTTAATATAATACTCCTCTGAAGAGAATGATTATTAACCCCCTGCAATGAAGCTACATCAATCTTTATGTACTTATTTTAACACCAAACCTTGGTAAACTCAAAGAAAACATCTGTGGAGGCAGATTTTCATCTGTGTGAAATACATTGATTTCTGGCTTGAGAACTGCAGATCTTTCTATACTTCTAAGTTGATAAATCGAAGAAATAACAACCCTGATGAAGTTCCTATTTTCTTTGACAGAAACTACCAAGACTGCTTATCACTTATTTATGAGGAAAGAGGCCAAAATAAAATTGTTCCAAAAGACTGCGCATTTTAGTTTCAAATTCGATTTGATTTGCCTTTTTATTCACAGTATAAAACATAGATAAGAATTCTGCAAGCAGTTTGGGTTTGCTTAATTTTTATATTACAGAACAAGCTATGAATTCAAATCCTCTCTTGCCAGAGTGTGAAAATCAGCATTTTTCACTGCCAAGAAATATATCTCTAATAGATAAAGTCTGAAATATCTCTTTGTTGTAAGCATCCTTCAGCTTTCTTCCAAACCACTGTGCCCTGTATTATGTTACAAACATCTATATTTTGAGCCTAAATTTCCAAATGCTTTTACTGACTTTATTATAAACATTTTATTTACTTAATTCCAGTTTTATTAGAAGGTTTGTTTTTCTCAGGAACTGCAAACTTTTCCTTTATGCATTTTTGTCACATTAAAAAAAAAAAGACTTATAAAAAGAATATTAAAGCAATGAAAACACCTTATTTAGGTATACATTTAAATAACTCCAAGAACTGGATTCCAAATCCTACATAGTAACTCTAGACGATGTCCTAGATGCAATGACATGGTTATTTTTTTTCTGCTCTATATTTAGATAGTCTTTTTAACTGTCCTTTTCTCTTGGAAAAGGGAGATGGGCTTAACTCCCACCAGTGACAGATCAGCTGCTGCTGTCAGTCCTGAGGTCAGGTGTATCGCCTGGTGTTCACAAAACCAGCACGTAGCTCAGCTGAGTGGCAGATGGACAAGGGTGTACAAGAATTGTGCATACACGTGAGCTGAGACAGATGGCCTGAAGTGTGTTATTCTGTGGGGTGCAGGTAGATTCCCCCAGGAGATGCTATGCTAAGAGGCAGAAGGGCACGAGTGATATGTTGAACTTCTCTGATTTGAGGAAACAGAACACAGTGGAAGCCCTGAAGAAGTGAAAACGAGGAGGCTTGCCATCATAGCTCCATGGTATTTTTGCATGCTGGGTTCTTAGCTTACTGGCTTACATGATTGCTTCTGGCACACAATAACATTCTGCTCTTTGTAGCTCTCCAAAAAAATATTTAAATCCTCCACTCTTTTGCCCAAAGCAGCATTATGCACTGTGGATGGTAGCAATTATATGACAACACTTTCAAAGTCCCACTATAATAGTTATATTATTTTCTGTTACATACACCAAACACTATGGAAGTTGGGCAAGAGCTTAACCTATGAAAATAATTTCCTACCAGGGCACAGAATACTGCTTATGATTTTATTAATCTAGAATAGACTGGAATGATAGTATGCCTCCACCGGGGTCCATCTTTCCATTTCTGTCACATGGTGATTTTTATCAAAGGAGCTCAATAGATTTTTCCTGCTAGTTAACTACCCGGGTAACACATGAGTTTGCTGAGGCACAGCATCACACACAATCATTGTAGTGCAGGGAATATAGTCTATCTTCCCTCCGTTTTATTCATTTGCTACAAACATTCACATTTCCTGCCAGAACCAATCTGGAGACAAATACAATTTTGATTTTCTTTAGAAGATTTCTGCTTGCCATTGCAACTAAAAAAGGGATTTAAAATACCACAACAACTAACATGCTGTTTTCTCCATCCTTCCTCAAAAAAGAAACCCTTTGAAAAGTAGCACATCTCCTGACTTTATTTGCTTACTCTTTCTGGGCTTTAAGAGTTGCTACTGAAAGCACAGGGGAATTTTTATTCATAGGCAAGGGAGGCTATGTTCTCAAGTGTGGTCAAAAAAATTACATGGTCTTATTTTATGTCATATTCTCTTCTCTTTATACTGTTTCTTTTTATTTTGTTAGATCAAATGGCAATTATCTTCTTTCATGCACTGAAGTTCTTTAGAACAGGAGAGAAATTACTGGGTGCTAATCGCTAGGATCCTTAGTCATTAGCTGCTGAATAGAAACAGGAATTTTTCCACCTGATCTCAACCCTTATTTCAAAGTATGGGTTTGTAAGCGGCTAGACAGAAAATCAAAACTCCTTCAGACAAAGGATGGACACAGTGGGTGGAGACCCCTTTTTATCCTTCCAGGAAATGTGTCAAACACTACTATAGAGCCACAACAGGCACGGTAACAGTCAGGTGTTCCATGAGATATGCCATGAGATATGTAGCTAAGAGATTTCCATGAGATGTGTGAACTGTAAGCTGAGGGGAAGATGACCCTTATCACTGTAGTCAGGTGATGAGGGAGTAATGCTAAGGTGTTATGGCTCTGTTCTGCCCTTCCACTAGACCCACAGTCTTTGTAATTCCTCGCTTTGTTCCTCTAGGTATAAATTGTTCCTTTTACATATAAACTGGTTGCCCTGCCCCCACTTATGATGGCAGCACAGTCTCACCTCCACTTCTTCCAAAAGTATAAACTGGCATTTGAAATCCTTCATGACAGAGGCTGAGAATACAATCACCTTACAGGCAAATCAACAGGCTTGCTCCCCTTTCTTCCCCAAAGCAGGGACACCTCTTTGGTAAGATTTGTGCTTCTGACTGTGTCGGAGTATACTCAAGAACTTTAGACGAGTGCTCCTGACACACCAAAGATCTCCATTATTTGGCTCTATGCTGGATCCAGGACCAATGATCTCTCTCTCTTCACCCCTCTTTTTTCCTTCCTCTCTCTACTTCTTTCCCACCCTCCTCTTCTCATATGACATTGCAAGGTTTACCAATACAGCCTTTTGCTAACCATGTGCCTTCATCTTTGCATTAACAAATGTGAATTTTTCTTCAAAGAAAATCGTTACTTGTTAAAGGACCTCTAGTGTTGTGTCACTACACCTTTACCCAGAAGTCCTAAAGGGTACCGAGTCTTGACACAATAAGTGGGCAGGGAGAGCTTCTCAGCTTTAAACCAGGGGGGGTTTGAGCAGTGCCAAGACAATGGCTACCTGGGAAAGGCCAGAGCTTGACTGTTAAGCTGTTTGGAGTTACCTTCTCCTTTCCTCGGCAGGAGGACTCTGACAAGGTTGTTTATCCTGAGAACTAAGAAAGATATTTCTTACCAAATGAGGGTGAGAAAAAAAGAGAGGCTCAGATAGGTATTGTCATGACCCTCTTGGGGCCATTGTGCTTTCCCCTTCTTCTGAAAGCAGAAATGTTCCTTTCTTGCTTACTAGTTTTCATGACATATAGATGAGAAAATAAAGTTCCGTTTCACAAATGCTTTATATTATAACTCTTTAAAGACCATCATCCCTACCAAAGAAAACAAAAATCTTAACCCAGGAGAGGAAATTTTTAATAGAAGACGTGGACAATATAGAAATAGAAAAGCTAACTAAAGGACAGGGACTCATTAAGAGATTCATGGCCCTGTGAACAGCCCTGTAAATGAGCCTGTGACCAGAGACATGAACTATTGTCTGCTATTTGTATAAGCGTTCTGGAAGTATATGATTTTCTTTCCTGTTTCCCATTGCTGGTGGAGTCCACCAAGTGGAGGAGGGTGAGCAGCAGTCACTTGTGGGACTTTCTCACAGCATCAGGGCATCAACAGCAGGTGCAGGACACTTGCATGAGGAGTCACATCTTTGAGGTCCCATGTGGGGGGACTCTACGCTGCCCCAGACTTGGCAGCATGCCCCCGTCACCTCAGTAACTGTGATGGAAGTTGTCCTCTGGCTGCTCTGACTCCTGCCATCAAGAAAGCCGGTTCAGAATGGGAAAACTTGATATTCATATCTTGCAACATAAACCTGGATGTCCTTTCTCTGAAGGAGCTGCCTACCCAGGTATATGGATGCATACCAGCAGTAGGAAGTGAAACAAGGTAGCTTCACAAATTCCTAGTAAAGCACATCACTTCAGCTGCTCACTATCTTACAGATTGAATCAATAGGCATCCTGGCCTGTATCAGCAACAGAGCAGCCAGCAGGAACAGGGAGGTGATTCTCTCCCTCTACTTGCCACTGGTGAGGCCACACCTCGAGCTCCCTGTTCAGTTCTGGGCCCCTCACTTCAAGAGGGACATTGAGGTGCTGGAGCATGTCTAGAGAAGGCCAACGGAGATGGGGAAGGGTCTGGAGCACAAATCTTATGAGGAGGAGCTGAGGGAGCTGGGGATGCTGAGACTGGAGAAAAAGGGGCTCAGGGAGGATCTTACTGCTGTCTGCAACTCCCTGAAAGAAGACTGTAGCCATGTGGGGATCGGCCTCTTCTCCCAGGCAACCAACAACAGGATGAGAGGACATAGCCTCAAGCTGCACCAGGGGAGGTTCAGGTTGGACATTAGGAGGAATTCCTTCACAAAAAGGGTGATTAAACACCAGAATGGACTGCTCTCAGGAAGGTGGTGGAGTCACTGTCCCTGGAGGTGTTTAAAGGGAAGACTGGATGTGGCACTTAGTGTCATGATCTAATTGACAAGGTGATCAGTTAGAGGCTGGACTTGATCTCAGAGGTCTTTTTCAACCTAAATGATTCTATGTGATTGTGTCTACCCTTCCATCTCTGTTCGGCAGAAATTTCCTGTTGTAACATGGGACCAAGAGATGCTTTTTAAGCTAATTTAAATTTAGGAATGTGAAATTAAACACTGCAAATTAAAACAGCCAAATCACCACGGCATAAGGACCAACACTCCAAAAGTACTACACAGCATGGTTTTGAGCAGTTCTTTTGAGCCCACAGGGGCTTTATCCTTTCAGAAGGGCTGAAAATGGTAGAAAATCAACCCGGGCAAGTAAGGAATTAATCTGTAAAAACTAATACTAAAAAATGGTTGAAAGAATTGTTATAAAAGAGAACCCCGCCTTCTTGCTGTAAAGGGTTTTCTATTTGTGTATTTACAGCTGTCTCAAAGTGTCAATCTGTGCATTTCACAGAATCACTTAGGCTGGAAAAGACCTCAGGTCATCGAGTACAACCTCGGACCGAACACCACCTTGTCACCTATACCATGGCACTGAGTGCCATGTCCAGTCATTTTCTGAGCACCTCCAGGCACAGGTGACTCCACCACCTCCCCGGGCAGCCCATTCCAATGTTAAATTACTCTTTCTGTGAAAAAATTACGCCCAATGTCCAACCTAAACCTCCCTTGGCACAGCTTGAGGTTATGTCCTCTCATGCTGTCGCTGGTTCCTGCGAGAAAAGGTCTGGCTACACCCTCCTTTCAGGGAGCTGTAGAGCGATAAGGTCCCCCCGTGACTCTTTTTCTCCAGGCTAAACAACCCCGACTCCCTCAGCCACTCCTCGTAGGACTTGTGCAACTTCACCAGCTTCTTTCCGTGGTTTTTACTGAAGTGATACTTGTTGTTTAAAATTAATTGGCCTGATTTTGCCTTTTCACAGTGCTAACAGCCCAGAAACTCGGTCTTTTAATCGCTTTTGTCAGATGCCTGAACAGTCCTCTCTCTTCTGCCAAGTGTTTCAGGCACAAAATCACGGAGTGGGTGAGGCTGGAAGGGACCACAGGGGGTCATCTGGTCCAACCTCCCTGCTCAGGCGGGATCATCCTGGAGCACGTGGCACAGGATTGCGACCAGACGGTCCTGGAGTATCTCCAGTGAGGGAGACTCCACGGCCCCTCCGGACAGTGGGTTCCAGTGCACGCCCACCGGCCCAGTGAAGCACTTCCCCACGCTGAGGTGGAACTTCCCGTGCCTCCCCGGAGCGCACCAGGCTCCCACGCCCCCCGGCCCAGCGCCCGCCCCTCAGCGCCACCCTGCCGCGGCCACGCCCATCGACATGACGTCACAGCGCCGCGCTCGCCCCGCCCCCAGCCCCGCCCCGCTGAGGGCGCGGCCGCTTTCCCCGCCCCCTCGCTAGGGGCGCACCCAACTGCGCCTGCGCTGGCCCCGCCCCTCGTGGCTCTTTGTTCCGCTGACGTAAGGAGAGGGGCGGGGCAAATACCGCGGCTCCCGGAGCCCATTGGCTGCCGCTTGGGCCAGCGCGGATGCGCGCGGCCCTCGTGCCCGCTCCCCCCCACCCCCCTTCCCCTCAGCCCGGGGGCTCCGTCCGGCACTGCCAGGGGCGGTGCGGTCTCGCGCCCTCCCCCCGCTCCCCCCCCCCCCGCCGCCGGCGCGCGGGGGGGCCCCGCCTGAGCCGGGAGGAGCCGCGGCCGCCGGGGCAGCAGCGTCACCGCTCCGGTACGTCCGCGGCTCCGCGCCCCCCTCCCCTCGCCGGGGCCGCCCCTCGCTCTCCGCTACGGCCGTGAGCGGCCGCTCCGCCTGCGCCGCTCGCCCTGCGTGTCGGGGCGGCCGTGCCGCGGGCGGCGGCGGCGGGGCCTGGCGGCCCGGGGCCTGTGCGAGTGGCCCCAGGAATGCCGCGGGCCGATTGCACGGTGACCGGGGGTCACCGCAGCCGCGCAGACCCCGCCGGTGGCAGGTGTCGCGGTGGTACAGTGCCGACTGCCGAGGCTATCGCATCCCCCTGCTGGACTCGCCTTCCCGAGCTTCTAGTCACTTCCCTGCGAGACAATGAGAGCTGTCCGCGTCCCTGCGGCGGAGCGCGGTGCGGGAGGCCCCGGCCCCGGGGGCGGCGAGCGCTCGGTGCGGCGGTGAAGCCGCAGAGCTGCCTGTGCGGACAGCTCCGGCCGCTTCATCTGCCCTGTGTGCGGCTGCCGCTTCGCCTTGTAGGCACGGGCGTCTGCTGGTCGCGGGAGCTGTAAGCAGACCCCACTCACACAGAGCTGTTCCCTCCCGTTTGTCTCTGAGAGTGCGATGCCCAAGCTGGTGTCCACGTGTAGGCCGGGATGCCGCGGGGACCCTTCTGCCTTTGGGTTAAATGCAGTGTTTGCTCGCCGTCGGGATTTGCTTCGAGTGCTGTCAGCATCGCTCCGTGTGCGTGAGCATTATTTTGGAAAACTCGCCCTTCCTTCCCTTAATTCTGTTGTGTAATTATGAGAGACTATTGCTCTCTGTAACTGCCTGAAAGGAGGCTGTAGCCAGGTGGGGGTCGGCCTCTTCTCTCGGACAGCTGTGACAGGATGAGAAGAAACGGCCTTAAATTGCGCCAGGGAATGTTTAGGTTAAACCTTTGGAAGAATTTCTTCACAGAAAGGGTGATTAGGCATTGGAACGGGCTGCCCAGGGAGGTGGTAGAGTCACTGTCCCTGGCAGTGTTTAAGGTGAGATGGGATGTGGCACTGAGTGCCATAATCTAGTAGTTGACAAGGTGGTATTCAGTCACTGGTTGAACTCAATGATCGCAGAGGGCTTTTCCGACCTAATTGATTTTGTGATTCTGTGTTTGAAATTCAAACACAGCAAGATTTTTGTATTCCAGGATATTTCCTTTGGCTTTCATGAATTATCAAGTAGTGTTTGTTTGTTATGGTTTGTGTCTGGTTTTTTTTTTTCCCAAGACCCTTCTAAAATTATTCAGTAACAGGAATTCTGTTTGTTCCAGCATAAGCCGCTTTAACATTAGGGTATGGCATACTAGGTTCAGTAGGTTGGAATGAGACCAATATCTATACTGACAAAATGTAATATGAGGTCATAGATCTATTGCTGTGTTCAAACTCCTTGTAAAAAATCTTTTATTGAAAAAAAGTTACTACTTGTTTGAGTATTTAATTAAGAGCGTGTGGTTTTGACTATGTAGTTATTAGTTTCCCAGATTGGTCTAATATTCTATAATTTGCTTCTTCATAGATACCGTTTAGCAGGTGTACTTTATTTTCTGGTATTTTATCCACAGAATTAGTTTTGTGCCCAGGTTCAGTTAGGGAGTTGGATGTCCATCTTGACTTAGGTTTGCAGTTAGTCGGAATCAGTACGACTTTGCATTTAGTTTTGTGATTGGTTCCCCTCAAATGTACAATAGATAACTAAGGGCTCTTCTGCAAGCAGTTTGTATATCCAGGCCCCAGGATGCACAGTTTCCTGGGAAAATTATTCAATATTAGTAGGAAGGTCACTGGGGGCTTTGAAGGACAGAACTTCATAGCCTGGGCTCTAAACCATATCTTATGTAGTGGCAGCTTCAGACTAGCCCTGTGTCAAGTTTGCTTTAAGTTTCAGTTCTATGTAGGCTTTGAAAGGAAAAAGGAATTTTATGTGTGTTTACCCCACACCCATCCCCACATCTCTTGTACTTCCTTCACTTTTGTTTTAGGTTTGTTTTGGGTTTTTTTGCTGTCTCCCTCCACCCCCAACTGTGAAGGATTCCACTGTTTCTTGGTTTATATCTGTCCCACAAGATTCTGAGTAACATCTCTGAAATGAAGCACTCTTGTTGATCTTTGTCTGTAGCTGTCTGGCAAAATTAGAAAATCTCATACAAGACTGTGCTTCATGTCCAGCTTTGTGTGATGGTGCAGGAACAGGAGAGGCCCTCTAAAGCTAATACGTCTGAACAGTTTGACTGCATAGTACTTAGGTTTGTGTTCCAGAATTTTGCAGAGTGAAATTCTAGTGTGGGCATTTGATTTTGCAGTGCCTGTTGTTGACTGATTTACTTCACCTTGCAGATACTGAAAATACCATTGAGAAAACGGCAAAATGAGTAGTCGTCGAAAACGTGCACCTCCATCCAAAGTGGATGAGGAGAAGAAGAAAAAGCTCTGCTGGAATATGCATGAAGACCGGAGAAATGAGATGGTGACATTAGATGATGAACTAACGAATGAGGACCATATTCCAGTTCCAAGCACTTCTGCATCTTTCATTGTTATAAACGATGATAGCATTGATGAAGATCTTGTACAGAAAGAAGGCAGTGGCTCAAAATCTGTGAAGTTTTTGACAGTTAATGATGAAGAAGACTCTTATTCCATCTTGACTCCTGTGTCTGTACAGCTAAATATTATAGTCTTGCCGTACCATGCAGATAGGTCCTGGGAGGCTTTGTTGGGAGAATTTGCTCTTCATCTGCCTTCTGAACAAATTCTAGCTGATGAATTCCGTGACAGGAGCTTTACTTTAATGAGAGGAGAATCTGATGATGAGCTGCAGGTCTGTGTTCATGAAAGAAGTGAAGAAGAGTACAGTAATGAAACAAAGGAATACCTGGGCACTTATGAACAACGTATTTTGGTGAAAGCAACTTTAAGTGGTGAAATATTGGAAGGCTTGAGATGGTTGCAAAAGAAAAAGATAATTGGACTTTATCAAAGACCTGGAGAGGCTCAGGCTTTAAAGGTATGCATTCATTATACTTGTTTTGCATTTTGAAAGTTTTTTTGTTTGTTTGTTTGAAATACAAGATAAAAACATCTGAACAACAAGGTTTGGCAGCTACTATATATTTATAATGTAATGAAAATGTATAGTTTCTAAATGCTTTTGTAATGTTTTCAGTGTGTTTCTTCCTAGAAATGTTTTCTTTTTCACCATTAGCAATGTATTACCTGAAGGAATCACAGAAGCTTTTAGCTGTAATTCCTCTACATGTTTGTTTTAGTAGATTTATTATATCTGTCTGTACCTGCTAATGTTTGAACCATTGTTGTTATTTTCATGCTCTTCTGTTTATAATTTTCTTGTCAATTTAACAGTTAATTAAATTGTTAGCTGTATAACCTTTTCACAGGTTGGGATTTACCTTCTTGAAGCTGGGCTAAGTAAACCTGAGTTTCTCAGTGACGGAGGTGGAAGACCCAAAAAAGCTAATCAGATGATTCAAAAACTCATGGAAAAGTTCTACAGTTTTTTAATTCCAGGTAATGCCATAAAGTTGATTGTTGATGAACAGGAACATTTTTTGTTGTTAGAGCTTGTCTTGTGTAGTAGTTGAAAATGTAAGGGAAAATAGTAGTTCCTGCCATACAGAGCAGCTCTTATTTTCCAGGCAATGTTGTTAGGTAATTCACTCAATACTATTATCTGACCATTAATCATTTGCTAATTTGTTTATGCTGAAATTAGAGATGATAATTCTTCTCTACAGATAAGGTACTAAAGCACAGAAATGTTTTGTGTCCTTACTTTTTTGGGAGTAAATGCAGTTTTCACCAGTTCATGTGTGTTGTTTGAACAGATCTACAGTATCTTGTCCGAATTATACAGGATCAGTTTAAAAGAACCAGGAATTAAATTTGGAAAATTTGTTCCCAGGTTGGTGCCTGTGTGCCAGTGATAGGTTTTGGTTTGGTTTATACTGTAAAGAAGTTACAATGTAAAATACTACAGAATGCAGCTCTATGACAGTTTTGAGAATATACCACTGCAGATTGACAAACATGGGCCTTGCTATCAGTTTAGAATTAAAGATATGTTTGCCAGATTACACTTAGTAGTATTACAGATTTATAGAGTGATAAACAATGATTTTATGTTGTGATGTCTTAGGAAACTTGAGGACAAAAAAAAACCCCAACCAAGCAACCTAACCAACCTTTGTCTCGTTCCTGAGTATAGAATTGATTCAAAATGTTGGCTGAAGACTGATTCAGTGACTGTAGTATAGTGAGTGTGTGTTCTTGCAACAGAAGCCTAGCACCCCCCCCAAATATAACTGCAGTTAATTAGAAAAGGCAGAGTTGTATAAAAAATCAGGCAACTTTGCTAAAGAGAAGCTAAAAGGAAGAGCTAACAGAATAAAATCTGAACATCCTTACCTGCTGCGAAGAACAGATGTGCAACTGTAAGGAAAGATTTGAGGTGTACCAAGGGATGGGCCAGGATAACTCAGTAAGTGGGGAAGATAGTGCACGTAAGAAATCATCCTTCCAAAAACTGAAGTCTGACTGACACAGATATGTCAGTTTAGGTTTGAAAGCACAATAAAGCAGATTCAAGAAGAGGTCTGAAGAATAAATAGTTTAAGGTCTAGAAATGAATAGTAATGGTTTTAAATCCATTAGGAGAAATACATTATCATAAATGTATTAGAAGCAGAATAGTTGCCAGAGAATTTGTAGACTTGAGATGTCTAAGGCATATGATAGAGTGCTGAAATGAAAGTAATGCTATAGCAGAAAGCACAGTTTTCTTCTCTGCATATCTTCTCATTGTGGAAAAGTTGGGGAAAGAGTTTGTGAAGAAAATGACTGGTGACTTATTTTGGGATCCAGAGTAATTTTCTGCTGAAACCTGGGGCATTTGTCTTCAGTACACTGAAGGGGTGTTTATTTGGACTACCTGGTTCAGTGTAGCTTACAGGTGTAGAGGCACTTTTTGAAAGGGAAGACATGCCCCTCAAAGTTACTGGAGCAAGAATGTAGACCTGAGCAGTTGGGTTGTCATGCCTTAGCTTTTCAGAAGCCATGCAACCAGCTCAGGTTCATAAAGGGGCTACATTGCCAGCTGGTAAAGATTCTGACCATTTTTCAGCATGTGCATTTTTATGTGCTGTAAAATAATAATAGTCTTGATTTCATGCCAGTGAATTACATGTAAATGACAAAGTAAAATAGCTGACATGGAGAACAGAAATAAATGATTGCTAATCACCAGTCAAGTCCTACAAAGACATGTGCAGCTTAATTTATTACTAATGCTTTGAGAAAAAGAATGAATGATTGGTGAAATGGTATCAACATGTTTAAATGTATTATTCAACATAACAGATGAAGAACAGCTAAAAGCTTGCAAGCAGACTAGGCAGTGGAGTTTCAGTAGAAGTTCAATAGATGAATATAAAACAGTGCAGAAGAAAAAAATTGTATCTTCTTTCCTAACTGTTGCAAGTAGGGTTGTAGTTCAGTAGGTAGGTGTATAGCTCAGTAAATGCATCAACTTTAATGTTCAGTGTTAGTGAAACCAAATGAAAGGTAAAGAATTATCCTGAAAGTGTTAGAGAACAAAACATGGTCACTAAACCACTATATAAGTCCATAGTGTGCATTATGTTCTGCTTTGAATTCAGAAAAAGCATGTCACAGAAGTAAAAAATACTTGAGGGAAAACCCCAGGTGACTATGCACTGTGAAACTAGTTTCATTTCTTAACAGTTTCTGAGCACCTACTTACTGATGTAGCACAAAATAATACAGCCTTCATTCTGTGCTGATGAATGCATTCCTCTTAAACGTTTCTAACAACTTAGTCTCTGTTTAAATTCCACCTGTTTTTAAACAGAATTAGTTGCGTTTTTTGTAAAATTACACCTAAGTATGTATTTTAACACTTGTCAATATCTAAAGTGAAATCTGTCCAATAACATTCCAAAATGAAGCTTCTTGTTCCCCCCACTGATGAGCAGATTCTAATGCTGATGGAGTTGTGTACAAGCGTTTACACAAATAAAGGATATGACCTCTCTATTGCTACATTTAATTTTTATATATTTGTTTTCCTCACTGTACTCTGTTAATTCTGTTAATATTCTTCTAGATGGTTTTGAGACTTTGTGGCCAGAAGCTCGTCTATTTTATGGCAAGAATAGCATAGATGCATTAAGTAATCTAAAAAAAAAAGTGATAAAATATTTAATATTGAATCATTTTGGTTTTAACCCAGCACTGCCAAGTCACTCAGCCATGTCCCTAAGTGCCACGTTTACATGTCTTTTAAATATTTCTGGTGATGGTGACTCAACCATTTCCCTGGGCAGCCTGTTCTTATGCTTGACAACCCTTTATGGGAAGAAATTTTTCCCTGTTACCCAATCTAACCTTCCCTTGGTGCAACTTGAGGTTATTTCTTCGTGTTCAGTTACTTGGGAGAAGAGACCGACCCCCACCTCACTACCACCTCCTTTCAGGTAGCTGTAGAGAGTCTAAGGTCCCCCCCCCAACCCCCCATCTACTTTTTCTCCAGGCTAAATGACCCCAGCTCCCCCAGCTGCTCCTCATAGCAGTTGTGTTCCAGATCCATTACCAGCTTCGTTGCTCTGCTCTGGACATGCTCCAGTGCTTCCATGTCTTTCTTGTAGTGAGGGACCCAAAATTGAATACAGTAACCTCACAACATGCTTGTAGTACTCCTGAACTGCCAGGCCTTTCTTCCAAAGGTCATAAACTCTCTCTTTTCCCTGAGTTTCAGCCAAAGCTCCCTGTTCAGCCAGATGTTCTCTGCCATCTTTTCTTTTGGCACATGGGGCTAGCCTGCTGCTGTACCTTTAAGATTTCATTCTTGAGGAATGTCCAGCCCCTTTGCCCTTCAGGACTGCCTTCCATGGGACTCTGTCAGACAGACTCCTAAATGGCCAAAATCTGTGCTCTGGAAGTCCAAGGTAGTAGTTCTGCTGGCACCCCACCTTACTTCTCCAAGAATCAAAAACATACCATTTTGTGATTGCCATACTCAAGACAGCCTCCAGCCAACACATCACCTGCCAGCCCTTCTTTCTTTGCAGACATAGACAATGCATCCAGCAGGACACCTTCCCTACTGGCTCGATAATGGTGCACATTATGGAGAAGCTGCGTGAATTTCAAAAACTGCTTGCAGAGTTAACCCCCTTTTTGAGAAAATTGTTTGTAGACATTTATTTTGTTTATTTTAATAAGTTGCTGGTTTTATAATAGCTTGTATCTTCTGTATAGTATTACATGCTGCTTCTTGTAGCTTCAGTGAACACACGGGCATAAATTGCTTACAGATACAGCAAAATGTTTTCTTAGTATGAAAAAACCCATAGTCTTTATAATTAAAATAAAAAAAAAAAAGATTTAAAAGTCTGTTGAATTGTCTGTTCCAGTGAATGGTAAATGGCTCAGATTTTGTTTTCCCATAATGTCATGGAGCAAGGTAGCTGGCAATGGTATGTATTGTATACCATTTGCCTTCAGTTTTCTTAAGAAGAGTACATTCTTTGTACAATGATGTTTTTGGTATTTGCATTATTTACTACCACATGTGATGCAACGAGTTTTCCATTCATCTAGGCTTTTTCCATTAATGTAGATAGTGTTATACAGCAATCTGGAGAAGGAAAGATCCTACTGTAGATGCAATAGCAGAACTGTAGTTCAGTCATTGAAGGAATTAAATCAGTACTTGAAAAGCATCAAAGAAACTGAATTTTTAGATAATACAATACCATCTGTTTCTCAAATGTGAAAAAGATTAAGATGAGACCTCTGTAATTGAATTACATTTTGAAATGGTTGAAAGCATAATTAAATATTCACTGTTTAATAAATAACTGAAAGAGGGGTAAACTTCCCTAGCATCCTTTTCAAAATCCCTGTGGTACATAGAACCATTTAATCATGAAAAAGAAATCTCGGAAAGAATGAACGAAACAAGAGAGGTATGTACAAAAAAATCCAATTGTATTAAAAAAAAATTTGCTTTAAATTATATTTTGGTCTCTGTTCCCCTCTAAAATTCTGGATAGACCTAGTTTATATAGAAGCCAATTTATTATGCTTAAAAATGTGAGATTGGAAGACTGTTATTTTAGCAAATATGATGATAGGTGTCATTATATATCAAATTCATTGATCAAAGTTATACTTCGTAAATACTCTAATTTTCTGTTCTTTTCCTAAAGTGAGGGATGTGTGTTACAGGCTCCCTTTGAATATATATATAGCGGATATTGAATATAAAGCGGAGTGCTTTGCTTGGTGCTTTTCATTTGGCTGGCTCATTAATAACTCTGATTGCCTTCTTCGCATTACAAGTCATATGTAAAGTTTTCATGAATATATAGAAATTTAATGTCTTTCCATATTCTTGTTTCCCTTGTGAAGCACTGGAAGTGTTCCTTTTGATTTAAAAGCATTGGGGGCGGAGGGCACTGATGGCTGCCATATATAGGCATATAATTTTCTGGTTTTGTTTTGGAAATCATTCTTTATCTTAGCCACCCATTCGAGTGAAAGAAAGCTTTTGCTTTTAATGAAAGAGAGTCCCAATAGCAGCTCCTGAGCCTTATCTTAAGATTAAGCTTTCTGGTTTTTGCCAGGTACATCTCTTCTTGTTAGCCTGAGGTATCAGAATTAAAATTTAAGTGTGCCAGCCATTAGCTGTTTAATTAGAATGTTAAATATACTTTAACATGCTGAAAACGATGGCCTTGACTTGCTTCCAATTTTTTTTTTTTTTTTAAATCAAAATTCTGCAGGGTGAATTTATCTCCAATGCTAGCTAGGGTTAGAATTGGTCTGTATTTTTTTGATACTGATGTTTTAATTTTAGGCCTAAAACACTGTCAAAACTTGTCCTCCAAGTCTTTCATTCTCTCATATCTGTTTTCTAGAATGCCAATACTTGAATTTTTCATGAATTTTTGTTCTGTGTTGTTTAACTTCTGTGTCTGCCCGTATATCCAAATTATGTGAAAAATACTTAAGCACAAGGCCTTCTTTCCTACAGTGTAGAAAAGACAGATAGGCCTTCTGTCCTGAAGGGTGCACACTTCTCTTGAGGTGTGTTTTTAATTTTGAAAGTATGCCTTGTCTGAATTTTTGCAGTGATGCAAGTGGTGAGAATTGCATGTTGTCCTGCTGCTACAATTTTCTTATCCAGATGAAAAAAATTAAAGTTAACTTGAAAGGTCTCTGAAGAGACTCTCCTGTATTGTTTTTTTAAATGTGTAATTTTTTAAAGAAAGGCTTTATTGCATGAAAAATGTGCAAATCCTTGGCAACCCACTGTATTTTTTTCCTTTCTATAAGGTCATTGACCCATATTAATACTTAAATCAGAAACATGAGATACTTGAGATTCTGTACCGATTGGATATTTTTAGTGGAAGGTCTTTATTAAATAAATAAGATCTGGTCATTCTATACCTACATTCTAAAGAACGAGCTTTCCTGATTATGTATACATCTGTGATCACCACAGCATGTTAACTTTTAGGTGTCCTGGTTCCAGCTGGGATAGAGTTAATTTTCTTCTTTGTAGCTGGTCCCGTGCCATGTGTTTGGGTTCAGTGTGACAATAATGTTTGTAACACAATGAGGTGCTACTCCTTGCTGAGTGGTGCTTACCCCAAGTCAAGGACTTTTCAGTCCTTGATCTGCTGGTGAGCAGGTGCACAAGAAGGAAGGGAGCATGGCCAGGATAGCCAAAGGGATATTTCTCAGTTTATAAACTGAGGAATAACAACATCCTCAGTTTATAAACTGGTGGGTGTTGGCTGGAAGCCATCAGCTGACACTTGGGAATGGGCTGCGAATTGATCAGTGAGAGATAAGCAATTGTATTGTGCATCACTTGTTTCTTGGGTTTTCCTAATCTCTCTTTTTCCTTTTCATTGCTATTACTGTTATTATTACTGTTGTTGTTATTATTACAATGTTTTACTTTATTTCAAGTATTAAACTGCTCATTGTTTGCTACTGCTGCTACCTGAGTCAGAGGCAGTCATGGCATATGTTTAGATGACATTTTGCTTTGCTTGTTTTCATATGTGCAAACTAAATATGTTGCAGAAAAATTTACTGAAAAGTTGTCCCAAGTTGATTGATAATGCATGTCTTGAATTACTTGTATGCAGATGAGCTGGAGGAAGACGGGGAAGAATCTGACATGGAACTAGAGCGACAAAATATTGAAGAGCTTTATGACTTTGTAAGGCACACTCATCAGCGGGATATCCAATTACTGAGAAAGGATGTGCAGCATCCTGCACTAATTCCCATTCTGAGGCCATACCAAAGTGAGGCTGTCAATTGGATGCTTCACAGAGAGAACCACACAAGTACTCCAAGTAGTGGCAAGTATATGGATCTGAAAAACTTGCATAATGGAGGGAAGTGCAATTGTATTGTCAGCAGTAATGTTTCCTTGCTGTTTGATTAGAAGTTCTGTGAATTATTGCATTAATAGTTTCGTAAAAGTCGCTGTTTGGGTAGTATGCTAAATTATAAACTAGGTCTTGCTTAACAGCAGTTGATGTATCATGTTGGTCATGAAGCTCTGTGGAGGTGGACTTCAGCTTTTTGTCTCTTAACAAAAAGGCTGAATAATTCTAAGGAGTGTGCTGTTAATAGAGAAACCTCATCATAGTAACATGAACGCTTTCTCCATAGAAAACGCGCTGCACTTCTTATGGCGGGAGGTGATCACTCTGGATGGAGTGAAAATCTACTATAATCCGTTCACTGGCTGGTACGTTTTTATAGTTACTCTTGCTGAGGACACCTCAGGGTTGTGCTTTGTGAAAACCATAGAGGTAGCTTTATCCCGTACGGTGTAAGATACTCCATTACTTGTTTTTCAGTTAGCAACTGAAGAATTAGAACAGGGATACCTTTAATTTCAAAAAAAGCACAAACTGGAGTATGTAATGCACAGGTAGATACGTAGATCTCAAGTTGAAGATGTAACTATTAAAGTTTTTTTTAAAACAATGTCAGTAATTTAGTGGTTTAATAGTAACAATTTTTTAACTTAGAGTATTGGAGACTTTGACCTTCTGATCCAATGTTTTTAAAGTCCAAAGGAAGGGGGCACTATAATGCTTTTTATTAATGCTAGGTATTGCATTACTAGATCTGTTTCTCTTTTCTCATTAATTTGGTTAGAATAGAACCTTTTGATTGCTAGTTTGCTTTTTGTTTTTCCCTATATAACTTTCTGATCTTTGTCACATGTGAATATAAAAATATCTCAAAGTTTTCGAGACTAATGCTATGATATGCTAAGGTTAGCAGGGAAAGGCCTATTAGGAGGTGAAAAAATTCTAAAAATTCTGCCATACATATTTGTCTTGGTCAGGTTCATACACCCAAAAAGCTTGCTAGTTTTTGTTAATCTCAGTTTAACTGGTAAAAGATAATGCCTCACCTTACAAACTTTGCCTAGCTGAAGTTATGCTGTGTGTCCCTGAACTCATGCTTCTCTGTCACACCATCCTGTAGTTACTGACTTTCACTGGGAATGTACTTGAATTTTAGTATTATCCGTGAATATCCAACTGCTGGACCCCAGTGGCCTGGAGGTATTTTGGCAGATGAGATGGGTCTTGGAAAAACAGTAGAAGTGTTGGCTCTTATTCTGAATCATACCGGACCAGACATTAAACAAGATGATCTGACATTACCTGAGGTGAGGAAACCAGGGTGAGAGTTACTATGAAGAAAATGCTTTTCAGAATTAATGCAAGTGCACTTCTTTAATTTATTGATTTCTGGTTTATAGAAGTCCATATGTAAAGCTGTTTTACTGTGAAAGTTTTTCTCTTTGTAGGACATGATACTTGGCAGCATAAATGATGGAATAGTTTGCACAAGAAGCTGTTGATCCTTTGCCATTGTTCAATGGTTTTATCAGGCAACTGCACTGTTAATATAGTTTGCACATGCTTCAGGAGTGTATAAATACATAATTTAATTTACTATGTTGGAGGTCATTCTCCACTTCATTGTATTGATGGATGTCAAACATCTGTTAGACGTGTGTTCTGTCCTAAAATAGGGACAGCTTGTGTTCTGAATAAAGATTTCTACTCTCCCTCTATTTCATATAATAAATGAGCTTATTTAGCAACAGTTTTCCATCTTTTCACTTTCCTCATCATGCATACTGTGAAAACTTGGCACATCCACTAAACCCAAAAAGTCTTTCTGTAGGGAAAGAACCATTATTCTTAAGCAAACTCTTATCACTTTGTGAATTCCATCTCTTGGAAATCATGGCAGTCAGTTTCATTGTACATTTATCAGAGTGATCTGCCTGCTTGTAATTTTATCACTTAAAAGGACTCAAATCTTAGAGAGAATAAGATGATTCTTAAATGTATAAGAGGATCAGCACCAAGGAGTGCGAAGAGGGGAGTGTAAGCGCTAAAGTGCCTGGATGCCGACTGACAACAATAGCTAGAGACCAGAGCTTTTGGAGAGCTGGAGTTAGTGAAACTGTTTCAGTATGTAAGTGGTTGGGACAGACATCTTAGCTAATATATTACTCTAATAATTGAGTAAAATTTTGGGAGGCAATCCCTAAAAAGAGAAACATACTTTTTATACAGCTAGCTAGGACTCTTCATCTATATTGCTTACCTCCTTTTGTGTTTCTAGCTATATATTAAATATGTATTTTTCTCTCACCTCAGTAACCTAGATCACTTACAGCTGTAGATTGCTACAACTTAATGCTGAAGCAGTGGAGGACCCAAGAGGCTTTCAGGGCTGCTCTTGGTGTTTCAGTTAGGGTGCTGAACACTGTTTGCCAAGAAACTGAACTGAATGATGTGTCACTGTACATAAAAAATGAGCTATCTGAGCAAATTAGTGGGATCAGAACATACATCTGTATCAGCTCATGCTTATTTTCAAATGTGAAAAGATTAATGAAGGTCAGAGTGACTGTGAAGAGACATGAGCTAATAACTATTTAATGTTGTCTGCATTAGGGTAAGCTTGTGAACTTCTTTGTTCCACCTCAACCTTTAGAGGGAAGTAAAAAGAAAAAAACAAAGGAAATGGAGCCTAAATTAAAGGAAAAAATACAGTATCCCAGTAAGTATTTCCAATGACTTTTAAAATACATTTTGCTTTTAGCATTGTCTTATATTGGCTACTGACTATGAGTTCAAGGCTACTCTTCACTTCTTCAGAATGAAATAAATTCTTTTGCTGAGCACTGCCATGTAGGGTTGCATGCTACAAACAAGTGACTCACAGTTAAAAGTAAAGTTACCAACTCAGAACTCTGTGCTACAGAGCTCCATGTAACTAGGAGGTCTTTGTAAAGAGTTTATGCATTTAAATGAAATAAGCTGCCTTTTTTATGCCTCAGTAAGAAAATTGAGTGACTTATTTCTATTGCTATCAAACGTTGTTTCAGAATCGCTGCAAAACAGCCATCTGTAGAGCTACCTCAAGCAAAAGCTTGTCAAAACTGCTGCCTGTCTGTTTTGCATTTTTTAGATGAGCGCTATGTTTAGAGTTCCCTTAGTACGCATTCTGTCAGGTAACTTTCATTTTATCTAAAGCTGTAAGTTGTTTTGTTTTGATTCTTCATACAGGCTTAAGAGTAATGATATTAGCAGCTATAAAGGAAATGAATGTGAAGAAAGGAGCATCCATTATTGCAATATTTAAGTACATCAGTTCTATATATAGGTACGACACACAGAGAAATAGACGGCTTCTCAAAAGAACTCTAGAAAAGCTAATTGCAGAACAGGTGGTAGAGCAAGTTAAAGGACATGGTCTGGCTGGGTCTTTCAAGCTGGGAAAGAATTACAAGGAACAGAAGAAGCGAGAAAGAACCAAAGAGCAGGTAAAACATGCTGCCATAGTTATTTCAGAAGACTGTTTCAAAAGCTGTTCTTTTTTCTTCAAATTGCGTGCTACCCTCTGCTGTACTGTCTGTGTGCACTAGTTCAGTGACACTGACTTAGTGTAAAAATGAAGAAAACTGCAGCAATTGCTTTGACATTCATAAATAAAGAAGCAGGAATCATAAGTAGATCAAATTTGGAGCTAAAATATTAACTACATCTATCATAAGTCTTTTAAAATAGTGTCACTGGGAGTTGCGCTGTTCTTCCTGTGAAGTTGGTTTTTAAACACTGGTAAACATTAACCAAATCCTCAAACTGGAAATTTATATAAACCCTTAATATCTATGTATAGACATGTTTATATATTCATTAAAAAGAAAAAGGTGAGGAGAAAGTTGTTTGTGTTGGAAGGGACTTTAAAAATCATCTAATTCCAAACTCTTTGCCATGGGAGCACCTTCCAGTAGACCAGGTTGCTCAAAGCCCCATCCAACCTGACTTTGAACACTTCCAGGGTTGAGGCATCCTCAGTGTTTCTGGGCAACCTGTTCCAGTGTCTCACCATGCTCACAGTGAAGAATTTCTTCCTAATATCTCTTTGAAACCTACTCTCTTTCATTTAAAAACTATTCCCCCTTGTCCTGTCACTATGTACTCTTGTAAATAGACCCTTTGCAGCTTCTTGTAGCCTTCCCTCAGGTACTGGAAGGCCATAATTAGCTCACCCTGAAGCCTTCTCTTCTCCAGGCTGAACAATCCCGACTGTCTTAGCCTTTCCTCACAAGGGAGATGTTCCAGCCCTCTGATCATCTTAATGGCCTTCCTCTAGACTTAATCCAGCAGGTCCACATCCTCCTTATGTTGGGGGTCCCAGAGCTGGATTGCAGTACTCCAGGTGGGGTCTCACAAGAGTAAGCAGATAGGCAGGATCCCCTCCCTGGCCCTGCTGGCAATGCTGCTTTGGATGCAGCCCAGGACACGTTTGGCTTTCTGGGCTGCAGGCGTGCTTTGCTGGGTCATGTCCAGCCTCTCACCCACCAGCACCCCCAAGTCCTTCTCAGCAGGGCTGCTTTCAATCTGTTCATCCTCCAATCCAGTTGCAGCACCTTGCACTTGGTCTTGTTAAATTGCATGAGATTCCCAGGGACCCTCTTCTCAAGTTTGTCCAGGTCCCTCTGGACGGTATCCCATCCTTCAAGTGTGGCAGCTGCACCACTCAACTTGTCATGTGCAAATTTACTGAGGGTGCACTCAATTCCCCTGGTTATGTCATTAATGAAGACATTAAGTCACACTGGTAGATGTTAAATGTCACTGGACAAGTCTGAACGTAAAGTCTGAAATTCCTGGTTAATTTTACGTTGTAGGGAACAAGGACTTCAGAAAACATTCAGAAGAAGCAATTGATTGATGCTAAAACTCAAACCAAAGAATCAAGAAACAGTGATGTAACATCTGAAAATGTCTTTAAAACTGCTTCACGTGAGAATATTGCCATGGAAGAACATGATTATTGTACAACTAGTAAAAATAACAGGAAATCTGAAGCAGATCATGAGAACTCTGTAGAAGAGAAGAATGTTAAGCCGGAAACTGTGGTCCCAAAGTCTCCTGATTTGCACAGCAGCTTCCTTGTCTCCAAAGACGTGAGCAGTCATCCTGATGTTGATGTTTCTAAAACTACAGCTGATGTCCAGCAGGAAATCCCAAAAGTCCAGTCCTCACATTCCCAAGAACATGCTGGCAATAGCGGACAACACACCAGTTCTGTATTTCCATTTAATACCTCTGAATATCGTTTTGAATGCATCTGTGGTGAGCTCGGATTGGCTGACTACAAAGCTCGTGTGCAGTGCCTGAAATGTTACCTGTGGCAGCATGCAGAATGTGTAAACTACAAAGAGGAAAACCTGAAGAGCAGGCCCTTCTACTGTCCCCATTGCCTTGTGGCAATGAAGCCAGTTCCCACAGGAGCGACTCTGATCATTTCTCCGAGTTCTATTTGTCACCAGTGGGTAGATGAGATCAACAGGCATGTAAGATCATCATCTCTTCGAGTTCTGGTAAGATTATATAGCTTCATATTCTGGAGAGTTATTTTATCAAGGCTCAGGGCTTCCTGTCTGACATTCTGCATCACTCAAAGTTCAGAGGTCTTTGTCCTCTGTGTCAGAATTCGACATTCCTTGCTGCTAGACCAATGCTTTGGCATTATATGGTGCATCAGTGTCCCAGAAAGACAGTCTGCAGTTAATTTTCTTTTTTTTTTTCGATTTTGGTTGGTCACTGGGAGATAAATCAGTGGACGAGATTGTATAGCAACTGGAAACAAATTTTGAGCAGTTGGAACATCACATGATTTCTGAGAGGGAAGGCTGTTTGGGAGACTACCAAGGAACTTAAAAAGGCCTATAGGTGTTTTGAGTGTTGTCTCACTGTACACTTGCACTTTAGCAGGTCTCTGATGGTTGCTCCTCATTTCATTCTAGATAAAAAATATTTCAGTAGGTAAACCCTGTAGTTCTGCATTTCTGGTTCTCAGGCTTTAAAAAAGAAGTCTTGGACGTCGGTGATTACTGAAAACAATACTGTTACAATTTGGGCAGTCTCTATAACATCTGCCATATTTGTTAGGATGTTACTTATTTGGAGACCATGTATTGTCCTTTTACTTGATTTCTAATAACCCTGTCACTAGAGTAAACCTAATTATACTTGTAGTAAAAATGGCTTTACAGGATTTTTTAAAATACAGCTATCACTGTATTCAAGAGTCTTTTATTACCAATGCTGTCAAGTTTTGTCCTTCATATTTTTAGCAGTCAAGAACCTTTGTAATGATCAAGAGCTTTGAAAACCATCAATCACTTGTATTTTGAACAAAGTAGTAGCAGGTTGATATAACTTTGTATTCAGGGATATATCTAGTACCTTCAGCTATTACACATAGTTGTCCAATGTGTAAATGAATTCTAGGCCTCCAGTGCTATTTGTGTGAGCAGTCTAATTGGATTTAATGCAGGAAATAACAAATGTGTAAAACTCGCATGGTTTTCCTAGGGCCCAGTCCAAGTTAATTACCAGCTTTGATTAATGATGAAAATTACCAGAAATAGATTTACATAGTAACAGTAAAATAGTTTAAATACTGAATGTCAGTACTTTAAAGTGTGTGACATCTTCCATTCTACATTTTCTTTTAGCTGTCAACTGTGAGACTTGTTTTCAGTGTTGCTTCAAAATGAAAATTTGATGGTTTATTTTCTGTAAATGTAAAATGAAAGTAGTGGAGATTGTTTCAAAGAATCAGTTTCCCATGTTAACAACTTCTGCATTGCATGTGAACTGTGTTTTTTACTCTTCAACTGCTTACAACTCATGGGAAATTCTAATGGTTTTATGTAATAGATGAAGAAATTAAAATTTATCAGTAAGTCTTGCTTTGTGGCAGATTGTCTTTTCCCGCTGCTGTGAAAACAATCAAAACTTGGCCAAGTTATAAATCTCCAGAAAAACTATTCATAAATACTTGAAGAATCATTAAGACTTCTACGGCTGTTTATTTCTTCTTGGTTGCTTCAGAGAGCATGCTCTTTTTTGGTTAATTTGTTTCTTTTTACTTCCCCTTCCAAGCCCCAGTTCTCTTTTTTGTTTCATGTGCAATGACCTGGTTGCTCTGTTGTGCCACTCTGGGGCTGAACAGAAAAAAATTATCTGCAGGTGTTTCTTTCAGTTGACAGAAACACTGTTGCCATATGCACAAATGTAGAGGAAGATTATTACTGGGAGAAAAAAAGTAGGGTTAAGAGTGACGTTAACAGTGAAATCATGTGCTGATCATCAAGGTGTAAAGAGCAGTTATTTTAACTTCTGTATGTTTCTAAAAGGATTTGGCTTAACACTATGAGGGTGATAAGAAAAGTACTTCTGGTAATAGAACAAATGTCAACATGAAAGGTTTCTGTTAGTGCACAGGGATTGTTTCTTACCTAGGTTATTTTTTTTTCATCTCCTAAATCTCTGTAGAAATCCTTGTGTAGTTAAAACTTTACTCAGAGTATAATTTCTGGATTTTTATATATATTGATGCATATTTCTGTCTTTGCCTAATCATCCATTAAATTTTAGTGAGTAAAATTTTTGGGAGAAAAGTAATACATCTACAGTAAAGGAGAGGAGAAGACTGGATGTGTAACAATGACTTACATAGTGTTGTTCCATAAAACCTTACAGAGTACTTAATCTTCAAACAACTGTTACAACAAATAACTGTTGTAGAAAATAATGAAGTCCTATCTTCTTCAAAGGAGGAAATAAATGTTTTGCAAAATTACAAGAATTTATACATATAAATTTCACATCAATGACTATTGTATTCGTTATTAGGTTGCTTAGATGAATTTCCCACCATACCACTATACGAATACAGATTTTATAAATGTTTTCTTTTTATATGAGGAACACTGCTAAAAGCATGCACATATTAAGCTGTAATGATATTTTGGCATTTTTATCGAAGTGTCTCTTACGTTCCTTCTTTGCTATTGTGCTGTTGAATATAAATCTCTGTAGGTGTATCAAGGTGTGAAGAAGCATGGCTTTTTGCAGCCCCACATGCTGGCAGAGCAGGAGGTGGTTATCACCACATACGACGTCCTGCGCACTGAACTGAACTATGTAGACATTCCCCACAGTAACAGTGAGGATGGGCGCCGCTTCAGGAACCAGAAGCGCTACATGGCCATACCAAGCCCCTTAGTAGCAGTGGAGTGGTGGAGGATCTGCCTTGATGAAGCACAAATGGTTGAATGCACTACTGCAAAGGTATGACATTCCTGGTCATGCATTCACTTAACTTGAAAATGTTTTGACAAGTTTCTTGTAAATAATAGTCTTTCTTCTACCCCTCTTAATGTTCAGAGTACACTCATATAATTTGCCCTTGTCCCATGTTCTTTAGAAGTGAATGTTCTGTTGGAGATACTTACTATTAAATGGTTCTCCTGTTGGAATTTTGGCAGTGAAATATATCCAGCTCAAAAAATACTTAACATAATCTATACTGATAGTTTAAAGAACTAGGTCATTTTGTTGTATATGGTGTTTGATAGTTTCAAACAAGACACTAGCCTGTTCAGTGATGTGGCTCAGAGGCATAGATATGTCCTTTGGGTCTAGAAGCTAAAATAGTCAGCAGTCTGTCTGCAAACTTGAGGAATACAGTCTGCAGGGGGGATTATTTTACTTAGTGTTTGTCCAGTCTTTTTGCCCAAGACAGGAAGACAAAAATGCTACTTACATAATGGTGTACAGGCTTTAATGTTTAATTCTTTTTAACCTACAATTTATTTTGCTATTTGTTTGCCTTCTGTGAGCCCTTAATTGCACTTGATTACTTGGAAGATGATGTGGCTTTTATCAGCTTTCAGTTACCTTCTAAAAAGATAAAAAATTTTCTATATGTTTTTATAATATCTTGTACCGATGCTGCTTCTAGGTCTGCTAGTGGTACATACTGAAAAGATGTTCAGACTTCTCAAAAATGAGGTCCACATGTCGTCAGACTGTGTTCTGTTCTGTTTTTCCTTCCCTACCTTTGGCTCTATGTCCTTTTATTAGGCTGCTGAAATGGCACTCCGTTTGAGTGGAATCAATCGCTGGTGTGTCAGTGGCACTCCTGTGCAGCGAGGATTAGAAGGTGAGGTTTGATGTAATCTGTGGGATTTCCTTATCCTGATGATTAGATAGGGCTTTGAAGCAGTTAAAGTGTCTGCTAGTTCTGTTCTGAATTCAGTAGGTGCTCTAACTTTGTAAGCCATAAACTTTAAGCATGGCAATAAAGCCATCAATACATGTATCAATATAAAAATTGAAGAGCTGAAATCTTTTTGTCTCCCTGAGTTAGACAAATACTCTGGGGAGCAGAGAAGCTGTATACCTAATAGCTGTTTCAAGTCTGTTCTTCAGTTTTCACTTAGCATAGTGGATAAGTATTAACCCATCTCTATTGCAGCTATAGTTAGTCTGCTCCGGTTACAGAATCCTTTGAACTGTCAAATACAGCAAAGCTGTATTTGCTTTTTGCATAGCTCTGTATGAACTACTGTGGGCATCCACTGCCGTGAATATAAATTGTAAATACTGTGCTAAAGCTTATAAAACTGTCTCAAGTCCTTATGTAAGGACTTAATGAATTGAGATGTGTGGAACAGGTACCTGTGTGTTAGCAGGTGTCATTTATCTTGTCTTTTTTTTGTGTGGTACTCAGTTTCTGTAGAAAGGTTTCAGACAGATAGAATAAAAGAAGGGAACTGACTAACTGCTTTGTCTCCCTTGTGTTCTCTGATGGGTTTTGGAATATATGGTATACATTGGGGCAATGAGTTTGAAAGTGGGTAAATCAGTGTAAGCATTTGTGGACTGTTGTTTGGATACTAAGTTGTAAAAATCAATATTTTAGATTCACTCATTTTGGAATTGTGAATTAAATTTATAAATACAGTTGATAGTTGCGAGAATGCATAGTTAATAAAGCAAAGCTGTAGAAAGAAGTGATTGGTTTTAGTGTCATGATTAACTTCTTCAAGGCCCTGTGTGTGACAGTGTTGATTTCATACATATCTGAAATGTCACATAGTTCATAATACATGTTGACAAACTCTCAGGCCATACTAAGGCAGCCCTCACCACGTCAGGGATGAAAACTGCTGACTCATTTCAATCTGTGCCACTGCTGCTGTAATGCAGTGGGATAGGACTTCTGGGTAAGCAATTGTTTCTTCCATAGAAATGATTCCCAAGATTTTTCTTCCTCTGGTCTGTGCTGTATTTGGTGAAGTTCTTGATGCTTTCAGCTGATTACTGAATTACCATAAAGCTAACAGAATAAGGAATGTAGCCACCAGATTTTTAGGAACTGTAAGATACTATCACATATCTCAGTTTCTGCAATATCCACATGCAGCATTTAAATGTGTACTTCTGTATTTTTCCAGTAAGATTTCGACAGAAGTTTAAAGTCAGTATGTCCTTAAATTTCATTCCAAAATTCTGAATTAGGCAGAATTAGGAAGATGTATTCTCTCAATTTGCAAGAAAACAATTTAAGTGTCTTTTGTTAATTTCTTATGCATTAGTAGAAAAGTGAAAATTCTTCTGAATTGCAGCCCCTTCTAGGGTTGTGGGCAGCAGACAGTTGGTGCACAGCAGGCTCTGAAGTAATGCTGCTGAGCAATATTAGTTTAGAAAAACCTGGCAAGCCCAGTTAACCATATGCAGTCATGTAATTTCTGCCTCTTGCCTCTGCTCTGAATAGGTTTGAATTCTTTGCTCTCTTCTGCTAAACTTGAAATTAGGAAAGTCTCACAAATAGTTATATTCTCACAAGAGAACCCCCACCTTCCATGAACCAGTCCCCTGCTTCAAATATTTTGCTGAGGTAGTGGCTGGAATACAAGTGGAAAAGATAATGGCCAGAATGTTGATACTTTATGCTTAATAGCCTTTGTATGAAACTTTATTTCTTTTGAGGCATATTGTGAAGTAGTAAAACATAAACACTTTCTTTTCTTGGCAGATTTGTATGGATTAGTCCTTTTTCTTGGAGTTGACCCTTACTGGGTCAAACATTGGTGGGACCAACTTTTATATCGACCTTATTGTAGAAAAAATCCCCGGCCTCTCTACAGTCTAATTGCGAAGATAATGTGGAGATCAGCAAAGAAGGATGTGATTGACCAAGTAAATAAAAGTTTTGAATTTTAGAATTCCTGAACTTAATTTATCAATAGTTTTATTTGCAAATTACTTACTTACTTTTTTCATTTCAGATTCAAATCCCCCCTCAGACAGAAAATATACACTGGCTTCACTTCTCTCCTGTGGAGAGACACTTCTATCATCGCCAGCATGAGGTGTGCTGCCAGGATGCATTGGCAAAACTCAGGAAGATTTCAGACTGGACTCTCAAGCTTAGCAGCCTAGATAGAAGGACTGTGACTTCTATTCTGTACCCTTTGCTACGGCTGAGGCAGGCCTGCTGTCACCCACAAGCTGTTCGGGGAGAGTTCTTGCCACTACAGAAAAGGTGAATTTCTGTCATTTCTTAAATGGCCTACTTTATTCAAAGCAAAACTGACTGTCCCCAGCAGTGCGAGTTCTTGTACAGTCCTCAAATAAGCCTAATTTTAAGCTTCTTTAGTTAAATGTGCGACTCTGGCACACCAAGGTAATCTGACCTCAGAGGCTGAACATGGCACAGTGGGGTCGTTAGTGTAATTCTAATGTTAAAGAACATAGTACTGAAGGCATTTGATTCTCCAGTGGCGTTCTAACCTTAACATGACTGGGGTGTTGCAGGTGACAGATTAAATAAACCAGATTCTTTTTTTTTTGGCTCTTAAAAGACTCATGTTCATGAATGAGAACAATGAACAAACTGAATCAACAGAATGGAATAATTCTTTAGTTCAAAGAAAATGTTAATGTGAGGTTGCAGAATTTGTAAATGTAAATCGAAACTTGAAAGCTGTTAAATGCTCTTTTTTTTTGCATGCTTTCAAGATCATCTTCCCTCACAAGTGCACTGCAAGTAGCAGTTTGGTCTCGGCACTTGTTAGACCAAAAGCATGTTGTCACTAGTGCGAAATGTAGCTGCTACTTTTTCAATCAGTTAGAAGGAGGTTGTGAAGGAATAGGCTGTTTCCATTTCAGACTCTCACAGCGCTGTGTTTCTTTTTCAAGCTGCAGGTAGGAAAGAACTTCAACTTTCAACACTGCCAGTGTTACTGCTATTGTTTCCTAGTCCATCCATTCTATTCACTTTCTTTCAATCCTTGACAGAAGTTTTGTGTCCTACTCCTTGCTCTTTGTTATACAGGGCACTTGAAGTGCCTAAGCAGCTGAAGCTGACTTTGCACCTACTTGAGCAGACCAGTTGTTAGGCGCAGTGCTGCAGCACTTTCTGTAGCAGTCTACTAATGTGGAAGCAAGGACTGAAACGTAAGAGAAATCAATATTTCCACCCATCATACAAGATTATTTGCGTTAACATGAGCCAGTGTAGTATAAATGAAATGTGTAAACTGAGCAGAGTATGGTGGGAACAGCTTTGTACGGTGTTGATTTTGGTAGAATGGTTGCACAGTGACAGCTGCATAGTAATTACAAATTTTCATTGCTAGAAAAACCAGCAATGAAAATTAAATCTTTGTTGAAACCACACGTACAAAGAAAAGTCATTTCCCAGCACTGTTTGTGTACACTTTTTTGTGGACCAAATTCGACTGCACAGTGGACATTCCCAGAATTGAGAGAAGATTTGGTCCCTGACTTTGGTTATATGTAGGAGAATAATGAAGAAATTCACTGCTAGGACCTTTGATGAATAAGAGAAATTTACTGAAACAAGAAAGTTGATGCTGGAGCATATAGATAAGAGACATGGGCCTAGAATAAAAACCTGACTTTGAAGCATATTCTATGATAGATTACTTTTTTCCCCACATAGTGAAGTCAGTAAATGTGGTCTACTCAGCAAAAAAAAAAAAAAAAAAAAAGCCCTTAAAAGAGATTTTTCTATGTTCCTCTAGTTTAACTGAGTAAAAACCCCTTCTTTTGCCTTAATTGGTAGTCTCAGGCTGTGTATCAAATTGTATATTTTATATGTACATCCTTTTGCTGTTATAATTTTTCTTGGAACTGCTGATGGTTTTGAAAATAAAAGGTAAGTAGCAATGGTGGAAGTATCAGCATATGCAGGTGCTATGTGTATTTACCATTGCCTTTTTAGAATTCAGTAATTATGAAGAGTGATTATATTGATTTAAAGCTCACTCTGGTGTAACACTGTACTATAAAACCAAGAATCAGTTGCTGCAACTGGAACAATGTTGCAAGGAGGGTAAAATAAAGGTCTAGGCAAGGGGTATCCTTCCAGCATAATTTGAGCCCAGTCTGTGCAAGAGTTATGTCACCTCTTACTCTGTTCCACAGTGCTAAACACCAAATAGTAAATGCTTCTCCTGAAGGTGAGTGAGGCTGAGGAACAGGGTTTCAGGGGACGTGGGTGGTGTCTGCTCTAACAGCAGCCTCAGGTCAGCTGTTGTTGGCTGTTGTTACTGTTTACTCTCCTGTCTCTTCATATCAGTCCTCTGATTCTTTAACCTGTGACCTTACTCCAAGGTATCCTTCAAGCTTCTTTCTTGCATCCTCCTCAGTTATGTTTCTGCTTCTCTCTCTTTTTCCTCTCCATTTCTGCTATTTCTATGTTAAGCTAATTCTCTTCTGGTGAAATCCCTCTCATAATTTGCAAATATGACAAATGTAGAAAAAGAAGTTTAGAATTATTTTTGCTGTCTCCTCTGTTCTGATTTCACACATTTTCCTCTTTACATTGACACTTCATGTGTTTTGTGTTTAGATTGGTAGCAGAGGGTAGAAGTGTAGTCTATCATAGCTGTTTTCATCTGAGCAGCTCTTGACAAAATGAGGTCTATTTTGCTTGTTTCCAGTTCACCACTAAGAGAAGGAGAAAAATATTTTGCCCCATGAAGGGTTATTTTACCAAGTTCTAATTTTCTTCTTGCTTCCTACTTCTTTGTGTTCCAGGAGATGTCAACTTCTGGACACACTCAAGTTAGGGTAAAGCTCTAGCAGGAAGAAAATCTGACAGCTAGAGGTTTTTTAATAAGTAAAGAAATCTCAAAAAAACATTTGCAGTATGTTGGATGCATGTAATGTTCTGCTGTGCTTCTTAGCATGACTCTCTTACTTTTCTGGTACTGTGATTTGATTTCAAATTTGAGCCATTTGGTCTCCTTTTCAGCACTATGACCATGGAGGAGCTGTTGGCATCTCTGCAAAAGAAATGTCGAACGGAGTGTGAAGAAGCTCACCGACAGCTGGTGTGTGCTCTTAATGGCTTAGCTGGTATCCATATCATTAAAGGTGAGACCGAAGGGCTGTAGCATATTCTTTACTCCTTTCAGTACAGGAGTAAAGAATATGCTCCATCTCTGTGTACTGGGAGGATAAAAGAAGTCGTACTTGTGTAATTGTTCTTAACCTGCTTTTGTTTAATCAGTACTGCTTTCTGGGCTTCCCTTGTGCCCCTGGCCGTGCAAACTGCTGTGCTGACTGTGGATTCCTTTTGCTGCTCCTGCTAGACAGCTCTGTCAATGTAGATTTTTTCTGAATTATAAGGAAAAAAAAAGCTTTGAATGAGAAACAAAAATAAATACATGAATCTTGAGTGTCCCCCTAAACAAAATAAAAATAAATTTAAATTACTTAGTTATGAATGTGTAAAAATGCATCTTTTCCAAGTTCTTCTAAAGTTGACAAGCTGTTATTTATTTTTCTAGCTCATGTCAAAGTCTTCCTTCAAAGAGAACAGGCAAACTGCCTTTTCTCTTACTTGCCTCACAGAAAGACTATATTCAGATTCTTTAATCTGTAGTTAGTAGGGTTGAAATACTTTGTTACGATTGCAGCATGGAAATACGTGTTTCTGATAAAGTGCTTAAAAAGAGTTACATACAGATGTAGTGCTTCTAAAATACACTAGTAGTGTATGGCTGGTTTTGAAAACCAGATTGATAAAAATTTCATCTGGTGAGAAACAAAAGCAGGACAAAAGAGGCAGAGCTGTAGTCTGTAACTCCCCCCCAGTATTACCCTTACACTCAGTTTTCTTTATCAGGAAGGGGGAAGCACACCTTACATAAAAGCAAGGCCATGAATTCATTCATACTATAATTGTAAACTTATAGGTCTAATTTTTATTAGTCCAAGTTTAATCGCTACAGGCAAAGAAAAGAGTAATAATCACACTTGTTTCTACTGCTTGTCCTGCTTTTATGCTCACTTTTCTACTTAGGCCCATCTGTATCCTGAGGTCAGTGTTTTCATAGATGTGGTGGCAGTGCAATGGCCCATTGTCACTACCTTCATCAGGAGGAATTAGATGTTTATGTTGATGGTTTCTTTCTCACACAAGAATCCAGTGAGGGTCATTTTTATGTTTGCTAGCATGTTTGCATCTTTCTCTTTCTTCATTGGTCTGCAGCTCCATGAAAACACCAAATTTAGTGTACATGATGCCTTTTATGAATGTTACATACTCTTTCTTTGTTCTCTTTGTTGCCCCTAAAACCAGTTTTGTCCAGCTCTAAGTCTGCATTTCTTTGACTGTGGGTGAGTTGTTTATAGCCATGGCTTTCTTATTCACTGCCAAGCCTGTGCACCATCTCTCAGCATCCCATGGCTGTACTCTACACTGCATCCTATATCTTTACTTGTCAATAGCCTCTGCTACTGTTACTAGGCCTATATTTCCCTACGCTACATCATTGTGGTAGTTGTAAATATCTCATTCTACACGGAATAACTGCTTGTTACTGCTATCTATATCAAGCTGTGTTTGTACCACACAAAGATAAAAGTTTAAAAAAATACTGAAAATTAGCCATAGACACCTAGTGAATTACAGAAATTGCAATCACAGCTAAGCCAAGGATAAGGTCCAGGCAGGTCAAGAAAAATTCAAGGAAGGCCTGAAGCTTCAAGCTTGAGGGAGGCCTTGCAAATTCAGCACATAGCTTTTGGCCAGTACTAGCAATGGCAATCCTGTACTGCAGGACTACACCCTTACAACTGCAACTCTTTCAGTGTAAGAAGCAGCAAATCTTGTTGACATAGAATTGTTACACTTCCATATAGATGGGATGATGGTTTTTGTTGTACTCGGTTATCTGTCTTTGTGCATTTCTTGTCCCTGTACTTCTCTTTGTTTTAAGAGTCTCTAAGGCTATTATTGGCTAAGTAAGTTTCCATCAGTTGAGGAAAGAAAATTAAAATGGATTTATTTTTTCACTGCTTTTCCATACACAACTTCAATTCTGTATTTCTTTTTAATTTATATAGGCTATTTTCTGAGAAGCGATTGTGATGTTGGCAGCTTACATCAATAGTTATGCTCCCTGCATGTACCTAATCATTTCTGCATTTCTGAAGTATGACACAACTTTCATGGTTTTCACTGGGAGAGTGAATAATGTATTTACAGTGCAAATTTAGAAATGCATCACTGCAGTGAGTTGTAGATGATTTTTTTTAAGTGCAACATGAGATTTTTTTGGATTTATGCAAGCATGAATACCTATTTTAAGATTAAGAGGTTTACAGATCTTACATTCACAGAAGATATTTAATTTGTAAACTGCTTTATTCTTTGTAGAATATCATATTCTGTCTTTTAACAGTTTTTTTGGGGGGAGGCATGGAATGACTAGGAAAGAATTGCTTGAAGACAGGCACGCACTATACAGGCTCTCTGAGAACATCTTAGTATGTTACAAGTAATGCTTAACACTTGTAAGGTCAGTCATGGCTGCCGGTATATTTAAAAACCAACGCAATATGTCTGGTTTTTTGCTGCTCTTTTTTTAATTCAGGAGAATATGCACTGGCTGTGGAGCTGTACAGAGAAGTATTAAGATCATCTGAAGAGCACAAAGAAAAGCTCAAAACAGATTCCTTGCAAGTGAGTGAGCATTGAAATGTAAAGAGACATAGTTAAGAACTGGAATACTTTAGATTTAATTTAACAGGTCAGTCTTTTCTTCCTCCCAGTGATGTGCTGAATTACTCTTTCAGCCTGATGTAATAATCACAATCTTTTGATCACAATCTTTAGATAGGAATCTGTCCCATGACCTTCATGTTTCATTTTCTGGTTTTTGACAAAAAAAAAAAGCTGCTGTATTTCTAAAAGCTTGCCTGTGAGATTTCATGATGTCCCTGAAGCAGCGTATGATCTCCACCTGCTGTTCTGCAGTAAACTTAACAAGCTGAATTCCTAGACTTGTGCATGTGACTTGGGACTGCTCACATTAACAGTGCTATATTACATCCTGCAATTACAGAATGCAGGGTTTGCACTGAGAGTGATATTAATGTGCCAAATGATAGAGAATAATAAAATAGTTGCGCTGCAGAAGGTAAAAGGCCATCAGAACATGGAAAAGAATCGAAGTACCTTTTCTCTTTGTGCATTTGACTTCGTGCCTTTTGAATACTATATTAAAAATATGAATATATTTTCCTGGTAAAAAAGTCACGGTTCTCTAAGTAACATATTTATAGTTCTTCAAGAACTATCAGTTCTGAATTGACCAAAATTTTCTTCAGCATAACAAGAGATTTAAAATGTTAGTGACACATAGATAAGATGTGATCAGTTGTCTGTTTCTGTACTTGCTTCTCTGAGTAAATTATTGTTTGATTATGTTGCATGTGGTCACCTGATGTCTCTGTTGTGCTTCTTTGATTCTTCCTTTTTGACTTTCTGGTGGATTTTTATCTTAGCATGGACATATTAGCATATACTTGTTAAGTTGCTCATGGTTGTTAATTAAATTGTTATACTGGATTATGCAATCCAATAAGGCTTTTTTTTCCCCCTCAAAATATATGCTGCCTAATATTGCCTTAGTTTAACAAAATTTGACTTTTGTTAAGTTTTTCTCAGTTGTGTAGGCTTAACTCTTTGGAATAATGGCAAACCACTGCTGGCCAGTCCTCTTAAGTGGCTGAGATAGTAATAGAGCAAAGGTGAAGAGAGTCCAGGACGTGAGAAGGGCACCAGTTTATGAAAGTGGAGAGTATTAGTATGAGTTTGTGGGAGCTTTGCAAGAAGCATAATATTATTGGTCTGGTTTGAGAAACAAAGGGTGAAGCTAGAGAAGAGGAGCAGAGTTTACTTATATTAACAATCAAATTTATTTTCCCTAAAAGGAAACAAAAAGGTCATGTGTTTTTAATATCTTTAATTTCACAGAGCTGAAAAATATGAAAAATTATTGAAGCTCTTGGTATCTAGTCTTTTCCTTATACTTTATTTTGCTTTAGGTAGGCTAAATAAATTGTTTCCTTAGAACATTCTAAAAGACATTTACAAAAGAATGTGCTCTGAGATAAATGATTTGTTTTCCATAATAGTCAAGGGCTGTTCTAATTAGGAGGGTGAGTATGGGACCGGATCTGATGACCTGGTATCACACGTGCCTGCTGATTTGCTTTTGAGCTGTTAAAGAAGGTCTTTTTAGTATTTCATTTCCTGTCATTTCCTATCCCAGTAAAATGCAGAAAGGAATCTTTCTTTTCTTTGGAAAATGCTTGCAGATCAGCAGAGAAAGACAAAACTGATTTTAAATGCATGCTAATTTCTTGCTGTAAGCTTTCATTGGTGTTCAGGTTTTTCCTGTCACAGATGTTGCAAGGGATTTTTTTCATGATTGCTCTTGACCTTGTATATATTCAGAGACTTCATTCTACACACAATTTGATGGAATTGTTGGCAAAGCATCCAGGAATTCCCCCAACATTGCGTGATAGCCAACTTGCAGAAGAGGTAAACATATTTTGTTTTTACATAAATACTGAAGAGCTTTTGAGTTAACTACATATATTTCCCTTAAACTTAGTAAAATCAAGAGTTGTTTATTGTGTGATGAGAGCAGAAATGTCCAGTAAAATACTGCTGTTCTCAGTGCTGGTGGCCTCTGTTATGTTGTGAGTGTGTCTTATGGAACTTTTAATAATTTTTGCCTCTAAAATGCTGTTTCCCCACCCCCGTGTTCCTGTGGAAATAACTTATATAGATGTTACTGATAAAGAATGTGTCATCCTGAATTCTTCTGAGTTCTTTATTTCCTCACATTTTCTTTAGCTTTCCTCATTTTTGACTTCAAATAGTCAGAGTTTTCTGTAGGTGAAGTTTATTTTTCTTCGGCCAGAGGAGCAAGTCACTGTATATCCCTTTCTATATGCATAAGCTTAACTATATCCTTAATCTTAACTGGGCAAGTATCTGGCAAAATAGCTGGGATTACTCTTTCCCACTGGTTACTTGCAGTGGACGTAAGGACATTTGCAGAAGAATGTCGTTATTGTGTCACTGTTTGGGCTGAAAGGGACCTGGGTCATCTCTAGCTGAACTTCCCCCTCAGAGCAGGGTCAGCGTGGATTTCTGTCCGGGTATCCCAGGGCTTTATCCAACTGGGCTTTTAAAACCTCCCAGGACAGAGATTTCACAACTTAGCTAAGTAGCCTGTTGCAGTACTTCGTAATTCTCATAGCAGGGAGGTTCTGTGTGAATCTTTTTCCTGTTTCAATTTATAGCGGTTGTCCCTTGTTCACTTGCCATGTACTTCAGTGAAATGCCTGGGCTCCCAGTTTTGGTGATTTCCTTCTGCCTGCTGGAAGGCTGATGTTTAGTAATCTCTCTCCTTCAAGCTGTGCAGGCCCAGTTCTTACAGCCTCTCCTGTTTTGTGGTTGTGATGAGTATCTGTCTTATTATTTGGATATCTTCTGATATTTTACCATTTTTATGCAAATTGCACGTATGGGTATCAGATTTTTCTGTTTTAATGAGACTTGTTCTCCTATTATAAAGTTTGTACCTGCCTTACAGAAATTCTGTAGAGGTACTGCCTGTTTTTTATTGACCTGTAATTCTAGCAATTTTTAAATACCACATTATCCTGACATGATTATGGGTCAGATTCCAGTTCCCTTTTGTAATGCGTGTATTTCTGTTGTTGTTTGGGCTTATCCAAAACCAAAGTTGCATAGTTAGCATCTTTGTAGTAAATTTTCTTCTCAAATGTTTTATTTTTGGCTTACTAATAAATGCTGGATTCTAGAGAAAAAAAAATACTGCTTACAAGTGAAATTGGGTAGCAGATAAATAGGTAACCATTTAAAAACACTATGGTAGCTGGGGAGTTTTTACCTTTGCAATATTCCTCCCAGATATGACTTGTGCATAGTTTAAGCTCTTATTTCTTATACAGGCAGAACAACTTCGACAACATTATATGAGTAAATCCAATGCAGAAGTTGCAGAAGCACATCAGGCCTTACAGCCAGTCCTTCAAACCATTCGGGAGCTTCAGAGAAAGGCAGGTACCTCTTACATATTTTGTCTCTGAATTTTGGCATTTAAAAAAAATATTATTTTCATCTGTTTATCCAGAACTGTAGCTGTTTATTATTTCTAACAGTTTTTGAAGCCGTGTTTGGGATGGGGCTTGGGCACACTCACCACAGGCCCAAAACATAATCTGTGTTCCCCACACACATGAACTTGATGAACAGATGACTGAAAACATAAGTACATGGTAGGGGAATACATCTAGTAAAGTTTAACACTGTTCTTGATTTTTTAAATTAACTGTGCTTCACCTGTAGTTTAGGTAAATAAGTTGTGGGGTTTGGCGTTTGAAACATTTCTGTGGCGTGTCAGATGGTATTTCAGTTACTTTGAAGGGAAATGTTTTTTAACATTCATTTAGTTAGTGTGCTTAAGGCTTAATTACGTTCAGTTAATGTGACAACTCAGATTTCATGGAATGTAGCAAACCCTTAATCAATTGATGAACACCTGAGTTGAAATGGTGCTTGTCACTTACATAATAGTAAAGAAATAATAAAGGACAAATGGCACACGAGGAAGTAAACTTATGCAGCTTCTCTTGCCTGTTAAAATTACAAGGTCACTTCAGTGTTGCTCTGTTAATTTCACAGGGAGCTTTACTTTCTCTCATTAAATGGTCATTTCATCTCCTTTTGAGAGAGAGAAGGAAGAAACTTTGAGATCACAGTATCTCTATGTGGCTGTTCTGTGTAGATAGCCTTGGTGAATCTGACTCTGCTGAAGGAATATAAAGGTGTGGAGAATGTAGACAGTTTCTTAGTCATGCGTTTACACTTCAACAGAAGATGAGATATTTTTTAATCATACTCTCATCCTCCACTTTTCATGGAATTTTCCACTCTCTGTTTGACCATGGCCTAAAGAGCGGTATATGCCTCTGCTGCAATGAGTAGATTGGTTTTCTGTTGAATGTTCAAGGATAAATCTATTCTTTTTCATACAGATACATTCAGGTTCTCCTTGGTGGTTGGATGTCATCCAGACAGCAATACAGTATGCCATCGATGAGGAGCTTGTTCAGCGTGTGCAAAATGAAATAACCTGCAACTACAAACAGCAGACAAGTAAACTCTCCATGGCAGAGAAGTAAGAGAATAACTGAAATAGGCTGTTAATACAGTTAAATCTACTCAGGTCTTCTTACTAGCTTGTGCTAGCAGTTGCAATTAGATAGCAGACATTTTTGCTTCAGAGCATCTGGACCGCAATTATGTTTCAAAACTAGTCCCTGAAAAAAAGTGCAACTAAATAGAAGATTAGGTAAGAAAGTAGGAAAATTACTGTTTTCTCTTAGGCATTCTTTGAAATGTTCTTCTCTATTAACTACTGTGGTTTTACGGTCTTCTGTACTCATGAAACTGCTGAGTAAGAAGAATTTGAAATTTATTGCATTAAAATTGAGTAACCTCTGAAAGAAACTGACTTGCTTAAATGGAAAGTAGACAATATCAGAAGATCCTTTTGTAACACCATAAAATAGCATCACTGTTTTTCTGTGCAAAGAATTTGAGGTTGGTTTCATGTTCAAGACAACAGTATACCACTTCTTTTTGGGTTCAATTACAGAATAATGAATTCAGAAGGAACTTTCAGAGGTCACATAGATCAACCCTCATCTTACAGATCCAGACCCATGCTCGTTCAATCCAGCAAGGTTGCACAGGAATTTGACCTGTTAGGTATCTCCAAGGAGGGAGATCTAATAGTCTGTATGTGAAGCCTGTTCCAGTATTTGGCCCACTTGGTGGAAAAATAAAAAAAGACATTAAAATCCTTTTACCTAGTTAATATTTCCTGTGTTGCATGTTATGTACACTGTCTTTTGTTCTTTCACCAGGTGCCTTTGAGAAAAGTTTGACTCAGTCTTCTCTGTACCTTGCAGTTAGATAAATATAGAAAGCAATAAGGTCTCCCCTGAATTTTAGGGTTGAATAGACCCTTTTCTCCTAACCTCCTCTTGTACATTCTGGCTGACCGTCTGTAAGTTCATCACAGAAAAGGGAGACATAGGAAGGACAGTGCTCTCATAGTTTAGCTTCAGGCAATTTTCTCAGATATATGAACTTATGCTCTTAAATACAGTCTTTCTTAATCATGTTTTAGTCAAATACATTTTTATTATATTTATGATATATATAAATAGATGTGCATAAATGTATATACATCTGTGTATAAACATCTAATGTGCTTATAAAATGTGTATATGTGTATAAATTTAAATATTTAAGACACACACATAATTTAGTTCCACATGTAAAGAGATATCCTCCACTCTGACTACTCTGCCATCATGATTCCAAAAGGTTGTAATGTCCTCTTGAAGTAAAGACTTTTCGGAAGTAAACCTATCTTTTACTTTTCAGTACTTAACATAATTCTATTGAATAATCTAAATAAAGATACAAAACTTAACCTCTTTTTTCTTCAGCACAAGAGGCAATGGGCAAAAAACTGAAACACAAGATGTTCCCTCTGAACATCAGGGAATGCTTTTGTACTGTGAGGGTGACTGAGCACTGGAACAGGTAGCCCAGAGAGGTTGTGGGGTCTCCATCCTTGAGATACTCTAAAGTTGTCTGGGCATGGTCCTGGGCAAGCAGCTCTAGGTGACCCTGCTTGAGGAGAGCATTTGAGCAAGACAACACCCCGAGGCCCCTTCCAACCTCAACCAATGTGTGAGTCTGGATATAAACATTTAATGGTTATTTGAGAATGATAGCATCATATTCTGGTCCAAATAAATATGAGGAAAGGATTGTTTGCGTGTTCATGCAAAACTTTTATGCCTATGCATCTGTCTGTATGTTAGCTTGTGTCACACTGATTTTTTTTTTCCCCCCTCAATTGAAATTAGGTATTTAGAAAGTATCTTCTGAAATTGCTGCTGCTTACAGATTGTGCAACTTTGGAAAAGCTATCTGTGACTAAATTTTCTTTTATAACACAGGGATAAAACTTACTTCCATTTCAATTTATTTTAGCATATGAGATAAAACTTATAGAACAGTGTTTTATCAAGTGCTAGTTCGTCAGTGTTGGAAGCAACAAGTACTCTTAATGGAGTACTGGATATGATTAATCCATGGTATAGTGAGGGAGATTTTTATAAAGCTGGTATTTTTTGGCAACTGATGGTATTAACAGCAGACTTGTGGTTGCAATTTACATTTATTTTCAGACTATCTGGTTAGGTAAACCTTGTCTATGTTATTTTAAAATGCACATCACTTAAGTAGGTCATATTAAATGCCAAGCTTTAGTACTGTTAAACCTGTGCTTTGCTCTCTGCACTTTACAAAATGGATGTTTTGGATCAAACTTTCCATATGGTGTAGAACCACAGTCCTGTACATCAATGTCAGACCTTGTAGGAATGGTGCACTTTCTTTCATCAAGAGACTTCTGCTCACAGGAAAAACACAATGTGGAAAGTACTTAACTTGTGTTCATGTTTCTCCTCTAATCACGAAAGATAGCTAGGTTTTAGGAAAACGGGTTACTGTTATGTCCATTTAATACATTTAACTTTGAAAGCTAACTTGCCAAATGAAGTGTATTTTTGCGATGGGTGCATGTGTCTCCTGTGAATTGCACAGGTGCATTGCAAATCACTTTGTTGGCAAACAGACACAAGTAAGACTGTAAGTATGTGCAGTACCTTTAGTAGATCTGCATTGTGGACCAGAATATTGCCAGTTGGTGTTCACTACTAGTGTTTGGTCACATCTCTCAAGTCATGGAATGAGTCCTTCTGTTCTAAAAATACCAGGCATCAGCTCTGGGGATACACTGGAGTGATTTCTGACAGCATTACATGTTACATGTAGTAGTAATAAGCATTTGCTTGTGGTACAAACATTGTATGTTGTCCTAGATTGCTATTTAGCTACTTCTCTTCTACTTTAAAATACTGAATCAAGTTTGGACTTAGTGTCTTGGTGTACAATAATTTCCCTTTTTCTTTAAATCAGATTCCGTGACTGCAGAGGCCTTCAATTCCTACTTACAACCCAGCTGGATGAAGTGAAGAAGTTCCAGAAGATTGTAAGAGAAGCAGTGAAAAACTTAGAAGGGCCTCCTTCTAAGCAGGTCATTGAGGCTGCCACTATCTGCCATTTGCGACCTGTTAGACTTCCACTTAACAAGTATGTCTTGAAAACAGAAAATATACCTTAGACATGTATTACTAAATTTTCCTTTATTTGAAATAACATTCTAAAATCTTCATTATGTACTCAGGAGCTGTATGCACACAGATGTCACAGATCCATTTGTTAGAATCATGACCTTTTGTTTTATTTTTATAAAATCTTCTCGTGTCAGCTATATTAGTGTATATATGACTCTTATTTTGTTGTTTTTTAAGAATTTTATGTAGCTTTATATGTTGGAATAGGGGCTTATGATAATTTTTTTTCTGATGAAATTCTGAGTGCATCTATTTTCAATTTCCTGTATTGCAGCTGTGTCTTTTGTAAGGCTGATGAATTGTTCACAGAATATGAGTCAAAGCTCTTTATGCATAGGTAAGTTCATAGCTTTATAAATTTATCACTGTTAGAAAATATGAGAGTTGGGTTGGTTTATGTTTTCTGAAATAGTTTTATGACCAAATGACAGCAGCTTCTCGCTAATGGCTTTGATAGCAGTTCTATTAGGTTTAATTTTCTATGTAAGTTTCATTTGAATAAACTGTATCCAAGGAATGAATACCTGCCACTTTCTATCAAGCTGCTATAATATGACCATTTGAAATGAAGCGTTGGCATGTTCAGAAAGCATGTGTATAAATACAAGTATGTTATTTTAACACATACTCCTATTTGTGCAAATATTTATTTGCAGTCCAGCTGCAAGTGGTATAGTACCATCCTTATTCAATGTTACAGTGAGAGAAGAGGTCTCAGACAGGATGAAGCTGAAAGAAGGGTGACACCAGCACAGGTGTCAGAGAAGTATGCAAAGTGGGCAGTACTGAGAGACATAGATTACAACCCTCTGCATGCTTTCATTTGGACTTCTATCTCTCACTATGTCAAAATTGGATTGAAAAGTCTTGAGGACACTGAGAACATTTTGAGAAGTCTTTACCAGTGGGAGCTTGTTGCCTCACGACTGCTGGAATCAGGAAGCATCAATATATTTCTAAATTAGCATTATTTGTCAAGGAGAGAACTGTGGAGCTGTACTGTTCTTACACAGTGCAATACACAGCAAATTTTTTATCAGTTTAACTGTAATTCTTGTTTATATAAAAAGTTAGAAATTAAAAATTTTTAATGAATGTGACATTAATAACTACTGAAAGATGATTTAGATGTGTAAGCCTTTACAAAAACTATTGATGATTTTGAGCTGACAAAATGGCCTGAGGATTGGTACCGAGGTCAGTTGTGTTCAAAGCAAGCTTTTGATACATCAGGTAATAAAACAGCTGTTTATGTTTGCTTGGTTTGCATTATCCTTTAATCATATATAAGAAGGCTGAAATAGATGATGAATAAGTACAGATGGATGTGGAAGTATAAAATCAGTGCTAAGTGCTGTGTTGGGTTTGTTTCGAAGTGTTAAAGGCCAAATGGCAATCTTTGAGGAGATGATAGAAGACCAAGAAGGGCTTGTTGATGATCGTTTGCCCACCACAAGCAGAGGGCTCTGGGCGACCAGTGAAACGGAACGTGCCTTGAAAGCTCTTCTCTCCTTTGCCAAAGCTCATCGAATGGATGCTAGGCTAACTGAAGAAGGAAGCATATTCCTGGAGCTCTTTGAAGCATGGAAAAAGGAATATAAGGTACAGTAAATTACATGGTGATGAAACAGTTGTGTGGTCCATTTAATTTATTATAAACAAATAGATGTGCTAATATTCAGTTTCAAAGTTGTATTCCTGAAATTAGGCTTTGCCTACACCAACCTTTTCCACAGTGCTTATTACAGGATTTGATTTTAAATGATTTATGTATGATTTAAGAGTTTCTAAAAGCTATACTGGTGACTAATCAAATTGCTAAGCAATGTAATTGCATCTATTAAGACAGTATAAGGATGCAATTATATGTGTTCATCTGTTTAGTTAAATCAGAATGTAGCAAGGCTCAACAAATCCAAATGGTCCCTTCTGTAATTCAGTTTCCCTTCAGTCTTGTGAAGAAGGAGCACAGTTTTTCATGTGCCTTTGTTAGGAAACAAAAGGTGGGACTAATATGCCAATGAGAATGAAGATAGTGTTATGGATTCCATCTGTTGTGACTTGGAAATACTGATTCAGTGGTCTGTACTACTCTAATCTACATTGAGCTACAAGGATGATACCCATGAAATAACTCTTATTTTATTCAGCATTTGTTTAGTTTTGCAAGGCATTTGGTTTCTGAATTTTTAGTTGCATTAGTTATTGTAATACTAATAGTTGTAGAAGAAATACGAGCCAGCTATTTATTGTTGTTTATACAAAGAGGCTGGAAAAGAGAGCAGGAAAAATGATGTCTATACTGCTTGTTTTCCTTTGTAATTTGTTGTTGTTGTGGCTGAATACTGTAAAGAAATATTAACCCTTCCCCCAAAAAGATTCTCACATTTTATTTTACACTGTATGGCTGAGTCATGTAAGTGTAACTCAATTCAGTTCTGCTGTTCATTTGTTTGGGGTTTTCTTACAGTTACTTCATGAGTATTGGATGGTCCTTAGGGATCACGTGTCTGCTATTGATGAACTGGCAATGGCGACAGAACGACTGAGAGTGCGTCATCCTGATGAGCCAAAACCAAATCCACCAGTTCTCCACATTATAGAACCACATGAGGTAAAGTACTGGGCAGGAAAGAATGGTTTCTTTCTGAAGGAACCTGCCTCCTACAAAAATAAAATCTGCATCTGGATCTATGTATAAGGTCTCTATTATGTCTCTGTTTCCATTTCAGAAAGGCTTGGTAGAGTATAGAATTCTTACCTATTTCTACATTCAGTACATGGGCCATTTTGAGCTTGTAACTGTTATTTTGATATATTTTTTTAGCCTTCTGACAGAGTGGCATGTTTCCAAAAGACTGCTGTCCTTTCAGCAGCTGCAACTTCCTTTCTTTCTCTACAATTTCCCAGTTTGCCAAGCTGGTGGAAAATTAAGTTGACCTGATTCCTTACCCGTATTGATACTTTCCACAAACGCCTATATAAAACAGAAGGAGCAGCTAAAAGACAAATCTTCTTTTCAGTATTTTGAAATTTCTGAGCTACCCCTGAGAGACTTTGTTTATGGTGATAGAGAAAAAACTTTTTTTTTTTTTTTACCAGTAGAAATATATTTTCTATAGACACAATTTCTGGGTTTTTTTCAGTGAGATTCAGTTAGATAAAAGTGCTTCTTTCTATAAGGAAATAAATTTTATCTCTGTATTGAAACAATTTTTTAAAGGAGCACTTTGCTTAACGAATGCCTAACAAAATCTTAAGATTTATGTACGTATATGCAGCCATAAAAGAAACACCCATTACTTTGGCCTTTATCCTTCAGGTGCCTGCCTCTTCTTCAGTATTAATAGCTTCTCCACTATCAGCTGTAATTAATCTAAAAACAAAGTCAGCTTAATGTTTCTGTCTTTGTATAGGTTAAATGAAAAGTGTAAATTTCTTAGAAATGTAAAGAAAATACTTGTTTCTTACACACTGTTCTTGGAACTAGCAGTTGAGTCTAGGATGTATATACATGACTGTAAGAAAATAGATGATAAATTGAATGAAGTCCAAAAGAAACTTCTAAAAAATGGGGTTATTTTAATTTTGTTTCTGTAAAGAACCAATAATGCAAATAAAACAACAGAAAACAATTTTGTGTACCTTCTGTGTCTCAGCCCATTCGCAGTGCTATGTTCATACTGGGTATGGAAAAGGAATAGATAATCAATTTTGCTTGGGGAAAAGCACATCTTAAATTTCCAGCATGAGCTGTTTGTCTGTCTGTCCCCAGTAAATTACTCAGCTGAATTTCACAAAAAAATTTAATTCAAGCCTTACTGTAAAACTTTTTTTTTTCCTGTTTTAATACATATTTAATTTTGTTTTCATAGGTAGAGCAAAATCGAGTTAAACTTCTGAATGACAAGGCAGTTGCCAAATCACAGCTTCAAAAGAAATTAGGACAACTTCTGTACCTCACTAATCTGGAGAAAGTAAGATTAATGGTTCCTTAGTCTTTACTAAGTGATGTACTCTGTTTACCTAGTGGAAGAAACCTACCATTATTTTTATTTAAAACTTCTATCTTAAAGAAATTGTATTTTCTGTGAAGATTCATTACATTTTGAAATTCATTGTGCTGTTCTTTGTGTTAGTGTATGCTCATGAAATTATTTATTGCATTATATATTTTAGTTACTTGCTTAATTACATGCTTATTAAACTATGAAGTAGTTTTAAATGCTTAAAGTTTTCAATAAAACTAACTGGGCCATGTTTAGTAGAAGCCTTATAAAATTATGTTCGTCTCTGCATACCTTTGGTATTTTACAAAGAGCTTACCTTAAACAGAAGGACAATCATGTCTGGAGATTAAGTGTTAAAAAAATACCCAAAAAAGCCCCAAAACAGACAATCCCCATGTACTAAATGTTATTTTAATCATAGTGTTTAAGTGCAATTATGTTAAAGTAAGCATAGTTAAGCAAAATTGAAGTGTTTTTACAACAATGTGAAGCTGATAGAAAATATTAGGAATTTCTTGTTTGAAGCTTGTATTTTACCAGGATTTTTCAGGGCTGTCATAGAGCTGCAGATGCCATCTGAAGGACTGCAGTATGAAAAGTGCTCCCTTTGCTTACCATAAATTACATATTTTTTAACTCCTCAAGATGGACTTAAGTAGATGAATATGTTTTTAATTTTCTGACACAGTGTTTTGGTTTGATTTGGTTTCTTTTAAGGGCTTCAATATTCATTTTTTCTAGAAGCTTGTTTTAAATATAGAATAACAAAACACAGAGCTTATATATTTTTTTTTCTAATTTATAGTCTCAGGATAAAACTACTGGAGGAGTTAACCCAGAACCATGTCCAATCTGTGCACGCCAGCTGGGAAGACAGGTAAGATACTTATTTAATAGGTTTTAGTTTTAGAATGTCTTTAGCTAGAGCTGAGCCAGTTGTGTGTGAAATTGTCAAGATCTGATTTTAAATGAATGTTGTATTGAAATGGGGGAAATGAGCTGTTTCCTGTAATGTACCAATCAGCTTCTCCCCTGAAACAACATCTTTCTCGAATGCAAGCACCTCTACTGCTTTAGCTTTTGACATCAGTGCTTAGGTGTTCCAAAAACGTGTGTTCATGATTGTTTTGTAACTCTGAAGTTATACTTTTGTCAGGAACATTTATTTCCCATTTATAAGCTAACAGAACTAAGTAGGTAAATATCTGTTGTATACTATTGTATTTCACTGTAATTGTTCTTATTGATAGTATTGTTTTCTTCTAAAGAAAAGGATATTACTTATGTAAACATAGCAAAATCCAATAGAATAAATACTGGCAATGAAGATTTCTTTCCCCTCCACTTCCCTTCTGAACTGCAGGAGTTGAAATTCAAGTGAGACTTAATCTATGTCATGAAGTACAAAGCCATACGTTAAACTTGACTTACCATGCATTAGGGAAAAACATGGAAGGACTCCTTTTCAGTCGCACTAAATTGTCTTTTTTTTTTAGGGTAGTTATTTCAAGGAGGTTTAGCTTCTCTTTGCTTTATAGACATGTGTAAATGTGAACTGCTGCCCTGCCATGTTTCCAAAATCCCCTCTGTGCTCTTCTTCCAAGGGTAATACAGGTTTTTACGGAGAATAGCTGTTAGTCCTGTTAACTGCCATTATGCTTTATCTCAAAGCTGGAGGAGCTCACTGAAAGGGAAAATAATCTCTTAACTTTCTTTATCTTTTCTTAACAGCAAGATTGCTGCTTTGGATGATAGCAGCTTTCAAGTTGCAAAGAACTTTTAAAATACTTTGCATCCTGTTTCTGCACAATTGAAAGAACCTTACAAAGCCTAAAAGACCTTCTGCTTGGTTTAGTCAATTCCTTTTGCTACTTGGTCCCATGAAAACTTTTAAGTTTTCCCTCTTGAAATGGCCTATAGAACAGACTAGTACAGCAAAAGATACTATTTTGAGTTTCAAAACCACTGATCTACAAATTGCTTCTCTATTACGGAAGGTTATGGCTGATGTGTAGATATTCTAGGCTCACAAAGGAGAATGGCTTCTGCAATGCAATCTTTTGTTTCATACACATTCTGCCAAAAAGAGATTAAGACACTGTGTACAAAATCTTTCTTCTTAAGTCCAAAGATGTTGTGTAGGACTTAACAGTAGGGAAAAACTAAAGCATTTTTTCTGTCACTTATTAAATAAGACCAATCTAGTATGAATGCAGAGATAAAGAATTTTACAAAAGGCAAATACAAACATTTTTGTATTTTTTAAATTATGTAAATACTTAATCTGTGTTTATGTAAAGCATTAAGAATCATCTTTCATAGAAGTGAAAGTCTTTCCTGAAGTTCAAAACTGAGAAAATTCAAAAAATGAACAAAAAATGCAAAGACTTTATTTAGATCATGAATGTCTCTGTACTGGAAAACTTGGAAATTCAGACTTTTTAGGAACTGGAGTGCAACAATTCTAAAATTCTTCTTTAATCTGATGAGTATCATGAAAATAAGGTAATTCATCATAGATTAGTACACTGTTTTTCTTTTGCATTGATCCAAAATTGAAACTGTGTTGTGTTTGGGTTTTTTTCATTTCCTGCATAGTGGGCAGTGCTGACGTGTGGACACTGTTTTTGTAATGAGTGCATAGCAATCATCATCCAGCAGTACAGCGTTGGCACCCGCCGCAGCTCAATTAAATGTGCCATTTGCAGGCAGACAACATCTCATAAAGAAATATCTTATGTCTTCACTGCAGAAGCTGCAAATCAGGAGGATGATATTCCTGTCAAGGTGAGTTGTTTGCAGGAGCTCTGTGGTCCAAACTTTCAGCAGGGTGTATTTGTTGTGTTTTGTTGCATACTGCATTTAGACAGACAAGTGTACTCTATAGTTTTATAAATAGTTTGTCCTAATGGCGTTCCTAATGGATTTCAGTCCTGATTGCACTGTTGTATCTACTTTTCTTAGTAGTGGAAGGTTTTCATTGGGTTGAAGGCAGGGCTGGAGGAAGAGACAGCATCTCCATGAGTCTTTAGCAATACTGACATATGCATAGTGCATGGGTACGTGCTCGCTCTGCATGAATGAGTTGTAGAAACAAAAAAACTGTGTTTATTGCAGTTGTGGAAAAAATAGAGGATTCTGGGCTAAAATGCAAAGGTAAAAGACATTGATAATATTTTGGTTTAGATTATACTGCTGTCTTTCATTAAAATATGATTATAATACAGCTGGACATAACTTACAATAATTTGATTAGTATAGCTAAAACTAATAACTAGTTGTGCTGACAGACTGATATCTGTGCAAGTCTCCTTGAGCCTTGCACAATTTCTAGGGTTGCTGCCCTGTGTTGAAGACAATGCTACCACATTTGCACTAGTTATTTCAACCTCCCTGGACAAATGGAATTCCATTTTATGAGTAGATGATCCCTAACTCGAATTATGGAAGTAGTTGACAGTATGTGGCACCAGGGGGAGTAAATAGGCTGTGTTTTTCAAATGGTACTTCTTCAAACATTACTACATGCAGGGCTTTTTACAGATTAATTCCATATACAGTTTAGAGATACCACCCTGTTTCTAACAAAATTTCAAATATGTTTCATAAATTACATAAAAAAATAACTAGAATAAGCAAATTTCTTAAATAAGACACTGAAAGAACATGTCATCTGCTGTTCTGTGTAAAGAGTTGTAGTGTTTTCTTGAAGTATTTCTGTGTCAAAACTTTGAACAAAGCAAAAATAAAGCAAAAATATGAATTCTGTGTGAATTTGCTTGAGCAAATCTCATTCTTAGTTCATGAAAAATTAAAAAATTACACTGTAGCTTCACTGTACTTACTATCTAAACAAGCAACATTGTTAAAAAAATAAAAATTTCTGCCTCATATTCCTTTAAAAGACAGTTAACAAAGAATAACAAACTTACTATGGTTTCTATGGAATACCGAGGTTAAGATCAGTATCTTTCAGTATAGATATGAAAATTGTGTGATTTATTCAGTGTTTGTTTTAATCTGATCTTTCTCAATCCCTCCAGTCTCTTAAAAGTATTTACTACCTCTCTTTCTTTCTATCTATCTTACTCTTTATTGTACCAACACTAACCATCTTATGGTAATGCCTTAGATGCAAAAGGACTGCTGTAAATGGAAGCATTTTATACTGAGAGAGATTACTGGCATCCCTGCATGTTTTGGTTTTGTAAAAGCTTCCTGTGTCTGGTCAGTATTGCAGTGGGTGTTGCCAGCCTGTCATCTGAGACAGAAATTGTTAGAGGGTAGTTTTGGTTCTAATGTTTACTGTTCCATAATTCATTGGAACTAGCCAATTTCTTTATAAATAGTCATCTGAATATTCAGCAAAATGACTCATGGTGTAGGGGTAATGAGTGGGGTAACATTTCTTAATACAGACTGAATGTCAGTTCATCTCCATAAATACTCAGAACAAAATTGATTTTTTTTTGTGTGCTGTAAGCCAAAGTTTTAGTCACTTGTAAATTCAGTAAGTCTAATATAGTTTAATGTAATGTAGACAAAGGGATGAAGAACTTTATACACTTAGTTATCTTGTGTAAAAAATAGAGCAAAAAGACTGTGACCACTTTGAGCGTTGTGCTGTTCTTTTCTCTGCCATAGATCCTCTTACTGATCTTGCACGAAGTCACCTTTGTGACACCTGAGTCACAGGAATCTGAAGCGTGGAAAAATCAACAACAGTGGCTAAAGTTACTATCTGTTATAGCAGGTTAAAATAGAACCTGTGATAAGGTCTAAAAACAGTTTCTGAGGAAAAGACAGAGCAGATTTTCCAGGATTGTCATCACTGAATCAGAGATGAATGGTACTGGAAAAGCACATATATGACCCTGGAATTATGTAGGAAGTACTAAAAGCTAGTCTTGGATCTCCTAATGTAGGTGTTTATGACTGGGAGGCAGCTACCATAGGGCTGCAAATGTGTCATCCTTTCAGATAAGAATTTTTAATTGTCCATCTGACGTTGCAAACAGTCTCAGTGTCTACCAGGTGCAGCAGAAATGACATGGAAGAAAGGTGGTTAATTTCTGTGGCTGTGACATTGCAGAATTGGAATCACTGGGGAGGACCCTGAGTAATAAAATGGTACTGTTTACTGCAGCCTTTGGTAAAACAGTCTGCAGAAGTCTTTTACATGTTAGCTATCTAATGTGTGAATGATCAAGCAGCCCAGCATTGGTTCCCAGCTTGTGCTGAGACTGCTGACATCCTTCCCAGCCAATTCTGCAAGCAGCATGACTTGAGTAAATTTGATCTGTCATTGTAGTGAGCCAACATAGTTAATTCAATGTTCAAAAGACAGGTGCAGACAGAAATAAAACAGTATTCGTCCAGCTGAATCTAACACAGCTTGAAATCACTGTACATGTAGCAACTTGTAAGAAAGTAAAGGCTTCTTTAAAAAATACATCAGGTAATATTGCTGTAATACAAAGTACATACTGAAGGAGATGGAAAAAAGAATTACTTCTCATGGTGTCCTCTTGCTGACCTAAGGTGAAAGGGAAGAGTACAAAAACCAAAATGGACAAGAAGTAGACTATAGTGTTGGATTCATTAAGCACTGAAATACTTCTGAATGCAGAATATGAAGATGTTTTCATTGCAGCTCACCATCATTCAAAAATTAATTTAATTATATTTACAATTTCCTTACTGTTTTAAATATAATTAACAAGATTCATAGTACTGAATGTAAGTTTGATGTTGCCAGAATGAGAAACAAAAGCAACAGAACAGGATTCAGGTAGGTTTTTTTTCTTGGTCCATTTTCAAGAGGTGCGAAGGTAGGGAAATTTTACAGTGCCATTTGGAAGATTCTCTAAAGACTGTGCCACAAAGTTAAACTGCAGGAGGCATAATGGGCATGTTTGGTGGTGCCACTGCACTGCTTGGGCCGTCTGTTTTGCTTCATGCAGATCTAGATGGTGTGTCTGAATGGCACTTCCTTCTTCGATGTGCTGCACATGCTGTTACACACTACTGATCCTAATGCAGTGCATTTTAAGGGAGAGGTAAAAGTAGTTCAGTGCTACTTAACCTGCCCTTCCTCAAGGCTGATAATTTTTAACTTTGTGTAAGATATGTAAGAGACCTAATATACCATCATTTAATTAAGCAATGATTGTGGAAGGAGTGTTTTACTATCCTGCTTTACTAATGTGCTTCTTTGCCTTTTCAAAGGGAAGTCACTCCACCAAAGTGGAAGCTGTGGTCCGAACACTGAAGAGAATTCAATTTAAAGATCCAGGGGCTAAGTCCTTAGTTTTCTCAACGGTATTAATCACCATTTTCTGTCTTGTCTTTGCGTGTGTGTTTTGAGTTTAAGGCGTTCATAATATTTTCAGGAACTAGTTTAGCTACCAAAATGTTGAATCATTCTGTACAACCACTTGATTGTTTTCAGGATTTGTAGGGCAAGTCCTGTAATGGGAACAAGAATAATGATTATAGTCAGCAGATGTAAAAGCTTTCCTTTAAAGGGCAAACACTTAGATTTGTATGGAAGCAGTAGAAATTCTAGATATTTTTAAATGGAATGTCCAAATGGTTTTGATACATTGTAAAACACTTTTTGCAGTGGCTACCAATTTCTTATATTCAAGCTGATCTTTCTAAATTACCTGTCTTACTTAGTTTTATGAAAGATTTGGTTTCTAGCTCACTGGTTTTTTTTTTTTAATTGCAAGTGCTAGCCTTTTTAAAAGCATTTTGTTAGGGAAGTTAATTAATATTTTTTAGTTGTCATTGCTGTTTGTAATGTTGAGTTACTTTTATTGTGTTGTGTGGTTTTGTTTTGTTTTTTTTTACAGTGGCAAGATGTGTTGGATATAATTTCAAAAGCTTTGTATGACAACAACATGATTTTTTCTCAGATCAATGGAATTAGTAAATTTCAGGTACATAAAGGATATTTTTCTTAAATTATTTTCAGTGGGAAAATCGTAGTTCATAGAAGTTAATCTGATCCTTTTACTTTGTTACTTCATTTCAGAAAGTAAAAGAGCAGCAAATTTGTTTGGCAGAAACTTTGATCTCTAACTCATTAATTCTAAAAATCATAATCTCGAAAAGCCCCAGTTTAAAGCGTTCGGAGATAAGCAGTACATGCGCTTTTGAGAAAGATGCGTTGGCATGGAAGCTAAGGATGAGACACACTGATCAGTGTTGCAAGAAGTTCATGCCTTCCTCAAACTGTCATGTATCTGTTCTGAGATGCCAGGTCTTGGATCAGACCTGCAAGGTTGTCACTCTGGAGCCTGTGTTAGCTGTTACAATTTGTTGAAAATGTAGTCCCGTCCCCCACACTTCTTGTTGAGGAACTTGTGTCACACTGCTGTGATGTTTGCCTTTTAGGAAAACCTGTCTGCATTTAAATATGATCCCAACATCAATATTTTGCTGCTGCCTCTTCACACTGGTTCCAATGGACTAAACATCATCGAAGCAACTCATGTTCTGCTCGTGGAGCCCATTCTGAATCCGGCACATGAGCTACAGGCTATTGGCAGAGTACATCGTATTGGCCAAACAAAGTAAGATTTACAGCTGTGTTCAATGGTTTAGATATGGTCCAGAATAGATCTGCATACTCTAAATTAGAATAACTCTAGTCCACTGAACTCCCCAGTTTTGGAGATGAGGGTGTTCATAGGAATCCTGGTTTTAAAGATGATCATGTAAGGGACAGAAAGACTAAAATAAAAAAAGTTGACTGAATAATCACATTGTGTATTTTAGAGAGTTCTTTTGTTCTACGGGGGTAAGATGCAAAAATAAATTGCATTTGGGCATTTAGGAAGAGTATAGGCTCTTGAGTCTAAAATTCTGAAAAACCTTGTTCAGCTGCTGCTCTGTATTTTATGTGTGTGCCATTGATGCCTTAGTTTTTAACCTTGGAGTTCTGCTTGCAAAAATGTCCAGAAATGTCTTAGTTTTGCAGGTCCGAGCAACTCATTGTTTGTCATATAGGGCTAAATTCAGGCATGGCCTGTCTGAGTTTCCTTGAGAGGCTTCTTTTAACTGGTCATTCTCAGGTCCAGATTAGAGGCTGCATAAGTTGTTGAGAGTTTTTTGTTTCCTTGTTTTGGGGCTTTTTTTGGTTGGGTTTTTTTTCCAAAAAAAAGCTATAGTACACTCTCTTTAGAACTGATATGTTTTTAAATCACAGTTCTGCCCTCACCACTGTCTAGATCGTTTTGAAGACATTAATGAGTTTGCATGTCTCTTGTTTGTTTCAGTGTTGTTGCTCTGACAGTGGTAGTACTGAACACTTAACAAACTTTTTAGGAAGTTTGTCCTCAACATATGAGATGTGTATGTTTTTCCTAAGGTCTCATGTCACTTGAGAAAAAAATTAAAAGCCCAGTACATGAAGAAGAAAAATAGCTACAGTCAATTCTGGAATAATAATACTGTAGAATAATAGTGGGGTTTGTGTTCTGGAAATGAAAGCAAAGAGAGAGCACATGAAGGAGCATGTATGTGAAAGAATGCTTATGAACAGGTGGATATTGGTGTGTGTTGGTAAATATTTTGAATTAACTGTGAGGGCATAGGAAAGACTGATTGCAACAGCCCATGGTGTAATTTTACATGATGCTGGCACAAGAGGTCTGGCAAAAAACCTTGCAATAAAACCACCTAGATACATTGTACTTTTTAAGAATTAAGGCTTCAGCAAGGCTTATTTGAAAAAAGGGCTGTATTCCACGTACACTGAGCATTACTCCATTTAGTGTCACTGGTGCAACTATTAGCAGTTCAGTTCTTATTTACTTTCATTTTTTTGGGGTAGACCATTGCCTATGAATGTGAAAGTATTCCCCCTGCATTCTTCTGTGAAATCTTACCTGCCAGAGTTTCAACCTAAGATCTGAAAACCGTCTAAGCATTTTCAAGGGTTCTTACCTTGAAAAATGTTTATACTGGGGAGGATGGGGTGATTTTTCATTTTTATATTTGGATCTGACTCTTTTCCATTTCACTTTCTTGTGCCTGGCACTTTTCTCAATTACTGCTTTCTTTTTTGAAATTTTATTTCATAAATGGAGTTTTCATCTTGTGTTACATTTATTGACATTTTGCGTTTTATGTTTTACCAATGTTTACTGACAACAATTACTAACTTCTTTTAAAAAAATTATAATATTTTGCTGTCTTCAAAAATAATGTTATTAAAACTTTGGGTATTAGGTCTAATTATCCATCACATTGAGCCCTTGTCTCTTGGAATAATTTGTGACAAATAAATATGAACACTGTATATAACCAGTGGGCAAAGCTCTTTTTTCTTTAGGCTCTGGAGAAATGTTTCTAGTAAGGACACAGAAAGCAGAACTTTGCCCAGTATGTACATTAGGATTTTAGCTAATACAGCTTACATTCATTTAGTATGTGATTGGTAGAGTGAAAGTGTGTTTACAGGGAGGCACTAAGCCCCCTGAAATGTCAGTGGAAGTTGCTAATTACTTATAACATTTATTTCTTAAAATACAGAGATATATTTTCAACACTTTTACAAGAATTAGTGTGAAATTATATAAACTTTGGCAATAACAGTATAACTATAACTTCTGCTCACTTATGGTGGTGGTTTCTTTTTTTTAAACACATTCAGATCTACAATTGTTCATAGATTCCTGATAAAAGCAACAATAGAAGAGAGAATGCAGACTATGCTGAAAACTGTAGATAGAAGGTATGTGTTGAATTTTTTTAAAACATCATTATTGTGCTGAAAATGAAAAGTTGGTTCTCCACCATACTTTTATTGTGGTTAGGTGTGTATATCTTACAGATAAACTTCAGCTGTTCTTCAAACTGTTCTGATTGGCAAAACAGTTGTAAGACTTCAAAAATTTTAACCTGGTTCCAGTAACTTGCAGCTTGAGGTATTTTAATTCTCTGGAAAATATTTTGGTTATGTTTTGTGTATTTTATTTCATAAAAGCCCAATTAATAAATTATGTGTTATGATATGATTTATCTTTTCAGTTTACCTATTTCCATTAGTATAAAAACATTGCAATTGATAGAGTAGTACTAAGCCTGCCACTAGAGCAACAGCATCTGCTATAAATTCTGATACAGAACATGGGTTTTTTCTTTTGTTATTTTTAAATCCTACAAACCCTGTCCAACAGTGCTGTGTCACCCTCCTTGGTTTCACAGTCCACGCAGACATTATCCAGATGCTAAGTCATACATCAGGCTGGTGTGCAGACACAGAAAGCAGTTCTCACTGTATTTATGTTTCCAAAAATCTATAAGCAGTGATGGATTGGAGTGAGACCAAAAATGCTATTTACATTCTTTATGCAGACAGTGTAAGAGGTTTGTACTTTTTAACTAGATTGTATACACATGAGAAACCTAGGAGGAGGCCTTAATTTAAGGAAATTTTGCCTGTTACAGATAATGAAACTAAAAATTTACATGCACATCTTTGGCAGTAGTTATGAAAGATTTCAGTTTTAGTTCTTGAAGAATGATTTACTCTCCTTATCTGTGAAGTAGCACTACTTTTGCACATAAAATCTGGATGAATGTACAGTGGTTGAATGATCCCATGAGGGCTAATGTTTTGAAAGTAATATTTAACCTCATGCTTGGAAGCTGAAGCCAATCCCTTGAATGTTAAGAGGTCAGAGCAGATTATTCCATGTTCTGCTGCCTTTGCAGTGTTTGGTGTTGGCCACTGTTGGGGACAGTGGATGAACTTTGTATCTTACTTGGAATATGCAAGAGCAGTAGCTGATGAGTGTATGTGTTTTCCTGGACAGAAGGTGTGTTTTCCTGCTGAGCCTCAAAGCTGAGCAGGTATTGACTCTGAACTGTGTGGTCTGTCTTCAGTGCACACAGCTTGTTACTGACATTGATTCTTTCTCTGATGCCTGCATGCAATTTTTTCCCACAGCCACACGAGCTCTTCCATGAAACAGTCGGAAGCCTCAGTGTTGACAGTGGCAGATTTGGCTGACCTTTTTACAGAGGAAACTGAAGAACTTGAGTAGAAACATTGGTTTAATCTAATGAAATTGGAAAGTATCTGACCCCATAAGCACCAGGATATAATCCACTTGATCTGTCATTCCTGTAGACATCATCTAACATTTGTCTATAACAGAGCAGTTGGAAATTGAGAAGTCTTAATTGTTACTGATTTATTCTTTAGTGACATTCATAGCAGCACACACTTCTGATGGCACTGGATAAAAGTTGCACTTTGCACATTATACAAAAGCATGGATTTTATTCCCAAAGAGCATTTGAGCTGGATGCTAAAACTGAGATCTTGGACCCTTGGTTGAGAGGATTTTTACCATCAGATTTGATCGGCTAGTAGCTCAGTCTGAGAGCAAAACTATGTGGGTGGTTGGGTGGGAAAGGGAAGCAGAAAAATACAAATCTAATTTTTTTTACTGTACAAAGAGTTGTTAGAAAGAATGACTGTAAATTAATATTCTTCTAGAAAGGGCTTGTTAGATTTAATGCAGAGTTATTAAATGTCTTATTGTTAACACTTCAAATTACTAATCTTTACTAATAATTTGGATATTTGTATTAGGCTTTTAGATATTCATAAAGACTTTTGACAGTTAACTATTTCATTGTTAATGCTTACTCACTGCAAAAAGATGATAATTAAATTATGCTTTTTGTATGTGTGTTGGTCTGGTGATCAGTTAAAGACTTGCTGTACATGTTTTCACTTAAGCTGTGACTAATTTAGTGCTCTGGGTAAAAAAAAAAAAGCACTTGTTACAGAATTTTCAAAAATTAATCGGTTACACTGCTGATCACTTCATAATTATTTGGTGCTTCTGTGCATTTTCTCACCCTGATCTTTTTGTCTAGTTCTTCTCCTTAAAGATGCAGCCATCTAAATAAACAAAATACAAGAAATTATAGTAGGCAGTCTAGTTATTAGGTGCCTGGTCTAAGTTAGAAAAACAGTGGGGAGAAACGGAACTTTTGTGAAGCTTCATCTTTAGATATGCAAGATTACCCATCTCTGTTGATGCTAGATAGTTTGGAAAACAAATCTAGGCTAACTTCTAGAGTGCTGAAGGTAGGCAAGATAATTTTTAACCCTTTTGGCATAGGGTATGGATGTGCATTTACATAACATTAATTTCCAAAGGTATTACAGAAGCAAGCTCAATTATGCAGTTGGCATTAAACACAATTTTGTATTTATAGAGCAGGAAAATGGGTATGCTTAAGAAACAGGCTACTTCCCTCAAATTACAATATTTTGCTGTTACAGTAGACAATGATTTTTGTGTATTTCAAAAATCTTACTTGAGGCTGAAATTAAAATGAGTCCTTTAGGAAATCTCATCTTAGAATTTTTAACCATGTCTGCTGAATAGATTTGCCATTAGTTATTGATCTGCTTGAGTTCTGTCTTCAGTCATAAGTTTGAGTAGCGCTGGTCAGTTTATCCACATGGCAGACAAGTTTTCTGCTGCTGACAACAAATGGGAATAGAATTTGCACGAATAATACTATATTAAAAAGTATTTTTCTGGAATTCGTATTCTGTTGGCCTTCTGGACCAATTGGATAATCTTGAGAAAAAAGTATTTGAGTATTTACAGAAAATGTATCTCTGTTTCCCATATTTGTAATAGGTGTTAATCTTCGTTGGCTTAGCCCAGAAAGCCAACCACATCCTGGGCTGCATCAGAGGAAGTGTGACCAGGAGGATATGAGGGAGGGGATTCTGCCCCTCTGCCCTGCCCAGGTGAGGCCACACCTGGAGTGGTGTGTCCAGTTCTGGGGTCCCCAGCACAGGAAGGACATTGACCTGTTGAATTAAGAGCAGAGGAGGGACACCAAGTTCATCACAGGGCTGGAGCACCTCTCCCATGAAGAACAGCTGAGACAGTGCGGGTTGTTCAGCCTGGAGAAGAGAAGGCTCCAGGGAGACCTTGCAGCACCTTCCAGTACCTACAGGGGGGCTGCAAGAAAGCTGGAGAATGACTTTTGACAAGGGCCTGCAGTGACAGGACAACAGGGAATAGCCATGAGACGAAGGAGGGCAAGTTTAGATTGAATATTGGGAAAAATTCCTCTACTGAAAGGGTGGTGAGGCATTGGAACAGGTTGCTGAGAGAGATTGTGGAAGTGTTCAAGGCTAGGTTAGATGGGACCTTTGTCTAGTGGAAAGTGTCACTATCCACAGCAGGGGGTTGCAGTGATTATCTTTAAGGTGCCTTCTTACCCAAACCATTCTATGATTCTCTATGTACATTTTATTTTGGAGAGGACTGATTTTTGTCTTTGCAGATTACAGTTTGCAGCAAGGGAAATGGAATAGATAGTAGACTCTTCTTTAGATAAGAATTGATTGAGCAGTTTACACAGAAACTGTGACATCTCCATCCTTGAATGTATTGGGAACTCAAACAACCCTGAGCAACCTGATCCACCTTTGAAGCTGGTCCTGCTATGTGTGGTGTGTTGGACCAGATGACCTCCATGGATCCCTTCCAGCCTAAATTATTTTACAGTGTGCTGGAGATCATGCTGTACAGATACTCCAGGAACTCTGAGGGCAGCAACATTCCAATTTCCTCATCATATTCAGATAATTTTGATATTGTGCAACACAATATGACTGCACAAGAAGCTGCTATTCACTCTGAGAAATTATGTATCTGTGCTAAAAACTGTGGAAGCACACAGTATTTACATTCATAGTTCCCATTTTAATTAACTAGATGTGGGAAGAATAGTTATCAATGAATATGAAGACAGAGAGGCAAACTGTAAAATGTCAGCTATGAGAGGTTTCCCAACCTCTTCAAGTTTTGGCTTATTTATATAAACATGATGGTTTCATTGTTTATTTATAAACATGTGGCTTTTGAATTCCTAACCAAAAACACAGCTTCTCATCAAGCACTGCATGAGTCTTTAGTCCTGGCTTACCTTGTTTTATACTCACATAACAGCATGGAATGCCAGAAAATGTGGTTCTAGGTGCTCTCCTGACTGCCCTGGAGCACCAGCACCTAGAGCTCTGGAGATACTACACTAAAAGGTGGGCATGAGTTGTGTTAAAGCACCTCTTGAAATTGGAGGGTTGAACCACTGGAGTGTATATATATAGCCAGTGTCTGTAGTAGAATTAATTCTTCAAGTTTCACATAATACTAAACACGGAGACCAAATTTAATGCTATTTTCCATTCTTTGCAACACTTAGTTTCTTTGACAAAGGCTTTTCTTTCAGACATTTCTCATGAAATGAATTCTTTCTTTTTTTTCTTTTTTTTCCTGCTGAGGGTGCAGCTCGTACATCTGCAGTGCTTTTCTCTTATCAAAGAATAACAAGCTTGTTTTCATGGTGCTGTCATGGTTTTGCTCTCTACCAGAACACTTTTGAAAGACAGTATCTTAGCTGAAAACAGAGTCTGCCCTATCTTAAGACTTCCAATATACTCCTAGAAATGGCATTTTCCACAGAAGACAGAAACTTACAAATACTGACTGGAGTGTTTGCAAACATTCACGTGGACATACCAGAGTCATGTACCAGATTCTTGTGTGTTCTCCTGCTCAAACATGTAAATGTGATCCAAGTTAACAGTATTACTTACCCAGTGAAGTCAGTCCCTTGAAAAATGAGGCTTTATCAAAGACCTCAGTGCTGACTTTTTATCTCTTCTATTTCCATGACAAAGGATGTTAGGAGTTTTTTTGACTGTAGCTGGTGAGGATTTTGGGACAGGTTTTCTCACTGTACATAAAGTTCAGTGCCTTATAGAACAGAGCTGTCATTTTGGTATCTGTAAAAGCTTGATGCAAATAGTGAACTTCCTTGAACCACACAATATGATCGTCTTGGAAACTGAAGTGTTAAACTTCTGGTGTTAAATTGAGCTCTGTGAATGTCACTGAGGATGTTTAAGAGAATTTATAAGTTAAGATTCCCTCTTGGTCTCTAAATCAGCCTGTGCCATCTTTAACCTGTTTACACCTTAACCTGTTAGGTAACTTTTTCACATACTAATGAAAGTCCAGGATATGCTACAATTTTCATGCAGGTCAGGTACCACAAAAGGAGATTTACCTCAGTCTTCTCTTGCATGTTCAAGTTGCATATTAAGGACTGGACATAAGAGTTGATGATGCTTTTTGTGAGATAGGCCTTCCAAACCATGTCTTCCAAACAGCCAATGTGTGCAAATGTATTAGAGTAGTCTGTGAGTAGGATCCTACAGAAATAAAAAAAAAATAGTTGTATCTGGTTAAATCCATGATTAGATGTACATCCTCCTGTAAAATTCTGTCTGGACTAGTAGCTGGGCACCAGCTAACAGCTCTCTACCACTGTCTTTTTTGACACAAACAGTGCTGTCCTCTTTCCATTCATTTTTGCAGTCCTTATGACTACATTACCTTTTTCAGGAGTCACAGAATTATTTGTTCAGTTAAAACTGTGCTTCAGTAATTTGCAGGGAAAAAAAGTCTGTATTGATCAATCTTGCATTGACCAGTATAAGAAAAAAATTAACCTTGAAATGTATTGCTCTCCCAAGGTAAGCAATTAGATGAGTTTCTAAGGAAAACCTAGAAATCTAGGGTTTTTCTAGCTGTAAATAAAGCCTGTTTCTGAAGCTTAATCTAAAGACTTACTGCTTAAAATCTGTATGCTATGCTTTTCTCTAGGCTGAAAGGCAAGTTACAAAGCCATCGTGCCTGTGCTTTTTTTTCTTCCGTTTTTGGTTGCCTGAAACAAGTGAGGTCTTCACAAGATTATATGCTATAAATGTAAATTAAATGGATTTCATAATGGAGAAAAAATAAGGTGCAAGACATCTGTCTTTCCCTCCGCCTGTGTTTTTTTCTGTGTCAGTCATCTCGTTCCACCCTCCTCCTACCCCCAGCTTGCTCAGTTTATTACAAAGAATGCTTGTGTTTGGTCAATGGAAGTAGAATAAAAGAGTTATAATCCAAAAAATGGCTACAGTAAAACTAGCTTACTGCATCACAGGAAAACTATCTGAGGTAAAGGGAATTTTAGCCTGTTACAAATTCCTTTTTGTACCTATAATATTTTCATTTACCCCTCTTCTTCACCACTCTAGCAGCAGATACTGAATTTCAGTCTGGTAACTTTTATATATCTGGTTTTATGTCATACATCTGACATACAAAAAGGACCCCAGTAATCTATTTACTGAGTAAGCAGTGAGGCTTACAGGTTTTTCTTGCCAAGCCTATAGTTTCGGGATTCATAAAGTGCACCTGAAGCACTGTCACAAATCACAGTGTATCCACTGTCTTCTCTTCTTAAGAGAAGGAAGAAGGAATAGGCAACTACTGATTCATGGTAGTACTGCATTCAAGTCCCAAGTAGGCACACTGTATTCTACAGTCATACACTGTGTAAAGAGGACAGTTAATTGAAATTATAGCTTCCAAATGTTGTTAAGGAGTTAAGTCACCTGGGGTAGAAGTAGATGACATAGGGTTTCTAAGTACTAGAATAATTCTTAGGCAATTGGATTGTGAGATACCTGTAAATCTCTGGTTTGGTTTTCTTCTGTGTACAAGATACCAGCCTTCCAGGGCTAACTTCCAAGTTCCTTTGTTCTGTGTATTTATAGAGCTTACACAAGTAAGTGCCCAACCCCATTCATGGAACTGGACACAAACCAAATTTTATCAGTTTAGAAACAGGTGCCATTGTTTCCATGATGTAATACCTCTTGGTTTGATAGCAACCTTCATACTGGGTAGAAACTACCTTTCCAAATTCTACCAAGTATAAGGTCTGACTGCTTATAGAGTGTCTCAAAATGTAAATTGTTGGTTTAGGCTGGCTTAGATAGTTGTGAGGAGTTTTATGCTGCTTTTCCTTCTATCCTGTCGAAGCAAGTGAGCTAATGGGATTCATGTTATGTTGCTAGGAATTGTCCCTTCTTTATGCTAATGGATGATCTATGTGTGTCAGACTTCCTCTTGACTATGTCATTTGGTTGAGGAAGAAAATCTAGACTGCCTTTCTTGTTACCTTGATGGAATTTTGCCTTGTCACTCTTGGAGTCTCCTGAGATGGAGTTTCATGAGTGTGGGAATGGTGACTTTGCATTTGTGCATGCTTAAATTGTAAGGGACTAGCTGTATTGGCTGAATGTTCACAAGTCCATAGGGCCTGATGGGATTCATCCCAGCATTCTGAAGGAGCTGGTGTGTGGTATGGAAGAACCCCTCTTGATCATCTACCAAAGGTCTGGGGAGCTCCCTGCTGACTGGAAGGTAGCTAATGCTGTTCCAATTTACCAGAAGGACATGAGGGAAGACCCAGGAAACTACAGACTTCTAGTCTAACCTCAGTTATACTTATTATACCAAGTATTACTGAAAAACATATATATGTGTTGCTTCACTTCTAGTCTTCTACAAAATCTTAGTGCAGCAATGTAGGAGTTGTGGACATGATTACCCCGTGGTAACTGCTGCCCCCAATGTTAGATCTTGTAAGCAGATCTGGTTAAAAGAGATTCTATCCTACAGTTCCTGTCACAGACATAGAAAGCCCAGAGCACTTCACCGCCAGCCAGAAAAGAGATGGAGGGGGATATCTCTGAGACCAGGTGATCCATTCATATCTGCTGCTGTTGTACATGCTGCAGTAGAGGTGGAATCTGTTCTTGATGGAGTTGGAGGAGATGGGAAGAGGTTGAAGGCAAAAAATGAGGAATAGTTGTAAAATGTGAGTGCCCTTCTGCTGATTTTTCTGTGGGAGGAATGAGTCACTGATACAAGCAATGAATAAACAAAGGGTGAAAGATTGTAAGTGTAGCCTATTCATTGGAGCTAAATGTTCATCTAAATGCAGTGGCACATTTTTGTGTTCCAGATTTGAGATATTAGTCACTTTCTTACTGAAAGTTCTTGGGCTATGAACATACAGGGCTGTGCAGTGGTTGAACAAATGGGAATATTGAAAAGTTTTAGCCCCTAATGTGCACCTAAGTCATCGGACTTCCTAGTCAAATGCTGTGGATTTGTTAAGGATAACAGTTCAAACTTATAAGATATATTTTTATAGATTAACCTTACTGAACCAAACAGGAAGGTTGTGCTTAATAGAGGCAAGGTGATTAATCACTTCTGCTGTACATTTAACAAGTGTCTCTGAAGGGGCAAGACACTGGACTCAGTAACTGTCACTTGGGAAATTCTGCACCTCATGAACATCCGTTTCTGCAGCACGGGTGAACGGCAGTAAGGCCAGCCCTGTTGTGCAGGGAAACAAGTGCTGAGAAATCTAGCCAAAGGTTTGAGCCTGCTGCGTCAAATGAGGGACATGTCATGGATATTTCTGGAGAATCTCTCCTTTTGTATAGTGTAATGTTCAAGCATTTGTAAGCATAGATTTTCTGTAAAGTTTCTAGAATTCTTAACATACGCTTCCTTCATCAACAAACTACTACTGTTCAGTAGGACTACTTTTTTCCCTGTGGAGTGTGTATTTCTTTCCTGTTACTTGTTCTTAACAAAGGTGGGTGACCCTGAATCATTTACAACTCTCATTAAAAGCCTCTAGAATAGAATTAAAGGACAAGAAACACCAAAGGGGTAGAAAAAGTGAATGAAGTGAATGAACTTCTGCTTACTAAAGGGCACACTGCTGCTCCTGTAACACAGAAGACAAATGTGAGAGTGGGGGAATGATAGAGAGGAGTGTCCTGGGGGATTTGATTCTAAAATAGAGAGGAAAGGTTTTCTGAGTAAAGTTCCTGCTCACTCTGCACTTTAGGAATCCTATTGTTGGGCACAGGACACCGTTTGACCAGTTTTTGAGGTGCTTGATTCTGTGGAGAGGTTTTAAAGTCCAAAGCTACGACCCTGGACTTCAATCTATAATTACACACATTTTGATAGAAAATGTTTTCTTTCATATAACTGCATATTATAACAGACACTTTGCCAGGCATTTGCAAGCGATTTGATGTCGTGTAATTTAATTGTTCTAGTAACAGAACACTGAAACTAATCAGCTTTTGCAGCAGCAAGTTAATGACTTCTAGAAAGCACTCACAGGAGAGAAAAGAACAGATTTTAATTGTGTTCCAAAACTGAAATTCCTGGATGATAAGCCAAGAAAAGTGTATTTTGATTACCTCTGTTTCCTTGCTTTATATAGCTATTGTAATTTCAGTGAAATAATTTATTTAGAAAGTACCAAAGCTAAATTTTTATTTGAAAATTATCAGGTATGGATAAATGCACAACCTTATGTTCCCTTGGTGTCTGAGTAACTTAACATTTCCGTCAATAGCCTTTCTTTTGCACTCACAGTTTGCTCTCAAAATGACATCATAGTGTCTCTTGAGCTTTGCAGCTATTTCAAAGCCTTTGTGAATATAAATCTTTGTTTTAAATTATCCTGCTACTGAAATAATACTGACTGATGTAACATTCAATACCTTTTCTCTCCATCTTCCTGCTTTGTGGAAAAATAGCTGGTGCCTCTTCTGAGAGACAGCGCTTAATCATTTGTGTTCTTGTTCCTCATAATGTAACTGACTTGTCTAATAGATGTTACCTGTTAAATAGTATCAACTGATAGGAATGCTCTGCATGTGTAAATAAGTGTTATTCAAAACTGCAATTACAGTATGTGTAGAAGCACAGGGGTCCATAATTGTTCTTTCCAGTGTGGTTGGTTGAAGCCAGCTCCAAAACTGCTGACTTTTGGAAACAGCTGACTCTTCCCTACAGCAATTCTTCATTACAGTCTCCTGCTCCATGGAGACCAGGCCTGTGACATCTCCTCGATAAAGTTATCTGTTGGATCAGTTGTGTCATATTTTCCTTCCTGGAACTGTAAATCAGCCCTGGTCAATCCCAATATATACAAACTATTTTTAAGAGAGTGGTATAATTAGGAGACCTCTTTGGCCCTCTGGTGTATTGCAGTTCATGTGTTACTGTTTATAATTCCTTTTAAGATTTTAAAAATTTAATAAAATATAAAAAAATGTGCACTTAGTTATACCTAGATAGAACCTAAAAAATAAAGAAAATAGCAGATACATTTCATAAAACCACACTTCTTGATAAAGCACAAGAAATTATATTGAGAAAAGGTATCTTATGTGAGTTTCATACATCACTCCAGCAGGGCCTTATTCTTCTGGCACTGTACAAGTGCTTGGGGTATAATCCGAAGTACAAATCTAAAATGGGATATTCTCTGTCGAGTTAAATGGTCTGTGGAGCAGTTTTACAGGGAGGGACAACCTGCAACCACACTGCACAGAAGCTGCAAAGGATGTGAGGGTGAAGAGCCCAAAGCCAGATGGCAGCGGAGTGGAGATGGAGCCCCAGACTCCCCCATCCCGGGAGGGGACCAGGCTCACCCACCTGGGCCGGGGGCAGCCGGCACTGGCACAGTGCTGGTCTTGGGCTGCCTGCCTTGCCCAGAGCTGCTGGCACAGTGGTGTTGGAGCCATTCAGCACAAGCTGTCGCGCATGGTGCCTGCTGGCACACAACGGGATCCTGTTCCTGCTCTTACTGTGGTATTTATTGTACACTGATGCAGCTCCACAAAGGCTCTTGTGACTTGCTGGGTTCCTTGCAATGCTCCCTGCTACTGAGTGTTGTGTGCAGGCAGAGCAGGATTGTCTTCCATGTCCCCCACACTCAGCTGACAGCTTTTGACAGCCATCCTGCACTGAGCAGCCAGTCTTCCTCGAGAGATGTCAGTTCTAGCAATAATGTGGAAAAAAGTGTGACCTTGTGAAAAACACCACATCTTTTAACAGACCAGAACATGTTATGACCTGATAGGCAGAAGTACTTACGGTGTAAACAGGCAGGAGATAAAGTTTTCCTATCAAAAAGGCAGCACACCAGTCAAAAATGCTGCATGCATTGATCAAGGCTTTTATATATCTGTTACACTTGGGACCAAACAAATAGCAAGGTGTTAAGGATGTAAGAGGAAGGCACCAAGGCTCTTTGGGATGTAGTTATTAAAAGATGATTGCACAGAAACTCCTCAGTGAAATCTCATTGATTCAATAGCTGGGGTGGGTGACATGTAGGCTTTCATTACATCATGTTATGATGAGAGCATCTTATGACATCACCTGTACTAGCACTCACTCATGAAGTACACTTCCACCTTGCTGGAGAGAGAAATCCCTTTTGTTTTAAATACTGTAATAGGATGTACAGGGTGAGAAATGAAAGGTAGGATTTCAATGGAATCACCCTGAAAACATCAATTTCCTATTGAGGTTTGACTGGGAAGCCCCTCTGGCTTTGGGCAGGTGAGGATGTGTTACCCATGGCATATGACTGAAGGCTGAGTCAGAACCTGGCTCCTGACTCCCTCCTAGCTGATACTGCACAGGATGTGTCAATTCCACAAGCCCCTGCAGTAAGCCCCTGCCTTCAGGAACTGTGAGTGCATGCTGGTGATGACAGACCTGTAATCCTCATCCAGGGAGCACGGGAACGGGGATGTGTCAAGTAGAACTGCAATAAGAGAACTGGGAGTGCACAGGTAATGCCTGGGGGTAGAAATTTTTTCCTTCTAGCACACACAATAAGAAATTATTACTACATCTAGTTTTCCTTTGCTTAGCTGTCCATTGTATCCTGAATAAGGAAGATGGTGTGTTAATAGAACAAAAATTGTTAGGCATTCCTATGGCAAAGGAAAAGGGAAAATCCGGACTTTTGACAGTTAAAAGCTAAACAGGAGTCACAGCTGGAGCGAAAGGTCAAAAGGTAAGGTGTGCTACTGGCCATTTCCAATGAGATGTTCAAACAGGTTGGTTCCTCTGGGTATGTTTCAGTATCTAGGGACATGTTTTGCTGTCAGTCAGTCCACTGTAAATCTGGAGCTTTATGGAGTTTTGTTGTGCTCCTGCCAGTGCAACTGAGTAAACTTTGGCTCTGGTTACATCCATCTAGAGCAAGCTGCAGCTTGCCTTATCCACAGAAGAATTCCTGCTGCCTTCATAGAAGTTTTTCGTGAGTTGGGACATCTGGATTTGGTACAGTAATACTTAACATTGTGATGTTGCTGTAAACAGTAGGATGTTTACAGAAAGGAGAGACGGATCAGACTCTTGCTAACTATTTCATAGGAGCATAGAGTTTCTTCCAAGAAGAATATTTCAGCTCTCTAGGGCAGCATCTGCTTCCAGATTTCTGTTCTGCAGGAAAACCTACATTCAGGAAGATTAAAATTAGCCTCCGTAGATTCCTGGAGAGTCAGCTTGAGAATCTCCTGTGTCTTGCAATTTCTAATTGCACTAATTCTCCTAAATGTCAGTGAAACGGTAATGGGTGCTGAGCAACTGTCTCCCATCCCTTGGGAGTCACAGCCTCAGTCAACCCTGAGCCAGGGCATGCATCATTTGATAACTACAGTGTCAGCCTGTGTTCCAAGAGAACAGTAAGTGACTACTATGAAAATTGAGGATGAAAATGGTGAATATTTAGAAAGGGAAAGCTCTATTTTAGATGCACTTCCCTTGTACCTGAACATAATTTTTTGAGATTTTCTGAGGTAAATACACTGTATGGTTACATTTCTGTTTCTCAGTTAGACCCCTTCTTAAATACAAATCATCCATTCAAAGCAGAAACTGATATAGCCTATTTTTCTATGTCCTGCAGCTCACAAGCTACTCCAGCACGTAAAGTTAAACAGCCACCATGAGAATTTGGATGACAATTAGTACATAAAAACCTTCATAAGCTGCTTCAGTTACAGCAAGAACTGGTCCTAAACCAGCAGGAACTTTGTCTGCAATGTGGCAAGAGCATTTGCAGAGCTCTGTGTCAAGGGTTAGCTGGCAGTGAGAGGGAACTGCTGGCGCTGAGGTGGAAGTAACTGGCTGCAGCTTAATGTTGGTCAAGTTGATGTTCAGCTGGTGACTCAGTGGTAAACAGAGAGCTGGAACTCTCCCTGTGCAAACTCTGCAAACACAAGAAATAATCTTCCCTTCATTTTGCAAAATACCAGAGGCTGTATAAATAATTGCAAAAGTTGGATAGAAAATATCAGGGGTTTTTTACCCTGGCCAATATAATTAAAATGCTCCCTGACATGATCACCTTCTTGAGATCTTTGCACCAGCCTTGAACCAGAGGTGTTGCTGGAGTTCTGTCCCTCGTTTACCAGAGGGGGAAGTTCAGTACTTCTTGCTGGTGCTGTTTTCAGCAACTCTACCAGCATGGCTTCACTTGGTCAGGAACTGAGCCCCAGAGGATGTCATATTCAAGTAAACATCTCATGTGGCTGGAGATCATCCCTTCCACATCACCAGCTAGATTTGCTGTTTCAGCAAAGTGAAGCTGAATATCACCTGTCTGCTACTAATGCAATACTCAGCATTTCCTTGTTACTTTTCCCAAAGACTTCATATACACACTAAAGGAAAGGAAAGACACAGCTGGACGTTCCTCTATCAGGTCGTTTTTCAGCTTGAGGGCTGCTCTTCCCACACTGCCAACAGGAGGAGATTACTACAGTCTTCCCTGGATGTGTCTGTGGGTCACTGCTCTGGTGCTTCAGGAGGTGTTTTTCAGATCAGCTCCTCTGGTACTTGGCTGTGAGTTGCTCTGCTGCCAGGGCACCTGTAAATCAGAGTGAGCTGTGCATGGGAAAAGGGAACTTTCAGGACCGTTGCACACTGGGGTGGAGTGCTGACAAGCCATCATTTGGTGTCAGAGTACACGCCTCCAAAGCCTTCTGGTTCCAGCAGCCTTGCTGGGCAGTTCATCAAAATTACCATTTCACACTGAGAGGCAGGAAAGCCTCTTTGGTACACAGACTGTGATAACCACTGCACTCTTCCCTACCCCATCCAAAGGTGTCAGTACATCCCAGTGTCTATGCTTGTACCCAATTAGCCTTTGGAAGTGGCTGTGTAAGTGGCACACACTGGCATCAGCACCAAGAGGGTCATTGCAAACAAGAACCTGAAAAACGAGCTACACTTGCCCTAATGCAAACTCCACATCAGGATTTGTTCCTTGCACTGATTGCTGAGACCTGAGCAGAAGGGTCCTGCATCTGACAAAGGATGTTCTTTTCCATTCCTGTCTTTTTTTCTGGAGACACTGTGTGCTAGGCACAGATGTGAGGGAAGAGGTGCTTCAACTCTTGCACACAACACATAAATATTCTGGATCTCCACCAGCCTATCTCCAGTTCTCCAGAATCTATGTTTAGCAGCACTAATGAAACTTAAAATAAACACCTTCGCTTGCATTTAACAGATGACTTCTTTTTCTTTTCTTAATCCTTTAACCATTCTCCAGGTTGCTGTACTGGTTCCCTCATTTGAATTCCAGGGCCACATGACAATGGAGCCATGCCTTGATCAGCTGCTGGTCTTGACCCTAACTCTGTGCTGTGGCTGTGAGGCCCCTGGGTAAACCTCAGAAAGAGAAACCTGTAGTATTACTAATACTGGAGCAAAGGGTAGGCTTGGTTTCTTGTTCAATCTTCACTCAGAAGACTTCTGTCACTCTTGTTGAGACACTGGTATAAGAGAGGTTTGCATTTCTATGAATTAATGTGATGTCATTTATTAAGGAAATTGTGGGTGGATGACTTGTGTAAGAAAAAGGAAGGCATCAGGCCCAAATAGTTACTTAAATTCTTTCCCAAAGGAAGTCTTTCAAGATTGCAATGTATTTCACAACTGAAAAAACTGGCCTATGTAAAAGAAAAAAGACTAACAGAATTGTTTTAATGATGGAAGTTGTTTGCTATCATAAATAAAAGATTTATTGAGTCTCTATTGCTACCAGTGGAAAAAGTGCTGGGCTGGTTCCTAATTTCAGTGATCATTAATCACCCTGTGTGACAAGGTGTGGGGCAGTAATTACTGTATTTTGGACATATTGTTCCAGTGATCTCTGAGTCAGGGAAGTGCTAAATTAGATTAGAGCATGATAATATTTCATGAAGGGGGTCTGAGTCACCCCCTCAAACAACCAGGGATGAGAGTTTCCAGACCAAGCTTTGTCTCCCGAGATGTCCATCCCCACTGCATTAGTCTCCTAATGGAAAGGGCTGCCAAGCAGTATCCCTAAGAACTGCTGACTGCTCTCCTCAAGGGGTGCATGTTACACTATTGCTGAGAGCTGGGCACACACAGGCTTTAAGGACCTTTTACCTTTGCAGAACAATGCAGAGCTCTTCATGAAAGTCCATGCTTGGGCTAAAAGATTGATCCGAAAGCGAGTCAAAAGAGAAGAAATATTTTCCTAAAAATTAAACCCGTGTATGAGCTGGACTAGTTCTGTACTACCAACAGCATCACACGTTAATTAGGGGCTCACAAGGCAATACCAGTAAGTAGAGAGCAAAATTGTTCCTCTGCTCTGGTTGCTCTGCTGACCTGGGATTTCTAAGAAAAATATACCTAAAATACAATACCCAGTTTCTGTAGAAGTTTTCCCTGAGTCATTTTCCTTTGAGAGTGCTAGTCTAAATGCCTCACATATCCCAGGGGCCAAGTTCTTTACTTCATGGTGCACTATGGGATTTATGGGAAAGCTGCAGTGAGTGGCAAGAGGTTTGTCACAGGGAAGAAGACAGGCTGCAGGAGGGAGTGGAAGCATGAAGAGTTTGAGCAAGAATTTCACAATTCTATTTCCCGTTGACTTGAAATAAGAACTATTCATTCTTAAATGTCAAAATATTTAATTTTTTTAACGTTTTTGAATCGGCATTTTCAAAAATCTGTTTTATGGAGAAGACACCATTTTCTATTCAGGATATACATAAAGCTCAAAGTATTAGGAAATTATGAGAAATAGATACTCTGACTTTTCTTCCTTAGCTGTATTTCTTTCATTGTACTTTTTGTGACTGAGCCTCAGAACAGATGTATTTCTACATAAATTTCAATCCAGAAATCTTTTGTAGATCTTTAGGTAAGAGGGTTACGTTAAATCTGAATTAGGATTAATTGGATGAAGAATCAAACTGGCCTCGGCTGTATGAATGCAAATGCTTAATTTTAATGTTTATACAGAAATCAATGAAACCCTTGTCTGTGCCAAGGCCTGACTGAGGTGGAGATTCCAAGTGCCTTTCTTTTGTAAAAGAATCCTCAAATTCTAGAAAGTATTCATCCACATTAAACAAATAGATTATTTTTATGCCTTCATCTGATGGGCTTTTTTCCTTGTAATCTGTATAATTTCATTTGATCTCAGTGACAATTACATATTCCTGTAGTCAGACTCACTGAATAATGTCAAACTTACCAAATTCAGACAGACAGGTAATGTTAGACAGTGAATGTCATTAGAAACAGCTGCTGCTGTGGCTCTCTAGACTTCAGTCTGAATTTAGATGACTCACTAGGCATCCTTGTGTCAGAGGAAAGAGCAGAAATGATAAACCATTTTCTCTTTATTTCTTTATAATTCTTTCAGGAGTAAAGAAAATACAATTTTTATTTTTGGAAAATATAAATAGTGGTGGTAGCTCAAAGAGACAACTCCAGGCCATCAATATGGTGAAAGACCAGAATGTTAGAACAAAAATGACAAAACAAGGTCTATGCCATTCCTTTCATAAGTTCAGCTGCAAACCTCTTCAGCTGAATTTTGTCTGATCATTACAAGGACTTGACATGACACAAGACCTGTTTCCCATCTGCCATAAATCAGCAGAGGCACAGAGAAGACAGATGAGGAAGATCTTTCCTAAAGGCTCTTTCCTGAATTGATGAGAGGTTATTCCTGTCACTCAGTCATGGGTTTCTGAAGAATTGATAGGGAATCATCAGGCCTTTGTCACTGTCCCCTCCATCAGTAGCTGGGAATCTTGCCTCATTCACTGTGAATTTTGATGGATAGCATGTTAAAAAAATATCAGGAGTCTTTAAATACAAGAGAGCTTGCAATGAAACCTCGGTCTTATTGTAGTTCTATGAAAATTTCTACAAGAGTAAAGGTTTGCTTTGCAATTCCCGCCCTGGAATATTTCATCTTTCTCTTTTCTCTAACTTACACATAAACAGGTAACAATCTTTACATCCTGTATGACAAGTGATATAAATTACACTCAACTCAGTTCATCATGTGAAAAACCATTTTTTGTCCTGTCTATTTGAGTCAAATGAAAATGTGTTAAAAATCTTCTATTTTCTCACTTTACTATGTATTTTGCTGAGCTGTTTTGAGAGACTTGCATTCGTATTTGTTGCCTGCCTACAGTCAACAGTGTACAATGACTTGCATTTCAGGGTACAAGAACAGGTAATGTGGAAAATAGCATGAATACAAGAAAATCCAGCTGTTCTTTGCATGCATCTGCTGGAACTGGAGAGGAAGCACCTACATGGTGTTTACTGTTGTGCTTTGACTTCTTACATAATGCTAAGCAATTTACTGTTCTCTCAGACCATTAATCAAACCTAGTTGAAAAATTAATTTTTGTGTGGTAAGAAGGGGGGGAGGGGGAATGGAGTGCAGAAACATACAATTTGAAGTTGAATTTGGCAATGTGCTCCACTTAAACCAAAGAGAACAGAATTATAAAAATACTGAAATATTTGATACTTTAACAAATTGTTTCATGTTGGAAAAGTAAATAAATTATTTCAATGCCTCCAGAAAGAAATATAATAGTTGGCTTCAAAATCATATTTCTCATTTTGCAGTTAACCGACGGGAAAAGCTGAACATTTGAATTGATTCAAAATGTTCCTGTTTGTTGGGCTGCTTGTTTTATCAGAGATAAACATCCATTTAATTTCCATCCAGACAATTTTTTGTTGTTTTCTTTCTTGAGTTTGGCAATTGATTCAAAAAAGTGTTTATTTGTCTAAACTTAGATTTAAGCTCTGGGAAATGTCATCTGTTATGTAAGTGTGTGGTTTAACCCCAGCTCCCAACAGAGCCCCTCGCAGACGCTCCCTTCCTCCCCGCTGGTGGGATGGGGGAGAGAATCAGAAAAGCGACAAAACTCGTGGCTTGAGATACAGACAGTCAAACAGGAAAACAAAAGCTGTGTGCATGAGCAGAACAAAACAAGGAGTTCCTTCACTGCTTCCCATGGGCAGGCAGGTGTTCAGCCATCCCCGGGAAAGCAGCGCTCATTACATGTGTCGATTACTTTGGAAGACACACACCATCACTTCAGATGTCCCCTCCTTGCTTCTTCTTGCCCCAGCTCTATATGCTGAGCATGATGCTGTATGGTTTGGAATATCCCTGTGGTCAATTGGTGTCAGCTGTCCCAGCTGTGTCCCCTCCTAACTCTGTGTGCACCCCCAGTCCCCTCACTGGTGGGGTGGGGTGAGAGGCAGAAAAGGCTTTGGCTCTGTGTAAGCCCTGATCAGCAGTAACAAAAACATCTCTGTGTTATCAACACCATTTACAGCAAAAATCCAAACCACAGCCCTGCACCAGCTACTGAAGAAAATTAACTCTATCCAAGCCAAAACCAGCACAGTAAGAAAATGTTCTGCAGCAAAAATCAAAGAGTAAAAGTGCAACAAGACTTATACTGGAGCTCCCTAAATCAAGCTCAGAGGATTTTATTATGGCTGCCTTCCAACTCAGATGATCCAGGAAGATGATCAGACACAAGAGATTGGCCTCTCACAATTCAACAGCAAAACTCTGCAAGAAAAAAGCCAGTGCTCCTGCCTGCATTATTTCAGGGCTGTGTACAGAGCCAAAATGGGAGCTCTGCTCAGCTACCAAAGAAATTCTGGGTAAATGAGGATATAAATCTGCTGCAACTCAGTATCCTCCATCAGTACAGCTCCTAGATATCAACTGTGCATCCTGTGGGTGTGCAGTTCAGAGTTCCCCGTGCCATGGCTGAAAGCTTGATTCTAAGAAAAGACCCAAGCTCCTATTTTGATATTTTGAACCTATGGTCTTTCTGCTGTAGTGCATAGCTATAATTAATAGCTTCTTGTTTATTTTATTCTTTAGAAATTAAGTGTTTCTCTTTCAGAGCCTGGAATATGTGTATATGATCTAGTTACAAAACAACCTGATGTTAACACATAACAAGCTGCTAAAAGTTATTATTTCATTCCAGATCCAGATTATACCTGAATTACCCCAAATGCCACAGTTTTGAAAAGGGAAATGTTTGTGCTCAGCATTAAAAACTATTTGACCAAATGAGGAAGAAGACTGGCAATATGTGCAATGGCCTGGTCTCGAAAAGAAACCTGTTTTTCCCTAAATGCTATGTTTATTTCTTCTGGTGCTGCAGATGGGATGGCTTAAACTGCAGAATAGCACGCATGTTTGAGGACTAGGCACACAGTTCTGTGCCTTCTCTGCCTTTTCTTCACACTGTTGACCTGTCCTAGTTTCTTTTTATTCATTTGAACATCTGTGAGGCCTCCTGATGTTTCCAGAAAATTTTATGACCATGAAGAATTTGTAAATTTAATGCATCATTTGAATAACATATCATTAGTAAGATATTAGCAGCATTAGGCAATAAGAGCAAGTATGCCTATTCTGCAAAACTGTAAATTTTCTTTAAAAGACTGACAGACACTAAACAAGAAGCTGATGTTGCTCAAAATCCATGGGAATATATCTTTGCATAGACAAGAACGAAAACTTGCTATGTGTGCAGTTTCAGAGAATACATTAAAGAAAGAACCTCACAACTACAAAGAAAGATCAAATTCAGAAGGTTTACTATAGGTGGTTTACTATAGAAGATTTACTATATAATTTGAGAAGAAAAAGTCCAGCGGCTTTCTACCTTACATTCCTTGGATTAATAGCCATAATTATAATTCACAATGTGAGTTATTAAAAATGTGCAAAACATCATGACAAATAGATGTGCACTTTGGGGAAATGAGAAGAACAACAGTTTCCCAGAAGCCAGGGTGCTCTGTATGAGGAAGGAGAGGACATGTGAGTGAGACTGCCTGAGTTTTAGGTTTTGAGCACCTATTGCAGAACAGGTGATGTGTACTTTTGGCTTCACTGCCTTACACAGTGTGAGTTTAATCATGTCTGGCACCAGCTGTTAGTTTGAAATTACACTAATGAATGTTCATTTTCTCCTCTTAATCTACTCTGCTTTGACAGCTAACAAAGCCTGTCTCCTTATTAATTTGCATGTCACCTCCTGCCTTCACCCGCTGCCATGGCACCACCCTCTGTCAACCCCACCAGCCTCTGTCAACCCCACCACCGCAAAGTTTTGTTTCCTTTCAAGTTTTCTAGAGCATCTACCTTCTGCCAAGCATTCAGAGAATCTGTTCCAGAGCCCCTGGGCTGGAAGGGACTCTGGAGACCATGTGGTCCCAGCTACTGCTGAAAGCTGGTGTTCATCCAGGACCTCATCAGCCCAAGCCTGGAGTGTTCCTTCCCCTAGATACTTGAACAGTAATGCCCCTAGCTCCCGTCACATCCCTTTTGGTCCTTCACCAGCGCCTCCAAGCACTCACCACCTACCCCACCATGGTCTGTGGCTGGGTGGAAGGCAGCCTGGGGCTAGTGAGCCACATGTTCATTGGGCCAATGTGCCAACGGGGCTGCCAGCAGCTCACTTCCCAGGAAAGGGAAGGGAGAGATGTGGCCCTTCTCCCTCTCAGCACTGACAAGTTTTCCCTTCTCATCTGGGCATTCTTTGACGTGTGACACATGTGGGACCTTACTGCCCCTGGCAACTACACCTCTATCAAATGTGGTTGAGCGTGGGCTGTAGGCTCGAAAGCTGCCAGGACCATGCTGGCAAACAGAGGGTGTGGTGCTCTGGGAACTCCCTGTACCTCCCATCTGGGTGCCTCACTGCTACATACTGAAGTGCCCCCTCGGAGGCACTAGGGTGGTATTAGGGTGAGAGCAAAAGAACGCTTGGAGCACGTGTCTAAGGCTCCCCTCAAACCATCCCATTCCAAAAGCCAGACTCTGGAACAGAGCAGACCTCTCCTCTGGAGAAGAGAGGTCTCTCTTCATGTCTCAGTGCTAACAAAATAACCATAATTGCTACTAATAATGACTGCTTTTAATGGAGCTGTGTGTGCATAAAGATGGAAATGTTCCCTTTATGAAGGTTTGTAAAAACAGCAGCTGCAGACAAGTCTCCTTGTCTCCTAATATTTCTTCATTAATCTTCAGGCTTCTGCTAGTGCACATATTGTCTTCACAAACACAATACAGAGCAACTTCTCCAGTATAACTGCAAGAACCTCTATCAGTATTGTGTTTGCTTGCCAATACCCATCCTGTTAGTTACATGTCAAAATGGCCTGACAGGTAGAATAAAATTGGTGTTGACATCAGGTAGTTCTATTTTCCCCCTTAACTGGAGCTAATAAACTGGTCTGTTTAAAGACCCAGTAAGAGAAAAGGTCTAGGGATGTTCCTCACCTTGAAAGAGTGCCTTTTCACAAGGCCTCTGTAATAAAGGACGAGGCTGGCAGAATGGGCTCTGGTCTGCTTCAAACTGTAAGATCATATGATAAACTTACACACATACAATAACTAACTGCAGTTGTGGCCCCTCCTCAGGCCATGAAGCCCTGCAAATTTTCAGTACCCTTACTGGGATCCTACAGATAAAAGTCTTGGAGTCAGAAAACTCTTGAGCTAATGCCTTACTTTGCCACGGGGATTGTGACAAACACCTACAAACAGCTTCCCCCACCTGGGGGGAGAAGATTCACAGGACTGGCCACTTCTCTTTTTTGTGGGAATCTAGTGTCCCATGGTTTTGAGTGGGGCATTTCTGGGTCATGCACTGGACTAATGTCAGAATCACCCCATGCCAACAACGTGGAGGGGACATGCGCCCACGTGGACCAAGGACTTTGGAAGCACTGAGCCCAAGCACCTCAGTGTGCCTGCACAGAGCAGTGACACAGGGGCAGCAGGGTACCATGTCTGATCTGACAGTGTGGGCAGGTCTGGGCCAACTTCAGCATTCCTGTGAAAAGTTCAGTGTAGCTTTTCACACCACAGATCCCAATTCAGCAGAGCACTGAGCTCATGTGCCCCAGCGACTTGAGTAGGGTTTGAGGTTTAATTTCTGGCTTTGCTGAACTCAGTTTCATCTGTCATCTGACAAAGAGTGGCATCAGAAGCATGGTGTGTCTGGCACCACCAAACTTTGGAAAATATCCTGGCTTATGTTATTTCAAAAGCAGTAATTTTGTTTCTTAAAATAAGAGGCTATTCAAAGACACAAGAAGGCAAATAAAAACTAAAAGTACCAAAATATGGATATCTGTAATGCATGCAAAGAGTGATTTTTCAGTTCAGACATGCTTTTTATGAACTGTTCATGGACTGTTTCACTGTAACTATGTGGTTGACCTGAATAGTTCACAGAACAATTACACCAAATATGGAAGATGGTAATTTCTCTGTCCATGCAAATTTGAGGAGATATGAACTGTTACAGCATTTTTAACTCTGAAGGACAGCATTTTTGTTAGAATCAATTTGGTAAGTAATGTGCTTATATTTTGGTTGTGTGATAAGCTCTTTGTTTTGTGGAGGGCTACACATGTGGCTTCTGGGAGAAGCTGCCAGAGGCTTCCTCTATGTCTGACAGAGTCAATGCCACCTGGCTCCAGACAGACCCACCAGCAGCCAAGACCAAGTCCATCAGTCACAGTGCCAGTGCCTCTGGGATCATGTATTTGAGAGGGGAGGAAAAACCCTGCTGCAGAGCAACACCTGGAGAGAGGCATGCAAACAGGAACAGCTCTGCAGGCACCAAAGCCAGTGTAGAAGGAGGGGGAGGAGGTGCCTGGAGCTGAGATTCCCCTACAGCCTGTGGTGCAGACCACGGTGAAGCAGCTGTGCGCCTGCAGCTCATGGAGGTCCATGGAGGAGCACAGATCCACCTGCAGCCCGTGGAGCAGTCCCATGCCAGAGCAGGTGGATACCCAAAGGAAGCTTGTCATTCCCCGGGATGCTGGAGCAGGATTCTGGCAGGATGTGCGGCCCTGTGCAGAGAGAAGGGCGCCTACGCTGGAACAGTTTGCGAAGAACCGCAGGCCATGGGAAGGACTCAGGTTGGAGAAGTCCATGGAAGACTGTCTCTCAGGGGAGTGACCTCACACTCAAGCAGGAGAAGAGTGGGAGGAGTCCTTCCCCTGAGGAGGAACAAGAGGCAGAGACAATGTGTGATGAACTGACTGCAAACCCCCATTCTACTTTTCCCTGTGCAGCTCAGGGGTGGAGGTAGAGAAATCAGAACTGAAGTTGAACATGGAAAGAAGGGAGGGGTGGGGGAAAGGTGATTTTAAGATTTGGTTTTATTTATCACTATTCTACTTTGATTTTGATTGTTAATAAATTCAATTAATTTCCCCCAAGTCGAGTCTGTTTTGCTCGTGATGGTAACGGGTACATGACCTCTGCCTGTCCTTATCTCAACCTATAAGCCTTGTACTCCATTTTCTCTCCCCTGTCTGTCTAAGTAGGGGAGTGACAGAGTGGCTTTGTTGGGCACATGATGTCAGCCAGGGTCAATTCATCAAAGGGATTTTTTTTTCTAAATACTTCTGAGGTGAAGGCTGGAAGACAGACACTGATGCCAAAAAGCTATTATCACTACTGTGCTTCACAATCACAGAATCACAAAATTATTTAAGTTGGAAAAGACCTTTAAGATCATCGAGTCCAACTGTGAACAAAAGAGTGGTCTCACTGATACTTCATAAACATCAACGTTTAATCAAGGGAAGAGGTTTAATGACATAACAAAGGAATAATTTCAGTTGTTAAGCACAGGGGGTTTTAACATAAATATTTTCATTAATAGTGAATTAAATAAAAAAAACATTGAAGGACAATGACTACCATATTTCCTCTGAGGCCAGAGTGCTGAAATGACAATGAGATAGCAGAGAAGAAAAAAAAGCTGTGCCATGGGGTTCTGTGCCCTTTCTGTCACAGTGACGACCACCACTATGACTACCCCGAGAGGTAAGCCCCGGGTCCTTCTCTTGACTCCTGTTTATGCTTCCCTATTCATGCTTCATTCTGGTTCCTAAAGTTTTCTCTTTTCATAGGAAAGATCTATCACACAGTTAGATCATGCTTTAGATTAGCATAATGAGTGATGGAGTGATGTGGCTTGCATCAGGTTTTGAGCCTTTGACTTTCCTATGCTGAGTTGGTGGAAAGGCACCCTTTGTTGTTTCCTCATAATGACGGAGGCAGCCAGATGGGGATGGAAAGTAAACAACTCACAAGAAACATGCATTTCATGGGTATTACACATAAAGGATGCCACCAGAAAGGTTGTATCCTCACCTAGCTGGTACATAATGCATGGCTTTTGGTCAAGAGAGGAGATCACAGAGAGTGGGAGGCTTGAGAAACACAAAGCCTTGTCTGACTCACCTGCTGTAGCTGACCAATGGAACAGGCATCCCTGCTGCCATGAGTCAGTAGCAGATTCAGGCCAAACAGCATCTTCACTACTTTTGTGGTTCATTTTCTCCTAGGTTATCTTTTCTCTTGTCTCTGGAGCTCTCTGCCTGGCTCTCCTACTTTTGAGAAGGAGATGTTCCTGCACAGAAGACCTCAGCTTTGCTCTCCTGTGCCCATACCTGGTACTTTCTCACTGTGTACTTGCTCCGGTTCACTCACTGACCCTCCCTGGATATGGACTGCCACCACTGCCCCTGTGCTCCCACAGCTTTTCTGTCCCCAGCAGCCTGCCTCCAGCCATAACACCTGTGGCATGCAACTTCCAAAGGCTGATACATTTCAGTGGATTTCTTTTTCTCACAGTAAGATGAAACCACTGGGGAAAAAAAACCCCAAAACCAACAAAAACCCCCTAAACAAAACAAAACAAACAACACCCCCCCTCAAAAAAAAAAAAAAAACAACAAAAAACCCACCAACAAAAATCTGCTTTAAGTGAAAACATTTTAGTTAGCTGCAGGTTATTAAATCATTCTAACTTTCGGTGAAATGTAGATTTCTAAAAAAAAGTATTATTTTAAACTTGAGAGTTGGCAATTTTTGTGTTAAAACTGTTGGAAAAAATGTTGAAAAAATATTTCAACAAAGTCCCTTCTCCCTTTTAGACAAAACTGGTTGCTTAACTGAAATGTGTTAAGCCTCCTTCCACAATGGATTTGAAGGGAATTTATTATAAAGAACTGTCGTATTTAAAAATATGTAAACGCAATTGAAAGTCTGAATCAGTTAATGCTACAAAAATTTTCACCCAACAATAACTTCTCACTTCTGAGGTTGTCACAAGCACCAATTAGATGTAGGCACAAACAATAGCTTTGAAGCTAAGGATTTATAATCGTCACAAAATTGTATCTGTCTCCTTCAGGTTCTGGGACATGTAATAATTCCCATTGAAAACTGTTGGTCTACACCAACAAAAGAGCCTTCCCATACTGTCCAGTACTCCTTTATAGAAGAAAGGCTTGTACTCCTACACCATAATTAAACATTATTCTGAATCTAAGGTTGACTGAAATTTTTCTGAACAGCATATTTTTATTAGAGAAAATATGCAGTGAAACTGAATATTTTTCCACAGGAATATATTGAATTTTATAAGAAAATAATGGAAAGAATCAATGCCTTGAAGAAATTCAGTGTGCTTCATTTGGACTTAACAGGTTATGAATGAGGTTGAAGCTATTCCAAACAAAGGTCTTTATGAGATGAAATACTTGAAAAAGAGCTGTTTGAAATTTTAAAATAATAATTTCTTGAATTCTTACTTCATGGGGAACAAAAAAAATGTTAAGTTTTCCTTTCAATTCAGGTCAAAAGGAAAAGTCAAAGCAGAAATCTACCACAGAGGAGGAGTTCTCTATACTGACCAATTCTATTGCAGTATCATTAGCAGAACACCATGTACAGTCTGACCATAAAGTCATACATATTTTCTTATTTGTGTAAGTTCCCATGTAATTTTACTCCAGAATTTAGAAAAGCTTTAAAATAGTCACTAGCTAATGCAGGTGGAAAAGAAAACTTGCTAAGTAAATGTAATTTGCATTTTGATACCTCTGTAAACCTGCACAAAACACTTCCTTCTGCGAGGAGTTTGCAGTTTGTCTCTGTGAATTACTAAGATGAAGACTGACCATAATTTAAATATATTGCCTTTATGCTGATGATAATCTGAGCAGAAACACCAAGATAATGTGTTTATCTGCCAGTAATAAATGGAATGACAAGCCATGGATGAGCAATAGCTGGTGCTTCAGACTGCAGGGATGGAGACATGGGCTTTGGTCTGACAAGCCATCAACTGCTCTTGATCCAGGTTAAGATATCGCTAAACTGCTGTCTCCCAGCTGCCCATCACATCTTCCTCTCTAAATCCTCAATCTCTGCTGGTTTACCAGCTCAGCCAAGAGCTCTGGGTTACCAAGGGAAGCAAGTATTTCACATAGCAGCAGGTTTTAATTTGGACCACTGTGCTGAGGCAGATTACTGACTATGAGCCAAATGGGCAAGTTAGCAGAAGCTGTCTCCCCCAGCAGGATCCTTTACACTGTATGCCCTTTCCCTCCGGGACTGCAGCTGGATGCATGTAACCCTTCATGCAATTTTTGGTGGAAGCACTCAAATACTTCTGGAACGAATCCAGAAACAGGCATGCCAGTAATTTTAGGGTAGTCTGTCTTGCAATTTCAAGTTAAATCTTTCGATAAAATGATCATCATAGCTTTCACTTCAAGGGACAATTTTAAATGTTACAGTGTGCAGAAAAACTAACACGTGTAAAGGCTTGAAATAAAAGAAATAGGAGCTACTGAACATTTCAGCTAGTGAAAAACTTCATTGAGGCAAATTTATTTACAATAACAGAGTCACTCTTCCCTGCCCCGCTCCAAGTACACTACCTGTTTGCATATTTCATTAAAAACTCAATTCCAAACCATGTTAATTCAGGATGGCGCCATGTTCCCTGGAGTCAGAGGTTACTTACTCTATGATCCAATTCTCCTCTACCAGTTTTTCTGGCTAAGGTTTTTCTTTTTTTTTTTAAATACAGAAGATACCATAAAATCTGTAATGTCTCCAGAGTATCCAGATTATAGGGAGCTGGATCTACAGCTCCCATTAGGAATTAATTTTCTTTTGCGACCATCAAATTGGCCCAACAAGAAAACCCTCCTTTTTTCATTGATATTGAGAACTTACAATATTGCATTCTTCTCTAGGCATCAAATATGCCTCACTCTACAGTCAAATGTTTGCAAGAAGTCACACACAAAGACTGATTGCAGATGAAACAAACTCAGCATTTCCCTGTAACAGCTTTTTGAACAAGCATTAAAATACTTTTGAGGTCTTTGTACACTCCTAACATTAAATCACATCCATCTCAGGAATGACAGCAGAGAGGTTACCTGCTCCAGCTCCTGCGGCAGCCCCTTTGGTCGCCCAGCCTCAAAGAGAACGCCGGGGCCTGGGAGGGATCTCTGAGCACCAGGCAAACAACAGGCATGGGCAAGGGGAGGCAAGAAATGTTGTAAAGACACACCTGAGGTTGTAGAACATGCAGCACAATGGCCAACACTGTTGTTTAGACACCTCCTTGTTTTTAAAATAAGATTTTGTCACTCCATCCCAGGAATTTTTTGCTTTTGGTTTTTGACTTTATTTAAACTCTCACAGAAGAAAGTACAGACAAAAGAGCAAGATAAATGCTTTTCCTTGCAGTCCTTTACTTTTTCCATCCTCTGGCAAATCTGGAAAAATTAAAAACATTTAAAAAGTAGTGTGAAAATTTAAAATTATTATTTGAAAATTAAGTGGAAATTGGGACTTTAAATATGAAATTGAGTTAGTACCTTTTTCTAAAGAGTCTTCTGAATACGTAACCACTTTATTACTGAAATTTAGCAAATTCTCATGGCTTTTCTCAATCTGATTTTGATTCCTTCAGTTCACAATTAGGTTATTTTGTGGGATGCATGAATATCAAATCTAGTCACTGGATTCTGCTGTTTAGTTAAATCATGTCAATGTCTGATAAAACCAGTTCCACAGTCGAAAAGTTTAGTGGATCTAACTGCATCGTAGCTTTTATTTTATATAGTTGCCCAAAAGTTGCTAAGGATGAAACCCCATCTATACTGATAAATGGAAAAGGAGCAAAAGCAGTGTTTAGGATCCAGGTGTTCAGATTTGTCAGTGTCTCTTACAATTAAATTTTTCTGCATTGAAGAATTCAGATATGTCGCAGCAGCTGCCTGCAAGCCCGTAAGATTTGCATGTCTGATGTGAGGCTAAAGACGAAGTTACATTGCTGCTGAGCCAAGAGAGCAGGTTTCCTACATGGCAGTTTCTGAATCCCAGCTGCCATCATTTAGCTGATACTCAGCCCAGAGCAGAGTGTTCAACTATGGAGTTTTAGCATCCTCATTTACAAGAACAGTAATTCTTGCAGCAACCCTCTGCAATGACTTGGCAGAAATGAAACTAAGGAGCAATCACCACAGGTTTTTACTTTAGCATTACTATTACAGCTAGATAGCAAACTAACCATGATTAGAGAGGCAAAAATCCCATTAAAATCAGTTTGTGTTTTGTCTACATTATTTGGACTGATACTTTATATTATTTCTAGAGCAGCCTGTCCAGTGATGTGCATAGAAAGAAAAAAGTTCTGTAGTGATGGTAGTTTACGGCTTTAATGACACACTTGTAGTCTCGAAGGAAAACAAACAGCAAAGAATCTGTCTCTGTCTGATCAGACAAGGTATGTAGTGCCAGAAAGCACACGACAGTACTTGCTCCTACAGGAGTTATAACTAGATGACATTTACAAGCATTCAGCTAATGAATTATGGGGTCTTGAAACAGGAGTTCTCTAATGGGAGCACTATAATATTCCAGAAGAACAGATTGTTTTATGCTGGGGCATCCTATAGTGATGATAATAGCAAGATTTATTATTCAAAGCCCAGAGGGAGAATACTTTGTAGATCAGAGGAGAAAATATTATACCATGTTCCTAGTGCTTATGAGATACCATGACACAAAATACAATATCTGCTTGATAGGTTTCAGGTGGTAGAGGTTTAAATGGCAGCTGCCTCATGGCAACAAGGTTTTATGAACTAGTTTATCTCTTTAAAGATATATCTGAAAGTCACCACATTGACATTAAACAAGTGAAGAAATCAAAGAGAAGACACTGTGACATTTTGGAAATGGACTCCAAAACAGATGCTAAGTCTGAAAGTCACAAGATTGTAAATGCACTCAACAAACAAAGTCTTAGAAAAACAGTACTAGGGTTTGCTTCGGCTTCCAGATTAAATGTCAGTTATTGCTTCAGACCTTGTTATGTTAAGTTTTCCACACAACAACATGGACTTCCTTTAGAAAGACAAAAACCCCAAAACTTTAGGAAAATGTGATCCTGTTAAACCAGTGGTTAGTTCACCTTGGAATTCAAAACCTTCGAAAACCAATGTCATCATAAAATACCTTTTGAGGGCATAAATAAGCAATTCACCATTGCATCTGATTTATTCTATTTTTCCTAGGAGGACTTAATCTAGCCTCATCTAATTCTAAAGAAAAGGAGATCATGGCACCATAAGGGGCAAGGCATATTCCATATTGACTATTGCTCATGTGAGGAACAAAGACACCTAGGATGTATCTACAGAGTGGGTCTTGATTTCATCATAGGGGGTTATCCATTAGAGGTTATCTTAAAGGGACCTGAATTTCCTTTTGTGACTTTTACTATAAACTATAGCTGTTTTACATTTACTCATCCATATGAATAAAACTGATGGGGAAGGATAAGAAATCCTTAAAAATGCATTGCTGGCCTTTCATCTTCTTCAAAATCTTCAGCCTAATAACATGAGCATCTATTTGCTGTAGTTAACTTCATCTTCTCTTTGTGGAGTAGGGTAGATTTTTGCCATGCAATTTTTTGGGTTTTGGAACAAAGTGACAATGATTTCTTAGCCTATCAAATGGCAAGTGATCTTCCTCAGCCTTATGCAGTTGTTAGCGCTTACAAGGTCTAAGGTCCATAAATCTGACAGGATTCAGTCCCCTGCTTCCAGGCAAGAAATGAAAGTTCTGCCTAATTAATCCTTCTGCAGACCTCTTTCTTTGGTATTGCAAAATATCTTTAACTGGGACATTCCCAAGCCTCCAGCATGTGTGTTTATGAAGCCAAAGAGCTAGCTACAGCCCCAGTAACTTCCATGCACAGCTGTGACAGGAGGGAGTTACGGGCTGAGAGCCCAATCAGTGAAGCAAGTTTTTATTTTCGTCTGTGCAGCTGACCTGGATGTTCAGTTCTGGGTATGTTGCAAGGGTGTGAAAGGGGTAGAATTTCTGAATCCTGATCTGTTTTATTATGGATGGTGAAAGTTCTTCCTTAATTTGCAGTCTTGTTTTTGAAATTCACTATTTTTGCAGAACTGAATCAAGACAATGACATGCATATCAAGATCTCTCCCCAGATGACTGAGCACTTGGGGAATTCCCTTCCCCATTCCAACCAAGAGGCTGAGAGATTCACTAGCATTGCTCACTGGAGTTCCCCAGCATCATTTGCTAGAACTTGATCTCTGTATATAGGGCTTGGGGGGAGGGAAGGCTTTGTCCTTGGAAAAAGGGTGTGCAGGATGCCAGATTTAACCTGTCATTGTGGGCACAAGCAATTGATATGAAGGACTAACCTATCTTCTCTGTGCAGAGAGTCTCAATTGAATCAACCTGCTTAGAAAAAAAAAAAAAGTGGCATAAAGGACATTACTGTAAAAGGCAAATGTTACAAATAGCTTAAAAATAAGCTGTTACTGTACATCATTTTGCCCATATACTTCTAAATATGAGCATTCTTCGTAATATCACTCTCTTGGTTAAATCCTACTAGAATTCTTCCTTTTAGGATCATATTCACAGCCCTGTGTCTTTCATTTTCATGCCAAAACTGCCTCTGATTTACCTGCTTATGATGCATCTGTCAATTTTGTCATGAAGAGGCAAGAGTGTATTAGCCATTCTTTGAAACAGCCACAGTGGTTACTTGTCTTTGCATCTGTAAGTCACCAAAACAGACTTTCTGAGATACATGGAAGTTTGTTCCATGTAAGAGTAAGGTCTGGCAAGAAAATAATTTTATTTTTATATAATACATAAAAATTACATATAATTATCTGTCATATAGAAATATAATATTTAAAGTTATTGTATGTAAATATGTATTATTCTATATATTATAGACAGAAATATAAGCAAATATGGATATTTCTTCTTGTCAAATGTGCAAATACTAGGGACCAAGAAAATCTTTCCAGCTCACTTAATTAAAAGTATATCTTTCAAACCTGAGCTCAAACCTTAAAATATCTTCTAGTATGTCTTTTACCATCCTAGTAATTCACACTAATATGTACAAATAACTTCCCCATTTTGGATGTGATCAGCATTGCTGGTAACAGTTCTGAACCATAAGTACAATTGAGAGAGTCAATAAAGCCCTATTAACTTACTTTCATTGTTCTTGTTGCTGGGTGTATCCCTTGTATGACTAAAATCGTATTTGATTAGGAATTAATTCTCAGAGACTGTTAGTACGTCTTTATGAACAATACTTCAGCAAAAAGCCCCCCTCAACTTTTGCAAGAAATGCATTGATTTGCAACGGAGGGAAATGAGCTCCAGTTCAGCTACACTTGTGCAAGCTGCCCTGGGCTGTCTACAGCTCCACGTCTTCGTGTGCAGGTTCAGGCCACTGTTGACCTCAAATGACTTCAAATGAGCCTGTCTGCAAAAAAAGTTAGTGTTCCACCACAAGTCCTCTAAGTAGCAGATAGTCCTGCTTTGGCTGCAGGACAAGCTGTCTTGTGCCTGTGGAATACATGATGTATTGGTTTGTATATATAGGTGTCAGAGCCCTCTCTTGAAAGAAGATAGCTCCTATACATGGCCTCATAGACCTGGTAGAGCTGTTCCTTCCTCTTCTTGTTCAGTTTTTGTTCCCAAGCAAGCAGTTTGGTGCATTAATTTTCATTTTAGAGAAGCATATGCATGCCTTATAATTTGCCATTTTTTATCAGAATTGTACTAATTATGGCAGAATGATCAGAAATAAAAGATTCAACTTCATTTCCCATTCACATGGTCTCTTATGGTCCTATTAAACAAAAGCTAACAGGCAACAGGGAAGCAACTCCAACTAAGTGGTTCACTAGAAACAAGAAAGTTCTATGCAGCCTACTGCAGATCACCATCATGTTTTTGAAGTAAAAAATGTGACACTGCTTTGAATTCTTATCGCAGTCTTGAGACTCAAAATGTAAAAGAACTTAAATATATTCATGTACATGTCATGATGTGGCTTGCTTTCCTTGCCACTATACTCTTTTGGACTGGCACATGTGTGCACAGCCCAACCACATGTTCCTGTATGACTAATGAACACACTGCTTCCTGATCATTCTGAAGGGCTGGCAGCTACCATGCCTCCCTGTCAGTAAGCTTTGGTAAAAACAAAAGCCAGATGTTTTGAGGCACAAATGGTTTATAGTTTACTGGGTGATCAGTGAGCTCTAAGTGCACTCCTGATAGTCCTGACTCTTCTTCTCACCTATCATGATACTACCAAAGCCAGAAATAAGCTATGCTGTTGTGCAGCAGGCAGTAGTATGTGTAAATGATATTTCACCCCTTGCTTCCCTTGCAGCCCTGCATGGCACTCCCAAGTTCAAACATTTCAGCAGTTCCACGACTTGACTTTCAGGTCCTTACCCCTCAGATAAAGCACTGAGGCAACATTTGTCACACTACCAGTTCAGTTTTGTAAAGGGAAAAATGAAAAGGAATGAAAAGCACTAGCGGCTGATGGAATCTTTCTAAGTCTTCTGAATTAATCACCCATGTCAATGCTAGCTAGCTTTTTTCTCTTACTTTTAAAACAAGTGATGTAGCTTGGAATCACTAAAACCAGAAGTCACACAGTATGGCAACGTTGTATAGCAAGAATATTCCCAAACGTATGGAAAAAAACCAAAATACTAACAGATAAAAACTGCTGAAGTGTAGCTATACAAAGAACTTGCTAGTGCGAAGGAGAATTAAATCCAGTGAAGGTGTTACATCACTGTTATTTTATCTGTTTAAGGGGCACTTCCATCTCCGCTAAAACCCAGTTTTGTGCTATTAAGCCCAGGAGGTGCAATGATCCTCCTGAGCACTGCAGCTTCTAAATCAAACTTGCCATGAGCTCAGAGAGAGGTCTTCTGATGCTGCAATGTAAAACTCAGCCATACGCACAGCTCCTCTCAAATGTGGTGTCAGAGGCCCCATCTGTTACCTCTTTCTACTACTCCAAATCAAGACACAGCTCCCTTAGGTTCGCTAGGCCTATGCTGTATTTAAACAACTTCAGGAACAATTCAATCCTAAAGTCTTGTCTAGCCTAGCTGGCATCCATAATGGAAGATGCAACTCCACATCACGGACAGTTTTCCCTTCAGACTGGAGACTGATGAAGACAGGATGAAGCCCCTGTGAAACCACAGGAGAGACCGACATGGCTGAAAACAGCTCTTCCCCATGAAAGCAACTCCTGAGTTGAAGAGCCAATATCGTATCCCAGAAAATCGTACCCTACACATGTGTATAGCACTCAATCATTTTGAATTTCTTTTGCTTAGAAGACCGTCCTAGGTCTACAATCAACCAAGGGAGTCCAATTTGGCTGTGTCGGGGTTTTAGTTCTCCTCCTGTTTTTCTTTTTCTCTTAAAGGAATTTTCCCCATACATGTTGCCAGGGGGGCAAATTACTGGGTGCTTAAGGAAAGCAAAGGACCTGGCCATAGCGGGAGGGGTGCATCTCTTTCACGTGGGTTTGTGGGCAGTCAGTTCCTGGCGTTTGGACAGAGAGAGAGGCTGCTTCTTCGGCTGCCTTCCTTCTACCAGAGAAACCCCGGGACCCCAAGCCCGCCTTCCCTGCCCCGCTGCGAGCCGGGCTGCGGCCGTCCTGCCCCCGCTGTTGCTTTGAGCCTTCGCTGCTCTGCAGCCCCGCCGTGCCCTGCCCGCCGAGATCTCCGGGGGGTTCCCAGTGCAGCTCCTGAGTTTGGATACATCTCATCTGCCACCCGGATTTGTGCTCATCCCTGCTGTTCCAGCCTGCTGTTCCCGAGGGTCCGGCCGGACACCGGGATCGGCTGCCCAGGGGTTTGTGAAGCCTTTGTCCCATCCCTTCCCGGGATCCCAGGCCGCCAGTGCCGCGTGCTCCCCGAGCTCGCTCCGGAGCGCCCCCTGCAGCCGCGGGGGAACCATCGCACCTGCCCTGCTCACCGGGAGCCGCCAGCGCCCCTGCCGGCTGCGAGCGGAACTGCACCCGAGGGGAAAGGGCCCGACAGCCGAGAAGGCTGGCACTGGGTTTGGGATTGTTTGCTGTTACTGCCATAGTTACTGCTGCTTGTTTGACTGGTTATACACACATAGATATATAATAGTAAAGAACTGTTATTCCTATTTCCCACATCCTTGCCTAAAAGCACCTTGATTTCAAAATTATAATAACTCAGAGGGAAGGGAGGTTGCATCTGCCATTCCAAGGGAGGCTCCTACCTTCCTTAGCAGACACCTATCTTTCAAACCAAGACAGGCAGGATTAAAAAATTGTTGACTTTTTAGGTTGTGGAATCTCTGGAAATGTTCAAAACCTGCTTGGATGCAATCCGGCGTAACCTACTCTGGGTGAATCTGCTTTGGCAGGGGGCTGAACTACATGGTCTCCAGAGGTCCCTTCCAACCCCAACCACTCTGCGATTCTGAAGGTATTTATATCCCAATACCTGAGTCAGAGGACCAAGAATTCCCACAAAACATCTGTAGCAACCACCCACTGCAGCTTTAGTGGTTGTAACTAGGTAGGTGGGCAATCATGCTGACACAGAAACATCTGACCTCAGAGGGTAGATTTTCCTACCAAAACCCCTTCTTATGCCAAAGACAGAATATGACGAAAAAAGATAAAACCCCCATATTCATTAGCTTATCTAGCAGCTTCTTGTACAATCAATGTTCCAGATGTTCTAAAATATCAACTGTAACTACTATAAAAAAGCTTTAGTAAAGAGATTACTATGATAACATTCTACTTCAAGTCTCTAGGCTATTTACTGGCCTTTTCTTTAATGACAGATGAAGTATCTTGTAAAAGAGGAGAGGCTTTTCTTGAAAAGGTATAACCATAAAGGCATTAAAGTATCAGACCTCTTGATGGGCCTAGGTTGAAAACACAAGCTCAAGAGCTGCAAAAAACTTACTTTGAGGTCTCTGTTGTTTGGAAACATCCTGCTGTCAAAGCTGTGCAGTGCAAATTGCATATGTGGCTTTGTGGGCAGATCTCAGCTGTTTATTTTTACACACTGCTAAATACGAACGCCCATGCATTAGTAAATCTACTTGCAAATGCATTTCGGAAACACTTGTAATTTGTTTTCCCGCTCTATATCTCCACATCGAAAGAACTTCCAGACATAAATACCCATCAGTAAAAAATTACTGTGATAGATTGGATTTGAAATTAGAAAGTGCTTAAATAATTCACATTTTGTAGAAAGTGACAGCAAACAAATTGCACTGCCTGCAACCTTAGGAGTAAATGTGGTTTATTTCACACACAGTCACCCACTTGCAGGAGACTGTTTGCACACCTCAGCAATTGCCTAGGCATTTGACGTAGACTTTGCTTCAGATAAGGGGAAAGACACAAATCACACTGCCTCAAAAATGAATTTACACTTCACTCTCCTGTTGGCTTCAGTGACAGTGTCATGTACAGAACAATAGTGGACCAGACACGGATATTCATTTTCCATTCATGAGCAACCAGAATGAAGTTTCAGTCATTTTGGATTTAAGCCAGTAGAAAATAATCCCTTCAGTGGTTCACCCAGTGAATCCTCAAAGACCTCCTGGCTTGCAGATCAATGGTACTAAGCCAAATTGTATGATTAAAACTTGCCTGTTTACCTTAAATAGCAGTTCATGAGAATGATGATGATTGTCGGGGGGGGGCATACAATGGGATAGCTCTGGGACCATGAGCAAGTAGATGCACCAAAGCACTAGAGAAGAAGCAGATTGCTCCCTGAATGACCAGAGAAGTCTCAGCTGAGGTATGAGGACAGAAGTCCAAGCCACTCACTCTCCTCACTCAAAAGAAGCAATTAAAATAAAAAGCCCCACTTCTGTCATAGAAGCCCAGTTCCAGCACAGAGCCAGCCCGTGACAAAAGCACTGCAATACCCCATGTAATTAATATCTCAGCCAGCCAGTGAGCACACTCCACTATGGTGAGAGTAAGCAGCGCAGTAACCTCACCTGTCCCACAGCAGGCATTGCCAGTAAGAGGCAGTTGTGAAAACCAGTGACTGTCTACATGGATTCTGCCCAGCAATTTATATAATTGTCTGCTGAGCAGATGAAATGATTTTGCTTGGCTTCTCTGAGTCACGGTGCCAATCCCTACCATCTTCTGGAGCTCACTTAGCTAATTATTATATACTGATCCTATAATCAAACCTATGAGGGAAAAAAGGGCCTGTGCTCAGGATCAAGGAAGACCAAGGCTGTCATGTAAGGGTGGGGCAAATCTGAGAGTGCTTATTATAGGAAGTGCTGGCAACGATGCCTCAATATTAAGGTCATCTTACGTTATGTCTACATAGCTAACATGACAATGATTACTTACATCTTTCTTTCATACTCTCTTATTCTTAGAGTAAGAAAGACTCTTCTAAGATGATAAATGTCCAAACTTGCAACAGTCACATTTTTACTTACTCCCCACCACACATGGGTGAGATGCTGAGAAGCTTAAAAGGATCTATGTGGCTAGCTCTTAAACATGCATTACCTCTCTCCAACAGAAATCTACACAGATGGCAGGGAAATAAGGTCTTCAGAAACTGGGAGCAGGCCAACAAGGTTTTCCTGGAAGTTTAAAGAAAGAGTAATTTTTCTTGTGAATTAACAAACTAATCTCCCGGCTCTGTATATTCTGTGGCCACGATTTATCTATCTCTACCTTTAGTATTTTCCTTCTGAAAAAAGGGCGTGGTCAAACTGTTTTTCCTCAGGACTGTAAGACACACTGCAGTCCCTTAAAACATGGCATGCATATCAGGAATAAGAACCTTTACAGGGGTAACACCCTGTATAATTCCTACCTAGGTACAGCCATAGGCTGAAGGACAGAACCTCCAAAGGAAGGCTCAACAACCTGCACCTGTGGGCGCATGGGCAAGTTTCTGGCAAGAAAGTTCTGGACCGTAAGTGTAACACACTCCAAGAAAAGTGTTAGAGAAGCATTGCCAGTAACACCAAAAGGCGCACTGTGATGGCTAGCAGGAAAGGTTTTGTTGAGGTGACAGCTTCAGCAAGGCCCAGCGTCTGTAGAGGCCCAGAAAGGGTTACTTTGGTTACGGGATGGATTGTGGTGGTGCTGGATCTATGCTGGAACCAAAGCTGGTGATCCAGCTCCAGGCGAGCGGAGCGCGGCTATCTGGACCCAAGACAGCAGCCGTTCTCGCTGTGCCCTCCGCCCGCGCCACCGCCGGTAGCGAACCCCGGGGGACTCGGGAGAGCTGCAGGAGCAGTGTCCCCACAGCCGGGGACCGGCTCCCGGATCTGCAGGGCAGGGCAGGACCCGGAGCCCCGAGGCCGCCGCTCCCTCCCGGCCGCCCCCGCCACTGCCGGCCCCGGCGGCGGCCGCCTGCACGCACGCGCGCGGGGGGCACCGGGGAGCGCGCGCGACATCCGGGCGCCCCGCCCCCTCCGCCGCCGGGGGAAAAGGGCCCCGCCGGCGCGCGCGCGCTCCCGGGCCTCGGCCCCGCCCCGCGGCCGCCCCGCCCCGCCCCGCGCGCGCTCGCTGGCCCTGTCTCCGGCACGCGCGCGCGCGGCCGGCGGGGGCGCGGCCGCAGCGGGGCCGCGCCGGGAGCCCCGCGGGCGGCGAGGCCGGGCCGGGAGAGGCGGAGCGAAGCGAAGAGAAGAGAAGCGGACCGTGCACGGCGGCGGCAGCCGGAGCCCGGCGGGGGGAAGGGGCGAGGTGCAGCGCAGGCTCCCGCGCCTGCTTGCCTGCCTGCGGAGCGACGGAGACGGGTGAGCCGCCGCTGCTGTCCGCGACTGGCGGGGAGAGCCGGGCCCTGGGGCCGCGCCCGCTGCCCGGCAGCCGGGCGGTAAACAAATGGCGGCCCGGCGGGGGCCCGAGCGCCCGGGGGCGTCTCCTCGCCGCCACCCCTGACAGGTGGCGGCTGGAAGAGGCTACGGGGAGCTCGGTGTGCGGCTCCGGCGGCGTCGCCTCCACCTCGCCCGTGCCCCGCGGGGCCCGCAGCGCCGGGTGTGTGCTGGCCGTGCCGGGCCATGTAGGATGGCTGCTGCCGCCCCGCCCCCGCGCCGGCCCACGGGTGGCGGCGGACTGAGCTCTGCCGCGGCCGCTTCCTCTGACCCCGCCGTGCTGCCAGCGCTGTCGGGGTGTCGCGATAGCACGTGGGAAGGGCATAGGGCTGGCGTCTGCCTGGTGCTGTGGAGACCGCAGTCGAAGAGTCGCCTTTCTGCGTGAAAGGAGGGGGAAGAGAGCAAATAATCCAGAGGTATTGCTGCAATCCTTCTCTAATCCCCCGTGTTTGTGTTATTTCCAGTAGATGTGCTCAGACTATGTAAGAGGTGGTGTTTTGTCTCGCAGTTCCTTTTTTTAATGGCAGTTTTTTGACGTGCGGTGGAGCCTTTGTTTCTCCCCTTTATGAAGGTAAAGAGGATTGTGTGGTTGTACTCCTGTAACCCCACGGGTCAGCAATCAGAAGCATACAGGGAGATGACAGCAGCTTGTTCAACGGCTCGCGTATTGGAACAGTTGTGTGGCCTCACTTCCAAAAGTTCTAGCGTCGCTGTTGTTCGCAGTAGGTCTTCAGATTCTTAAGGGAAATAACCTGTGGGCTGGTGAGGTGGCTTTCTTTTGTTCTGTAAAGCTCTACTCGGATTTGGCTGAGGAGCTTTTCATAATCCTTGTTTCCCTTTTGCTGATTATGTTGTTAATATGCCAGATAAGTGTTTGTTAGCATACTAGTCCAAACCCAGTACCCCAGAAGTAACAGCCTCACCTTGCTTGTGCTAGCACTTAAGGCAAGATGTTACTTCTGCTTTCTCTAGAATTGGTGTGGAATACTTGATGGTTAAGTCCTTCACCTGGACACCTGCTGCCTTCTGCTGCACGTTGATGTGATACACCTTAACTTGTGCTGTGATTTGGGGGATTAAGGTTCATGCATCCCATTTGATGAGGATGTTAGGTATTTATGACCTTCCCCTCTGCACCCCTCTCCCAGAAGTATTAGAAAAATATTAGAAGAACTTTGTTGGTAAGCAAGTTGAGTACCTGCAATACTGAAAAATGCACTGGCAGCTTTACTCTGTCTTCCACTCTGTATGCATGTGAATATCTGTGTAATTTCTCCATAGTGGTCAAGTTTCATCGAGAGAAGAAATAGATTAGTGAGGGTGAGTTTGGATTGTATTGCAAGCTGAGACTTTTTTGGGGTCTCTTGTCTCATTTTTTTCCAAAGTTAGAAGATGTTAGAGAATGGGAGAATCCCAGCAGAATGGGCAAAAGTTAGGCAAAAGCAGTGTTTTTACTCCGCTGCCTGAACATTCTTTCTTTTGCACTAAATTCTGCATTTACTCAATTAACTTCTCAAATTTGGGTTACGTTTCCCTTGCCTCCTACTTTGATGTTAGAAGTCTAATGGGCAAAATAAGTGCTGCGTTTAACAAGCAGTATCTGGCTGGAAACTTTCTGGACAAGATTTCTGCATGGTTTTGGACAGCCAGGTTTTTAGGTCATAAAGAGTGTCTACAACAGAGGGTGTAGTCTACAGCTTTGTGAAGAAGAAAGCATATGTTTATTAGTCGTTAGATGAGTTCCTGTAGCTGTTGCAGATTTCAGCTGTGTAAGAAACCCCTGTTTTGCATTCAGTCCAATTGAACTAAAAGTAACAAAATTTTCCTCATACCGATAGACCTGTTTCTTTGGTGGGCTCTGTCTAAAAGGATGCAAATGCTGTTTGCCTCTGGCAATGAGATCCAGTGGTATAGAGATGGGAGCAGGGAATTATATATAGTCATCATTGTACTGGTGACAATTTCCCTTCAGTTTCCTTATCTGCATAGTAAGAATAAAAATAATGTATCTGTTGGTGAGATGGTTAGATTGTATAAGGGGTGGTAAGTATTCCTGAACAGACCACAAATAAACAAATATTTACATTATTGATGGTTGCAGAGAAATCTGTGTAAGCTGTCTGAAATGTCCGGACACTGTCTAGTCTCAATATTGAATGAAGGCAGAAGACTGAAAAGTTTTGTCATATAAACTGTTCTGAAACAGGCCAAGAGAGTTGAAATGGCAGGGGAGCTCCAGATTCTGACTTACTTTGCAAGCTACTGTTTTTAATAGTTTCTGATGTGACACTTGGTGTATTGTTACAACTTTGTAGTAATCTGTTAATGCTGTTTGAAGCTTCAGTACCCTGCAAACGGCTGCAGTGGGTAGAACATCCAGTTGAGTAGATTGTGCTGTTTCTTACCAAATGTCCAACATTGATCTAAGCTCTTAATGTGAAATCGTGATTAAAAAAAAGATAGGTCTAAACTTAAGGCTTGAGAATGAGAGGCATAGTGAGGTAAGTTTCTGAGTGGTGTAGTTACAGCTGTTCATGTAAAACTTTAGGTAGTGTTTCAGGCTGATTGTGATACCTGGTTCAGACTTGGCTACAGAGGTGCTGGAAGGTGGGTGGTGTTTTGTTGAAATTCAGGCTTTTATTTGTCTATTTAGAAACATCTCTAGTACAAACTGTAGTTTTCCAAAAGTCCTGTTTGACAGAGAAATTTGTTGGTGTGATAGATTCATTGCAAATAGGATCTTTATAGAAGTGTGCTTTATTGGCAAAGCTTTAATGCTCTTACAAAACCTTGTTTTGGCTGAGTCACTATTGTCACCAGATAAGGAATGTGTTTGGATAGGATCGTTTGGCTGGAGTCTTTGGGCAAAAAGAAATAGCATCAAGCCTGCTGACATTTGGAAAAGGCGGTCTAAATGATATTAGAGATAACAAATCGATGAATCATCGTATGTCCTAAAACCCTGCACAAACTTGTAGTGAAGATGTTCTTGTATTCCAGTTCTTCATTCATGTTAGAAACATACTGAAATAGCTCATAGCTCACTGTGAGATGTATTCCCAGCTTTCTGTCATCAACTATTTGAGATGGGTGAGGTTTTGTTTAGACAATAGTTTTATTTAAAACTGTCTATTTTTTTTACTGTTTATTTTTTTTGTCTCTGTTTTGTTGGTTTTAAAACCAAGCAGCTTGGAAGGGGGAAGAGCCTAACTGTTGCTGCAAAAAGTGCCTTTCATTTGATAAGAAAGGGAAATACCTGAAAATAGAATGACGTTGTTAAAACTGTCTGTCTTATAATATCGTTTTACTTCAAATCTTTCAAAATAATTTGGGACAAACTCCCATCATTTCTACTTCAGTGTAATCTGATAAGGTATCTGTGTGGGGATGTCTGTTAATATTTTTTGGGTGCTGTCTGTTTTGGTGTGTATTAGGCCATTGTCTACTAACAAGAGTGTATTTTTAACAGAAAAAATAACTTGATATGTACAGAATACATGAGACTGCATTTCAGTGTAGGATGTTGGAGAGAAGTGGCTTTCATAGTCTATTTACTTTTAAGTTGTTTTCTCATTTTGCTATGGGACCTGGTTAAACTTGTGTAGTAAGACCTGAAACAGTATATTAATGAGATGTTTGGCCTGATTTCTGTAAGTATGCAGAGGTCAGGAATTCTTCAGCAGTAGCATGTATGAATTAAAATATTACATAAGAAGGGTTTATTTTTGGTTTCTTTTGGGTGGTGAAAACTACCTACTGTAATACAGAATGCATTATTTTTTCCAGTAGTTCTGTTTCTGGTTTCTGGGGAATTTTTTCTGCTTTTCTGGAGGATTTGTGAGTTGGTACTGGGATAAGAATGTCATTGTTCCTTTGGGCATATCACCTCAGTTTCACCTCTCTTAAGTTTTAGTGATAATCCTTGGGCATGAAAGAATAGAAAAGCATCTTGTTACAGTAAAAAGCTTTTTAATAGTAAGTAACTGCTTGGTAAGTTCCCATGTATGAAGACTGATGATGGACACATTTTAACTAGACTAAAATGCAGTTTGTAAAAGAATCAAATTTTATTTATTTTTTCTAGTTGTCCATCTGTTGCAGTCTTTCATTCGAGTTTGGTTTTTTTTCGTGAAGTGGTCAGAGCAGTGGATTAAGTGCAGTAGGTCAGAATAATAACTTTTAATAATCTCTTACAGCCTTAAATATAATTAGGTTACCATCCAGTGTGACTAACAGCTAGCAATATGCTAAAATGACAGAACTTAGGTTGTGCTTGGGAAGTCTTATTAAAAACTTTTTTATATTCCCATAAAAGCTACAAAAAAATTCAATGTTTGTAGCCCCAGATAGTGTAAGAACATGGCCTTTTCAGGGGGTTGTACATATGGAAAGCAATGTCTACACCTGAAATGAAACCTTACTTCTGATTTCATTTCTTGCAGAATCTGCAGCAATTGAGGAGTCACACTGTGTTCAAGTTCAGAAGTGCTTTACACATGAAATCTACTGGCTCTCTAGCTGATTCTGCCCTGTCACCATCTCAACAGGTAGAGTGCTTTTGTGCCTGAGCCATGCAGCAAGTGTAGCTGTTCCTTGTGCGGTTGTCCTGTGTCAGTGTGTGGCCAAGGGCACATTGAGGTCTTTGGGTTTCTTCTCTGGGGAATGTGTCAAGGAAGCAAGAATGCATGGCAGATCTGTCACAAAAGTACTCTAAAGAAAAGCCTAGTAGTTTTGCTTTTGATTTTTAACATTCCTTTAACTGAGTTTAACAGGGATAGGAGAAAGTGTTCTGTCATTTCATCAGAGCTTCTATTCTAAAATAGAACAAAGCCAGACACGTAGGGCATCAGTGGAAGGTCCTCTTCAGTCAAAGCAGTGTTTTGCTTTGGGTCATTTTCCCCTTGAATTCTATTCTTTTTATTGGCTGCAATGATTTGGGAGGAAATAATCTCCCTGTATTCTCTGAAAGGTAGGAAGATGGTTTGCCACTAAAAAGAAAGGATATTTGGGGCAGGGGAAGACATGGAAAAGTCTTCTTTATAAGGTTGGCATAAAAATGGTTGCACTTCCCTGTAATTCCAGTGCTCGTTATTTTTGCTGTAGTTAGAGATTTCTTTTCTTTGGTCTGTTTGTTTTGTTTTTTTTTTTTTTTTTTTTGTGAGGTGGATAGGTAATTTTGATTTGTGCTTAAAAAAGCAGCTGGTATATATTCCTTTGATGCTAGACCACTGATAAAACTATAATCTTTCCGGAAGTATGTGTCCCCCTGAGGTTTTTATTCTTGCAGCAAAAAGCCATGTTTTGAGTGTAACCTTTTTCTGCCACTTTTGTGTAGGACATAATAATAGCTGTAGACTGTGATGATAATGGTTGAAGTTGCATCCTACTTATATAGTCATTTGGGCTTTAGTAATTGGAGCTCTTCTCATGTTTTCAGTGATTAACAATAAATTAATGTAGACTCTTTCTAGTATGTGTAGTATGTGCAGTCACTACCAGCCAAGGAAGATGCTTTCATCTTTGTTGTGGATAAATTTATGTTTGACAATGCAGTGAACACTCATCCAACTGTTTTGAATATAGTTTTAGTTTTCCTGGTCTGCCTTGTCGTAACAGAAATCAGGGTTGTCCTGATGAACTTAGGGGTGGGGGGCAGTAATTAGTATCTTCTAAGGTTGAGAATTTAAGTTTGGCATCTGAAAGAGAAGCTCCTGACAGAAACCTGCATAGAAGATGGAAGATTTAGAAATACAGCTGTCATTTCTACAGTGTCCAAAACAAAAGGGAATTTTTTTCTATGGTTTGCATGTATTTGCTTGTGGGTGGATTTGGATGCTCCTGGGAGTTTAAACCTGTAGTACAGCTTGTGTGTCTCTAGTCTTCTACATCCTTGAAGCAGTAATTTAAGAACCTGTTGGCTTATTCAGTTGAATTTGATAGAAAAGTCTCAAAAGTAGTTGAGCTTTATAGGTTTGGTGAATAAAAGGTGGCTGAATAATGGAGGCCTCCAATAGCAGTAATGGTTGCTGTGATTTCCTGTCTTATTGGCCTCAAAGAATTCCTATAGGAGAGAGTGAGCAAGCAGGCTTTGGGTTTGATAATACTAAGTATAGTGTTTCTGTGGTATAGAAGAAGGTGAGAGCTTGCACTTGCAGCAGAAACATTGTGTGAGTCTGAAACTCTTATTATGCTATTTTAATGTTTGTGTTACAACAGCAACTGGAAATCATGTGGCTGTAGCAGCTGGAATTTTAATCCTTTTAATTATGACAGATTTTCAAGGCATGTTCTGGCTGATTTGGTCAGCTGACTGTATAGTTATGTACAATAACATCAAGTGATTGCACAAATTCTGAGAGCAGTGGTCACCTCACTGGAACGGGATGTATTTTTAGGTTTCTCTGCTAGTAACAGTCAAGTGTGTGTACTTAGGCACCCTGAACTGAAGGAACTGAAGCTGGTTGCTGACACTACACTATTAGAAAAGGACAGCTGTTCGTTCCTGCTGTAGTCATTGATCTGACACTGTCTTCTGACCATATTGTGACAAGGAACACAGTGGGATATAAACACTGTAAATATTATTGGTACATGCTTTAATGACAGGTATTTTTCTTTAGGTCAGCAATGACATTCTTTGTTAGCCTTTTCAATTTGCTGTATTAGAGGAAATGAAAGGACTTTGTTACCTCAAGCGAAAATGTTCTTTATCTCCCCTTTACCCAACAGGTTTTTATCCTTACAAGGAAATATTTGGGAAGAGGGAAGTTCTTGTTCTCAGTATAGTACTGATGATATACTGGTTATGGTTCTTTAATGGGAAATTATTAATATGTGAATGCTCTTAATCTCTGAATGAAAGAGGTGCTAAGTTCTGCAGTTTACAAAGTTAGCTTACAAAATAGAGTGAGTCATGGCCATTTGCAGATTAATCAGTGTGCTAATTCTTGAGGTCTTATCCATTTATTTCACCAGTTTGATAGGGGCATTTGTTTTTTTTTCCTTTGGAAATAATTGGCAATTTAAGAATGGAATTATATCAGAAACCTTAAGTAGTTCAAGCAGTCTAGGAACTCATGACTGCCCAAAACAGCTGTTGAGTTTGAAGCTCAAGTATTAAAATTAAAAATGCATAAAAGGACATTTAATATATTTAAAGAGACTTTGTAGTAACCTATAAATAAAATGTGACATTCTGACTAAATTGAAGTTTTGCAGCAGGTGCTGAGGAGTTAAGGCTTGTAAGCAGAACGCAGAATTTTAGTGAATGTTCTGCTGAAGGTCTACGGATGTCTGAAGATATTTCAAATTATATATTTAGATAATGAGACAAAGGATTTGAATTTTAAGATAAATAGCAGCTAATATCAGGCTTCTTGGTAACCAGTTTCTTATTTATAGAAACTGAGAGCATAAGTTACTTCATCTATTTAATTGATTTTGTGCATAACTGTTTCTTGATGAAAACAACCTGAAGCATCTGTTACAGAGCAAATTAGCATCTAGCTATTGATAAGACTTGGGGTTTTAGTGTCAGCTTTGTCTTTCATACACTGTCTGTTGGTGATATTTGATGTTTTCACCAGATTTGGTTTCCTTCTTACTTTGAAATGTCATTTGCTTATATGAAATAATAAAATTTTGAATATTATGTGTGAAAGGAGTTCAGGAACCTGAGAAAAGCCAGTATCATTGTGCAACTCAGGTTTCACAATCTGACTTTTAAAGACCAAGATAGTGTGCTGGGGAGGAGGATGTTTTACTGTCTTAATAGAATGTTCTGTGTAAGCTCATGCTATTTAAAGATAGTATTTAATGATGGTTGACTAACTTAGGCTATGTCTACCGAAATGGTGCAGGCAAACACGAGCTCAGTTTGACTGTGTTCTGAGCTGCTGCATGTGAGCCAGCTTTGGCCTAGAAGCAGTAGAATAGTGCTGGCTTAGCAGTGTGTGCTATTTTTCCAACATAATTGACATATGTCCGCTTTCTGGGTTAAGTGAAGGTGGCTTGTCTGCCTTGCTCAAAATCAGTAAAATTTTGGCCCAAATTGCTGTCATGTGACACATCTTGACATGATTGATGGTGTTGATGTGAAATTGCCACTGAAGTCCAAGTGTCACAATTGATAAGGAATGGGCTGCAGCCAGTCATGAGGGTCTGGAATGGATGTGTGCCTCCACCTGCTCTACATGCCCGGATTGTGCCCAGCACGGAGCCACGCGGTGGCAGCGCAAAGGGCAGCCCAGGCCTGCCCTTGCTGCTGTGGAGGAATACACCCGCTCCTGTGGGCATCCTCCAAGTCTTGACAGCACTACCCCCCAGGCTGCTGTCACACTGTACCCAGCTTTTTCACCCCGTGGGTAGAGGGCATTGGCAGCTCATGACATGAGTGCCCTCTTTTCACCTGGGATCCTGTCAAGTGGATAGTGAAGCTGCTTGATAGGGTGAGAGCATCCATAACCCCCACAGTGAGGCAGAGGTCATCTCGGTTACCCTCACAGGTAGGTGTGACCTGTGCAGCTGAGCCCAGTTAGCAACACACTGTCCCATCTTAAGAGAGTCATAGGTACTCCTGCCCCTAATGCACCCACATGCTGCTCTCCAAGTGGCTCACTTCTGGCCAGCTTGAAGTGAGCAGGCCATTGTTTTATGGGAGCAACAGGACTCTGTTTAGATAGATGAAGCAGGGGCTGGGCTCTCTAAAGGCCCTGGCATTATAAACGAGCAGTTGTCTTTTTCAGTGCTATTTCCATTTTGTCTTATGCACTTTAAAATACACACATAACCTGAGAGCTTCCTTTTGATCTCTGCTCACCTATTGACTTGAGGAGAAGTATTTTGGTTTCAGTAGTGATGGCAATTTCTGAGATTTTCTTTGGCCTAGCAACAGGCTGCGGTATTTGGCAAGAATTACTCAGAGAGGGCTTTGCTGGAAGAACCAAAAATATCTTCAGAGAAGTCAAATAATTTTTTCATTCTTTACTGAACATGTTTCATCTCTTTGTAGTAGATTCCATCTGACTTAATTTGCAAGTTGAAAACAGGTTGTGTGCCAGAGAGGTTTGCAAGAATGTTGAGTAAGTCAGTCACTGAGTCCAGTGACTGATACTCAAAACCTACTATTACTCAGTATTACTTACTGTAACTCAGTATATAAATGCTAAGGTATGGTGGGGGAAATTCAGCTGTGTTTTGCCTGCTAAGTGTAGCACATATGTTTTTTAGTTAAAAGTGTTCAGGAGAGTGGGTGGCTAAAATATTTAAGTTATCCAAATTACGACAGATGGGGGATGAGCACTGATTGCTACTTAAAGTTGGCATGAATTTCAAAGCATTATAAAAGAATACAAGTGAGTGAAGTGTCACACAGATTTCTATTTAAATGCTTTAAATTATTTAAAGTGGAGTGTCTAAAAGGCACTTTTGTTTCCTTTTACCTTCAGTTTGAAGAGAAGGAATGATACTAAGCAGTTTCGTTTTTATAGTTTAGAGTAATTTTAATTTAAGAAGGTTTAATGCATGAAAACTGAAGTGTTTAGTCTAAAGACAATGTGTGAGAGCACTTGTTAGCAGAATAAGGAACCATTTTTATTAATCTTAAATTCCTTGAGCATTTTATTTCTCAAGAAAATGCCTAGAGGGTGAGGAGTAAGGAAAAGATGGAACTGAGCAACGTATGTTTGAAACAGTATTTTTTAGATTTTGCTCTGTGCAAGTCATTCTGTGATACCTCTGAACTTCAATCCCTACTGGTATCACTTCCGAGAAGGAGTTTGTAAGAGCATAGGGGAGAGCTTGGTAACTTGTGTGGGCCTGCACTCCGGCTAGAGAGCAGTTCCGGACTTTCTCAGAGTATGATACAAAGACACAAAGTTTACTCTTATTTTTTTCTTTTTTATTTATTTTTCCATGCCACAACAAAGAATTGAATTTTTTGTTGGTATCAATGTGTTATTATAGATTGCACCATGGATGTATATGTATTTTGATTTTTATTGCTGTTTGGCCTTGTTATGTAGAGTTGTTGATATCCTTACACTTTGAATTGCTGGTATTGTGATCAGGGCGGCCATAGGATGCATTAAAAAATTACCTTTTGTGGGTTGAACTGGACATATAGATAGGACCATGTTGGCAACTTAAGATTTATGTAAATGGTTTGAGTGAAATAAAAGGACTTACTTAATGTGTAGTGTAATTACGTAGTATAATTGCTACCCTTGTACAACAACGACTGTAGAAAATGGAGGGGCTATAGGCTAGAGATGAAGAAAAAGAGTGAAGAGCTGTTGTAAAGGACTGCAGTCTGTCAGAAGCACAGAGTGGGGAGAGTATGGCACATGACAGGGAATTGAGATACTCACTGAAGGCTGCAGATTGCCTTAAGCAGAACTGCAAGAAGAAGGTGCCAGCAGCTTAGGTGGTAGCAGGTAGCCTGGGAAACAGGTTGCCTCTGTTTAATTTAGAGAATTGGACGGACATGAGGATGAATCTGGATTCCTTCATTTTGTCTCTGTACTCTGTGCAATTGTATCATTTATGATTTTAGGTAGTAGGCTATATAGTCAAAGGTAATGCTTTGTTTTTCATGGAATGATCTATTTGCAATGGGCAGGGAAAAAGGGCTATTCCAGAGTGAAGGATTATACAACATTTTTTACTTAAGTTGCATGTATTAGACCTGGTAAATAAACATGTACTGTGTTCTGAACTCTGATACAAATGTGTATTTTTAATTTTCAGATGAACTTTTAAGCACCATTTCTTTGAAATAAGGTGTTACATACTTGTTTTCTTAGAATGTCAACTGACCAAGGATGCAAAACTGCAAATAGTAGCTAGTAAATATTAACAATATTGAGTTAATATTCATTCTGTGCTGTTGTCTCCTTTCTCTTTGCTCAGAATTGGATTTACAATCATGGAGGAACATCAGCAACACTTACACTGTGTGAACTGTGTCAGCCGTCGTTGTATGACCAGACCAGAGCCGGGCATTTCCTGTGATTTGATTGGCTGCCCCTTGGTTTGTGGAGCAGTTTTTCACTCATGTAAAGCTGAGGAACATCGCATGCTATGTCCACTTGAAAGAGTGCCTTGTTTGAATAGTGGCTTTGGATGTCCCTTCATAGTAGCCCGAAATAAAATTGCTGATCATCTAGAAGTTTGTCCTGCAAGTGTGGTATGTTGTACCATGGAGTGGAATAGATGGCCAGTCAGTTATGCTGACCGAAAATCTTACGAAAACCTGAGTAAAGATGTTGATGAAGTGGAGCAGCTAGATATGGCTTTAGCTCTTCAAGACCAGCGCATGTTATTAGAATCACTTAAAGTAGCAACTATGATGTCAAAAGCAGGTGATCAAATACCAGAATCTAGAGAGCAAACATCTGTCAAATCAAGTGCCCCTGATACAGTGCATACCAATGGCTTGATGCCTGTAGATGAAGAGTCCTATGGTGCACTTTATCAAGCTACTGTAGAAACAACGAGGAGTTTAGCTGCTGCTCTGGATATCCTGAACACTGCTACAAGGGACATTGGTATGTTAAGTTCAAACCTCTGCATTTCACCACATGAAATGAAAGAAGATCCCAGGATTAAAGAACAAGCTTCTAGTGGCATTATTCAGGATAAAAAGTCTGACTCTGAAAATCCAGATGAAGATAATGTCGGAGCAGTTGGGGGAATTAACTTTGATAGCCTGAGTCAAAATTCACAAATGGAGCAAAATGGTTCTAGTGGTATTTGTTGTGATGTAGTGCAAAACCATGACTTAGATCTAAACCTCAGTAACTCCTCACTTTTGTGTAATGGCTTTCATGTAGACAATGAATGTTCAAAGGTGTTGGACCACAGTGAAGATCTTGGTGTATCTAATTCAAAACCGTCCAGTGTAGCAAACGGTGAATGTACTGCATCTCATGATGATGAAGCATTACAGTCATGCAGCTCCTTCCCTGTAACAGCACAAGTTGAAGTAATATCAGCTGATCACTTAGTTAATGGCAATGTTAATCATGTACTACTTCCCCATAATGCTCATGAAGAAGAAATGTTAGAGAGACAAGTGGAGCAAGAAAGATTGAGAAACATAGATGCTTTTTTACGGCATCAATCGTACAGATTCCTTGTTAACCACTATTGGTCAACACCAAAAGAAGACAAAGCTGTTGATACATCAGATTTGGAGATAACAGAAGATCCTATGGGTCTTCAGGGAATTGATCTAATCACTGCAGCTCTGTTGTTTTGCCTAGGAGACTCTCCTGGAGGTAGGGGAATATCAGAAAGTCGCGCTGTCGATGTGTATCACGTTGACTTTGGGACCCAAACATTTTCTCTCCCATCTGCTATATTGGCCACAAATACAATGGTGGGGGAAATAGCTTCAGCTTCTGCATGTGATCATGCCAACCCACAGCTCTCAAATCCGAGTCCATTCCAGACCCTTGGATTGGATTTGGTATTGGAATATGTGGCTAGATACCAAACAAAACAGCGTTCAATGTTTACATTTGTTTGTGGACAGTTGTTTAGAAGGAATGAATTTTCATCGCATTTTAAGAATGTGCATGGAGACATTCATGCTGGCCTTAATGGCTGGATGGAGCAGAGGTGTCCTTTGGCATATTATGGGTGTACGTATTCTCAACGAAGGTTTTGCCCTTCAACACAAGGGGCAAAAATTATTCATGACCGCCACTTGAGGTCATTTGGAGTTCAGCCTTGTATATCCACAGTATTAGTAGAACCAGCAAAAAGCTGCTTAATTGGACTACACAATGATCATCTGAGTAGTCTACCTTTTGAGGTGCTGCAGCACATTGCTAGTTTTCTAGATGGCTTTAGTTTGTGTCAGCTTTCAAGAGTGTCACGTTTAATGAGAGATGTATGTGGAAGCTTGCTTCAAGCACGTGGAATGGTGATACTGCTTTGGGAGAAGAGAAAGTACCCAGAAGGAAGTTCGTGGCAGGTAAAAGAGAAGGTAAGTTTGGGGTTTTTTTTATCTTGAAGGTGAAAGGGAAAGTATTACATTGGTCCTGTTTCTGCTTTTTCTCTTAATATTATATCTGTTACCACTGGATTTTGGTATAATAACCCTTCAAGAAAGAGATTGTTGTATAGAAAAAGTGAAAATTGCTGCAGGTTGTCTCAGTCTTTTCCGTACTTGGAGAAGTAGAAGTAGAGTCTGTCCAGTTTTTGCTAAAATTGTAAATTTACTTCTGTTTTTTCCAATATTTTAAAATGTTAAAAGATTACTTCATGATTTGCTTTAAGATCAGTATTCCATAGAAGTGGGAAAGCTGCCTGCAAAGTTTGCTTTTCTTGTCTGTGTAGTGTTTACAGCAATTTTTTTTTCAAACCTGTTGATATCCTATCTATTGCCTTGGTACTGAGTGCCTTAAATACTGAAATAATTTAAAACCTTTGGATGACCTTTGTGTAATACAGTTTTTACCATTTTCCCCACCCGAAATTGCAGAGTATTTGCAACACTCATTTGGAATTGCAGAAGTTGATAAGAAATAAATTGTTGTGGTTGGTCTTGCAATACCTTGTCATTTAATTTCTGATTGTATCTATTTTGTAGACACAAAAAACATTGCCTGTGTTTCTTCCCAGTGTTCAGAGAGTTTCTTGGAGCCTGAATCAGCCTGGGACTGAGAATGCTAAATTCTGTATGGTGTATTTTTGTCATGTTGATTTTTAGTGTGATTTATAGACAACATTACCTGAAAGTTTTATAGTACAAGGATGTAATTTCTTGCTCTGACTTCAGGTATCTTAAAACATTGTGAACCTAAGTGCAGCTTATTTTCTAGGTTTGGCGCTTCAGTACAGCATTCTGTACTGTAAATGAGTGGAAGTTTGCTGACATCGTGAGCATGGCTGACCACTTGAAGAAGTGTAGCTACAATGCTGTGGAGAGAAGAGAGGAGGCTGTTCCGCTGCCATGTATGTGTGTGACGCGAGAGCTCACGAAGGAGGGACGTTCACTGCGCTCTGTTTTGAAACCAGTACTTTAAGTATTGCAGCCACTCCAATTGCACATACACTCAAGCACCTGATATAACCTCGGTAATATTATGAGACACTTTATTAATGTACTAAAGATACTTTCTAGCTAAATCTACTCTGTCACTGTGTATATAAGGTTTGAAGTGACATTTATTTTTTATAGTACTGTTTAGCTGGAAAGTAATGAAAGTTGCCTTAACGTTTGAAAAATTCGGAACTTGCTGGACAGGGTAGTTTTATCTAACTTATATAATTTAAGAACAAAATCCTAAGGTGTGTTTTCTGATTCACTGGTGCCCATGTTGCTGTTGACTGATAACATTTCAAAAATGGCCTCTAAATGGTACCTGCATTTGGATAGGAAACACTGAATTGTAGTGAGAGAAAAGTCCTATCCAAATTCTGTACCTTCTGTATCTGGTCTATTTTTTTTTTTTTTTTTTTAACAGATTATAATCCAAATATTTGAAAGATAAGGATGAATTCAAAACTTTATAATAGATGTCTCAAACACAGCTTTTAAGCACATCTTTTCTCATGAAATCAGTGTTCTACTGCTCTTCCTAGTTAACAAGTGATCTAGGATCAGCTTTTTTAAAATAAAGGTTTTTTAGGAATGATCTAAGTGAACTCAGATTTACAGCAGCTTAATTTTTAGTACAACTTTGTTTTGACATGTCAACAATTGCTATTTTTCTTCTGAACTCTGGGAGCAAAACTTTTAGAGCTAAAACCATGGAATACTAGTTTTTACTCTCACACCTACAATGATATCAATGTCAAATGTTCAGAAAATTTTTCCGTGTCCTGCAGTTGGCTGAGGGTTAAATTGCTTGAGAAGTCAGAAATTCAAAGTATGTGATGAACAGTTATGAATTTACAACGCAGCTAATGAAAGGGCTTTACTTGTTCTATGGTATTGTGAGATGTATTGTCTCCTTTTCTGTTAATTCGTCTATAAAAATGCTGCTTTTTAAAGGAGCATTTTAAATTACTGGTATGTATAGCAAATGTATCATCTTCATAAGATGAGACATGATTTGTTAATTGCATAAGGCATATCAGAAACGTTATGTTAAACCACATTTGTTAACCAATAACTTCAATTTGCTTCCAGTCTTCCATAAAAAAAAGATCCTACAAAGCATTTGTGAACAGAGAATACATGCTATGAAAAATGGCCTGGTATAGCAAAACTGTAATAACTTGAACTGACTTTCCAACTTGTTTGTATTCCTGTCGGTGTCTCTAGCCTGTTGCACTTAGCAACTGTGCCACAAAGCTAAAACAGAAACAGACCAGAGCTTGGAACAATGAAATACAGTACGTATTTCCATTATAGGGAAAAAAAAAGAGATTAGTAAGGAGGAGATGTTTACAAAAATGGCTAAATTTATTACTTGTAATTTCTGTACCGGACACTTGTTTATGGCTAGTCTGGCTGCACTTCACAACTTTCGTATCTGTGCATTTCCCATTCTGGATTCAGTCCAGCTAAACATTCACTGCCTTTTTGCTATTCAGAGTGCTACAGGTGCCCAGAAAAAAAAAATCTAGTTCTTCAGTGCCATGAGTTGAAATTATAAGAGCTCAAATAGAAGCTTTGCCTGGATCTTCAAACTGTGTGTTCTCGTTCCACAACTTCTCTTCTTTCTTGTTTGAAGAGAAGAAAGGAGTAAACCTTCTACAGAAGTTAGCAACATTTGCAGTAATTCTTAGCTGTTACCACAGTTATCTGGAAGGGAGAATCTAGATTCAAGTACAGATCTGACTATACCAACTGGGTTTTAGGTAGGAATCTTACACCCGCAGCCCAGTTCTTTGAATGCACTGAAGTGCTCATGACCCACAAATTCTTCGGTACAAGGCAGGAGAGAAACTTTCAGTTCTTGTCTTTTAGCTCTAATGGCTCCTTGCTGCTGCTCTCCAATGTTTAAAAGTACTTGTGTGACTGGAAGGATCCTGAGTGTTGAGGAGATAATGCTTGCATTTATGGCTAAATCTACTTTAAAACATCTGTCTTGGGTTACTGGTATTTTTTAGTGAGCAGTGTGGTGGTTTTGGTACTCTACATTCTTTGTAACTCCCCAGAACCCTGATGAGTACAGTAGGCAGGCACGTGTCTTGGTGCTTTATGGAAAAGAGGATGTTCAGTTAGAGGAACTGGTGTTAGAACTTTGCTTGTAGCACAGTGCAGAACTGCATCTAAAGTATCATCAATTGTCGATCCATTAAAATGGACTTTTTAAGACTCTTCTTAAAAAATAACACTATTTCTCAATACATGCACTTTTATTTTCAAATGTAGATACAGGCTTTTTTGTTAAATTAGTTTATTTTTTATGAGAATCCAGAGCTATTAAAATATCTATGTTGTAAACAACATCTCTGCCTTGTAAACTGCTCCAAATGCAGGAATACAGTATACTGAGGATAAAACTTTTTTTTTACACTGCTATGCAGTTTGTAAAACATCTGTGGTGTATAGTCAGTCTATCAAAATGTGACTTGTTCAGATTTGCCCTTGAATTTTAAAAATGTCATATCCCTTTCCTGGTACATGTTCCATACAGCATATATAGACAGCTGTTGCAGTCTTTCTTTTACTTGATACCACATTGCTTTGTTTAAAATATTATGTTTTCAATCATTATGCAATATTTTTTTCAATGTCTGTTGAAATTCTAATAAAACTTTTGGAGTTTCTCTTTTAGTATGACTATTTTCTTTAAAGAAAATATCCCCTGACTTCTGGTGTTCAAGCATGGTGCTCAGTGTCTGCTTATAGGATTCCAGTAAGTACTCAAAAAATAAAGTTACATACAGGAAACTATCTACAAACATTCAAACATTGGATAATTTGGAAGTGATTAATAATTATACACATTCATTTCAGTATGAAGATTGGTCAGTCATTTTTAGGTTATCTACCCATTTCTATTGCTTTGGTCTATTATGCAGCATAGACTCCCTTCCACAATTAAAGATTTGAGTACATAACATTGAAGACATATATTGTAGCTTGTACGTTTGTTCTCACTGATTTTTCTGAATAATAAATTGGAAAGATTATCTGATCAATATGATATGCTGCTGGTTTGCAAAGAACATTTTCAGTGTGTTGTTTCGTGAGTAAAGTTTTTTGTAGAAAGTTGTTGGTTAGAATAGTACAGAAACAAAAATGTAGGGTGTTTAGATAATGGTTGTGTTTCAGCTTGCTTATGGAATGGCAAAACATAAAACATCATTAAAATAGAAGACTGCTCAGAAATGGACATTTTGCCCTGGCATTTGCTAATACTGGCATGCTAATAGTCTTTACAAATAAAAATGGTACCCATACTACACTAAGTTCAGCCTTAAAAACTTGTGACTATTTCACTTTTTAGACAGACCACATTTTGGTTTTCTCCCTCCATAACTGGATTAGATATTCTGCTGTGTAAGGAAATATTTTTCTTTCACTTTACCTTCCTTGATGCTTGAAGTATTCTAGAGGATTTGCCTGTACGTTTTAGGTTGTTTTTTTGAGATTACTAGTGCTGAAACTGTCTTCCTGACTCTTCTGCATGTAATTTTCTAAAATGAGATTTAAGTTCAGTGGAGAGTTCAATACCTGCCGTAATATCAGATTTAAATTCCTTTAGTCAGAATATCTGTTCAGGTAGCTTTGATCATCTTCAGATGAGCAGAAGGTAGCAGTTGTTTACAGCACTGAGGAAAAAAGTAGTATTCAGATAGGATTTATAAAAAGTTATGGCATGTAAAGCAGAGTTTGAAGAATGGGAGTCTCATACTGTGACCTTTTGGCATGCGGTGAATATTGAAGCAGTAATCTAAACTGGAGAGAGAAACTGAATGAAGAGATAGAATAACTCAGGCATCAAGTCCCAGCATATAGAGACTCTTCTTAGACACTGTGTGAGAATCCTGGGAGTTTGACTTGTGCATGCTGCAGCTGTGTTTCAGTGGCGATTTATCAGTTTTTCCATAATAGGAGAACAACTCCTGCTGCTACTTGTGCTTTAATGAGCTTTAGTTGTAAACTGTCTCCAAGCACTGCTTGCATTCTTGAATCAAATATTAGTTAAGTTGAATGCAGTCCTCTCTACTGAATGCAAGGTATGTATTTGATGTAGATTCTACATGATGGTGGTATCAGAGGCAGTATTTGGTAAGAATAATAGAAAAACTAAGGTTCTTCAAGAGGATTCATCTGCTTGGTTTTTATCAGTATTTGCCAGAAAAAGAGACAAAAAATGTGTTAGGGAATGCAAGGAGCAAGACTGATAGCATTCAGTGTAGCTCACTAATAACTTGGTAGTCAAGAAAACATTATTAATCATCATTAGATGCAGTATGATGAGAGAAGTCTACACCTCTGCCATTTTGACAAGCTAAATTCTGTGACACATGTAGTAGTAGGTATACTTTACAGCCTCTGGTAGTAAAAAAAATGTATGCAGAATAAATATATATGATTTTAACTGCAAAATATAAGAAAGCTAGAATTTCATTGGGTATGAATTCACATAGGGCTAGATTTGTACAATGAATCAGGAAAATGTAATTTCTGCCTTGAGGATGTTTCAGTGTTCTGGTGCTTAGTTTCGTCTTAGACTCAGCTGACATTTTTAACTAAATCATAAAATGAATGAGCTGCAGGAAAACAGTAGTAGGAAAAGATGAAATGACCTTACAAGATTGTTTCAGTTTCATAGTATCACAATGTAGTATTGAACTGAGAATTTTAAGAGACATTAACAAACGGAACAGAAGAAATAGATTGATACATGCTTTTCATTTGACATTTTCCATTTTTTCCCCCCTAACAGATGTTTTCGAGTATGTAACAGTAGAGCTACCTTCAAGTTTATTGTGATTTGAATGGAGGCAATTCTGCTAGTGAAATGAAAGTTGGGTTGCATTAGTATTCATAGCACAGGGGTAGGCTGCAGGACAAAACTAATCTGATTATGTGACTGGTTAGCAAATGAACAATCAACGACCTGGTGTGACCCTACGTTGGACTTTGTTCAGAAGTGTTAATGTTTGATTGTTATGTGTTGTGTAATCTTCTGAATATTGTATTCTCTTTAGTATTGTAATTATATAGTTGTGTTCCACATGTGATTCCGGAGGCCTTTGCAGCAAACAGGAAATAGTGTGCTGCTTAAAGAGATTTGAACCTTGGTTAAGGTAAAATATTAGTGCTACGAACTGTGACAGCTGTTGATGAGCATCAGCTGTCCCAAGTTTCACCTCATTGTGTATTTGAAGAGGAAGGGATGACTGGATGCCTTGTTGCCTAAGCAAGGTGGCTATACTTACAACCAAGAAGATTTTTATATGGTATGGCACTAGGCATGTGTTTTTTAATATGCAGATGGGTAGGATGTACTTGAATTAACAATGTAGTAAGATTACTGAGTAGATGGGATTGCGTGCAACAAAAATTGCTTCCATACTTCGTGATAAAACAAAATCTGTTTTGGGTTCTGTCCAAGTGACCTGCATCTTTGGCATCAGTTAAATGGAATTACAACTGGTAATCATATTTTTCAGCTGATGCCATTTTGGATACACACAGAAGCCTTTATATTAAAGGTTAGAACCAAACCAACCAAGAAAAAAAACCCACCCCAACAACTGGAAAAATTCTCAGCAATGTATTTTTAGTGTATAAACAGGATTGATTAATGTTTGTTAGGAGAGCCTGGGAAGTAAATAGAACACTCAGTTTCTATATTTTGTTCAAATGAAATCTCCTGAATGTAGACAAGGAAGTGCATCTTTTTAATGAAAAACAAAGCCAAAACAAAACACATTTACAAAAGCTGTATGATTGGCAATATAACTTTTCTACTGCCCTTCTAATCTTCAAGTAAAACTTAAATGATACCAGCTTTGCTAATTTTACCATCCAGATTTTTGTATTCTCTTTGACTAGTTGAAGTATGTAAATAGCTGGGGAAAAAAGAAATCTCTAGGCTTTTATAGGTGTTTATTGGGCTGAGACAGTTTAAAGTACAATATTGTACCCCTGATCTTTGTCATGATTGTAGGGAGTCTTTGCCAAGATGGTAGTTACTGTGTACATCAGATGCAATGAGATCATCTTTTCAACCCTATATTGAAGATCAAGGGGAAGCATGGTTCTTGTATGATCCTCAATACCATCTTGAAGCTCTTGTTTTCTGTATTTTGTATTGAATTGTACAAAAATGTATTTTTGTATTGAATCTACAGGAGGTTCACCTCATGTCACTGTTTTATGTTTTGCACTTCATGTTGTATTTCAAGTGTTGTCCAGGTTTCATAGGAGAAATAGCTTTTATACTTAGCAGGGAAGTTAACACGAAAAAACCCGGAACACTTAAAACTCTTACGTGTAAGTAATTTGGAACGTGTGCCAGGTTAGGCATCACAAACTAAATTAACAAAGGTCTTCCTCTTGAGGATGTAAAGCATGAGCAGGACTCTGCTGGGTTTAGGATTGGCAAGGATTTGGTAGCAGGGGGCTGGGAAGGAGGAAGCTCTGTGAGAAGAGACCGAACATGCTGGTCACAATTGGGTCTAGATGGTTCTGCAGTGGCCCCACTGCTAGCCAATGCCATCAGTGAAGCTGGTGATGCCTCTGTGAAAACATTTGATAGAGTGTGAAAAACACCAAGTAGCAGCTGTGAGAGAAGAGTGACAAAAATGAGAGAAACAGCCCTGCTGTTCACAAAGGGTCAGGGGGAGGAGGTCCCTGATGTGGGAACAGAGATTCCTCTGCAACCTGTGGAGAAGACCCTGGTAACTCGAGTCATTCCTCTAGCCCATGGAGGACTGCAGAGGAGCAGGTATCAGCTCTGCAGGCAGTGAAGGACTCCATGTGGGGTGCAGGTGGACCTGCCTTGAGGGAAGCTGTGGTCTGTGGAAAGCCCCCACAGGAGTAGGCTTCTGGCAGGAGATTCTGCCCATGGAAGGGAGTCCATGCAGGAGCAGGTTTTGTGGCTACTACATTTCTACTACATTAACTAGTCCCAGAATAACACACAGAAACCTGTATGAATTAGTTACCTTGTGCAGAGATGTGGTAAATAAGGTTGGCCAGAACATCCAGAGATGAAATAAAATATAAGTAAGAAATCATTGAAATAGGTGGAGAATATGGAATCACTTATGTTTTTGACGGTTAAGATAAATTGTATCTGGTCTTTAATTTTGCTCTGACCACAGGTATGCTCTCAGCAAAAGTGGGTTTAAAAACTACTGCTCTAAAGATAGGGCACAGCCTGCCTTTGGAATATTCTATTTGAACTTTAAGCCACTCTTGGTTGACAGAAATTGAGCAACTTACTGTTAACTATGGTACTTAGTGAGAACAACACACAAAGTGAATGAGTATTCCCTGGCAGCTGTGGTGACCTAGCAGAGCTCAGGGAAAAGTTAACAAGTGGCCAACTGATGCATGCTATGCGACTTCAGATCTTGAGCAAAGTACCTTATGGTTGCATGAAGATCATATGAGCATGTTTTTCTTCCATATTTTGACCAGATTAGAGTGACTACTTGTATCCATAGAGGTAAACTTTTAGAGTTGGGCTCAAGCTGAAACTATCATGAGGATCATTATCTGGGGACTTGCCCATGGTAAGGGTAACCGGCCCCCAGACACATGTGACCCCACAGCTTGTAATTGCAATTGTTCTCATGAACTTACCCATAATGCAACTTGTGTAAGGAAAAAAGAAAAATCACTATTTATTGCTATATGGATCATATAGATGTAGTCACATTTAAGTGAAGTAAGATGCTAAAGCTGTATGACTATAGTAATTCTTTGAAATCCATGTAGAGTTATTTTTATGCTTAGTTGGATCAATGTATCAAATGAGTTGGTTTCTATCTCCTTGAATTCATGCAGGTAGTAATGCTTGAACAAAGATGTGCTACAGCAAAGCAAATATTAATAAATACAGAATAATAAATGTAAAATCACTCATTCTCTAGTGGTATGGACATAAACCTTAACAGAACTTAGGAAAGACTACCAGTAACTTGTGAAAAGTGATACCAGATGGATTTATTATGTAAATAACAACTTTTCACAGGTTTTTGAGTGTTTTTGGTCTCAGTAGAACAATCTGAAGTTTGTTAGCTTATATGTTATACATATTCATGGCATAGGTGTTTGTACATATTCATGTTCTGTCATATATCAACACTATTACTAAATTTACATAAAGAGGTGTTTGTGGGGAAATGAGTGGATTCATTTGACTTCCATGCAATTTTCAGGCTGTTCTAATCCAGGTCACATGGGTTGCTGCTTCTAATACGTCTCAGTTCTAAACCAAAGTACTAACTCTCCAGGTCTGAACTAAGCCATTCTAGGTAATAATGTGCCATTCATCCATCACTCTAGTCCACTGCCATGAAACAATTGAGTAGCTTTCCCTTTTATAGGTCTCTAGTCAATGACATGTCCCTAAAGAAAAAGCTGTTATATTTGCAAGCATTTCTGAATGGCAGAGAATTGCAATTTTCAAAAAAAAAACCCCAAATCAGTAGCTGAAGTTTAATAGTCCCTTTTACATTGAGCTGATTGATTGTGAGCTTTCATGAAATCCACAGAGCTTTGCAGAAAACATGGCTGAGTGTAGCAGTAGAAAAGGAATCAGTCTCTCTTGGTGTCTGTGTAGTTCAGAGAGAGAACAGCTTCTTTGCAATATTACCTTTTTTCCTAATTTCTATTATTTTCTTGGCATTGTTCCAAAAATAATAATATCTCACTGGCTGTTCCCACTGAGCCTTTTAATCTGCAGTCATATTAGCATAAATTATATGTAAAAGGCCATTTTGCATAGCTTTATAAACATCAATTTTATTTTCATAAAATAAAAAGTTAAAACTTGCACCTATGTTAAATACCCATGGCTTAAAATAGATGGTCTGAAAGCACAGAAAATGAAATAATATATTTCCAGAGGTACATAATTCTTTATGTGGTGATAAAATCAAAGGAGGTTATGGATTTATCTGTTACCTCCCATAAAATCTTAGCTTTCAACTTCCAAAAAATAATGGTTTTGCTAAAGTCACTTTGAATCTTTCTACTAGCAAATGAAGGCACTGACAGTGCTTTTGATCTCATGCTTTTTAAATACGAAGAAAGAAAAACCTACCTTCTGAGGTTTAGTTTTTAACAATGTTAGAGAACCTCATTTGAGTAAGGTTGGTTTAACTTTCCCTACAAAGACATGGAGACCAGAATGATATGAATACTGGTTTGTCTCTCTCCGTAAAAATATTAAAAGGAAAAGCATTAAAAGGTAGATATAATTGAGTTGTTACAGCACAATATGCCACCTTGGCTCAGTTTTTGGAAGCAAATAATGATGGGCTCAGCTCTTGCAGTGTTAGATCTAAAAAAGTCTAAGTCTTATGCTTGTTTGGCATAAGATCTTTCTGGAATCAAATACCGATGTTGCTGTGCTGCAGATGGTTGTTTTATACAGATGTGGATAGGTCTGTGATTGCCACATCTTCTGCAGTGCTTGGCTTTAACCATGCTGTAGCATGGATTGTTCCACTGGTCACACATGGAAACAGGCTTGGTTTTTTTTTTTATTGACGCTAATAACTTGCCAGATTTTACTTCCAACCCACAGGAGGATGGTTGATAGAGACAAACAAGTATCTGCAGTGACTAAGGGAGCATGGAGATCAACATGCAAATATTAAATGTGCTTTTTGTGTGCATAATCACTCTTTAGAAATAGAGTTGAAGGAAATCCTGTCAATTATTTTAGCTTATTATTTTATATTGATAGAATTTATGTAGTTTGAAAGCAATGTGTGTACAGCTGAAAGTGAGGTAATTCAGAAAGCAAAGGTGATAAGACAAGTGCTCTGTTGTACTTGGAACCCAGAGTCAATACCTCAAGTAATAAACTCTTGTTCCTGGTGAGGAAGAACTGTGCAATAACACAACAGTTACATTCATTAGGCCAGGAGTGATACTCTCAGAATTTCTGATTATGGAAGCAACAGATTGAGTTATCACGCCACAGTCTTTGCAAAATGCTGAAGGATAGTTTATTTTATGTGTCATTTAATGCAGTTCAGGGTAGTGAGCACTAACAATATCAGTATCATTGATCACTAAGGTAAAAAAGGTTATTTTATTTGCATATTCATACTTAGAGTCAAAATGAAAATGCAGAGTTGAATTGTTGCTTTCATTTAGAATGTGGCTGCTTCCAAAGGAAATCTAATAGTGGCACATCAGTGCTTCACTGTGCTGCCCCTGTCAATCCAGACTGCCAGTCTAACAGCTTTATTCTCTTTGCCTTTTCTTTCTCAGAAACATTTTATCCACTGGGATAGCTGTATTTGGTAATAAATTAAAATTACTCATAAATGTGTGCAGTGTAAAAAACCTGTTAAGTTCTTGGGAACTTGGAACATGATATTCTAGTACATGCTACAAAGAATTGTTAGTTGGCTGACAGGAACTCAAAACTGCTTGAAGTTTGCATGGAACTAGTTCCAACAATTCCTGTATCAATATATTTTTAAAAACTCCATTTTATTGTTCTATGGGCAGGAACCTAAAAAGCAAGAGATCAGATCAGGATCTATTCTACAAGTTTCACAGACAAGGGTTTTGCTATCAAGCAAAAACTAATTCTGATAATTTAAGAAAATAATTCCACTTACCTGGAATTTGAAGTCATGAGTGTAATACTTGAGAATTATGCAAATTTGGCCAAATTAATGCCTGCTATTAATATATGAATTTGTTAACTTTTCTATTTAGATTTATCTCAGAATAGGAAAGGTATTTGGCAACAATATTTTATATAGCGCTAAGCCTTAAAGATCTTGGCTTGAGAATTTGTGCTTATGGAAGAGTGCAGATTACTTAATGTAAAGAAGTAAACCAAGAAGGAATCTCTAAGAATTAGATCACAGTGCTATTTTTCAGCAGACTTAAAACTACTTTAGAGGGAGCAGATGTAAGAAGTTTCAGACAGCTTGTATAATTATAGTTTCATTCAGTAAGGAATAAAAAGTAAGCAGTGAGAAAGATTCATTTGAAACTTCAAGTGTTCTCATAGCTGTTCAAGACAATGTATGTGTAATTCAAGGGTAGCTCTACATGGAGAATATTTGAAGTGTGTGCTGTACTTAGAGGCTGTTGTAATACTGTTCATTAACATGACTTGAAATGGTTTTGGGCTGATCTTCAAAATCCATGATTCCTTCAAAACAGATGAAGAAAAAACCAAGTGGTCAACTGCTGACTTAGGGGCCAGGAACAGCTCCTGAGTAGCCAGCTGTGGTTTCTGTGGCATTACCTTGAGGAATGGCTGTGCTAATGGGGAGGCATCTGTGTGAGAACTTGAGCTCAAGTGGAAACAGGTTACTATGGTACACAACAACATACACACACCAAATTAAGTAGCAGGAGTCCCCTGTCTATGATCTAGTCTGCAAAGTATGTCATACACATCTGGTTCTTGGCTGCAAGCTGTTGCCATGGCCTGTGGAAGGTTGCTAAGTTGCAGGCTGTTTACACTCTCATTCTAGACTGCAATTCCTATTTCCAAGGGTTTCTTTATATCTGGATGAAAGTAGTGTTTGTTTCTTAGCAAGGATTATTTGTGTGCCAGGTACATGAATTTAGGGAAGCTTGCCAAATCAGCCAAAATAAAGTTTCTTTAAAATAAAGAGATGTGCGTTGGAAACTTTGGTAAATACATGAAACCAAGAATATAAGCAGCAGCAATGTGTTGTATTGATACAGGGATACAGCAACAGATTCATATATGGAAAGAAGATAAGAGAGTAGATATTCTGTATGCTGTTATATACTTGAGCATTAAATCTCTGTTTTATTAGATTTGGCTGGTGATATAACCTCTTCTTATTTTTCATATGTGGTGGGACTACTGGGTAGGGAGCAGGGTGGTTTCTGAATTACATTTTTTTATTATTTCTGCTGCCACTTTTCCTAGACCTTAAAAATAATGTGTTCTCTAAAGATAACTTCTGGATATATTTTTTGATCCAACTGCAGTCAGTCACCAGTAAGTTTGATTTCTTGCACTATGAGGAGCATAAAATAACCACTGAGAGTTGTATTCTTAAATGAATAATTGTTTCTACATTTCATTTTTTTCTGTTCCCTTTTCTGATATAGGGCCATGGCTTGAAGGATAATATCCTTCAGTTTGTGCCTAATTTTTTAAAAAACACTAAAGGTTTTTCTTTACTGTTCCAAGCAGCTTTTGTTCCAAATCCATTTAATCATTATACAATAAAACAGTTCTAAGTTACCTAAAATCTAGTCAGACTTTTCAGCAAGACTACAATTTTTTTCTAGGCTGTGTATTAAATTCCAGTCAGCTTTGGAGCTAGAAACCTATTGCTTAAGCACATATTGAGGAGAAAGTTTTCTTGTCAAACTTCCTTTCCCATGGTTGCTTCTTTCACCTTTTACTCAATATCTAATGCTGTGTGTGACTTCCTGAAATTTTGTTGGTCATGCATAAAACAATTGCAATTAAAAAGTTTGCATAATGAAAAGTAAACAATTAAATTTTTCTTAAAATGGTCCCAGGAGTATAATACACAGGAACTTTCTATCAAGCAGTAATTTGCTGGGGATCCCAAGAACACTGCAACCCTGCACAGGTACAGAGGGTGCATTAGACTGGAGCACAGTTATTAGGATCTGTGAGCATCAGCTTTTGAAAGTGGAAGTATTATTTAAGTGTCCACAGAGAACAGGCAGGCACATTGTTCTACTTAAAAATTAATCTGCCATATTTCATGTAAGTTTTGGGTCAGACTGCATTCTCCTAACTAATGAAATGAAGTTTTGCTATTCCATACAGTCAAGTATTTGTTTTCACACCGTCTTGTTTCTGAACAGCCAAAACACTTCTTTTTTCCCTGATGCAGATGTTTTAATTAGAAGCTTGATAAAACATTGGTGGTAAAAGGCTGGTTTCAGAAACGGAGCTTATAATAAGTTGATATTTATAATGAGTATTATAATGAGTAATGATTTACTGCTACATACTGTTTTTCACTCCAGAAGCTCAAGGTGCTTTGATCTCCAAGTAAGCACTTGGCCTTTCTCATCCCTTTGTGTGCAGCAGAAGAGCCAGGTTCCTGCTGGGGCTACCAGAACTCTGGGTTTGCTTGGGACATAGCATCCCAGTGTAAATGCACCACAGATGGCCTGGAGCATCCCCCCAAAAACTGTGTGGCTCACTCTGAGCAGGAAAGGAGCCATGTGCTGGACTAGTCTGCAATATTGGTTGATTTCTGGGTATTGATAAGGCTGATAGGACATCCTGAAAGGGCCCTGTGCTGAAATATGTTGGGACTTTTTCCAGCTCCCAAGGTGTACGAGGCTGGGCAGGATGCAGAGATGGCTTTATTGGATGTTGAAAAAAGAAACCTACCAGATGAGTTATTCCTGTATGTATTTCTGTAATGTTTACTGTAATGTTATTGCATATTTATACTGCCTAGTTACTTCTAAAAATAACATACTTTTTTTAAAACATGCTGGATAAACCCCCATGCAGAAAGTGGAAACCATCTCCTGTAGTGTCCTACCTATTGTTGCAGTGTAATTTTCCAACACAATTCCTAAAATGGTCAGTCCTGACAGAACTTGTGGAGCTTAGTCTGCACAAAAGGCTACTCCTAGCAATAAGCAGCTAAAATGGTTCATGCAGTTATCACTGCTCTCACATAGCTCAACTTAAAACTAAAAATTATGAATAGCAGTGCTTATCTGGTAACAAGTTCTTTAATTCTCAGTCTTCTTTCAGTCTTCAGACTATAAAAGTATTTCTTAGCTGCTCTATTGTCAAATTAGAACTAATGGTGAGAGCATTAGTTCATAGTTCTATCATAATTGTTATGAGAGGGACAGTTAGAATTCAATTAGAAGGTCTGGGTCCATAGATTGATTACTTTAGATTAATCAACATAATTAACTTAAACTAGTGGTCTTAAATGATTTGCACTAGAATAGGCTTTCTTTTATATTTATCTCAGTCTCTTTGAAGAAATACTGGCTGTCTAAATTTTTCAGCAATGAACATTTTACCCAAATCACTAATATATCTAAATCAGCTTATCACATAATATAAATGTTTGCCTCTTTACAAGCAAGACTGCATACCATGTGCTGCCTTTCTCTTTTCTATAATTAGCAGAAACATTTGGAAATTGCAGTAACACTTTCTCTGTATCTTTACAAGAAAGAAAATGACCTAAAAAGGGAAGAAAGGCAAGTCTAGGAAGGAGCACAGCTAATCTAAACATCACCCACAACTTGCAATCAGGGACACCCCCTCCCTTCTCCAACCAGATCCTTTCTGTATTTGTGTTTTGGTTTTGTTATTCAAACTCTTTCTCTTCACTACAGATTTCCCTACTTGGAAATATTATCATTTGAGATCACTGTACAGCAAAAACAGATAAAGCTGTTCCAAGCTGCAAACAGGGCCATGGGGTAAAAGTTTGGAATCGGTGAAGAACACGTACACTGCAGACACAGGCTACCTCAACATGGAACTATTAAGTTCATCTGTCATTTTAGTAGTGTTCACATTGATCAGATAACTGTGTGCTGTCTCTATACCTAGTAGACACTTTTCAAATAAGAAAATTGTGAAGAAAAATATTACTTTCCACTTGGAAGGCTAATTTTGAACTGCTGTATATTGTCAAACTTCTCAACTACTGTCTTCACTAAAATTTCAGCCAGCAATACTTTACTCAAGTTTTTTGTCTGTAACCAATGGTTCAAAACTCCTAGGTTCACAAAAACATCACGGCAATTTTATGCCTGGAAGAGACACTATAAGAAATTAAAGGGACTTCTGCAGAAAGTTAGAACTGTGAGTCTGCAAAAGTTTAGTGCACAGCAAGTGAAAATGCCTTTAATGTGTTTTACATGTCTGCAAATAAAGTCACAGCTCCAATTTCTGGACATTCATACTTTTCCCTAGAATCTTTTCAGATACAGCCATTAGGCAGAAACTGAAGGCATAACTCTTGGTTGATGTTAAGTTGGTACACAGCCTCGGTGAGTCCTCCTGTGAAATCCCCATCACCTGGCACAATTTTTGGGTAATAAACCAGCTAATTAGCTGGAAATTACAAAAGGCTACTATGTATTGGCACAATTAGGCGAAATCCATGAAGCAATTGATTCTTGCAGAGACTGTGATCTCTAGAGTCTGTTCTTGCACACTAATGTTGTGAAAAAATAAGCTTTTCTTTTTCATACAATTCCCCCTTTGCCAGTTAGAAACAGCTTTAGCAAATGCCTGGGATGGTAGCAGCAACAATAAACTGAAGGCTTTAAAATAAACTTGGCTCTAAGCCTCACTGTCTTGCTAGTTCACTGTTTGATTTGAGGTCAATCAAGGCTTCCACTCAGCAAGAGGCTGCTATAAGTTAAGTATACTGAGAGATCCTAAACAGCTGTGAGCGACACAAATGCACAACGTTTATTATTACAATTCAGACAGACCACTAAGATGGTCGTTTGTTCCCATAGGAATCAACAACTGACAACAGTTTTTGTGACAGTTAAAAGCAACTTGATTATTAGGGTTTTGGCCCCTTTATGCCACAGCTTTTTGATGGGAACCGTAAGGCTTGCCAAGTTGGAATGAGGACTTACGATAGTGGGAAAAAAAAAAGGAAATAGTCATGTTTAATTCATGGTTGTAAAAGATGACTGGATTATAGGGAAAGCTTTTAGGTTTCAGAATAGTGTTGAGGACTGCAGGGGAAGAGCACTGGCCAGGCAGTACTAGAATAACAGGTCATTTTGGCAAAGGAAACTATTGTTAATTCCTTAAGAGGCTTAGGGTGACACTTAAAGCTAAATTTAGGGTTATGGCAATGGCTCAACTGTGGAAGTACTTCATCAACTCCTTCAATCCCAAATATTACCAGTAAATGTAACTCCTCCCCACCTCCCCTGCCTTTACTCCAGCTGAACTTCCAGTTTAGAAGATGACAAATCACAGACCATGCAAATCTAACAGGGCAAAAACATATATTTGCCTTTGCTTCTTGACCTTAAACACAAACCTTACAGCACCTTTAGCTTCTCAGTCTCAGATCTAATGCTAATGAATTTTATCCTGTCTACAGCCCTCACTCAGCCTGCAATTTCACCAATATAAACTGCTCTTCTATTCCCACTGTCCCCAGCCATGGGATGTCCCACGCCAATCTACATTTCTAGTTTTTTTCTCAGTCTTGCAGGATCCATCAGCAGATCCAGTTTTTCAGCCCTTCCTGTTGTTCTCTCAACCTAATCCTAATCTGCACTAGGGTTTTTGAGGAAACCACAGGAAATCAAGATGGCAACTTTCTGTCATCTTTAACCTTAATCTAACACACAATATTGACTGCCACAAAATGGATTAAGGCAGATCCCGGAGAAGAAATTGACTGAATTATTTTTAAAGGTAGCACTTGACACATCAAAGTCTATGCAACAATTTTTTATTGTTCCACAAGGCTTACAGCTCTAATATGAGGACTCAACAGTTACAGGCATAAAGCATGTAAGATGAAAGTTGCTGGTCTGTCTTTACACTGAGGTTTAGACAATAGCCAGGAACTAAACTGTCAATCAGATGTACTATTGGATCCTGCAGTTTCTTAGCTGAGACTGTGACTGGAATGAACAGAAGCATATGGTTTTATGTAGACACAATATGCTGGGGTGGTTTTAGCACTCCTGTCATGCTTGAGCTTTAGGATAAAACCCCAAACTTGTTATATTCTGTCTTGTCCATGCTGCTAAGATGAAGGTGTATGGTAAAGAGATAGATATTTGAAAGACAATTATGAGACAGAGTATGGGCAGCTCAACTGTAAGGCTGAGCAAAAACAGAGATTAAAATGTAATGCACTGTTCCACAATGGCAGCAGTGCTACAGTGAAGACAGCTGCTAGCAGAAATGGAGGACAGCAAGAATTCCATTAGCTTTGGTTACGTCTGGAAAAGTGGTGGCATATCACTTGCACAAGTTCAATGAGTATCAGCGAAAATCAGCTAAAGCACTCTTAAAAATAAATTTGGCAGCATATACACTTCAGTGTCGTCACCCTTGAATACAGGAAACAAATGGCCATCTTTTGAGGCAGGATTTCTTTTGACTCACTGAAAGGCCTTCATCCTGTTCCCAGAACTTGACCTAAATAAAGTTACCACTCCTCTGTTTCTGTCCTTAAAAGCTTCTGAAATGCGTGTATTCAAGCAGGGACCACCCTATAATGGTTGGATTGCATCCTCTTCCTCAGTCAGTCTTTGTAAGTCCTGAATATTGCTACACGTAGGAGTTGCCAAATTTTCCCCTTCTGCTTGTAAACAGAATGCGTGCAGTGAGCTCCAGATTTTTTTAAAAAGCTTTCTAACCTCCCTCAGAATTTCGCATTTCTGCTCTCACCACGACTGGCTGGCTGTCAGCGGGAAAGATACAAACATCATGAACACTAAAGCATTATTTGCAGCCAGTCCTTGTTTGTAGCTGCACGTATGGCAATTTTTAATGATGTGTTTGCTGCGCTAAATTAAGCCTGGGCTCTTCAGAGTAATTGCAGTGGCTTCCTTTAATGCAGCAATAATCCTTGTTAAAGTCAGCATACGTGATGCGTAGCCTTTGGCAACCAGGAGAGCCAGTGTTTAGCTGCAGGGAGGATTTTCCATCCCAGTCCGCACTTTAGGAGGCAATCGGGGGTCGGTGTTGTTTGAACTCCCAGCCGGTACTTTCGGTGGGGGAGTCCTCTCGGCTACGTGCGTGCGGCAGCCAAGGGCCCGACACAACCGCACCGGGAACAAGCCCGCCCGAAGGAGCCGCTGCCCGGACCCCGCCGAGCCAAGGGGCAGGGGCGGTGTCCGGCCCCCGGCCCCGGCGGAAGGGCGGGCCCTGGCGGCCTCCCAGCGGCGGCCCCGTTCCCGGCCGTCCTGCAGCAATACCAGAACTCTTCATTAAACCACATTCTCTGTGCGGCAGTAAAATGCTGTTCCGCTTCGGCGTGGTGCTGCCCGCCCGGGTGACGGAGGGCGGCGCGGAGCTGCTGGTGGCCGGGTCGCGGCCGGAGCTGGGCGAGTGGGACCCGCGGCGCGCCGTGCCCATGAGGCGGGCACGGCCGAGCGCCCCGCTGCCCGCCCAGGAGCCCGCGCTGTGGCTGGCGGAGGTGGCGGTGCCGGACGAGGACGCCGCCAGCCCCTTCTGGTACAAGTTCCTGCGGCGGGAGGGCGGCCACTTCCTCTGGGAAGGTAACGGAGGTTGGAACCCCCTCGCCGCCCCTCCCGCCCTCGTCGCTGCCCGGCCGCGAGAACGTGTCCGCCCGCCGGCCCTGCTGGGAGGGGCGGAGCGGCGCTGCGAGCGCTTCTCCTTGGGGGATGGCTTTGGCTGCAGCCCGCTCCGGCAGCTCCGCCTGGTTCCTGCCGGGGCCGGGAGGGTGTCCCGGTCGGCCGAGCCGTGCCTGAGCCGGGTGCTGCCGATGCTCCGGCAGAGCGGCGGCCTGAGCTGTGCTTGCAGGTGGAGCCGCTCAGGCTGTCGTGGCGTGACGTGAGTTCTTGCAAACAAAAACATTTTTTAACCGCGTGATGGAGGCGGGTGAATGCAGAAGGAAGCTACCCTTCTAGGTTGGTAAAAGTTGTTTGAAACGGTTTCATTATTTTTTTTCCCCCTTATTTTAGGCATCCATTGTCATCATGTTTTGGTTTTTTTCTTCCTCCAGAAGTAGAGAATTCAGGATCTTATGCACTATGGTGTGGGTTGTTATTTTATGTCACTAGGTGAAATGTCATGATGGCATTTTCAGGCTGGTAAATTTTACTATTGTGATTTCTTAAAGAAAAACCCAGGGAGAAATTCAGTTACAGCTTTTCCAATCTTCTTGCTCTTTCAGTAGTACTTCCTCCGTGTTTTTCTCTTGCTATGTGTTGTCAAGCGTTGAGTAACTCTAGTCAGTTTCCATGTGCTGTTCTAGTATGTTTAAGTATCTTAAATACAAGACAATTGTCTGCTGAGTCAAATAAAGCTCTAAATATACCTCTTGTTACTGAGGAATGGATCTGACCTAATGAAAGGAAGAAGATCACTAGGTAATTTGTGAGGGGTTTTTTTTAACTCAGCTTTACAATCCATGTACCAAAATAACCCATTGTAGAGCAGTTATTCTTCACCCATTTTAAGAATACATACCACACTTCTGAGCTGCCTTTCTGTCGTGTAAACTAAAACATGCATGTTGTCATAACTGTTGCATTTTTTTGTTCTTCTTTATGCTAATAAAAGACAACATGTTAATGCTACATTCACAGACATTTACATCATGAAGGACTAAGTACATCATGCAGTAGTAATTGTTTTATTTAGCAGCTAAAACAAATAGTATATTCTGACTGGTTTAACCATGTTTTTCTTTTCCAGAATTGCAGGACAAGTGAATTTATGGGATAAAAATCTTTACATCTGTCCAAGAAAGGAGAATTGGGTCTCTTTTGAAGGTGCCAAGTTGTATATAATAAGACAATGATACTGGTATATAAAGCTGTCCTCACCACGCAGAATATAGAAATAATAATAGAATTAGAAGTAATTAGAATTCTAGAGAAATAATAGAGAATAACTACAGAGAATCAGCAATTGTAAGGTTGATGGTTACTGTCTGGTTTGGAAGTAGTGGTAGGTCAAATTGTTGTCTGTTCCAGGGAGCACATTTAGGAAATGCAGACAGAGTAATAAACATACTGTGTTTTGGCAGATTTGCAGTTTTAGGATTAACCCGTGTGGCATTTTGTTCTTGTCATTGTGAATGCTCAGGGTTTTGAGCTCATTGCTTAGCTGGAATGATAGATATCAAATGGGCATATCATCCAAATGCAGAAGAGTTTTGTAATTAGTCACTCATATCATCAATTTTTTCCTAAATTGATATTTACAGGAAAGAACAAATTTTCTTAAACCTTGAACATTTATTGTTCTTCATGTATTACAAGAAGGGAGCCTGTTTGAACCATGAACCCTGATTTAACTGCTTTGTTAAACCACTGTTGGATACACTGAAGTAGACAAGGTACAAGTACCATGGTGACTATAATGACAATCAAAACATACATGCCCGATTTCAAAAGCTCTCTCCATAATGGAGCGAGGCTCAACCAATCAAACAGATCATCCAATCATGATGCCCTTTCAACTCTGAATTTGATGAAACCTTCTTCTAATTGTTTTTCAACCAGAAATGCAGCCTTTGTGGTCCTCTGGAGGGCCCTTTGCAGAAAGGAGAACAGACACGGCACAAGGAAGAAAATGAGAAGGATAACAATTATAATTAGACCTCCCATTTTTATGAGATCTTTGATCCATTTAGTAATTTGCTAGTTACCAGACAGATCATTAAACCAACCAGACTCATTTTCTTCTCTTAATTTTGAAAGACCTATTTGCAGTTCTTTGATATCAGCAAAGACTGACTCAAGAGTGGTCAGAAAGATTCATGCAACACATTAAAAAAAAAAAGCATGTGTGAGGATCGAACTCACGACCTTTAGATTATGAGACTGAGGTGAAATGGCACCAAGATGTCGCATTTTTGTACAATGCATGATTTGGAGTAACATCTGTGATTTTGTTTTTATTCTGTTTTGACTCAGGAGAATCAAATATTATGTAAAAATCCATTTTTACTGAGCCAAGAATTTCCAATTCTTGAGGTTCATAGGATGTCTCAGGGAGAAATTTAGTCCAGACACCCCATTCCTCTGTGGGATTCATGAGGAATCGTGAACGATCTGAAGAGACATTTTTTGGTATTGGCCAATTGTCTACCAGTAAACCAGCCAAGCAGATTGAGGATGGCTTTTCTGGACTTGAGTAAGTCAAACAAATGGTATCCAGGCCTGAGGCATTGGCTAAGGTCACCCAAACACTGGTTTTTGATTGACTCGTGGGCAGGATCGCGTTACTTAAGGCAAACAATGAAGTAATAAGGCACAAGTATGATATCTGATTTAGTTTCTTACTTCTCTTTGGTTTCTTTCCTCAGTCTTGTTCTGGGACAAGCCAAGCGTAAGGCACAAAAGTTACTTCTTTTGCATTGAATTCTGCAAATTTGGACCTCTTTAAATTCTCTCTAAAGTTCTCTCCAATTACTATGGAGACGAGGACTATTTCCTTCCTTGTGACCCAATATAATTAAAATTTCAGTGGCCTTACACTTCTTATGTAATTCTCAATCATAACACGATCCACACCACGCACTTGTCAACAAGGCTTTACAATACCAACATTATTATACTGGCACAAAACCCAAGGTTCACAGCTTCTGCATGTGGTATAAAAGATGTTTATCATCAGCTGTGGTCTTTCTGCAATTCATGTCTGCGTGCTTGCTTCTTTGCTTCTGGGGGTGTCTGAGTATTCCTGTGCTTTGTAGGGCTTCACATTTTTTGAAGGAATCCACTTTGGACCAGCACCTGTAGAGACACAAGTGTACCCTTTGCCCCAGGTTATTAGTGGGAATGGGCCTTCAATTTTCCCTGTCTCTGGATTTCTGATGAAAACTAAAGGGTTTTCCTTTAACTTTGCTTGTGTGGTGTTGGAAAAATGTCTGATTATTGGCCGATTTGGTTCTGCAAAAGAGCTGTTCAAAACATTTAAAACATATAGCGCTTTATTCAAGTGCATTTGAGGCGTAGCCTCTACCTTCCCCCTCTTTTTGTTTATCCAAAAGGGATTTTAAGGTGTGGTGTGTTCTTTCAATGATTGCTTGCCCTGTAGGAGAATGAGGAATACTGAAGGAGTGATGCACACCCTAATTAATTAAGAATTTATGTGGCTCTTTTGCTATGTAAGATGGACCACTGTCTGTTTTTATTTCTTGAGGCACACCTAATGATGCAAATGCTTGCAGAAAATGCTGACGTGCATGTTTCGCTGTTTCTCCTGTGTGCAAGGAGGCAAAAAGCGCATTGGAAAATGTATCCACTGCCAGATGAATATTTTTATATTTTCCAAAAAATGGCTATTTGGTGATAACTGTTTGACACTCTGTCATGAGCCTCTTGAGCCTCAGGAGTAAGAATCCTGGGAGACGTGATATCCCAGTCTCCTCTTAGCAAGTGAAAAACTGGAGCAAGTTCATCATTGGTGATCCCCAAAATTGCCCTGATTCAATTGATTTCTCCCAAGAGCTGCTGTAGATCCTGCAGGTTGTTGACACAGGTTCTGAGTTGTATCTTCTGTGGCTTGATGTTGTGTCCTCGTATCTCATTGATGTTGTTGTGTCTTCTTGGGCTTGTCTGCCCAGTTGGTAAAGCTAGGTGTATCTTCTGAAGAATTACTTGGATTGTTGTTTGAAAATACTCCTAAATTAGGAGAAAATGTGACTAATTCTCTGTTTGTATTGTGTAGATTGTTTGTATTTCGTAGATTTATGCCTTGTAAAGATGCTTTTCCTTTTGGCTTCAAAGCTGCATTCATGCTTTCTTCCCTTGTGCAGAAATCTGGTTGTGTTTGTGTCTGTTTATCATATATATTTGAGGGTGCAACAGTAGAAGCAGCCACAGGTGGCATTGCAGCTGGAGGATGAACAGTTTGTTAGCTACAAGATGGCCCAGGCAGAAGTACGTAGGCATTGTTTATGGACGTGACCTGGGGTGGCACCATTTTGTACAGTGGAAGTAAGCTGGGTGCGCCATTTTGCGAAAGGAAAAATCCCATGCTCACCGCCGCGGTGGGGGGATTCTATAGGATTTTGCATAAAAGCAGGCAACGGGGGGGGACCACACACCGCAGTGACGGGTAAAGTATCACATTATTCTTCTCTCTCACTTGTCTGGGGCAGCTTTTGTTGTTTTGACTGCTCCAGTCATGGGTCGGTCCGTGCCACGGTTTGTGAATTGACCAGGGACGAACCCGGGCTTCCCTGCACTCCCTCAGATGTTATCTGCTTTGCTTTTGCCGTATCTTCTGCGCTGGTAATTGTGTTTAGCATTCCGGGCAGCTCGCAATCCGTTACAAACTCCTTCTGTTCTGGAGTTTTAGCTGCCGCCACGTGAGGAGGAGGCAGGGCTCCTTCCAGAGGCTCCGCGTGAGCCGTGTCACTGTGAGAAGCTGCTGGCATCTCGCTGCGCTGTTCTGTCTGATTTTTGCTTGCCATAACTTCGTATACAACTCTGCAAATGGGAAGAAGCCTTGCAGCGCGACCATTTCCAAGAGAGGTTGTATTATATTGTCTTAGATGTACAGAATCCCGGAGATAATGAGATCTCTTAATTGTTCTTTCAGGAGAGCTGTAGAGTGTTCTCTTACCATAGATTCTAACTTACTAAGTATGTCTCTCTGCGATATTGACATAACATTTCCCATTATGAATTAAGATTAACCCTGAAGCATATAAATCATACCTGACTGTGATGTCAGAAGTCTTCTTCAGTGCCTGTGTTCTGGGTCTGTTCAGCAGTCCAGTTCTGGTTCCTTTCACCAGCCTTTAGGGTTTTTGAGCTCCTTTTTCCCCAGAGAATATTCTTCTTCCTTTTCCTCTTCCAGCTCTAAGCTGCTTTTTCTTCTTTTCTCTCGTTTTCTTCAGGGAGTCCAAACTCAGAGTCCTCACACACGGGCACCAATTGTTGATTTTCCCCATTTCTTTTCTTTTCTTCGTTGCCTCTGTTTCACGAGTTCTTTTGCTCAGAGTTCGGATTGAAACGCAGAAGACAGGGAGTTGTTCTTTGGACTTAGATGTTTATTATTTTCTTACTATGGTACAACTGCACAGGATGTGCTTCTTAGTTAACAAGGTGGAAAATGGCCCCGAGTTCTAACTTCCAAGGCCATTTAAAGTCCATACTATCCAATTATGGAATGCCAACTAATTTATTTTTACTTATAACCCAGTAACCATTTATGATCCACACTGTGGGTTTTTTTCACCAATACCAAACTTCCCAGATTTGTGGAGAGGAAGGAGGAAAGAAGAACAAACCCACACCCAAAATCCTCCATCTTGTTACACATATATGTATCGCTATATCCCATAAACCTAAATTTTCTAAACCCAGGGTTTCAACAGGAGCCTAAGGATATTTTCGTATCCAATAATTGAGCAATCTTGCAGTTCTTTTTTATCTAATTTGTTTTAACGTTTTTTGGGTTTTGTTTTTTCTAATTCTTGATCAATGAAAGTTTTGGCTGTCATCGGTTTATTCTTATAAAAATCACAATTTGAAAAGACAACTTCCTTTTTTAAGAAAAGAACTTTTTTTGTGTGCTAAACAAATGGTGTGCATTGTCTCTTTAGTATCCTGTGTGTTTAGAATTAAAATGTGCTTTGGGAAACATTTAGCACTTGCAGAACATCTGCAGTTTTGAAGATGTGGTTATGAGGGATAGAGGAAAGTGCAGAATGATACTTGTTCTAAGTTTATGAGTTGAGGCATTCATCTGTAACCAGAGAAATTCTACTCCAGTTATGGATGTCAGGTCTTTATGTATACTGGATGTTGAAATCATGTGTTGTATTTAAGAAAATTACTTCAATTTTTTTATTAAGGCATGTATGTGTGTGAGAATTCTACTGGCAGTGCATATTGTTTTTATAATAGTACAGTACTTACTGTATCATATATTTTGAGTACAAATTGCAGCCATTCCAGTGCTGTGGGGAGACTGAAAGATAAAGTGAGGGTAATTATTTCTGTGGGCTGGAAGGGTCAAAGTCACAGGCCAGTGTTCTGTGGCTCTTGGTAGGAAGCTTTCAGGCAAGGCTTGGCCTGTGCAAGATTTGCTGGGTTGTTGCTTGTGCCTGGAGAGAACAAGTTCCCCTCCCTAGCAGGAGGAGGTGGGAGAGGACACTCCCCTGTGCTCCTGAAGGATCAGATACTTACCTCTGCTGTCCCAGGGAGATGTTGCTGGACTGTACCCAGGACTTGTCACTTAAAGCCTTTGAGCATTTCTGGCTCGGATCATGTGAGCTGTGTGGAGTACTTGTTTACCTACTGTGAAAGCTGAAGCCTGCTATCCAGGAGGGTTTGTGATATGCTGTGGTATCTGTGGAAGCAGGTTGGTTATGTTGAGGTTTAGAATTTGGGAGCAGGTTTAGAAAAGAAACCCCTAAATTCATGTATATACCTTTTTTCCCCTGACTGTACCTGTGTCTGTCTGTGTGCTTTGGTTTTGATGGTGATTCTTCTAAACTGGACACAATGTCTCTCAGCTTGGAAACTAAAAGTATTTTGTGCCAACTGTCAAAATTAAATAAATGCAAGATGAAACTTATACTTGAATTTGGTTTTGTGAGTTTATGATGGAACACTCATCTGTGCCTTTATCCCCTTACTTTCGTCTAAGTAAACTGTAGGTACTAATCAAGAAACATGCTCTGTAAAAGGACAGATAATTTACTAGGGTTATGCCCCAAACTGTATTTTGAAATGATGAAATACTATCTGCTGACACTTTATATTTTTGAGAAGGAAAAAAATAAATTATATAAAACCCATATACTTGTATTGTGAAATGCTGATTCATTGTTGCCCAGAGAAGTTCTGGATTCCCCTTCCTTGAAGTGTTCAACACCAGGTTAGATGGGGCCCTGAGCAATCTGGTTTAGTGAAAAGTGTCCCTGCATGGGGAGGAAGTGGGGGGCTTGAAACTGGATGATCTTTAAGGCCCCTTCCAACCCAAACCATTCTGTGATTCTGTGAGTTTCATGTAGATGTTAGTTTGGTGTAGATGGAGCTTGCTTGAAGCTTGACAGATACAGTATGGCCAGTGAAAGCTCAAAAGCAGGATCAGCCTATATTCTAGTAATTTGTTCAGGTGAGCAGAGCCTTAATCCTTCCAAAAAAACCCCATCTCTGGTTTTGGGAAGGGGGAGGAGAGAAAAGGAGGTGTCTTGTTGGCAAGACAAAACAAGCAGTACAATAGAGTCAGTTTAGAAACAGTTATGTTATTCAGCCTGTGGTATGTTGGCCTTCCAACATTTCCAGCTCCTGTGAGCTTGTTCATATAAACCTGAAGATCAGTACATTTATCAAGTAATAAAGATTTACATATTGTTGTAATAACAGTCAGTGAAAATATCAGAAGTAAATTCTCGTAATAGGTTTCAAGGGTTGAGCACCCGATTGGTTGAAAACATCAGTGGTAGTTAAACACATTAAAATTTCATTTTTAAAGTGTGTTGAAACTTCAAGCAATCTGACTTCTTGGCTTCAGCTCTTTGAAAAAAACAGGTACAATTTCTTAAATTAAAGGAGGAGATTCTTGCAAGGCTGTATTAGAAGGTAAGGCCTCGTTGCTGTTTGCAATGGAGATACTGTAACAGAACGAAAAATACTTGGTGCTAAGCCTTAGCAGGATACACAGATATTCTGTTGAGGCCATTCTAAGAAGTACAGTTGGATACAGTGCTAATTTCTGTAACTGAGATCCATTTTTTGTTTCTTTTTCTTTCTCCAAAGCTAATCTACAGATCCCCAAAACAGGTAACAGTTCCATTATTAAAAACAAACAACCAAAACCAAACAAAAAAATCCAGCAAACTCTGAAGAGTTACATTTCTTCATCTCTCTTTTAATGCAGGTATTTCATGTAGTGCTGTTCCCACTGGGTGGTGCCATATTCCCTGTGTATAGCCAGTGGCTGCCTAGTGTCTTGCAGCTGCTTGCAAGTTTCATGAGTATTTAAGTGTAATCTGTTCTGGTTTTGAAAGTAATCCAGTTTTACTTATTTTGCCTATCCCAGTCTTGTTCTGAAGTAGGTGGTAACTAGAAATGAACATAAAGCACAGTTGGGTGTTGATAGTTGAATAATTGTGCATCATAGACATTTTGTTCCTGCAAAGCTGTTATTTTCTGGACAGTGCTAGATACCTTAACACCTTTCAGATGCAATGAAATTTAATGAGTACAAGTGGGTTACTTTGAATTCTACAACCCAATACCTCTTTAAGGAACTGAAAGAAATTGGTTACGAAGTGCAGTAGCTCCTGGTGTTCTGTTCTTCAGCCCCCCTCAAGACATAGGCATAGCATGCATTTTGGTGCAATTAAGTGGTAGCAAGTTTCTCATTACTTTCTATCTGCTTATCAGCATTAGTCAGCTTATACTGAGCAGACAGCCAGACATCAATAAAACAATGCAGAGTTGCCTATGTGAAACTGCAAAATTAGAAGAATAAAAATAAATACATATACTTGCATTCCTCTGGATTTGGCAGGTATGTATCTTTTCCTACCCAGAGAGATAATCAGAGGCCAGTTCTAATTGCTGTGAGAGTCTAATTAAAGCCCTTGTGGTTATAATGGCAAATTTACAATAAATGCATTGCTTATGCAAATCCTGTATTTACCATTTTTCCTGTCCCTCACTTCCAAGTGATGGTAGCGTGCAGTAGAGCTCAACAACATATTTTCAATGGCAGGAAACACAGAGAAGTGGTAAGTAACTGGGATGATACTCTGGTTAAGGTATTGCCATGGTTGCTGTTTTGATGTGGCTTGTTTCCTGCCTGTTCTTCTTCTGGTATGATAAAAAGTAGCAATCAGTAGTAGACAGTACAGTAGAGAGTGTCAAAGCAAATGGGTATTATTATTAAAGACAGTATTAGTTTATAATTTTGTTGCTATCAGCCATTATTCTCTCATCTGTATTTCCTTTAGTCTTATTTCTACCATCTGTCAGAAAAGAAACTGTCTTTTACATGAGATAGATTTCCTTTTAGTTGCTTTTCTCTGACTTCATCTTTAAACCAGGCATTTGGTTAAAATCTCTTAGTACAGTAGAAGTTCCCACTGAGAAACACCTGTGCCTGAGCAGACCTAGAGAGAGAAATAAAACATGTTTTTGAAAGTTGCCTTTGAAAAATCAAATTTTCTTATATCTGATTAAAAAAAAGAAAAAGAAAAAAAGCCTTGGTGATTAACAGCTTTGAGTGCTGAGAATGGCTTTCTTGTAAACCATTTAGTTCTAATTCTGGCATAATTTCAAAATATAGTTCCATAAAATAATTTCTTAGGCTATAAGAATAGACTAAAAATTCTCAAATTCAGCCTGAATTTTAATTGAATTAAAACTTATTTCCATGGTTCTATGTATCAGCTCTACCAAAAGGAAAGTTGAAACAGTCTGCTTTAAGTCTGGTAAAATATAAATATGTGGTATATTATGCAAGTGGTTTTCTGCTTTTTGGGTATCTCTTTCGGGCTTGCAAATGCAAGGAAACATTTCTGAAAATCAAACCAGTTATGAAGGAGTTACTGAACTAGGTGTGGCAAATTAACAGTTTTGTCTTATATTAATGCTAGGTGTTTTAAGTAATCCAATAAATTGATCTACCATTTACAGAATCTAAGGGGAAGATGATTTACTGACTGTAGAAAAAAACAGCATTAAAAATCAAAGTATGCTTTTCTTAGGCATGCAGGTAAGGTTTTGTACATGGCATACAGAATTAGAGCTATTTGGCAGAGCTGTGAAAACAAAGGGCTGCTACTGAGGGCTTTGCTGAGACTTGAGGAAGGTGGGTGGGACTCCTGAGCCTGTGGCAGGCTCAAACTCTCCAAAACTTGACCTCGCGCAGTTCCAGTGAGGGGAATCCAGCCTCCCCTACTTCTGTTTTTTAATGATCAATAGCAATTCAGCCTTGGCAAGATTGAGACAGATGCTATTTCAAAACATCAGAGATTGAATTTTTTTCACTTTTGTGACAGGATCTGGTGTGAAGGGTAAGTAGATTTGAATATTGTGAGTGTACTGAAGGAAGTTCAGTTAGAGTTGATGTGTGGTAACAATGCTGTGCAGTGGTACATTCAGATAACTGAGAACTGTATCCAAAATAGGATTTGAGACTTTTCTTCATTGTAATGTTGGTATAAAAGGTAAGGAAGCTGGCAAAAACTTAAACCTTTTAAATGCTTTCTTTTGGAGATTATTTTTGGTATGTTTTCTTTACTTCCTGTTCTGTTTTTTTTTTTTTTAAGAAGTCTTTTATTCCATGCTCTGTTTCTCTGTCCCCAGAGTGCTTATTATAATTAAACTCTTCCAGGGGAATTTCTAAGCATGCACTTAAGGTACTCATTTACCTTGTTAAAGGACCTCATTTGATACAGCAAATGGAATTACTTAAAATATTTAGACATAGTTAAAATTTTGAATTGACACTTTGTCATAGGTTAGCAAGCATAGTCCCAGAAGTGATGTTCTTGCAAAGGGGTGCTTACATCTTCCTCTATGACCTGACAGAACCTATCAGCTGGCCAGTTTGAATATGGACAAGTCTTTAAGCAACTTAAAGTTGTGACCGCCTCTGTGATCCACACTTAAGAATAGACAAGCCCCCCCCCAAGCTCTCTCTCGTTTCCGGCGCTGGCACAGGTGGCTGCGGGCCCCGTGTGGGGGCCAGCGGGCCCGGCCAGGCCCTGCTCGGGCCAGGCTGGGCCGGGCCACGGCCATCCTGGAGCCATGGACCTGTTCCACCCGCGGAACCCTCCCCACAGCCCTGCTGTGGGCAGACGGCCGGCTTGGCTCCCCCCACCTCCAGTGCAGCCAAGATTCAGCCAAAAGCTGCACCGCTGTCCAGCAGAGATCATGTGACCAACAGCGATAAGTGGAATTCCAGCTGCAAGGCCTAGGTGAGATTAACCCTTTTAGTGCTATGAAGAGCTAAAAACCTGAGGGAAGAGAAAGAGGAGATGCTTAAAGCTGAAATTCTGTTGTAAAGCTATGATATATCAGAGTACCCATTGTAATTTCATGAAGATATGGGGGGGTGGAGCGTTTAACTTGTACTTGTGAGCAAAAGCACCTGCGCTGAGATAGGCAGATGCTGACGCAGCTGTAATTTCATGAGAAGTTTGGACAGGGAGAGATGGAAGCGATGAGGACTTTTGCTCCAAACGGGAAAGGAGAAAACCTCAGTTCCTAGAGATGCTCCCAGAAATAGTCCTAAAGATGAAGATGAGGAAGACCCTTTGCTCCCAGGGAAGGAGAAGGGCCTCTGTTCTTAGAGATGAAATGCTCCCAGAGATGGGTGAAGAGAACTTTTGTTTCTGAACGGCTCAACCTTAAAATTGTACCCCAAAAAACTTCAAGAGTGGACCCTCAAAAGTAGTTGTGGGAAAAGCTGCAAGTCGGGGAAGGGACTCACATGCGAGCAGAGAGACTCCTCTTCCTAAATGGACTGAACAAAGTTATTTGGAAGTGGGTGGCTGTCTCGTTGTGATAATGTTTTCATAGCATGGGCAAGAGAGACTCCTCTTCCTAAATGGACTGAACAAGGTTATTATGGAAGTGGTAAACAGACTGAACATCTCAAGGGTTGTCTTTTTATATTGTCACTTGGAGAAGGGAGAAAGGTGGGGGGAGGAGGAGAGTTCTGAAGGTGTGGTATGATTTTTTTTTCTTTTAGGTCTGTTAATAAACTTCTTTATATTCTTTCAAGATTGGTGCCTGCTTTGCATTTCTCCTAATTCTTATCTCACAGAAGGTAAACAGTAATGAGTATTTTAGACCAAACCACTACACTAAATTGGTGTTTCCGCCCGGTTACAAACCCAACCCGCTACACACTTAAAATGTGTTTGTTCACGCAAAATTTATGACAAAGATTATAGGAGTTAGTCTTTGCTCTAACTGATTTGTGAGTAGGCAATCTGAAAATTGCCTGGCTGCTTGTGGTTTGGGTTGGTTTGTTGCTGTTGAAGCTAATGTGTGTGTGTCTAAGGTTATCTCAGTAGCCCTGTGGTTTTTAAAGAGGTAGCAGTGAACTGAGAAACGCCCTTACCTTACTGGGGTTTGGAGGCTTGGAAATTGCATATCAGTGTTTTAAGGTCAGGCTAAGGCACGGATGACATACCCAGCACCTTTATGGCTGCTCTTGTGCCCTGGAGTTCCTGCATACGTCTCCTTACGCAACACAGAACAGAAAAAACTAAAACTTAGAGCAAGGTGTGCAACAACCTCGTAGCTGAAAGAGCAGTGGCTGAGCAGAGCCTTTGCTGCAAAGAGCTCTGCAGAGACAGTGGGAGAGGCAGTCTTATTTTTTTCATTTTTTCATGTGGTTCACCCTTAATGGTGATGAGAAATTTCATTGACCCAGATTTTGTTTATTATGTTTTAAGATCAAGCTGGTAATTTCTCCACTGTGACTCTTTTGTGCAATCTGTGTGCAGTTCTCTGCTGTGTCAAGATGTGTCTGTGCTGTTGGCAGACTGTTGGATTATACTTCTTTCACCCCTGCAGTACAGCTGTAAAAAAATAGTAACTGCAGGTTTTTCTTTGTGTTTTGTTGTTGTGCCTCACTAGATTGAATTTCAGAACATCCTCTTCTAGTCTCTGCTTACCTTCTTCCAATCTAGATCTTTGCATGTCTTCTATTACTTATTGTATCTTCATCTGATTTTCACAGAATTGATCAGGCTGGAAGGGACCACAGTGGGTCATCTGATCCAACCTCCTGCTCAAGGAGGATCAAAACAAAGCTTTCCTTTGCTTCATTCTGGTCTCCTTCTTTTGCCAGTGCCATTTATCAGTTATGTGGAGATCTTCGGTTTTATTCTTTTGTTTAGTTATTTGTACAGCCACTTCATACACTACTTTGATCATCCTTCATATGCATTAAACAAGGAGCCATAAACTGCAGTCATGCAGATTTTGAAAGAGCCCTCTGTGAGGCTTGAGCTGTCAGTGGGGCTGGTTGGTTGCTTTGCTCTCCAGCAGTTCCCTACATCAGTGGTTTCCACCACACAATCATCTGCAGTACAGAGCAACAAGGGCAAAAGCAATGAAAAACTTCATAGTTTATTGCCTAGAAACTTATCTTAATCTCTTTCTCTTTCAGATAAATGTTTTTGCTGTGAAGAATCACAGAGATGGGTTTTTAATAAAAAAAAAATGGGGACCTAAATAAATGAAAAAAAGTGCTATCCTAGAAGTTAAACTAGGACCTGTATATTCTAATAAACTCTTCCAAAATTATTTTCTTCTTCAATTAGGAAAGCCAACATGATCAATTAATGGGAAGATTAGTACTATTCAAATACGTAACTTATCCTTTTTTATGATTGAATTTTAAATGTTTTCAGATGATTGTGTATTTGCTTCCCAACAATATGTTTTGCCACTTTGAATATGAATAAAAACAAGATGAAAAAAACTACTGATACAGAAATGGGCTTAGTTGTAAAACTATGTATTTGCTGTTGTGTGAGCCCTTTCTCAAAGGACATTTGTGTTTGTTTTCTGCAAAGATGAGCAGGTGAATGGAAAACATTTGATGTTCTTGGCTTTACTATAGTCTCTAAGAACAGAAAAGTTGAAATACTTTATAAATTGCATTGTTGTCTAATGGTATCCAAAATATTATGGAATTTCTGTGACAAACTGGGCTAGCAGAAGCATGATGTGAACTGATACAACAACTTTTTCTTTTTTTGAAACTTTTAAAATGCATCTTGTGAAGCAAACTGTGGTGAGAAGCACTTGTGTAATCACGTGGATATTATCTGGGTAGTGAAACCTGATCTTTTTTGGTAATTGCAGGTTTTCATAACTCCCTTAAGAAGTGTAGTGAATTCAGCTTTCTGAACACAGTGCACTTTGATCATACCATCCCCTAAATTAGTATTTCTTGAAGATGGTAGCACTCCTTCCTGTATGAAACTATATCGCATGTGAATATATGTGTATGTGTTGAAAATAGGTTGATATACATTCTGTTGCACAGATGTCTTATTTCAGTAGGAAAGTTGTTTAATTCACAGATCAGTATATAACATAAGGAGTAGTAAAGAGCTAGGCAATTCTCATGAAATATGATTTGAATGCAAACTGTTATTGTTTACCTGATTATTAAAGGCAAATCAGAACTATACCTTTGAGATTCAGGTTTGACTGTAGGCCTCAGTGGGAAGGTTGAGGCTGTTCGGTGCAGAAAAATAAACGGTGATAAGTACTGATTACAGAAGAAAGCATTTCAGAATGAGATTTGACCAAACCTGTTTGAGGGAACAAATAAAACAAATTGCTCTTGGCAACTTGCTCTTGGCCCCATTTCCATATGCGATTGTAGGCTATTTAAGGGAATTAATGATGGTGAAGGTGGTAAGGTTACAAGGCAAAAAGGTTGCAGCTTTTTAAGAACGTAGAGAGAAGGAAGAAGGTCATAGAAAAGGAAGGAAGGCAAAAAAGAGACAAGAAATAAAGCTGGAGGAGGAGGATGAACTGCAAAACTGGCAGATGGCAGAAGTGCGTGCATCTCAAGCAGCAGCAGTTGGAAATGGGGCAGTAGAAAGCACATGGTGGGTACCTGAGTACAAGGAAACACGAGGCTGGGAGTAGTAAAAAAGCCAGAGATCCTGAGACCATGGTTCAAAACTGCCAGGGTGAAGTGAGGGCTGGCGACTCTGGGGACTGCAGGGACACCCCACGGGACTGGCAGTCAGGAACAGACAGCTTGGGGGCATGAGGGCAGCCCAAGCCCTGAGCATCGGGTGGGGACCGGCTGAGGCTGGGACAGGACATGGGCCCCTGGGCATGTGGGGGTTAGGATCAGAGACAGCCTTATGATGGCAGGACATGGCCACGGTGATGTGCGTTGCTACAGACAGTTGTTGGAGGGTAGAATGGGGAAGGCAAGATACGGTGTTTGTGGTTGTATTTTGCTGAATGCATGAAGTCAGTTAAATGTCATAAACATCCATAGATTTTGTTATGCTGTTGTATGTGTTGATTTATGCTGTTGTCTTCTCATATTATTTAAAAGTGGTAAGAATATATAAACAATTGGAAATGTGAAATAAAAATACAGTGATAAGATTTGTAGCTTCTGAAACTATGTACTGATCTTGCTTACCTTATTTATAATCAAAATAGTCAAAAACTATATGATGCATAATTGTTCAGCAGTGTGAAAGAGAAGATAGATTTCTGCCTAGTATTTTACTTTTTATTTTGGTAAATAGTAATATTTCACAATTATGATAAAATGGGCTGCATGTCATTTGGAAATAAGGAGATGGTTTGGGCTTTCCTCTTAAATGTTATTCTTACTCTATAATCATTGCATTAATATATCTCCCAAAATGCTCTTGTTCTAGCAAATTTCCGTAACTGTGGTGCTTCAAAACTGGTCATGCATTTACGTGCAATGTGAAATTGAAGATACTCCTTTGGGCATAATTTTGCTCAGAAATGTTTTAACATCATTAATAATGTGTAAGTGTAACAGGCTTAAGCAAGCCATAGACTAGGTCACTTCTGATCTGCACAATAGTAATTCCTGCATGGCAATTAGTATTACAATAAGTATGTAAAAATGGTGGTGAGGGGTGAATATACATGTACTGTATTTTTGGAAGCTAGATAACCTTTTGATTGATGACACGACCCATGTCAATTCAAGTAGCTTACTCTGGCATGGTATTACAAACCGGTTTTCAGACTAAAGCTCACACTACTGCTGTAAGAGAAGAAGAAGAGGTAATGAATATTAGTGGAAAATCATAAGAAAAAGAGTCTTAAACTAGGCCGTTTAAGGTAGTTGTGATCGTTCATCATTGCAATTGTGATCATCTCTCTGTGGGTCACCTTGAGCAACTTCTACTGTGTATGAACAGACTCTTGAAGTGTGACATGTGCATTTGAAGACAACAAAGTGAGTGTTTATTGGTCAGCAAACATTAAAGACAAATAGGCTTTCATGAACTCTTTGGCTAGATATTCCTATGTGTCTGGTCTGCAACAGGAATTTGAAGAGTCTTTGCTGGCCAGGCAGCTGTGAATTGTCAAGAATGAGACTAGTCTTGATGTTAATTAAAAATTAACAACTGTTTTATCAAAAGAATAATTTTGAAAAAATTAATTAAAGCTAAAATAATTCGGTCTGGGAAAATCCACTAGTAAGGCAACCCAAGTAAAAATCCCAAAACCCGGGTCCACAGCGATTAGAGACCTTTAGGCCTAACTGGCACAAGGCCCCAGTGCAGGAAGCCTGCAATGCCGGGTTAACTTTGGCTAGTCCAAAGTTAGATAATTAAAATGGTCTCTCTGGGAGATAGAGGCCTGAGTCACCAGCGTTGAGCTTCGCCCACAGCTAATCTGAGGAAAAAAGCGAGCTCCAGTGCTGTGCACTGAGTTTTATAGTGTCCATGCTCCGCCCAGGTCTGCCCACAATCCAGCCCCCATGGTCTGGAGCGATTGGTGGAGTCTTGAAGTGAGGTCATCTGATCCTGCCAATGGCTGGCTGTCGTCTGGGGTAAAGTTTAGGGATGATGTCACTTGCTTGAAAGGCGGGAAAATGTCCTCATTGAAATTCATGTTGCCGTGGAGCTGAGTTGCCGGTTAATGGACAGGAGACTAAAAACAGCTTTTGACAGTTAAAGGTCTGCTCTTGGAGCTGGCCCTGGAAAATTGTAGATCTTAAGGAAATTAACAAAAACATTAAACTGCACTACAAACACTTCAAAAAAACCCCAGCTTTTAAAACAGAACAATCAAGAAACATTTTAAGGAACTTTTTAAACAGAACTATAAACACTTTAAGGAACTTTTAAAACATACTAATTAACTTGGATAACTTGGGTATGTGCAGGAAACAATACATTTGTAAGGTTAAAGCTTAAGGAAGGGATTAAACTTATTTTATTAATTATTATAAATATTTGATTAACAGGGATTTTTAACTAGGAACTGTGTGATTAAGTGATTCTGAGAATTAACTCAATAACTAACAGTTTGATGGGCATTTTTAGTATGTAAAGACTTAATTTGGCAATTGAAACATTTAATATGCAAAATGTAAAACTAGGACATTTAACATCTTATCATGCAAAATCAGGGCACTTAACATACAAAGGCCAATTTGGTGGATTTCATATATAACAAATGAAATGGAAGAGGGCCACCCTTCTTTGCTCCTTTAAAAAAGTCTGCATTGTTTCTAGGTTGCTGTCTGCCACCTGCTTTGGGCGTTGATGCCTTTCCACATTGTTGTTTTCCTCTTGAATCCTTAAGCTGGTAGCAAATCCTGTGTCACCAGTCCTAACTCTATTTGTGGTTTTACCTTTCTGATCATGCATTGCTGTCCTCTGAATTTTCTCTGAGGTCTTTCCCATATCTTGGCAACTTCCTTAGAAGTCAGCCTGAACCAAGGTGAGGCTGCCGTGGCATGTCTGAGCCACAGGAAGATTGACCCCCTAGAGAGAGGTCACAGAGCCAGCATGTTAAACATTGAGGTCACATACTATGAGACATCAAATGAGGAACTTAAATGACATTAATTATTCCTTAAATTTTAAGTGATTCAGGAATCTTTAATATTGGGGGGGGGGGGCTAAGATAAATAACTAAATTAAAAAACATTTCTAATAATGATATGCAAAATTTTATTTTAATGCTGAGCATTTGCTTTGTGGCAGTGCTTCTGTTGCCACTATTTCAGTTGTTAATAATGTGTTACGAGAAATGCAGTTTGAAGAGGCAGGAAACACTACTCGAGGCCTTGGAGGCTCAGTTCAAATCTCCCAGCAATTTTTTTAAAGACTGTCCAGATACACAGCCTGCAATTGTCCTTTCTTCTGTTCTAGGTAGTGGGCCCCATCATGATCGAAGTTGTGTTTACAACCACAGTGACATAGTAGATGGAGTGTACTGCCTCCCGATAGCACACTGGATTGAAGTCTCTGGACATACTGATGAGATGAAGCACACAACCGATTTCTATTTTAATATTGCAGGACATCAAGCTATCCATTACTCCAGGTAAAAGAAATGTGCAAAGCTTGGCTGGTGTCAAATGTTACAAACAGAAAATCTAAACTGGCATGTCAGAAAACTGCATTTGAAGTAGTGAATGCTTGTTTGTGTGTAACAGTAAACTTTAACAAAGATTCAGCACCTCTTTGCAATTAGATGTCAGTTTAGCAGATCCTAAGTTCAAGGATACCTGTACCCTGTAGAGGTGTGTTATGTTGCATCATATCTGAAAAAGTTTTGTGGCAATTTATGGACAGTCATTTTCAAATGCTTGTCTATATACACAAGTAAAATTGCAAATATGTTATGTGTTTGGTTTGGGATGATTTTACTGAAGAATGTGTCCTGGGAAACAAAAAGAATATATTCCAGCACCAGAACTTAAGGGTGATATGTTGTTGCTCATGTGTGGCAACAACTGCAATTAGTGACAGCCGCTGTAGATGACTTCTGCTTCTGGACATGTATTTAACAAAATACTAAAACTTAGACAAGTCTTAAAATGTTAGTATTTCGTAGTGTTCACTTGAGTCCACTGTCCCACCAGTGAATCATCCTGGCTTGAACTAGGAGACAGTAAAGATCAAGGAGAGCACCCACCCTTTAGGGCTACAGATGCAGTGCAGGCTGTGTTTAGAGCAGCAGCCTGAGCACTGGTGGTTAACAAAGTGGCACTGAGGAATGTGGGATCCTTTGTAGCTTTTTTCCCCTTCTCCAGTCAATGGATACAGCCACAGGTTTGTAGATTGATAATAGTTGTGTGAATGCTGACAGTCCCGATATGCCACGTGCATTACAGAGCAGTTAGTTATCCCAAAGGGATATGTATTTTTTTAAGAAAACACACCACCTTGTCCTTTCATTAGGCCTTAGCATTGCTTTGTGTCAATTTCTCCAGACCACTGTATCAGCTACCCCAACCTCACCATCTTGTCTCTTCTTTGTGCTCTTTGTCTCCACCCTCTCACAGGGTGAGGGAAGGAGAATTCTCTCTTCGCTAGACTTGCAGCATGTGAGGGAAAGATTTCTTCCCCTTGATATATTTTGGAATAGCATGGACTCATAAACACTGGCAGGCATATGTAGGTATTTGTGGGACCTTTACCCTGAGACCCCCTTAAGTAATATACTGTGCCTGATAGACTGTAGTGTTATGTGGATCTTAAACATCTGTTTCCAACATCCTATCAGAGTAAAGATCTTGTTTATTCCGAAGCACAGATTTGTCAATCCCAAATAATCTTTGCTTGGCAGAGAAATTTTTTGAGAAAGAACAGCTGTCAGAAAGCGAATATCTAAGTACCAAAGGCTAACTTATCTTCCTTTCCAGAGGCAGCAGTGATCCATTTAATACTGCCTTATCTGCATGACTATGTGTTTCAAAGATTAGGTAAAAAGCTGCAGATTCTGCTAGAGAATATTTGAAAAAAATTTTCTGAGCTGTGTAGTCTTTTGCAGATGAGGATCTTCTCCTTCATTCCATTCTCATACACATGTACCTTCATTGAAAGGCAACCTTATATTTACATCTCAGTAATTCTTATCTCATTTCTTTGAGCTATATTAAGTAAGCATACTCTGTAACAGTCCTGTCGCATAATTACTTCTAATACTTTGAAGATATGCAGCCTTAAATGTTTTCTTAATTATTAACAGTTGGGGGCAGATTCACCATTCTGCTGGTTATAATAAAGCAGCCCAAAAATACTAGCTATTTTAGATTCTTTTTTTGTTGTTGGCAGAGCAGCTGAAGTGAGCTGATGAAAATGCCTTTATTTTGCTATGGATTTATTGATTCAGAGGAGTACTATGAATATTAATCGAATAAAAAATAAAAAAAACCCATATGTATATACCCCCAATCCTCCCCAAAGCAAAAAAAAAAAAAAAAAAAAAAAAAACCAAAACGAAACAAACCAAAAAAAACCAACCAAACCCAAAAATCTTAACCAAAAAAAACCCAAACAAGAAAACCCCAAACAGAAGCAAAAAGCCAGTCTCTCTGCCTGTACAGTTAAATCTCAGCGTATGATCAGATCATGGTTTTCCAGCTATGATTACATTTTTCCATGCTGTAATGAAGGCAGCAGTGCTGTGGGGAGCGTAATGACCACAAATTCTGAGTCCTGTCACCACTTGTAGGATCTTTACAGAGTGGTGGAGGTTGGAAAGAAGTGATTTATCAATGAAAACTTTTGATGTGAGCCCCTCTTCTGTTGCTCCACTTAATAGGGTTGCCGTGTGTGAATTAATGAGAAAGGAAGGTTTTCCTATGTCAAAGGGGCTTCCCACATGAGCCCTGGGACTGATTTTACTTGTCCTCTGTTGAATCACAATTAGAAACAGTTCCTCTGAGCTTTGCTGCCATCTTGCTTCTTCATAAAACATGAGCTTCTGCTTTAAATGGGCTGCTGCAGGATGAAAATGGCCTGCTTCTGGCTGGGGCTAAAACCAATTTTGCATTATGCTGAGGCTGATGACAATGCTCTGAGGAAACAGATTTTTGTTATTTGATAGAGATGTATCACTCATAAGTCAGTGAACTTACATTTAAACTTATATTTAGAGAACTCATTTTGTGTTGGTCATTCAGGTAGGAGAGTATATAATGCGGTTTTTAAGCACAGCAGGATTTGGACTAATTTCTTGTAAATGTCAAATGGAGCTTTCCTACAGCTAGAATCATGAGTGATACCTCCATGGCATTAATATTCACTTGGTTTCAACATGTAATAAACACCTGTAACCAAAATCTGACTCAGAAAAAAAAATAACAGTCAGTTTCTCTTTTGTGTTAGATATTACTGCAATAAGATGGCTTCAAATTGCAGGAGAGTTCACTTAGGATGCAGTAATTTTCTAAAGTAAATTAGAGTTATTGTAATCTCCTCTGGGAAAAGATGACTTCAGAAAATTTGTGAATCTGGGCCATATTATCTCTGTTTCAGTTCCGTCTGTGAAAGGTGGAAGTTCCTAATTTGTGGATGTAGTATACCGTATTATTTATATAAAAACATCTGCATTTCTCAGAAGAAAGGCATTACATAAGAGCAAGAGAGGGAGTGACACCTGAAATTACAAAATCCTTAAATAGTATGTTGAAGACAGTGATGCTTGATGGCAGAATTAGGTGCTATGGAAATGAATATGTCTGATAGGAAAAGCCATCTAGTTAGTTTCCTATTTTCCCATTGATTTTAGGTGTGTGCTTTGTGTGAATCATATTTCTCAAATCTGACAAAGGAAAGTAATTTTTACATGCTTTGCATATAAAATGCAGATAAACTGGGATCTGTAAGTGAATTCCTTAGACAACGATAGCTAATCTGTAACTGAGGTATTGTATGGGTGCTAAACATTTTGGAGGAAAATACACAATTAGCAATCCACAATCAGGGGAATCACTACATGAGAGTAGGCATGGGTTCTGACGACAATTTTTTGAGGTACAGGTTTCTTTAGTAGCTTTTTTGCATTGTATATATATATGTAGGCCATCAAATACTGATATTTCATGTTCATGTTTATGGAGTGATTGGGAAGTCGACAAACATGTTGCTCTCATCAGTGTTTATGTCCCTAATTTTTTTCTCTAAGACAAAGTTAAGGTAACGGTGAAAGAACATTGACTCCCATGCTTGGAAATACTATTTTTGTTTCTCAATGATCACAAATGAAACACAATTTATGATGTAGTATTTACAAATGCTTTGTGGCTTGTTGGTAAGAAAGTTTCCTTCAACACTGCCAGTAATATTGGTTATAACCTAAGTTAGGTGTTAAGTGGGAATGATCAGGAGAGTCACATAAAATGTGTGTTCCTGCTTTGTACTAAATGTTCATGAAGACAGGTGAGTGAATGAAGAATAATCCAAAATGGACAAAATGGAGATGCTTCTTGTTTACCTTTTGGAGGCACTAGAGCAGTATTTTGCTGATGGAGCACAGAATTTCTTCCTATGGAAAAAATGAGCATTTACTTGATTGATATGCATTTTTAATTGGGGTGGAAAACAAGAACCTGGTTGAGTATATTTGGTTCAGTATGAAATTAGAATTACCTTTGAAAAAAGTACAAGAGAGAGCACATTTTTTTTTTATTTTTTTAGTCTTTAATTTCTCTGACTGGTTGTAATTCATTCACAAAATAAAATACCTTTCTGTTTTAAATATAATTCTGAACTAATTTTTTTATTACTGAATTATAAAAGAGGCTTTAAAGAGTAAGCTGTCACAAAAACCCCCTAGAGTGCAGTGACCTATGCTACTGTAATAGAAAGCTGCACTGATATTTTGTGCCTACATTATCAATTAAGAGATGATGATGTCTACAGAGATTACCATAATTAACATTAAAAGCTGAGCTAGCTGTCCCCTGTGCCTAAAGAATGCTTGTGATATTAGAGAAAAGAATAAGAAATAATGAGCTCTGGAACAAACTTCATTGATTGTCTTCTAGTGAAATAGTCCTGATCAAAAGGACTTAACATCAATAAGAGTTCAGCCTTTGATTTCACTACTTGAGGCTCTAACTGTAAAGTTATCTGGTTGTTTTATACATTAAGTAATGAAAATATTCTAAGGCACATTTTGTGATATGTTTATCCCATAAACTAGGATATCTGACTACTCCTTTGGATATTGTTTTATTGTACTGAGCTATAGTCTGAAACTAATCTAAATTAGAACCATTGTTTACTTACCAGTGGGAATTGCCTTTTATAGAATGATTTAAAGGTTAATTCTACTTTTTGTCCTTTGTGAATCTTAATTTTTTTTCTACATCACCCCTCACTGGAGCTGTGAAATGCTTTTACTAGCCACTGTTGTGAAGAAAATGGGTTTCAAATCAGTGTAAGAAGTGACATTTAGGCAATTTTTTATTTAAGTTCTTGAAAATTAAGAGGGAGTGTGAGGAAATAGGAGCAAGAGTGAGAAGAAAAATTATGAGGCTAGAATTGATTCAGTTTTTAGTCCTTATTTGTTTTCATTTATTTGATTTGAGTGATCTCTATATTGGGTAACAAATGCATTTTTCTTCCACATTTGTTGTCGATCCATACAAAAAGCTTCTCCTTTTGTCAACTCCTCACACTGTGCCCTACATAACAAAGGCTAAAACCAGGAAAAATGATTCTATTTTTCCAAGTTTTGTGATCTTGCATGGGCAGGATGGCACCCAGCTGGGATAGCCCAAGCCACGCTATTGATGAGTTAACTACAAATCCCAGTCTTGTGAAATGTGAACTGAAGTAGAGTTAGGATATGCCAGCAGTGCAGTCATATGCCGTGAAGTTGAATACTGTGGATGAACTAGATGGCAGGAACTTGCTTTTCCATTATTTTGTTTTTCTGGGTATTAGCAAATAGGTTTTGCCAGCACAGCTCTGGCTCTCTTGCTGTGACCTACGGCCTGAGCACCCAAAAGGAACTTGACATGGAAGCTCCTGGATGTCACTCATTTCTAATGGCATTACTTGTAAGTGCCATAGTAGCAAGCAAAATCTACCTTCAGAAAGGGTGATTTTGCCAGAAGAAAAAAGTCAAAGAGCTTCTAGATTGAAGATTTTTGCATGACTGTCATCAGTGTTTGAATTCCCAGTATTACTTCTACCTACGGTGACTGGTCTGTTAAACCTGATGAATGGCTATTAGCCAGCAGGCTGCCAGGTTTGTTGCCTCCTGCAGTGGCTGAGGGACACAAATTATTGGCTAGACTTTGGGATGAAGTTGAAGTAATGTCTCATGAATGGTACATTACCTGTGTGAATAAGCTACAGGGGATCTTAGCATGGTGTCTGGTTAGTCTTGTGTGTTTTTTCCGGGAGGTTTTTTTCTGTCTTTTTCTTTACCATTCTGCCATTCATATATGGTTTTTGCAATGGGTGTTTGATTGAGAATTTTTTACTTAGAAGGATGATTGTTCAGGAATGAGTATTTTATTAATAAAATGGCAGCAAGCAGAAACTGGCTGTTGGTGAGAGGATGAGGCCTTTAGTCAATTGGGTGGTAATGGATGATATTTACTTAAAACCACTGTTACTCTATAAAACCGATCTTTTCATAGGTGTGCCTCTGCACAAAATTATTTCGTTACTTCTAAAGAAAAACTTATAGTTCTGTGTCATTCTGGGAGAAAAAAACAGAAAGAAGATTGGGAACCCTCCATGGAAAAGCCTGGAGGAGTAAACGTAGTTCTGTTTTTCTCTGTGGGATATAACAGAAAAATGTTGATAGTCCAGTAAGTATGAATTTGATGTTGGGGATCACTGTTAGGGAGCAGAAACTATTGTTGCTTCTAATTTCTCTGTGTGTTTTACTATGTCTCCCTGCCGCTTGTCCATATTTCTTCTGGAGGTTTTCAGCCCTTTTTCCTGCCTCTTTGCTCTTTAACAGTCAGGCTGTCAGCGAGGAAGTAAAGTTCTGTCTCCATTGGAAAGCAATTTGCTGGTGTTGCTGGCTGTGAATGAAATTGACTGAGATTGTGAAATCCTGGGCAATTTAGCTCACAGCTGGGATGACGAGGAAGGGGTAGCATCACTCTCTCACTGAAGATGATGTACCAGTTGTCTTGCAGATATTTATTTCCTCCCAGCTTTTACATGCATTTATTAGGTGCCGGGTAATTGCTGGCATTTCTTAATACAGTTTATCTAAAGATAGCAGAACTCTTTTTGAAAAGCAGAGACTGTGTATTCATCCTTATTGCTATTTAGTTTACCAGGAGGGAGTGAATTCAGATTTCTAGTTGTTGTTGGAAAAGCTTCATTAATGCAACTCCGTAAGTTACACCTGGTGAACCTGTTTAACCAGGGACGTGTGTTTGCAGAGTAAACCCACTCTGCCTGCCCTTCTTGTGATTTTTTTGCAGGCACAGCTCCTAGGGCAGGTTGGCCCAATCGGCCTGAGGCTGACTCTTCAAAAAAAGAAGTCTCAGAACAAGAGGGTTTTTAGTCCCCAAATGTGAAAAGGGACACCATCAGATGTTTTATTACCACCAGCTGGTTTGGTGTTTGCTTACTTGTTCAGTGTATACTATATTTCTGAAAGAGGTGACCTGAAAGTCAAAAAAGTATGAAATAAACAACTGCATAGTTACTTCAAATGAAATGGGAAAAACATTAGAGATACTTCATTTGAAACAGTAGCAAGCTGAAGCTATTAAGTTATGAATTCTACCTCCATCTTCAATAATTTTTGTAAATGCTGAGAGATATAAATGCTAGTTTTCATGCTTAAATGCTCTACGTATTTACAAGATAATTTAAAAAATGCACCTGCATATGAAAATATGGAGAGTCCTACTTAAAGGATAAAAAATTATTTATTAGAAAGGAAACTGGAATATAGCTCTAGTTCTTTGAAGTGTGTCTCAGAAACATAAGTATTTTATTTCCCAAGAGTAAATAGAAATTATCAAATTGTTGCTGTATTTTCCCATACATAATTTTCTCTCTGTAAGAAAAAAAAAAAACTCAACAAAGAAATGAACTGCATTTGTCTTCCCAGGGAGCATTTTAAGAGGCTGAACTGAAAATCTCTTGTTCCCTCCTTTAATGCTTGTACTTTGGGAAATTTAATTTCAAGGAGTCAGGTACATAATTCCTGCTGTTGTTCAGAAGTTTAATGTGTGTCCTTCCATGAACTGTGATAAAAATTGAGTCAAATGTCATAGACATTGCCAAGCTTTAAGAAATGTGGATTTCTTCTTTATTGGTTCAGTAGACAGCAGGCTTTATAAGTTTAAATGAAATGTCTTTTTTCTTTGATGAGAAAACCTAGTAATAGAATATATGATTTTAAGCATCAAGAAGAGGATAAAGAGGAAATATGCATTTCAGTTTTAATACAGACACAAGAAAATGTAGAATATATATAAAATAAATAATGAAATAGGTGCTTACTTTGTCCCTTTCTTCCCTTTCCTTCCCTCCTCTCCCCTCCCATCTATCAGCTGTGGGTTAGCAGCAAGACTCTCCATGACTCCGTCATTTATTCCAGGGGCTGGATGCCGGGCAGTAGTACATGTGGGTGGGTGTTGGTGGGCTTCTAGAGCCTTTTCTTTTTTAATTATTATTTTTTAGGTTAACTAACTTCTCCAGGACTGCCGTTTAAAAACTCTCCAGAACGGTTATATCCAGTGCCTTCATTTTCTCAAGGTGATGACCTGATAAGGAGGTTATGCAGCTTCCCTAATACAATAATTTCTCTAATGTTCCTTCTTTCTGTGGTCCAGCTGCCAGCCATGTGCAGACCAGTCCTAAAGAGTGTTAAATACTGCTTTCACTGCAGAAGAATTTCTCAGCTTCCTTGTAATAATGAGTTGCTTCAATCTGGTGAGATAGAAAGAGGAAAAAGCTTCTCAAATATATCTGTAGTCTTGGTAATAAGGCTGTCCAGTATGTTTAACAAATTTACAAAGTCAAGCTTCAGCTGATAATGTAAACACATTTAAACAAACTTTAGTAACTGTAGATCACTTTAATATATTTGTTCAAATGCTTGGAATTTTGATTTCCAAGCAGATGTGATGATACTGCTAGGAAAAGAAAGAAATCGGAAAGAAAAAAAAAAAGACATTTTTAAAAAAACAGAGAACCCCTGGTAATTCTTGTCAATCTTTGAGCTCCAATAAAAACTGCAGCATTGATTGTTCATAAATTTAACTCTCATGATTTTTTCCCCTTTTGTCATCCAAGACTTTTTCAAGAGATTCCACTATACTTTGTAGTTTTGAATTAAAAAGACATACGTAGGTTCTTCTGGGACCTCTCAGTAGCTCCATTACCATCCCAGCCTCAACCTTTGTTGTTGGCTACTCATCCACCATGGTTATTAATCTTATGTTTAGAATCTAGTAACCAGGTATGTTAGCTAAAATGAAGTTTTCTGACAGTTTTGTTATGGTAGCACTATACAGCTGTCGTTCCTTTGATTTGACTTGGCTGTGAGAATGCCTTATTTTAGATATTTATGTAGCTGACTGTGGTGAGGCATTAATTCCTTTTTTCTCCATATTTTTAAGATGTTGTCCCCCAGCCTATGCTTCTCTAGTATGTATCTGTCCCTCTTTAAAATTCAAATAAATGAACTGTTATGGTTTTAGAAATCCTGGATAAATTGGAATGAACATGGATACAGAGCTCATCAAGGCTGTTTTCAGATGGTACCACAAGGGATGAATGTGCATCTTCCTCTGACTGTTGGAGTTCTGAGAGATTCCATTAGTTTGTACATGTGCTTATGGTGCCCTCTGGCTCCCAATGCCACCTAGCAATAATCTGTGCTTTGCAATTATGTGCTTTCATGAATACATACTTGTTTCTGAAGCTTTGAAATGTATTTCCATTGGATCTGAAATGCTACATTTTCAAAAGTGGATTTATCTTTTACTGTTTTTGCAGTCTAGGTTCCTAAGCAGCTGCTAATAGGTAAACTCTGAAAGAAGACAAAATATATTTTTACCAGTGATTCCTGAATCTTCTCGGTCACTAACTTAGAGTTCATTTGTAGCAGTTTAAGTGAATTTTGTTGAGATGCTTTAACTTACAGGTGCCAGCAGTGGCATCATTCCCATTGCTAAGCATTAATGTTAGAAATTCTCATTCCTAATGCCAAGAGATTCATGACTTATTGCAATCTGGCTGAGTTTAGCAGCCTGTTGTTCTTGTGTTTCCGGGTATTTGTTCTAATTCAAAACAAATGGGAATGTTGGCAGTCTAACAGAGACATATGTAGGAAGTAACCATTGGCAACCGCAGTTGCATGAGACAAGATTCTATAATTGGAGCATTTAGGCATTAATACTCACGAGCCAATGGAGGAGTCCTTTCCAGGTTGTTCAATACAAGCCTTGGAACCTGATTCTCTTCTCAGGCTGTATTTTTGTAATTGGCATACTGTCTGCTTTCAGAGAATGTTTATAAAATGAAGGTACAAGAGGAGTCATTTCTTACAAAGGCAAACGTTGCTTTCTGCTGCATACAGTGTGCTCCTTAGGCATCTGGTGAAACCTTGTGTGTGAGTTTGGAAATAAATTCTGGCTAAGTCCTGTAAGGCTGGATCTGGACACTGTGTCCCACAAGGCATTGGTGTGCTTGTGAATAATTTCTTTCTTATCTTCACAGTAGAAATACATAGAGAAATATGACATAAAATATTTCACTTTGAATACAGGGAGGATAAAATTTAATCTTCCACATTTTAGTTTTGGCTATGTACATAAAGTCTTGTGTGACCATGTTATTTTAGATCATATCTAGAGTAGAGACAAAATAGATTATAAAAATTTATAAGAGATAAATTAATTGGCTTTAAGCTTCTTAATGGAACGAAGTGAAAAAGAGGGGAGAAGAGTTTATGTTGTGGATCTTTTCATTGTATAGATTTGAAGGTACTGCAAGGTTGATAACAGCAATTCCACTGAACTTACTGGAGTATGTGAGCTTAGTTTAGAGACAAAATTAGATAAATTTGATCCATTATTTTGTCCGGAAAACAAACATGCAATGAATGAGTGCATTTTCCATGGGATGTATAGCTTTTATGCCACTGGAGTTGAAGCAAGATAAATTGGCTTGAAAGGAGCTCTGTGCTACCATAGTTTGATGGTACTTCTGGTGCCTGGGATAGACAGCATAGTTTAATGAAGACTAAGAAAGAGTATCTATTAATATTTGTAAAAGACATTCAGGAATTGGTACAAAGGAAGAAGAAGAAATATTGAAATTGAACCTGTTTTAAGATCAAATGGATATTAATTGCTTCTCAATGAATTTGGAGTGTAAATTAGAACAAGGTTTCTGTCATCAAAGGAATGATGTCTGAATTCCAGCATGACCTTTCAAATAGGGCAGGAAGGACAAGGAACCTAAATTATTTCAAGATGGAGCTTGATAAATGGATATAGGTAGTGATTCCAGAAATGGAAATTAAAGTTTATGATTATAGTATCATAGATCATAGGCTCAAAGAGACCTCAGAAGGTATTCAGTCCATTTCCTTGCCCCAACTTAATCTCAATTACATTTGAATCATTTCAGGTTTATCCAGCCTGATCTAAAATATGATCTCATCTTAGTGATGAGGCTCTATAGGCCTGTTACTCTTCCGTTCAATTACCTCACTATTCCAACCATTAAAAAGCTTTACTAACCTCAATTTAAGTCTTCCTAGTGCAATTTAAGTTAATTTCTTCTTGTTCTCTTCACAGAAGACTTGGAGAACAAATTAGTATCCTGCCTCTCTATAGCTCTTTCATATATGCTTGGAAACTCCTTTTTTCCCAGAATCGCAGAGTGGTTGACTTTGGAATATTTCAGTTTGTTCATTCTGATATTAGGCCTTGGATCTTTCACTCTTTTCTCTGAAAACTTGTCTTCTAGAACTCTGATTATTCTGGCACTCTCTGCTGGGCTTTCCAGGTGTTTCCCTTCCTTTGTTCTATTTCTCCTGATGATGGTCCAGTATTGGTAAGTACTGAATACAATAGAAGGATTATTTTGTGACTTTCAAGCATAGTGCTACGGCTTAGCCAAGTATTATTGTCATTTTTGCAGTGTGGAATGTGGTTTACTTCCCAATTGTCTAGGTGTTTTCATCAAGTAAGTTCCCTGCTGTGGCAGGGTATAGGATGTTAGGAATGTGCTCGATCTCTGCATCTGTCCTTGTGAAATGTTTTTTGTGAGTTTCTTCTAATAAAGATCTTATGCTCCTTCTAAGGGAGTGTTTGGGATTGCTATGGAAGGGGAAAATGGGCCATAAAGAGAAAATATTGTGGATCTGTCTAGACTGAACTATTGTGTGACTGACTAATTCTTCTCACGTGGATCTTTTTATCCTGTATCCCTGGTAAATTCAAAGCTGTGCTGTGCTTAGGCATTAGCATGGTTGCTCAGTGCCTCATAACCTAAAGAGTGTACCATGGCGCCTGCTGTAAGAGCAGTTTGGTGGATAAAGTGAGGACGATCAAGCCCTTTTGTACCATCAAGCTGCTGCTATGGAAGTCTTTTCCTGAGACAGCAGAACCTGAGGGCAGTGTACCACTGGAACTACTTTGTAGCTGAATGTCTGGGTAATACTGTATTTCAGTTACAGGTTTGATATTATACTTGCTTTACTTGTAGCACATTGTCAGCTTGAGGTCAAACCTTAATGGCTTATTTGCTTATGGCATATCAGCAAACGAGGTAGTTTTATGCCACAGAGTTGTGAACATGGAATAAATAAGATACTATTAAGCATAAGACTTAGAATTTAGGGGCTTGAGAAACTTTGCATATTGCTAAGCTGACAAAGTGTTGTTCTGAAGTGATAAAAGCAGGTGTTTCTTTTTACATTCCAAGTCTGCTCCCATGTGAGAGGCTAGATAAGTAGTTCAAATTACATCTAAGAAGAAAATTTGCCAGACTTTAATTGCTTTTCATCAGAGTGCCAAATAAGGAGAAGTAAAAAAACCACCTTGAAACTACATTGTAGTCTGCTTAATTCTCCTTGTTTAAAGCCCTGAGGTAGAATTCTTAACTTCAAAATAAACGGCACTCTTTCAGTGGTAAAGCAGAACAAATTTATAAGCAATGGCTTGTGCTCCTTCTACATTTGACATTTAGGTAAGAGCAATTTTTTGTTCAAGAATATAAATAGTTTCTACAAGGCCTGCAGCTGTGTTGTTCCAGTAGGATATAGTTTTATCATTAATCAGTGCTTTTCTTTGATGGCTTCTGCTAAGGTTATGGCCATTTACTCCATCTTTCTTGATAAGAGTGATCTTATTAAGCCTGATTATTCTATCTTGGAGTTAGACCATGGCATCATCAAACCTTGCTCTCCTGCTCTGGCTACTACTGCTTGACTCTGTGCTGGGAAATCGAGTGCATCCAACTGTTCCCAGTCAGTCCTGCTTAAGTCAGGCCTCTTATCATGAAGGGTCCATCAGTTTGTCTTCTGCAAGGAGACTTTATCAGTAAGTCAGTAGGAGAAGGGATTAAGACCACAGCCATTACCCTTGTGTTCTATGCAATATGCAATGAAATGTCAGTGTCATACCCCTCAATTCTACCTTATTATTTCATTGGTAAGGGGGCATTTTGCTGAGAGATTCTTCTGTCCTTTGTTTAAGCAGACTATAGTGAAACCAGAATTCTTGTACAAGACCAAACCAGGGACTCCTCTGTTTTGATATCTGCCTATGTTGTCTGTATTTTGGAAGAAGACACAAGACTAAAAAAATTATTTTAAAATGTTGCCATTTTGCTCATATCTTGGTAGTTGCTTTATAGGTGAAACAATATGGAATTTGATATTCTTTACCTCTTTTATGTAGATAAAGCCAGTTGATTTGCCCATTCCATAAATTTTATCTTTAAGCAGTGGTCCAATTCCCTCTTAAGAACATTAAATTCTTAGTCTGCTCTAATATGAAAGTATTTTCACAAGAAATATCTGGAATCGTCTGTGTTTTGAATGTTTTCATTTTTCTGTATCTTTCTTGTTACAATAAAATATTAGTAGAAAGTTCAAAGTTTGAGTGCATAGAATAGGATGAGTGATTTTTAGACCATTACTATAAATTTTCTGTTACTTTCAGTTCACTTCTTGGTACAGGCTCAAATTACCACTTTGACCTCTTTATAAAGCAATGTTTTCACCAAGCATCACTACAAGCAGGTACTGTTTCCCTTTCTATTTGTATGTAGTTATCTTAAAACACAGTGATGTGCATGTGAGATGATTTATTCCAAGACATATTGCTGAGGTGCATTCATTAGCTGTGAATCTCATCTGTTCCTTTGCTGCATTTAATTCAACACCACTGGCAATTGAAACTAATAATTCTGGTTTGGACAAACTTTTATCTCTCCTTGAGTAGGTTCATCTGTTTGGAAAGATCTTAACTTGAAAGAAGAATTCCATGTTGAATGTAGGTCAGCAATGACATGCTGTAGAAGGACTGCCAGGGAACTAAAAAGAGGGATAAAGCCTTTGAAGCACAAGAAGTAAGTAATCTTTGGTTCTTCTCAGAAATGTACTCTTTTCAGTACTGGGCATAACATATTCAAAAAGAGAGGGAGTCCAAAGGCAAACAAGAATGATCAGAGGCTTTGAATATGTGACAAGTGTGTGTGTATGTGTGAAGAATGCAAAGCTGTGTTGGATGGTGTTAGTAACTTAGAGATAAGTAAAAAGATTCTACAGAATGGAAGGAAATAATCTGTTCTTTGTGTCCATTGTGGAGACAAGAAGGTGTCTCTAGGACCTGGGACTGCACTATTCATATTGGACAATAGAAATTTTTTTCTGAGGTGAGGATAGTAATCAGTGTGTTTTCTACATATCAAAGAATATTTGAACGTGCTCAGATCTTCTACTGGAGAACAGAATTTGGTCATTTGAAAATCCTCCTCAGTTTGTGAATGCATTAGACAACACTCTAAGTAATGTTTCTAGATTGCTTTGACGAAAGTACAGGAACCTCATCTGATTTCTAGCAAGTGCTCACTGTCACAGGTTCAGAGAAAAGAACAAGGAAGGCCTGGAAGAGAGGTTTCTAATTTGGTACTTGTCTCGGTCTTTGAGACAAAACTTCAGGAGGAAACACTCCGGAATGAGTGTTCCTCCCCTTCTTCTCCATCAGTGAGACAAATGGGTCACAAGGAGTGAAAGTGGGAAAAAGAAACCAAACTCTTTATTAACACACGAACAAAACAGGGTAGAACAGGATTAAAAAACCCCTCAAAATACAACAAATTCCCAGAGAGGGAACAGACACCTGGGCTCAGACCAGCTGGGGCCACCCCACAGGCTCCTTGGACTGGCGAGGAGGGAAGGGAGGCAGTGAGGCAAGGGGAAGGAAAGGGAAAAAAGAACAAGAAAAAAGCCAATAGAACCTTTTCCCAGCTAGCTGGAACCCAAAGGAAACCAAAAAGCAGCACAGCGCTCCCGGCGCGCTCCCTGCCGAGCCCTGCCCGGAGCCTGAAGCCCTTGGGCTGAACCGTTCAACCGCCCCCTCGGGCCCTGGCTGCGGCCCCGCCCCCGGGTCCGTCCTAAAGGCACAGCGTCCTTGGGCACTGAGCGGGTGGGTAAGGAATAAAGCGGCTTCATAACGTCAGCCCAGGACAGTACGTCAGGGAAGGCACACATAGACCTCAGAATAAGCTGCTATATGTTGTTAGAAGGATGCCGCTGGCAAAAGAAGGAACACATGCAGGATGATACTTCTGGGTCATCATAATCCAGTGGTATCACCATTTAAAGTGATGTGCCTTGTCTCAAGGCAGAGAATACAGAAAAGATGAAAGAACATCTCAGCTATAGCTGGTAGGATTTCCTATGTTCTCATTTTTGCCCAAAGCAATACTTCCGGAAATCTCTTTTTTTTTGTGTCAAATGAGACAGGGAACAGACATCTGGTCTTTGAACTAGTTTAAATTTGGCTGAAAGTTGAAAGTTTCTATGAAGCTTTTGGTTCAGACAGATCACAATTTTCCATTAAAAATCCACCTTATAAAAAAATTCTGAATGAGTTCCTACTTCAGTGCCATCAGGGGAGGAAATAGGAATGCAGTGTAATTTGAAACAGTCTCTAGTAGTTCAAGTGCTGCAAAAATCATCTGTAACTGAGTTGTACTTCAGGCCTATATTCCCTCTGGGTTGCTAGCTTGTAGTGGCACCAGGGTAAGAGCACTACATTGGTACAAAAAACCACTCTGTATGCCCAGAAGCAACACAAAATGCTGGGGGTAAATTGACTGAATTATATATGTTGCTCTTCTGGGAATGCAGAATAAGTTTTGCTGCAAGTTCCATGTAGCTGTGATTGCATGCTATACCTTAAGGAAATAAGAGTCTTGAGGGAGGACAGAGTCAGTTTAATCATTATTTTGTTTGTTGTTTCAGCTAAATTGCTGTGTTTTGTTATATATTAGGACTCATCCCCCTGTCATCAGATGCTTAACGGGATCTAAGAAAGTCTGGTGTAGACAAGTGAAGTGCAAGCTTTAACACAGGCTACACCTTGACCTGGCACTGAGGGATGAATCAGTCCATCACTTTTCATTTAAAATAATAGACTGGACCTTGGTCAAAAACATTAGTGGTACAAACAAATGGCATCATTGATGGATCACTCTGTTGCCAGTAACCAATGACAAATACCCTACTATTTTTCCTTCGCTTGGCAAAGTCCTCTCTTTTGATTAAAGCTGGAAACTAGCAGGATAGAAGGACATCTGAAATACTGTACCTGATAGATACTCTGATGAAATGTGTCCCTAAAGTGCCGAATCCTATCCTTTTCCATAAGAACTGTGACTCTTTAGAGGGTTGATTGATTTTAAGGTAGATTCTAAGATTCCTCCTCCTAGCACACTGATGATTGCTCAGATCTGGAAGCAGTACCTGAGTCATCCCAGCTTACAACTCAGCATTTTAAGGAAATTTGAATTTAGCATCTGTCTCAAAGCATTATTAACAAAAGCAAAACAGGAGCTGCTGAAGAAGCAGAGTAGACATTGGTGTCATGGAGGAGGAGCTGACTACCTGATGCAGTAACGTGGTGTCTTCCCCTAGGTCAGGTCATCCTCCCTGGGAATCAGATCCCTACAATTACAGTTGCTGGGCTGGTTTTGTACTGTACTAGGATTGAAAGGTACAGTGTGTCATGCTTTGTGAACCAGCCTGAAAATAAGTCTGCACCATTAGAAAAAAAGTTTTACAATGCTAATTTTTCATTGTCTCAGACTCATCTTCTCCTTAGGGATGGGAAGACTATTTGCATACGCATTGATTAAATGGAATGCGTTTATTATTTTGGATGCATTCACACTGAATTGTTATATTTTAATCCAGGCTGTGCAGGGTTCTGGGGGGAAGCCAGCAAATAGAATATATGTCTAGATCATTAAAAATAATTTAAGTGTGCTGGAAAAGAAGTGTACAAGTGATTGCAGGTGTTCTGTATTTATTCTGTGGTAATGATAAATAATGGTTGGTTTTCTCAGTTTATAAGTCGAAAGGCAGGTTTTAAATATGTCAGCCTTCAGTCTGGGCTCTGTAAAGTAAATTGAGTAACATTTGTCTAACATTTAGTCCTTGTTGCCACAAACTCAAGCTTCTCACATTAATTCATCCGTTTGACTCCTGGAAGTTCCCTTAATGTATCCATATTACTAGTGGAGAACTGAAGCGTAGGCCAGGCTGAAAGTACTTGACAGAAAGTACCTATAAAGAAAGGGCTTACAGACAATCAGCACGTCTTAATCTCAGAGTATTGCTGAATATTGTTGATGTTTAAATCACTCTAGGTGATTTCTTCATTTATAAACTGTCTCTGACTGAATTGACCATGTCTTCTGGGGCCAGACATATTTTGCTATCCTTAATGCAGAGAATTAAGATGTACAATGACAAAGTGCCATTTTTATATTAAAGCAGAATTCCAAGTAGAATTTTGCTAAAACACCATCCTGTTTTGATATTTGGGGAACATCAAAGGGGTTAATGGCTGAAAAGATTAAAGGTCTATTGATCACTAATAATTTCTAATGTTTTTTGAACTTAGGGATCATATAATCTGCTGCTGGAATACAACCACATGTGAGCTGGAAAGCAGTGGCTATCAGAGAGCTCAGAGCACTATAACATGACAGTTTACAGGGGAAGGTAAAAGAGCTCTCTTTCCCATGTCAAACAGTCTTGTGGCTTAAGTCTAACTACCTACTGAAGTACAGTGGCAACTTAAGAAAGGCCACATTGGAAAGGAAATCTAAGTTATATTATTAAGAAAAGAGATGTAAAAATGAATTTACCACATTCCTGCTTGGTTCAATATGTATGTTTTCCTGGTCCTCAGCATAATGAAAACCTCAGTAGGGCTATCAAAAAAATCAATATATAAAATATAGCTGCTAAACTCTCCATTAGTCTCTGTACTTGCACATGTACAAACCCCTTTTATTCCTTCCTTCTGATGTCAGAAAAAGGTGAGGTATGAATTAGATAAATAGAAATATAGGTACTATGCAGTAGGATTATCCTAGAACTATTACATAAATTGGCTGATAGGACAGCTCTGAGTACTGTTTTCTGTGTGATAAAAGGGTGGTTAAGCCTTGTCCAGCAAGACCATTAATTACAGTTATTTGCAAGTGGGTATATAAGGGGCTTGGAGACCAAGGTCAAGGCTACATCTTGATCCTCTCAAAGGCTAAACTTTAGGACCTGATCATAAAATTAGTTCACAAGAGTTGCTGCCTGTCCTAAATACATTTTTTAGGTCATTCTCTGAATGCTTCCACTAGTTTGGGTAATTACAGGGAAAGACAGTGGTAAAAACTTGGTAAACTCTTCAGATTGTTCAGTAAATGCAATTAGTATTGTGCAATGTAGGGGGTCTTGTCATGTACAAGACGTGTTAGGCTACCAGAACGAAATAAACAAATGGTCTGTATCCCAGGGGCTTGCAGATAATAGCACAGCTGTGATGTCTTCCCATTAAAAAATCATTGGGGGAAAAAGTTATAAAGCATTGGTTTATCAGTAAGCAAGAGTACTACCCAGAATTTTATTTATCTCAGGAATGCTTTAGTCACTGTTAATTCAATCAAACCCTAGAAAACACACTTTTTTTCTCTCATCAAGGTAATTCAGTGCATTAGATGTTTCACAGAGTATCAAGTGAATTACATATGTATGAGTCTTCAGGAAAGCCTTTGAAGGAAGGGTACTAATGTTCTTGTTCTTGAAATAATATCCTCATAATTTGACAAGGTATTAGTGAAATTGCCATTTTTCTTTCCTAGGAATGGAGTTTTGTGGGCATTGCTCATCTCCAGCCATTTGTCAGCATCTGTTAGGGCTCTCTAACTCACATTTGCCACCTTGAAATGCTCTAATCATTGTGGCAGATTCCTGTGGTAGAATCCTGACAGCGGTCACTCGTTCAGGTTGGGATGGGGGTTGCTGTGGGGCTGGCACGTGGGAAGGGGGCCAGTGAAGCAGTTGTTGCAGTGGACCTTCACGCATCCCTCAGATCAGTGAGAATGCTTGAGCTGCTTGTGTTGCATTTTGGGCAATTCTTGAACATGTATGTGAAACAACAACTAAGTCAAATCTTTTCAAGTGGTCTCACTGTTGGAACATGGTTGAAATGGTTATTTGCTGTGTAATAGATTTGTTTAAATTGGTCTCAGTTACCATATATTGACATGAAGGGTGTTGTCCCACTGGAACAGGGGTTGTTAAGGCCAAAGACTGTGTCTTCGTGGCTGGTATGCAACTCACCATGGATGCAGCTGACAAACGGGAAACAATAATAATTAATGCTTCCTGGATTTGAATTTTTCTTTTCGATAATATTTCAGTACTAATATAGCAGGATTTAATAATTACAGTCAATTACAGGTCTTAATTAAATGCCAGTAAGCACTTACTACTGTGATAGTGAAATGGAAATGGCTACCTGATAATTTAAGAGTGGTTTATAGGCTTCTGAAAAAACATAAAACTTTCCTTATTTGTTACTGAGGTTAAAACTGGGAAAGATCGTAAGACAGGCATGGCAGACATTTTATTTTTGAGGATCTTGCTTTTGCTATAGATTTGCATTTAATAGTGTTTGCTAAATTTGCAGTTAATAGTGTTAAAGATTTGTTGCTGTTAATGTTTGCAAAGTTGTTAAATGTTACATGCAGGGATATTTTGTGTAGTTTGTGGATTGCACCTTCAAAATCGAAGTTTATGGAAGCAAAAAAAAATGAAAGTAGATCACTAATAATTTGAGCATCTAGATAATCCATTGTGAATACCACCAATTTAATTGCATGTGCATATTAAAACTCCTCATTTGAAAACAATCTTCTTAATATCCAGTTTATAATGTCAAAATCTGTTAAAGTATACAATAGTTTCATGATAATTAGCAATGGGAAAACCATAGAAGTCTTGAAGTTTGATTTAGATAAGCAACCTTATTTCTGGTACTTAGGCATCCTACATATACCTCTTGTTTTCCTGAAAAATTTCTGACCTCAAGCCTCAATCCTCAAGCCTTGAGGATAGCTAGACATATATTGTAATTCTGTATTTGATTCCCACTAGACTCCAAGAGATCAGAGGAAAATTAGAAGAAGATTACTCATTAATTTTTAAGTTTCATCACAGAAGGATAGATCAAATTGCGCTTTTTTTTTTCCCTACTTCCCTCATTATGGTGGTAGCTAAAGAGTTGGAAGAGTTCTTTATGTTTGACTTATTACTAAAGTAATTCAGATCTTGATCATGTGAATTCTTTCTTTTTTTTTTTTTTTTTTTTGGTCTGTGTGCAAATTGCATGGATCTTCAGGGTTTTCTTTTTTAATCTATGATATTAGTAAGCTTCTACTGCAAGCTTAGTGATGAATGATGCCTTGGAGACCTGTGCTATCACTATGCTCTGAATTTTTTTCTCAGTTCATCTGGCTCTTTGTGGTAGGCTAGGAACTTGATCCACAGCATCAGACATCACCAACTCAACTGTAACAAAATAAGAACCTGTAATGAAACCAGAAGTTTCTTACTGCCTGACATGAAAAGGCTGTGCTTAGCAGTGTTTGTGTGATGATGTCGAGCAGGTTTGGAACTGGAACACCGATGTACTTGGCAGTTTCCTTGTTAAGATATTGTAATCAATCCCACTGCAGTGTTTTCTCCATACTAGGATTCTGCCAAACATCTGGCTGGGAAGTTGCCCTCGGCAGCTGGAGCATGTGACCATCAAGCTGAAGCATGAGCTGGGTGTTACAGCTGTGATGAACTTCCAGACTGAATCTGACATTGTTCAAAATTCCTGGGGCTGCAACCGCTACCCAGAACCCATGAGCCCCGAAATCCTAATGAAACTGTATAAGGAAGAAGGTCTTGCCTATGTCTGGCTGCCAACTGCAGACATGAGTACTGAAGGTAATGCTCATGTCACTCTTGCAGTAAATTATAGCAAACACTTTGAGTTACTAATCTGTCACTTTCATGACAGTTTGGGGGGGGGTGGGGGTGGTTTCTGTGTACATTTTGCATTAAAATATAGCCAGCATACAAGGCATGATTTCTTTGTGTGTTGTCTTTAACAAATTATTCATATTTTCTTGTAGGCAGAGAGGCCATCTGAATTACTTTGTGTCTGGCAGTATTATGTGTGTTTGAGTTTAAAGCCATCTGACGTCAGTAACTGCTTGCCTGTTTTTGCTTTCAGCTTGAATTCAGCCTATATAATGAAAATATGCTGTGTAGGTGGAAGACTGCAAGTTTGCACAGCAGGGCAGCTTGCCACCCTAGCAAATTAAAAATGGAGCAACAGTGTTGTGTGTCTGCTGTTCCCTTCCCAACAAATACTTCAACTGTAGTGTCCCAGTCTGATGAAACTCCATAGAGACATTTATATAGTAATTTGCAATTAATTTAAAATACTCATAGCACCTGATCCGTAACATCAATTACTAGTACTTTTAAGTCCTTGGTTGGAATGCTCAGTTCAAAGTCTTGTTTCCAACCAGAAGGTTAGAAAGTGAGTGTGTTTTCAAGAGAGCAGCCTGCCAGCAGAAGAGAGTGCTTTCAACTCAGTTAAATACTGCTGCCCCAAATAGAGATCTGTCATATCAGCAATAGGACATCAGGAAAGACAGGAGACCTTAATACAGGGATTTGAAAGTGTTTAATGTCAGTCCTCATATGTGCCATGAGGAGAATTTGGGCTCTGCTGTTTGCAGCTGTGGTTCCCAGGATAGCAGGAAGAAAAGTGTCAGAAAATACAGTATATTCATCCCTTTGGGAGTGAGAAAGGCTATTCTGTGTTGTTTAACTGTATTCTTAGTATACAATGAAATCATAGCAATTTTAAATTGTACAGTAAAATGTTCTTCTGCTCTCCCTCCCTCACTTTATGGCCTTCATTACAATGTTTTGGAAATCAGCAGTATGTAGGTACCCTCACAAAACTCTGGTATTAAAAAAAACCATTTCATTTTTGGCCTGCTAACTTTAACACTGTGTAAGTTGTGCTGTTCTCTATAATGTGCTGCCTTGTCTCAGTTCCTTTGAAAATGAATATGCCACACACACCAGATGTTAATCAGAATGTATATTTAGAGAAGCCTAGGGGCATTTTACAGTTTTGTGTGATCTACGTTGCAAGAAAAAACCAAGATAGCCTAGAAGGTCATTTGAAAAAAGAAAGAAAGAAGTCATATATGTCAGGTTTGCCATTACATTTCACAGTTCATCAGGCTGTGCAGAATCTCAGCCATGAACTGACTTTGTCCAGTGCAAATGAACGTGTCTTGTTTTTAACCTTAGGAAGAATACAGATGTTGCCCCAAGCTGTCTGCCTCCTGCACGGGCTACTGGAGAATGGACACACTGTCTATGTCCATTGCAATGCTGGTGTTGGCAGGTCTACAGCTGCTGTCAGTGGCTGGCTGAAGTACGTGATGGGATGGAGCCTGCGGAAAGTGCAGTACTTTTTGGTTTCCCGGAGACCAGCTGTCTACATAGATGAGGAAGCTCTGAATCGTGCTGAAGATGATTTCTACCAGAAATTTGGGCATCTTCGTTCCTCATACCAAATACAAGAGTAGAAAAGCAGAAGAGGAAAAGGAAGGTGAAGAGGAATCCTTACATTTGAACCCCAAGAAATTTCTGTGACTCAGGCACCCACCTCACCTCTTCAGATTATGAGCTTCTTGTAAAACTGATGAGAATTTTGTTTAAAAAGTGCCTTTGAGTGTTTTTTATTTGCTTTCTTTAAGCTGATATGATTCATGTTTTCAAGCCTTTTGGTGCAATTATGAGATCTAGAAACTCTGCAAAGTGGAAAAAGATTTTGTTTTAACTATTTGCCTATAGGAACTGAGGTTTTAGGGTAGACACTAAACCAGATGTGAGGTGAAATAGAGTGGGCAATATTTCAGTGACAAGAAAAAAATACAAAGATTGACTGGATTAAGGTTCAGGTTAGGATGGAGTAGATCATCATCAAAGCTGCTCAGTTATTTTAGGCAGGTATTAGATTGTTGCAGTGTTTTGTAGTAATTCTGTAGACAAGTGGTGTTAATGAGAAAGACCAGAAGGAAACCAGTTCTTCGACTCAGTGTTTAAAAACAAAAAGCTAATGTCTAATGCAGTGAACTAAAATTTGCTCTTCTAGTTAATGTTAGATATTATGAGTTCCAGCTATATCCTTCTGTGACATCGGGGTTATGCTGGGATGTGGCACGAAGAGAGGAAACAGCTCCAGCTGTGGCAGTCTTGCTCTGCTGTGGGGAAGGACCGCTGTTTATTACATGATCCTAGGCTGTGAGTTCTCGGAGTTGAAGCTACATTTTGCTCCTCTGGTCCATGCAGTGCTGTACAGGGAGCTCCCTTAGGTGCCAAGTCAGTCTGAGCAGTAACCACTGGGGCAAGACAGGACGTATAGGAATTGTGTGATAAGCGTCTGTGCATGACTGGCATCACAGCCTCTGGGCTGTTGACTTAGATCAGTATCTTCAGTACAGCAAAAGCCTCTCCTTGTGCACGCAGTGGGTGTATGTTAGGTTTAGCTGGTTGAAGCTAATGCTGGGCTGAATGAAGTGAATACCTTCCTCTATAGGAACAAAGAGCAACTCTGCAGAGGATAGTTTCTCAGGAGCTCAGCCTCAGTGTTAACTTTGCAGATGATCCCTAATGTTTTCCATTGCTGCTTGGTCCCTTAGCTAAACTAAGCAGTGGCACCAACAGCTTCCAGTCCCACTCAGATAAAACCAATTTGCTGTAGGTTGAGTTCAAGAGAGAAGAGAGGATTAAGGATGCATAAACATTAAGAAACCTAATTTCTATAGGTTTATTCTTCAGTGAAATCTCATTTTTTCCAGCCAATTTGTTCCTCTAAAGAAGCAAGTCAGTGACAGATATATATCAATATATCAATATATATTGATTTTCTGAATACTTAATGGAGAAACTATTACATATGAACTGTTTACAGAGAATGTCCAAAATAATAAGTTTTATTTATCTTATATTCAATCTTGAAAAGGAGAAATGTTTATTTAAGTTATTCTATGTGTGGTTTTGATCATGACTTTGTTTCTGATTTTTTGAAATAACACTCCCTATTTAGAAAAGTGGATGAGAAAAGTTCTCTGTTAAATAAAGACAAAATGACAATTCCAACAGCCCATTTTGTCATATGTCTTTGTCTCCCAATTTCACAAATAGCAGAAGGGGTCATGACTGATATTTCTATGCAGAAGTGGAACCAGCCACTGTAATGGTAACAGCCCATGTCTTGTCTGCTGTGCTGTGTCAGTTTGACAGAAAAAAAACGGCACAGCAAAGGCGTGTGGATCATATGGCACCTCTGGTACCTTCAAAGACAAAAACAGGTGTTTCTTCTCCTAGCCCAGTGCAAAGAGCAGAGGCAGTGTGTGAGGGCTCCTCTCTGGCTGTTGGGCTCATGTGCAAGTGTGCAGAGCTACAGCTGCCTGCCCAGGAGTTACCTCATTTTGACTGAGTTTAAAGTAAAATTGGCGAGCTTTTGCTACCATGTTCTTCTCAAAATCAAGCACTGAGAGAAGGAGGATGGCATAAGAAGTAGAGAGTACAACTTGCTTAAGTTTTACATTTCTGTTGAGATCTGTTTGAAACCCCAAGCTTAAAATGTGTTTCCAAGCATCACTGACAGCCTTTCCGTCAGATGCAACTTGTAATAAATGTTGAGGCAAATAGCTATAGATTTGATTCTTGTTCCACAGGTAGCTCTATACATGTATGTGTTTTAGGGCTCTCGGGACTGAGCAGTGCATAACATGACACAAACAAGTAAGTATATGGCTAAGTAAGTACAGCCACGCTGTACTGGCTACTTCCTGATTATGTTTTTATCGGCAATGGAAGCAGACTGATGTTTCATTTGTAGGGCAGGAATTCATACGGTACAGGAGTCACAGATTCAAGGGTGCCCTAGCAGGCTGTTAATTCATTGTTTACTGTCATTTCAGCAAGGGGTTGTTGATTCTTGCCACTTCAGTTTGCTTCTCTGCTGAACTGCTTGGGAGCACATATCATAGAGATTGCATTAGCTCCTGCATGGCATGAAAGCAACTTGCCAACATCACGTTAACAAAGAATGCAAAGAGATCCTGGGGGATCCTAGGGGCTTGCAATCCCCTTGAGCCTATTTGTAGCATCCGTTTTTTTCCTCATTGCTACCTTCCTGCCTTCATCATTGAAGGACACTCTGTCAAGCAACATTCATTCAAAGCCTTTTCTGTGGAGTGCAACTAGGAAATCAAATGCTGAAGGGATCATTGCAAGAGACTACAGCAACAGAAAAATCAACTATATAAAAATACCTAATTTCTTCAAATGTATAATTACATATTAAATCTGCATCTAGAAATTATGTATTAGATTTCAAATTTGTAATGTGTTCTTAGGCTGATTGGATCATTAGCTCTTTCCACAGACTAGCCTCTTGATGTAATTTGGATGAAAGGATCAAGACAGGCTCTTGTTTATGTACTTGTAGATTTCCTTGCTACTTTAGTCCTAAAGCACTACAAAATTTAGAGAAGAACAGGTCCTACAAAAAGAATTAGACATAGATAGACAGTAATGGTTATTACTGTCTATAACAGGGGCCCAAGAAGCCAAACTGATACACAGACAATAAAGGGAACCAGGTAGAAATACTTTGATATCGCAGAAGAGCATCAGTTGGGGAAAACGGTTGTGATGCTGTGAGCATCAGTATTCTCTGCCCTGTTACAGCCATGTTTTTACCTCCATTAAATTAAAGTAGAATTTGCTGCTTGAAATGGGAACATCTGTAACTCCAGGTAGTTAGAGTATCTGAGTGTCATTTTAAGGCCAAACAAGAGTATTTATTCTTTCCTAGGGCTGTGCACATGAAGGAGCTAAGCAATTCTCTTACAAGTGATTTTGGAACAAGCACAGCCCCTTGAGGGATAGGTCAGGCTTTGAGTGGTATAGTTTTGTGAGTATTTTTCCTTTGCACATCAGAAAAGTACTAGAGACAATATTCTGCAGGACATTTTAGATTGGTGATGCAACCTGATGAAAGGGGACTGGGTCTGGCTGGTGTGACTATTGACTGCCTTCCCTTCTCCCTACTCCTTACTTGCTGTTTTACACTTTGAACTTTGGTCCCTTTGCTTATGTTGTAACTTTATGATCTTCCCTCTCTGTACAGCATCAAGCACAATTAAGCTCTGGCTGCAGGTTTGATACCAGGATGTTCTCCATGGTTGAAAAGTCTCAAACCTGGCAGCTGAGTTCTATGTGCTGCACAAAATCATGTGCAAAACAGTCTCTCTGCTCTGGAATGAAATTAAAATTTGAGACTGCCAGTCAAGCTCACTTGGGCAGTGGTAAAGAAAAAAGGCTGTAGATTGTGCAGGAGCAGGTAATAAAATCCATATTTAAAACAAGAATGCAAAAAGTCAGACTTATTCCATTACCTATCATGATGGACTTTTTGAGCTCTAATATATAAAACCCACTGAATTTACTGGTCTATAACTGAGGGAGGAAAAAAAAGATTTGAAGTAGCCAAAGACATTTGCTGTAACTGTATTACCCTGTTTCTCCTTTTATTCGTCACAATTAAATTGCAGTGAGATGTTTCAAACCAATGATGAAGTTACAATAAAAATTATTCTTTTGAAAAATACACTATGCAGCAGAAAACAATCAGAAAATACTTACAAGCATAATAACTATTGGAAAAGCATATATTTGGCAAGGAAGAGTTACCTTCTGGAAGGATAATGAACATCAGGCTGCTGTTACCTAAAATGGAATCAGATTAATGCAGCAAAGGATAGCTGAATGTCTCCAACTCTGTTTACATTCTCAGTGGTAAATCACCTCTGCAGATCTTTCTTAAAGAATATTCTGCTGGGAAAAAAATTGTGGTTTATTTCCTCATGAATATAACATGAAGGGAAAGGAGCTGCTCTGATGGAGCAGACTGGAATGGTAGAAGTGGAAAGGAATTAATAATTTTTATGGTTTTTAGCAACAAGAGTGACATCACCACCAGCAAGACCAAACCACATGACCTCATAATTGGTATCCTTCCTAAATTATGAGAGGAAAGCAGTATTTTCAAGGGCAATGACATTATCATATATTAGCATAATTGCATGATTTTGATACAAGCAGCCAAAATACATATTGTTGGCACTTCAGTTATGCTAACAGTGAACCTATGGGGTGTTCATTCTTAATTATACATATTTTCCTCTTGTTCTTCCTTTCACCTCAAGGTCTTTCATTACAGTCCTAAATGGTTTACTTTTTAATTTTGCAGCTAAAAATTTCCATATTTGTAAGGATGACTAATGAGTATTTTATTAGACCCTTTTTACATACTGAGACTTGTCTTACGAAGTAAGAACTGTTATACCCTGTAAAATAAAGATGGCAACTAACTTAACCCAACATCATTCAATCTTTTTGAGCTTAAATGTGTTGTCTTATTTGGGAGATTGAATTTATTAAGATTGCAGGATAATGTCTGTGATTTGATAATTACTTCAATGCTGATGTTGTTATATTTACATCAAGGAAAATAGAAGGCCTGTTTATTCATGAGCTGGTAAAATATTAAATGGTATCTCATTCTTGATTTAGATAATGTGAGGAAAAACCATAAAACAGCTTCCAAGAAGAAATTTCTAATGCTGGACAGGTTTCTGTGGCCTTCACTTAATGTCATTATAACAAAATTTATTTTGTGGTAATGCAGTTTCAGCAGGGAAATAATTAATGGTCAGGCCATCATCCAAGAGTAACAGCCATGGTTAAGTTGGGCAGCCAGCCCAAAGTCACTGCAACAAATCAAATGCTGAAAATTAATCCAATCTTCAAAAATTCAATAAAATTCATAAACACAGAGGTTAAGAACGAAAGACTGTATTTAGGCTTAAAATGCAGTTTGCAGTATTTAGCTAATATTTAGCAATATTAGCTATATTTAAAAAAAAAAAAAGAGAGAAAGGGTAAGCTTTCAAGAACACAGACCAGTTGGATTCATGGAGTGTACTCAAGTTGGTGAGACTTCATGAGCACAGAAATTGTTGCTGGTGCCCTGTGGTTTGGCAGTCACATAAATCCTTTGCGTAGAGATGTGTGGTTTGGAAATAGGATCGATAAGACTGTGCTTTAGAAGAGCTAATGGGAAGGGCACCACTTAAAATATGCTTAAATTATAGCTCCAGAGAGAAGTCTAAACAAAAACATGTCTTGATGAAGTCTTTCTCTTCACATGTGTCTTGCTGAAACAGGCAAGCCTCTTAGAGGTCTCCTGACCTGCAACACTTGTGCTTATAGCCAGAGAGCCAGAATGGGAAATCCTTATGTAGTAGCAGTGGCCCTGACACCAGCTACACTCTGCAGGTGAAATGGATTGTTTAATCTCTCTGCTTGAGTTGTTCTGTTTCTTAACATGACACAAAGGATATTCAACCTCAGTCCCCTACCAGTAACTAAATGGGGGAACTGCTGTTCCCAGTGCCTCCACTCGCAGTGGCTGTGGGGGTGCCTGTGAGCACTTGATCAGACAGTATTTTAGGTTCTTTGGAGCTCCATGTTAATATGGTCTAAATGACCACCTTAAATTTCACTGAGAGTTACTTGTCCATGACCCCTACGTACTTTCCTGCCACATGTGGGAGTACTGCAGTTTGATGGCACTCACAGGCAGCTCACAGTCTAGCAATGAGAACCAGGACTCTGACCATGCCTTCTTCCCACCTGAGATACCTTACTCACCTGGAACAAGGATGCATGAACAGATACTGTCATCTTTAGCCAGACTCAGTGTAACTTTTTTGGTGCCTTATGGCACTTTCCATCTAAGTGCCCTCTTCAAAGAATAGTGTAAGCAATCATGATAGGGTATTCTGAACACCACTGAAAATCTCATTTGTGGGGTGGTTTTAGTTAGTTAGTTACTTTGTTTTTTTAATCAATCTTAATTTAGACATACAGCTGTGGGCAACTGAAGCAGGAAATGCTGTTCTTAATTTTTCAAGTCTTCCACTCTTCCTGTATGGTAAAATAAATGCATTATTTTTCAGCAATTTTCATGCAAAGGACTGCAAAATGTTTTGTAAGGCAATAACTAGATATACTAGGCCAGCAGAGGAAGATGGAGAAACAGGAGTAGGAAAATATGTGAACTGAGGAAATGAGCAGTCTACTGAGATAAGGCAGAGGAAGTGGCCAGGTGGCCTTCCCTCCTGAGCTCTCATGTCACCTGAGAAGAAGCAGAGGAGAAAGTGAGGTTGGCAGCACAGGCTGAGGATGGGGAGGGGAGCCAGTCCGGGGAGAGCTGTGTGAAGCAAGAGTGGCTGGGAAGCAGCTGCACTCCTGGGCAGAGGCTCAGGGCTGGGGTGCGAGCAGAGCCCATTCCCTGGGGACAGCAGAGCCGCAGCCACAGTCACAGCATGCCATCTTCACTGGGGTTTCAGTGCACTCGGAATTACCTCATTCAGCAGCAGTGAGGCACAAATGCATCTCAGCACCCAGCAATCACCATAAGCACACAACACCCTTGGGAACAGCAAAGCTTGGCAAGCTATTTAACAAAATTTGCCAAGATCATTATTTTTGAGAGGAAAAAATCTGATTAGGTCTCTCTTGATTGCTGGGAACATGACTTGAGTACACTTTAGAAAATGCTGAGCTCTGCCATTTGTGTATTTCTGCTTATGGAGCTAAAATCAATAACTTAATTTTAGCTATAAACATGGTTTTATTTTGCTTTCCTGAGTAGCTGTAATTTCAAGGTATCTTTCAGTGGCACTCTGATTTAAAAAGAAAAAAAACAACCCCCCAAAGAATTGTATCAGAAATTGATGTACATTGTATCAATACGGTAATTTCTGTGCTTTTAGGTCTGGTTTATTGGGGTGTTACTAAACTCAAAATGTGCATTTATCTTCTTTTTACTCAACAGTATATATTTTATACTTATAACTGTCTTATATTCCTGACTAAAATATATTCTTTAATAGCACAGATAATGTAAAACTATATTTGAAACTGTTATGTTTTTGTATTGCTTTGAAGATTCAAGGTTCACTGTGTTAAAATTTTTGTTAAAACCCCCACACCTGTGAAACAAACATTGATGAGAAATGCAGTAGCTACGAGAATCTTCTGTTATCCTGCTGTTACCTGCTTTTCATTTGGCAAGGCAGGAGAGAAAATGATTTGGAAAAACTTGTTAAAGTCAAAGAGAAAACATATCTGTGCACATCGGTGTACCTTTCCTCCCTTTTTTTAGCAGTGGACTTGGGCACGTGATCGGCTGATTCTCCTCCTGTGCTCTGAAAGGCTCTGCTCAGGTCACATCCTTTAGCTACAAATTGATCTAACAAAATACACACAGTTTGTGGAAATTTAAGTGCCAGAATAATCACAGGGATTTCAAGTTGAAAACTTTACACATGGTGCCCAAGTGCTTTGTTGCATTCTCCACCATGATATTTGATGAAACAAGTTAAAAATTAGTTCATTGCTGCAACTAAAATGCCCCCAGCAAATGCCATGAGTTGTGAGGCTAAGGACCTGCTCTTGTTACGTGACTGTGCCTCAAACAAGCTGTGTAAGGTGGCAGAGTGAAATCACTTCATTCTCCAGGATATTGGGTGGTAATAAGTGTTGGAACTTCTTCATGCAAACAGTGTCTGACAATATCTGTTGTGCACACCAGCAGAGTTTTCTGAGCATCTGTGTTCATGTGCCACATGCCTCCCTGCAAAATAAATAAAATGAAGCGCAAGCCTACCCAAGATCAGGGTTTTCAAGGCTGGAAATTAAAAGAATGGAGGTGTACATGTCGGATACATAATGGCTGGAAATGCAACTGAGCTCTGCACTGTCTTGGTGAGAGTCTGCATTTTTCAGCAATATTTCTGTTGTGTTATGCATGAGCATAATTTTCTCTAGTGTGTACCCATTTACTCCTGTACTCTTCTGCTTACTTTCTCCCCCTGCTACTCCTCCCATTTGAAACAGACTCAAATACTACAGAAATCTTGAGGAAAATTCTTTGACTTGTGGAATTTTTTTCATGGGCTTTTGTACTCTATCTTGGTAACTATTCATTCCAGACTTTCCAAAAAACAAAGCAATACTATACCTACTTCGATGCCACAGCTGCTTCTTTTCACCTATGTTTCTTCATAGTTCTGTAATTCAGTGGAGAGAAACAAAAACTATGTGAGGATGCTGCATGGCTCTGAATCACCCACAAGAGATGTGCAGAAATCATAGCAAATAGATAGAAATCTTCCTACTGAAGAATCCGGATCCTACAGCTGAACAGGATTTTTCCGTAAGTCCTTCTAAAGTGAGGCTAATAAAGCTGTTCTCCTGCAGGCCATGGCTGCACAGAGCAGTGGTGTGAGGTCACACTGAGGGTTACCCCAGCCCAACACCCCACTAGGATGGTGGGTGAAAGCAGAAGCCAAGGGCAGGGGGAGACCAGGGCAAACATCAAAGGCACTGTGCTGCCTCCAGGCTCTGAGCATTTGTAGCTCGAGAGTTTTCCAGAGCTGATGTAATTTCTCTGTTTAGTAATCTAGAATACATCTCTATTTAAGTCCTTGTGCTGTCTTCAGTGTGCAGAAGCTTCAAGTATTCACAGCGGCCTCTGGCAAGGAGCTCCATGAGTCTGCTACATGCTGGAGGAATAATCACATTATTTTGTTTGTTTTGCAGTGCATTTCATATCCCCAAGTTTTCATACCAGAAGAGACAGAGTGTAATTAATCTGTTCTCCACCTTCTTCATCTGAGAACATGTGCTCTGTTAAGCACACACATAACAGAATATTACGCCCTTGATGAACTCCACTGGGAATTAACAAAACCTTAGACCAAACCTGAACACTATCTCACCTGCAAATGCTTTGCTGAGCTTGAGGACTCCAACAGCATTGCTGTGGAGCTCAGCTAAACCAATCTTTTTCTGTTTTAAAGCAAAACTCCCTGCTCCGAGCCTTCATTTAGGTGCAGAGATTTAAAATGTCCCTTCTAAACCTCTGCTTTCCTTGAGACAAACTTTTTCCCCCTATCCCTATTTGTTATGTGCTGCCTCAAAAACCTTCTGGCTTATTATGTTATTAAACAAAGTGTGTATGCCATTCCCACATAACTTTCATTCTTTTAACTCTTCCTTACCATTGATTTCCATTTTTTCACTGCCTGTGGTCAGAGGCCACCAGCACAAAGAAGGAAAAGAGCACTTTATCTGACCATCTCACAGAGCCTGAAGAAGTAGAACTCCTATGAGCATCAAATGCTGTTTCTAGGTACTTAAACAACAAAGTGGAAGCAATCATCACATTAGCATTGCTTGTGTGGCTCTGCTGGGTTCCTGTACTAATGTAATTCTGGTGATTTATTTTATTTGTAAAAATTCTGATGCATAAATGCACAGATAAAAGACCTAGAAGTAATGGAGGATAACTTAAAAGGATAAAGGTTCTCATGTTTATGGCTAATGCTATAAAGTCCTTGTCCCCATCCCTTTCCCCAAAGCTTTATTTCTGCATGACCTGCAGTTGTAATAGCCCAGCCACAGAGCAGACAGCAAGAAGTTTCATAATCAATTTTTTAAATTACCAGCAAAAAACTTCATCAAACCACATAGGTTTTAGGGCTTTTAGGGACCAGCTGAAGCTATATTGTTTGGTGTCCCTAGCCCCTATATGCCATCTGCATATTGACAGAGGAGTCACCTGGAGATACTGAATAGAAAATCAGAGGTCAGAGGCAAATTTGGTACCTGTCCCTAGCTGGGGAGAACTTCTGATAAACACTTCAACCTGCCCAGGATATGAGGCACAGCATCATCCCTGGAGGAGACACCTCTTGTTATGAAGTTGCTGAGTCCTGCTTGTTTATCAGGGTGGTGGGACACAGGTGATAGCTGTAGTGCTCACTGCAATTATTCAGGGCTTGAAATACTGGCCTAGAAAATTCCACCCAAAATGTTTCACAACTGTGTCTCCCAGGATGTGGCCCTAGATGCTGAGCTGTATAGCATGTGACAGAAATTTATGTTAAAGAGCCTTAACAAGCCAAAAACATCCTGGAGAGCAGAAAGGACACTATCAGGCTCCTTGTCAACCATGAACCTCCTGGTCTCCAGATCCCACCATCAGCATCTCTGTTATGCTTTCCCTCTCTGGCCAATGAAACTTGTATTCTGTTCTGCACTCTGGCACAGTTCTGGCATGATGCTGGGGGGAATTGGGTGACTTGATCCCACCATGCTGCAGCCTGGCCTAGAACATATTGGTAAAGGAATTTGCAGATTTTATGCTCACCTCAAAAGCCAGCATTCTTAGAAGGAAGCTATTATGCCAAAATACCAACATAATCTCTGGTGTTTCAGAGGAAATGAGATAAGTGGTAGCACAGGTTCACATCAGCATCAAGATACCCACAACCAGTAAGTGATATTTGTGCTCTGAGATTCACTAAGGGATCTGCAATGTTGTAAATCCCAGCAGTGGTAGCTGATGTATACAAGGTCTGCAAGTGCTGTACACTGGCACCACCATCACCCCAGAACCTAAGGGAGTTTTTTTGATCTCAACTTCTTCTGAGCCTATCATCCACTGTAAGTGGCAAAAAAGTATGTATGTGCAATCACTATTTTATTCAACAACTTCCAACATTTTCTAGTGAAAAAAAGAAGAGGAAAATTTGGGTCCTGCCTCATCAAATGAGAAATGTTAAATTTCTTCTTATTCTTAGCCCATATAAAATACCCATATACTGCCAGCAAAGCTGTATTCAGAATGGAGAAATACTTTAGGTTTATAATGTAAAGAATTTGATTTTCCTGTTGTCTTTTTCTTCTTTTCCCCAAATGACCAAAACATTTAAATAATAATATAAAGGAAAAAGCTATCTCTCAAGTTGGAGAGCAGTCATAGAAAACACCAATTTACTGGTGGTTTCCTAGCAAAGATAGCTATATGGGGGAAAAAGAAAGGGAAAGAGAAAGGAAAGCTGCCTTTGCAGCCATTCCAACAGTGTTCACCTGCCACTCTGAAACAGCTTGTCCCACTGTGGGGGAATTCTGAACTAGGCTGAATTCCCTCAGGAAAAATATTTGTGAAAAATGGGACATACAAAATCATGACCTGAAAGTGGGTGTCAAGGTGAGGAATGACTTTTTGGTTGCTGTGGGAGTTCAGTGCAATCTGGGAGAGCTCTGCTGTGCACAGACAGGTTGTGCCCTACTGCAGAGAAGTGCCCATGTGCCAGAGGATCAGGTTTGAGGGCAGCCTCACAGCAGAGACCAGCCCCTCTACCTCAGAGCTAGGGACAATTTTAAGCACCTTGGGCCCAGGCTGGCAAGTGCCCATCACAGTGGTGGTGTAGACACTGGAAGTCCAGACTCCTGGCCTGGGGCACCTCTGCCCCTCAGAGAGAATGGAAGGGAGAAAAGCAGAGCAAAGCCATGGTAGGGTCCCCTGTCTCAGGGCAGCATGGCTTGTGGGGATTAGCCTTCGGCAGAGTTTGTGGAAATGTCAGCCTTGCAGCTGGGCACAAAAACAGACTCATGCTTAAAAAAGCCACACAATAGCCTCCTTATATGAGCACAGTTTTGAGAGTCGTCACAAAATGTGTTTGGGACATTGTGCTGAAATCCTGCTCATCCTCCTGGCAGCGTGTTTCAGAGGGCAGCGGAGAGCCCACGCCTCCTGCCTGCCCATCACACTGCCCTACTGCCTGTCTGGGCCGGCAGGCAGAGCAAAACACAAGGATAAGCTGCTATTTAATAGTATAAAAACAGGACAGCTGGAGAAACCAGGTTGGAAAGGAAATGAGAGACCTGGGAAATGAGGCAAAATACACCAGGAGAAGAAACTATGAGAGATCACCCAGGTGAGTGTGTGTGTGGTTTAGTTACTCTGTCAAAATGTTCCCTCATCACCAAGAAAGTGGGAGGAAAAAAGGTTCTGTATTTACAGATCCTGATGTTTATAGGATCCTAATAAAAAAGTCTGTCCTCCACATACTCCTCAAAATCTCCTGTCTACACATGGGCTCGAACAAAGATTGCTGTTTCTTGAGGTTTTATTTTGTTCTGTGTCTTGCTGACTCAAAAAAACACACATGAAATATGTATGGAATTATAGAAATACACAGAAGATCCTTTAATACTACCTTCTGTGGGGATTTATTTGCCTTTGCTGTGGGCCTGTCCTTCTATCCTGTATCCTAATGCTTTTGCACTTGGTAAAGAGCAGGCATTTATCCTGCACCTAGCCATATTGTAACTGCAAATTTTCTTAAACTACATTTTCTTCTACTTCCCCACAAGATACTCCAAGGGAAAAATGCATTCTCTTATGCTAGTATTTAACATTATAATGTCTATAAGTTAGTGTGAAATGGAGGAAGGACAAACCTCCCCTACAGTTTATCTCATATATCCCATAATTTCTGTGATTAACCCTCTAACAGGGACATCTTGACAATAGACCTCGGGGAGCTCTGATAACGCTTTGCAGGGAAAACATTTCGCTGTGGAAGATGCCAGCTCCTGAGAGACCCACCTAGAAGTGCCTTTGTCTTGATCTCACTTGACAGTGCAGCAGACCGTGCCAGTGCTACATGTCCTCAGGGCACCTCGTGGTGTGAGAGCAGGCTTCCTCCGTCCTTGCGCATCCTCTCTCCCGGGAGATTTCAGGTCACTGGCCTCAGAAATGCAAGATTTATTTCCATTGTTTCTTTTACTTCTCTTTTACTGGGTAAAAACATGTGCCTTAGAAGCACAATTTTTTTTTAAATGATTTTGGGCAAGTTCAATTTTTTCAGCTCTCTGTCTACAGAGCAGACAGTGCTATGAACTCCTCTTGCTGCTGGGTCTGGAGGCATGGCTGTAAAGCAGGTGGAAATTTTGAGAATGCAAATGCTGAGTATGTCTGAGGTGCTTATGGAAAAATCCAAGCGAGCCCCTCATACTCTGAAATATTCTGTTTCAGTCGGTATTTGCCATGCTTGAATTGGTCATTCCTTGGCATACTGCCCTTTAGCTGTATCAATTCATGGTCAGTTCATAGAAAAATGTCAAGCTGGCTGACTGGAAATCTTTGCTGCAATATATACACAAAGGGCAGATCAGTAAACTGACAGGGGAGTAGATGCACAATTCATTGCTTCTAGCTGGGCCAGAACTGGTGAGGTGAATTACTTCCACTGGGTTTGGGAAATTCATACCCTGCCACAGGTGACTGCTTTGCTCAGGATCAGAAAGATTAACACATGAAAACACACTGATATCCTGCTTTCTGGTTAAGGTTAAAAGTTCCATTGATCTCACGGGACTTGGCACTGCTTCAGATGTGCAACATCTGACCTATAAGAAATAGGGACACATGCATGTGAAATAGGTACAGTGTGGAAAACAAGAAGTAAAGAATAAAGCTAAAACCAGTGCTTTGCCAAAAGTGTTATGGCTTTAAATCTTGATCTGCACATCAGCACCTTCTTTCGTTACTGACTGATGTGCGGAACTGGGAGTTCCAGAACAGTGTTCATACTCTTTTCTGAAAGTGTCTTCCAAATTAACTTGACTCCATCTCTATCTTCCCTCTCTCCTTCCCTTCTCAAGTGTTCCCTTGCTATGCATTAATTGAATTTTTAAGTCACTTCAGTTTCTATTGGTCCTTGAGGAAAAAAATGCAGCACCCACAGATGGGTTTGAACATCCTGTTTTGTAGGGCTTCATTTTTTAGGGATGTGAGTGACAGTTTTAAAGTTTTTCTTGTGGGGCTGTTGAAGGGGTTTTTTCCTACCTTCATGAGAATATTCCCCTTTTCATGTTTTTAAAATGGAATTTTCATTTTCATTTCTATTGCTTCAGGAAAATGAAATGGAGCACCAAGGAAGGTGATTTTCCTCATTCAGATTAGGTTGGTCTGGTTTCTCATTAAAAAAAAAAAAAAAAAAAAGAAAGATAAAAAAGGATAAAAAAGATGAAGCATTTGACAGTGCAGCCATATCAATCTTAGCTGATCTTAATTTTTGGGGAATGGGGGTTTCTGAGTTAGTCTTTCATCAGGCTGTCAAGACATTATTTTCTCTTATAAACTATAGGTCCTGTTTGCATTTTTGTGGCATCCTCAATCCCGATGGACTGACAGCACTTCACATTCTATCCATCTGCTCTGTCTTCACCCTCTGTTGAGGTACAGCTGCCACAGTCTCTGGAGCACAAATTGGATATGTGTTTAATTGTGTATAACAACACTGTCCCATAGTGAAGGACAGAAGCAAAGCAGAATCCAGCAGAAACAGCGGGGAACCTTCACATAAAAGTGTAGCTAAAAATGAATATTCAACTTAAATAATTTTACGACAATAAATTTCACTTCATCTCATCCCTTACCTGGTTCAAACCTGCTTGTATTACAGGTATCATGTGGAAGGTGTCTGATCTGCCTGTCATACCCTAGACCTAGTATTTTGATCAAAACCCACAAATTTCAAGTTTCTTCTGAATTTGTTTAGGTAGTACATGCTTTCTGACTCTCAGAGGTGCTCAATGTCTTTGCAAAAAATCAGTGGCTATTGATGGAGCCCTGTTCACATACTCATCCTGCTGAAACACAGGCTCCCTGGACAGCCCAGGTCAGGAATGTTGAATGAATTCCTGCTCCAGAAAAGTTTGATCATAACAGCAGGACCCTGTTAATGCACAATGAACAAAATGTCAGAACATTGGTCAGGATCATTACAGCCTGTTCTAGCTACTAAGGCAGTTCAGCACCTGAGGTAAGCACAGGCCTTCAGGGTTTACAGCTGCTATAAACGGTGGCTCTTCTAATGGCAGAATAGCAACAGTGCTCTGGGACTTCAATTCAGCAACTGGATGGTCAGTGATATAATTTTGTGTGGCTTCCACATTGTCATCTGCAAGAAAACAGGACAGCCAGCACAGCAGCCCAGAGCATCACTTCAGTGTCCCTATTTTTGTTGGGAAGAGGCTATTTTGGTGGTGAATGGAAGAAAGCAGAGTAGCAGAGTGCTGGCAAGCATGGGCAGGGGTCCTTGGTGAACAACCACAGAAGAAATAACTTGTTACATGGAAGGTTTTTAGCCCCAGTTAGCTGAAACTGTAGGGAAGAACATTTAGTTGGTAAAAAAAGAGTTTTAAGACGGAAATTTGTTGAAGTCAGTGAAATGCTCTTTAAGGCAGATGAAAGTAGTGAGGTCATTCTTGTAGACAGCTTTTTGAGAGTCCTGATTTCACCAAGGTTACTCTGATTTAATGATATGCTGCCTCTCTAAGCTAAGGTCATGTGTGTGGCAGTGCATGCTCTAGAGTTATCTTTAGTATGTGCCATTTTTCTAATCTTACCTGAACATCATTTATAGGTGAACCAGTCTGCCAAGGAGATTTGGTATTCATGGTAGCAATCCCTCTCCCTACCTTCCAGTCATCTCAAAGGACTCATTTGGGCATGTCTATCACATCCAACTATGTAGGAACCCTGATAATTAATTAATATTACCTTCTAATGGTTATGCAATTAATTTCATTTGGAAGAATATAAAAAAATGAGTAAATAACCTCAAAGTGTTGAGTCCTATTTGGCAAGATAATACAGCTCATCCTGCCCAATTACAATGATAAGGTTTTAAACTAATTGAGCTCACACTGTGCCTCTCCATTACCTGACATTCAGCAGCACACAGAGAAGATTAAAGGGATTCAGGGGATGGTGTGTTTATAAAACCAGGAATAGCCACACCTGATTCTCATTTAAGCATAAATACATTATAATTCACAACTGAACAATACTTTATATGGAGATTGCCATTGAAATGAGCATATTTTAAGTTTGGGGCTTTTGCTGGCATTTCAGGTTAAAATTAGTGACCTGGGATGCTCAGGACCTCATTACACAATGGCATGTGCATATCCTGCAATCAGTTGCTCACCATGGAACCATAGGAGCAGAGAGCTTCCCAGACTGTATTAAATAATTTGTTCATCTAACTTGACATTTTGCCTTCTGGACTGATATTCTTGAGGAAGGTGGAAGGCTCCCATAATGCCCATTACCTATCCAATTATGCTGTGTGGTGTACAGGGAGGAAACATCCTTCCAGAGCCCTGTAGGCAATTAGCATACACCCAGAAGTGTGATATTCAATTATCCTCATTATTTCAGCATGCCAAGCAGCAAGAGGTGGTTAATGATTGCACAAAATTTTCTAGCCTTTTAGGAAAATATACTCAAAGTTACCAGAACCTTACATTGCATATCAGCAAGACGCATATGAGGCCCACTAAGAGCAGTAAAACTGCTGGAAGGCCAGTGATAGATTATTCACTTGCATGGCAAAATTTGTCTTTCTAAGCCTCTTATTCATACCCACAGAATTAGTCCCGGGGGACATTTTACAGGGTGAAAATTTTCACCCAGAAGCAAATCAATTACTCTCCCCAGCTGAAGCTCAAGGCTTTTTGTTCACTGTACAGAACTGGCTATTTTTCAGAGAAAATTTTGGGCTGCTGAGCTCTGATTCTATTGCAGCACTTTGGACTCAGAAGTTGATGGTGACCATATCCATGGTACCCTGACATCTTCTGCCACTCACAGCAAAACAAGTTATCTTTCAACCACTTTCACTTATTTTTCAGTTTCAAACTGAGTTATCTTTCAACCATTAATTCTAAAAACTTTGCAGTAGAGTTTGCACTTGAATGGGTATTTCCATTGTCATGGAAAAATGGGGTCAAGGATGCCAAGGTCTATGTAAATTGTACAGGAAGACAGTTTAAATCCATTCCCATACCATAGCAGACCCTGCAAGAAAAGGAGTGGTAAATAATAACTGCTATGAGAAATTATACATTTGATACCTATCTTTACCAGAAAGGGCTGGGCTGGCAACTTTATGTCCTTCAAAGAAAACACAAAGGAGATGGTGATGAAATGCATCTGCATTTTTTATTGCACCAAACAAGTGCTGAACTTTGTCAAACTGGTGTTACAAGTGGGCTGCAGGTGAAATTTCCCAAGACCTTCAGTTTCTGAAGGACATATACTCTGATTAAGATATATCGAATCATTACTTATCCAGTAAGAGGAAGTTAAGTTCTTCATGCTAAAAATTCCAGCAAAAAGCACTGTCTTCAAGCTTACAGAAATTGTCTTCCTTTTAAGTGAAAAACTGTCTGCTGAAACCAAGGGTGGGGTGATGGGTGCCTCTCACAGCTTCAGACCATCATCCAAGTTCACAGGGTGTCAGGATGCCAGTTAAAATGCAGTCTCATACCTTTCACCAGTACTGATTGGATCAAATGAATATTCTGTAAATACTTATCTATCCACTGATGTCCATGGCACTGCCTCAGTAAATACCAGGACTGATTCTGACCTGTTTCACACTTAACTAAGAAATAATTTAACTCCAAAGCCTTTATAGAAATAAAGACTATTTGACTAAATGGACTTTTAGAATGGACTAGTTAGGAAATGTGAATTTTAGTCTCTGAAGTGGTTGATGGTGTTTTGGGCATAGTCTTGGGATTCACAAAGAGGACATTGAGATTTATATTCCCCAATAACAGACCTATTGTTCATGTCAGATAAAAGCCAGCTGCCCCCTCATGGGTCACAGTGAGCACATAGAAACCAAATATTGCTTTGCCAAGCTTACTTGATTATTGCAAAATTCATTTCCCTAATATCTCTGTTTCCTGTAGCAGATGATAGGAAAAAGTGAGACTAATCAGCTAAAATGTTTTCTTCTCCACATGAGGATTAAAATTTCATGGTATGCTTTCAATTCAAATATTCTTGAGTACATACAACTGCAGCTTATTGAATAAAATCAGTGTAAACTAGAAAAATGTATGGGTTTATGTCTCTCATTAATCAGAAGAATAAATTGCATTAAGATGTTGATGTTTTCCTAGAACAGAAAACAAATGATTCTGTGAATGACAAAAAGGAAGTAACACCGAACTGCTGCAAGTTATGTAGCAGCTGCCGCCAAGAGCCACAAACATCAGAGTTAAATGAATAATCACCAACAGAGCAGAACAGCCATCAGACATAATGATAGAAAACCTCCTTTCACACTCACAGACATCAAGTCTTCTGTGCAATTAAGAGTTGGCAGAAGTAAACAATTGGCTTTAAAACAAGACAAAGAACTATGAAAAGAACCTGGCTTTTGCTTTAAGTGAGTGGACTGTGAATGAATTCAGTTGCTCTGCTTGGAAAAGGGAGCAATTGAAAGCATATGCTTTTGCACCCTTCAAAAAATTCAGTGTAAGGAAAAAATCAAACTATTTAATAAATCAAACAAGAACGACCCCAAACATCCATCTGCATTTCTTTTGAAGCAGAGCTAGTAACGCCTCTCAAGAGCATCTTTAGATTTGTGTCCCTCTTGAAAGGGGTGCAGAGAAATGGGAGCCAGGGGCTGTATCACTAGCTGATGAACAGCAAGAGCAGGATAAAGGGGGATCACGAAGTGTCTTCTTCCATGGGACCTATTTTGTTCTGGTGGAGTGCTATTGATTTCTTGAGCATCACTCACACAAGTGAGATGAGATTCATTTTGTGTCCTGTGTGGCTCAAAATCCTTTAAGCACTATTTGACTTAGTATTTTATTGCAAGCTACTTCTGTTTCATGAAGGAAGTTGCGAAAGAAGGTGGAGGATGTTATTTGTGTGGCACCTAGTAGGAGATAGTGACTGAAGAAAGGATAACGTAGAAAGAGAGGGAGTGTGCTGGAAACAGAGAACAACTGATCTTCTCAATGCGTGGTAATTTCCTTGTGAATGCTTTTCTTTCTGTGTGGGTTTGTGAATTTGAGATATAAAACTTGGAATTTGTCAGGTTTCATTTTTGTTCTTGTTCTAAATTTCTGTTAAATTCTAATTTACACATCCTAATTCCTTCCAACACCAAGTGGATAAGCAATATTTCATTGATTACCATCTTTAAATGACTCCAGCCATTCATGCTGAGAATCTTAGGCAAATAAAAACCATATATCTCACCACTGAGCAAGAGGGTGCAGGACTGCATTTTTCTGTACTCTTGATTGTTTTATTTTTATTATTAGCAAAGAAGATAGACAATTGAAGTCCTTTCCATAGAAATGAGAATACCTGGAATTTTAGAACAGAAGAAAATAAATTAAATAGTACCTTTCAGAAACATTTTCGGATTTTGGTCATTCCAAGTGAAAGGATGGTACTGTCAGTCTTCTAACCTTTAATGAAAACTTTCAGGCATCTTGAAATTTCAGAGTTAAAATTTATCAGCATAAATCTCCTGAAATACTATGGGAAATGTGATTTTATTACAATTCTTTACCACGGCTTTTTAGCTTTATTTTAATAGCAAGGTGAAGAGCAATTTATTGCCTAAGCAAAAATTACTCTTCTAGGTTGGTTGTTTGGCTACTAGTGTTCACTAAAGGAAGTTCTAACACGAGTGCTTGGCTATTAGCACAGTAAGGCATTGCTGTGTGGGAAAGCATTTCAACACTTGAACGTTTCATTGAACCGAAACCACGGTTTAAAATGGTGTTAACATAGGTAAGTACGTAGTGCTGGAGCAGATAGGAACACTAAGCAAGCAGGAAACTTTTCAGGGGTGCGAAAAGATTAGATTATATTCTTTGCACCAGAAAATAAGGAAAGGGAAAAAAAGAAAACAGAACACAAAATAAAATCCTGTCCCCTTACCTCAAGAGGGGATCAACCTGATCAGTGCAAGATCAGACCCAAATATTCTCATGGATCTGGGCATCCAGTCGCAGGGACAACAACCATCTTCCACCCTCCTCTGGTGCCAGAGACCTATATGAATCCTGGTGAAAGTTAAATAGACAAATTAAAAAATAAAATAAAAGTTCTCTCATTAGTTTCAGGTTCAGTTAAGTTTTTCAAAACATAGGCTCTTAATTCATCACTCCTCCTCCATCAGGCTGCCCCAAGTTCTTTCCCAGTGAAGGCTTGGATTAATCAGGTATCACGAATAACTGGCCTGTCTTTGTTAAGTTTGAACTAGGAAAAAGAAAAACACAAAAGAACAAGGCTAAGAAAGACAGAATAAAACCCTTAAATTCAATAGAAATAAGATGGAAGAGAGGGGAAGATGGTGAACCTGAGATTTGAAAAACTACCTGAATATTAATAGTTTGGACATCCTCACAGATTGCTTTGTGGGTGCATTGAGAGATGATGTCGGGATCCCTGAGAAAGAAAACTAATTGTCCAAGCTCCCTGTTCTCAGTACTTGTCCTACAAATTATCAACCTGACTCTTGCCAGTGCAATGACAAAGAAGGACATGGTCCTTTGTCACTCCCAGCTCACCAGAGTGACAGCTATGTCCGTCATCCAGGTATCAAGAAAACGCTTTGTGTGCTTCAAACACAATTTGAAATTCAAATATTTTCTCTTGCTACTTCTGTGCTAATTTAGGGCCCCAAATAAATACCTGGAGTTCACTTTCACTGTTGAATTCTCTATGGATTGCCTAAACCAGGCAGAAACATTTTTCTCCAGCTTTGCCAGAAAATGGCTTTTATCAGCAAGTTTATGGGAAGCATTTGCAGGTTGAGCTTGATCTTCTGTAGCTTTTATCATTTTAATTCAGCAAGACATTTAAAACTCTAGCAAATTTTTATAGCATTTGCATGCCCCAACTATAGAGACTTAGGTAGTGTAAACACTCAACCAACCTGCTGGTTTGGACCCCTCCTGTGAAATGTGAGTGTTCTTATTCTCACAGTATATTTAGCAGTATGAAAACTCTACACAAAATAAACTTCTTGTAGGCTCTGAACTTGGTTCTCTTACTGGAAAAAAAGTAGCATAATTTCTCTGCTACATATATAACACTTTCCTTGTTAAATTAAAATGTGTATATATTCAAAACCATATTTCCTGTATCTTTACATCTAATTTTTTTACTTGTTGCTAGTGGATGATGTAATTCCTTACTCTATGCAATAATTCTCTTAGTTGCAACCACCTTGCAACTACTTCAAAAGTTTTTCTCTATTCATTTGTTCAAACCAACACCATAATTTGTGCTGCATCACTAGGTTACTAAACTGCACTCACTAGAACCATAGGTGCCAGGGCACAGGGCTCCTGGAGATAAATGGTTCCTCTACTCTCTGAAAACAGGGAAATCTGAGAAGACTGAAATCAAGGAGGATCTTCCCACTGTTATTTGCTATTTTGTCAGTGATATCTGGCATTTAAAAAACAAACAACAACAAAAATACAACACAAAAAACCATCTTTAAAAATGTCTTGGAACAGATCCTTCCTGATTGCTGAGGCGGATACTTTTCCCCAGCAAGATCCCAAAAGAGAACAAACTTTGCACAAATAGTTTCTAAAGATTTAGACCACTTAAATTTTAATCGTGTGCAAGGCACCTGCTAGAATTAAGAGCAATTTGCCTGTCTCAGGGCTACCTCTGAGTGTCCCAGGAAAGAAAGCAAAAATTCTGGGGCCAGAAGCAAGGCTTGTATTCTTTAAAAGTGAAAGCTAAGACTTCTCATTTTCCTGTGTGTTCTCACTTTCACATGCGCTTATTCTTTTTCTTTTCTAAATCTCAGCCTCAGGTTCTCAGAGCTGTAGCAGCACCTTGGCTCATCTATGTTATCTGGTTCTCTCTCTCTTTCAGGCTTTTATCATCCAGAAGTCAATCAACAGAAAAGTAGTTTGGTATTTGAAGCTAAAGTTGTTATTCATATCAATGGCTCAGAGACACTTACTGATGAGATGTTGGTGCAACAGATTTAAAAAATTTAGCTACTGGCTTTTAACTTCAGAGGAACTGAGCAGCAGGGGATCTGGTGGTGGTTTTTTTTGTCTTGCTTTTGTGCATGTCAAAGTTTATGAAAAAAGATCTCTTTAGCATTAATACACTCAGCAACTATGAGGGCAGTCAATTTGTCTCTCACTAGTTGCTGTTTCACCACCATCAAGAACTCATGTCTAGTCCAAGCACCATCAAGTGTCAGCAGCATCAGTTTCCTGTGCTAAAGCCATCTTCCCTCATCATATCTCTAATTTCTGCAGGATTTAAATGTGCACTTGGCTCTGTTGACAAGATGGACTATGCTGACACCCTGGGAACCAGTCTGTGCAAAGGGTGACTGTTCCTGTCCTAGTTACAGGAGTAGGGTGCCAGTGTAGCACTATGTGGGTGTTACCAAACTGTGTATTCTACTCCCCTCTACATCATTTCTGAACTGTAAATTATGGGTCGTTTGCAGGAACTGCCCAGGGCACACCCAACACCTCAGGCTACAAGCTGGGTGTTAAATGAGATAAGAAAAAGAGGCAAACCCTGAAAGACAGGCTAATGGTTTTTTTTCTTCACAAATAACTCCCCTGTGATAACTCCCCTCTGGGGGAGTACCACCACAGTTACACCCAGCCTGAGGGGTCATCTCTGCTAATGGGCCGTGGTGGAGTCAAATGGCACCAGCAGAACAAGCAGCTGACCGTCAAGGACTCACAAAATATCCCATGATGATGTGTTACATCATCCATTGTGAAACTCCCGGCCCTGAATCTAAGCATAAGTATAAACCTTTGGCTTGGGGACTGGGGATGACACCATTTGATAGTTACAGAGGAGGACCAGAACTTCCCCAGGACTGTGACCATGGCTCTGATCAACAGGTGCCAGGTTGTACTCTGACGCTGTGGGTTAAAATCAGTATTCTCTGTGTCATTGTATTTGCTGCAATCTCTTTAGTAAATTGTAACTCCAACCTGAAATCTCTCTTGGGGTGGTTGAGTGGGGTTCATTCCTCTGACCAGTTTACTTTTAGACCAGCCCAGTTCTCTCTGAGCAGTCCTAGGCTGATACTTTTAGATGTTTTCTGACAGCTGCGATGTGATGGTTCCTTTGAAGATCAGTTTCCCCGAGACATATGCAACATTCTCCTGAATCCTGGGCTTTGACTCCATTTTCCAAAGAAAAGGTCTTAATATTTTTCTTCTGTTGTTTCCTTCACCCCACACAAGTGCTGTGCTAAAGGCAGAAATGTTGTTTTCCTCATGGACTTCTTGGGTTGCTCATCTTATTATTTGAATGCACCATACATTTAATGCCATGACAACCAGGTAAAATGGACTGCTGTTGTCATGCTTGATTTACAACCAGGATACTGAAGCAAAAGGTAGTTGAAGTGACCAGAATAACTGATGATCATTAAAGCCTGAGTGACGAGGGGCCTAGGGAGGCACCCGAAAGCTAGTTCTCAAGGGTCTTTAGCTCTCCCATGCTTTCTGCCCCTCCTGCTGCTGTGTCACCCAGCAGCATCACCTTCTGCTGTCATCTTTCATCTCTTGCTTTGCTCTCTGTCTGCTGCTAAAATCTCTCTTCTAAATTTAGTCTGGTCACGAAAGTGCACGTTGATAACCTAATGTAGATTAAAGCATTCCTTAGCCCAACTAATCACACTGACTTCAGTAAGAGTAATAGCATTGAGCTTCATATATTAATAAACAGGGGAAAACAAATGATGGAGTTGGAAATATGTTTTGTATTTCATCTTGGCTGTGAAACAAATATGCATTTTTTGGTAGTCAATTCATATTATATGGACTACTAAAACAAGTGTATCAGATGACAAGACCTGCATGCAGGCTCATATTTGTGGGCAGTAAATCAGGCAGGGAGTGAAGAACTGTGTGTTGCAGTTTCAAGGGAACAATGACCATGCAGCCTCTGAGCTCGCTGTTGGATTAAAACCACAAGTTCTGGGAAAATAAACATTTCTTGGTCCCAGAATTCATCTTTTTGTCTCATTACTTATTTGCAGTTTGTATAAGCAGAGCTGGGCAGACAATAAGGGAATAATGAACAGCACTGAGTTGCAAAGAGGAACCTTCCAAAGCTGGGCTGTCCTACTCTGTGGATATGACACCTCAAGAGCAGCAAAACTTTGGCATCTTGCTTGACCAGCTATATCAAATGAAGGCCTGGATGCAAACTCTGCAAGAGAGGTTTGCAAGAGCTGCAAGGGGGTCGTCCTTGCCTTGTTTGCCCTTTCACTGCTGGAGCTGGGATAGTGCACTAAGTGAACTCTGCATTTTATGCTGTGTTTAGAGGGAGAGTCAATGTCTACTTTTTAGTCCAACGTAAACTCAAAAGGCACTTCAATCTTTTGATAGTTACATTAAAAATATTAAAGCAATTTTTTCCATATCTCTTAGTTAATAGCCAGAGTTTTTTAAACTTTAATTTACTAAAGCTATTTGATTCCCATGCTACAGCCTCTACTTCTGACAAGAAGTGTGAAAAGGCAGTGCCAAGGTAGGGGCAGAACTGTATGCCACAATGTCCTGAATCATCAAAAGGGAAGTTTTCCCCCCTCAGTCTTGGATGATTGAATTAAAATTTAATAGGAAGTATCTGTCCCATGGAGGCATTTTTCATAAACAACTTTGGTTAATGACCACAGTAATCAAGGCAAACTTCTATATTGAATATTGATCTATTCTGATATTGTCCAGTACAGAAAAGGAAAATGTTTCCTTCTAAGCTGTTTGGTAACAGTCACTTGGGTATCTCAGCACCAGGTGAAAATACTTTGGTGATGTTGCTTGCCCATCAGGCATGCCTATAGAAAACGTGGTTTGGTTGCATTTTGAGAATTCTTATCAGGCATCCTAACACTTTCTTTCCACACTTGGAACTCCAAAAAGACCTGCTGTTTTTATTTTTTACCGCCTATGTAAAGAGCAGTGTATGTAATGAATGGGATTACATACAACACACACATACAGCCTGGGAATTTACACTCCCGTAAAACATAGTGATTCTCCTTTTTAGAAAACAAATACAGGTAGGTAAACAGCTCAACATTCAATTCAGAAAAGAGAATCTACTCCTTTTGAGAAAGACAAAGTGACTGGCAAGAGGAAATTAGAAGAGGGACATGAGCAGGATAAGAAAAGTTATTTTATCAAGGCCCGAAGGTAACATAAAGCAGGGTTGCTGTCGAGCTTTAGAGTGTTTAGTAGTTTATAACGAAACTGCATCCCTGATTATTTCCAGGTGACTCACCTCCCTTAACTTCCTTGGGATGTATTTGACTCCCACATGGAAGCCTTGATGTTGTCTCTTTAAGTTCAGCATCTTTCTTCTATATGCCAAGCAGGATAGCTTGCGTTTCCCTTTGCAGGCCAAGATTATCTGTCCATCCAAAGTCAACAGCAGCCTCTGGCATGCAGTACTGCATCATTAACAGGGTTATTAAACTGTCTGCAGAGCTGACAGCAAGATGGTCTCATCTCTTGATACTGTTTAAATCTATAGAAATATTTCTCACTCCAGCAATTAACCATTTGACTATACTTTCAAGAAAGGGGAATGCTAGGCCAGATTTTTTGGTGGAAACTGCTTTAGGCAAGATGTGGATGAACTTGGCATCTTTATAATCTCAGATGCTTTCAGATAAGCTTTGATCTTGGCACTCCATCATGAAATTCATTTTCCTGGGAGACTTCACAGAAATGCAGAATTAGACTGCTATCTGCTTTTCTAAGATCACATGGATGATGAGCATCAAACTTTAAAACATACTATCTTTACAACCCTAATTAAGAAAAAACACCTAGGTTAATTGCTTACTTCCAGATATGTTAACTGCTGCATCTATTTATATGTGGAAGGTGATGATAGCATCAGGAAAGTCTAGAAGTAAAAGAAAAATTATAAAGGAAATTAATACCAAAAGTATTTGTATTCCTCTCATTCCCCCAGGAAGAAAGCTTAGATTGCAAATGTAGGTACTAGATAAACTGACACAACTGTTTGTCATTTAAATGTGCTATTCTCGTATTTCTAAAACCCCCAGATATTAATACAAAGTCACCTCAACATCTGTTAAAAGTAATGACAAATGTGTAATAAATATTTTGGACAGTATAGCTAAGTATGTTTTTTAAACAGCGCACCACTTATTTAAAAGTCCTGTGCCACCACAAAAACACTTCATGTCCAGAGTTGCACAAGCTTAGAGTGGAATAAATGACAACAACAGTGAACATCACTAAGGCTGCTGAAGAAGCCCATGCATGAAAGCCCATACATACAAAGTAGGGGTCACATTTTAGTGGTAAAACAAGAGGATCAGGAAGAAAAAAGCTTGCATAGAGACACCCATGAGAAAGTACTATGATTTCATTAAAATGAGACATAAGTCTGTGTCTTTTTCCTTTTAATCGTACAATTTTTAGTTCAGTCATTTAGTGACTTGTTCAATCTGTTCTCAGTTATTAGAGGATCTCTGTCTAAAGATGTTTTAACATCCCAAGGGCTTGCCTTAAATATGTACTTAATACTTAATAAAGTTGAATCAGAATATCTGCAATCCTTCATTTCCATGCTTAACGTGTACAAAGCATCACTTAAGTAAAAGGAAGCAAAGGGCTGAAGGATGATAATGAGTCCATTTGCTGCTGTTCCATTCTGAATTGCACATATACTGTCAGCATTATGCTTGCTCACTCTGGGTTGTGCCATAAAGCCATTTCAAAAAGCTTGGAAAGAGCATGTTTTACTGTGAACATCAGGACAGGAAGCTGCTAACTGCAGAAGGGTAAGAGTTTTTTTTAAAACAGGGATGCAGAAACTAACATTTCTCGGTATGTGCTCTAAACAAATAGCAGTTGCTCATGTAGAGATATTGACAAACTGTGGTCCTACAGAAGGAAAACAATGTTGGTGGGCCTGATGTACTGTATTTTGGTGCTTTCTGTCATGATTCTCTTCAAGATGTAAAGCAACACCTTCTTATTGTTTTGTCCACATTGTTTCCCAGTTAATCCACAGACATCTGCAAAATCACAGCTGACGTGCAAACGGAGACATCCTTTAGTTTAAGGATAGTGCACACCAAAACCAGGAGTGGGGAGACCAATCTGCTTGAATGTATCCCAGGTCAGCAGGTGAAGAAATCTTTGGACCAGTTAAAAGATATCACTTAGAAAGCCATTGGCAGAGCAGGTCAGAGCACACGAATTATTTAGTGAGCTTTCATCCCTTGAAGCTTTTCTGTGCCTTCTGTTTAAACAAGAGGTAGCTTTTCAGGACATGACTGAGAGAAATTTGTACTTTTTCTACTTTTCTGCTAAATAACACTTCATGTTGCTGCCTTAAGTGTTGTAGTTTTCCAACAACAGAACAAGCACTTTGGGAAAATGGATCCATTATTTCTTTGCTCATGGAAGAATCTGAAAAATGTCCAGATCTGCTCTGCTAACTGGAATAAGGAGAGTGGACCTAGTGAAGACATTTAAAAATTAAAATCCTGCTCATGGTGTGCTGTACCAGTTTGGCACTAGTGTAGCATAGCCTTCCCAGGTTAACTCTGGTTCCATGATAATCACCTCAGGCTCTTTTTCTGCAAATGTTTCTGTGGGTTTTACCCCATCCAGAGATTTTTTGTGAGTTTCTCCCATCCACAGTTTTATCCTCTTAGCTAAATTTCTTCCAAATCAGAATCACTACTTGCCATAGTCTTTACTGCATGACTGTGCCAAAATTCATAGTGCCACATCTGTGGTCAGGGCATTTGAAATCCTTTCCAGAGGAGATCTAATCCCAGCAGCCAGCCCTGCGCTGACTCTTGCTGGTCTCCTTCCCCAGGCCCTCACTCCCACCCCAGCTCCCAGTGCAGCCAGTATGGCCTGCACAGGCCCTCTTTTGTACATCTCTGCTGGGATGGGCATCTGGGATAGAGAGGGAGCAACACTGGGGCACAGAGCTGCAGGAGGTGGGAGGGTGCACTGCTCCTGGCATGGGCCCACATCTAGAGGCAGCTGTGCTTGGCAGAACTGTGGGTAGCGCTGGCTGTGGGCACCCCGAGGCTCCCGGCATCGCTGTGAGTGTGTGTGCAGCACACAGGTCTGCTTGGAGAAAGCTCAGTCCCGTAGCTCCACGTGCCTCATTCGGCAACAGCAACGTTTGATTTTCTAGAGAAAGTTTTAGAAAGTGGGTAAGTGTGAATAGGGTATTGTGAGGACAAATCTGCAGGAGAAGCTTGCAGCATGCGGCCCTCTCCAGCAGCGCACTGCATTCCCCTGTGGCCTCTGTGGTCATCCACGCCCTGAGGAGACGAGGCTAGTGCAGATCCACGTGGGCATGGTGTCTCCTACCCTCATTTTACAGCAATATAGAAATCCCTTGGAAAGGGCAACTGATGGCAGACTGAAGGTCATGGCTAACCATCCTCCACTTGCTCTCACCTGTATGTTGTGTACCTTTGCTGGCCCATGACATGTTTTGGGGGGACATGGTTCAATGTAAAAATGAAAGACTGCTCCTTGTCTTGCTGCCTGCTCTCTTCATTCACACCTTCCTCCATGCCGCAGCTGCACACTGTTGAAAAGGTTGAGGAGAGCAGTGGGTTTCAAGAAGGTGGTGTTATCTCTTCACTGTGGAGATGTTAAGCACTCTTAGTATCTTTCCTGAATGTAACCTTCCAGTATTTTGAAAGAGAGTGCCACTATATTTGAATAATCTCTTTACATCTCAGAAAGCATGCCTTCTTGCAGCTATGAAATAATTTTTTATGTTTCTAATTCTGCCAAGAAACCCTAAACAGAATATTTTTATATTAAGGCAAGCTTATAAATTTTAAAAGGAAATAAGGCTTGAATTTGGAATATAATTGCCTAATGCCCTCTCTAAATCTCATAAATTGACACAATTAGGGGCTCTAGGAGGGCAGTGATAGTGAGTAGATGACAGTGTTTTAAAATTCATTGTGAATTCAGCTGAACTGTACACAGAGGCATATCCACCATTTCTGCATGCGTATGTGTCATCTGCGTTTCAGAACAACAAAGGATCAAGGTGCTGCCCAACTTCAATAACAAAGTAAAGGTCTGATGACATTTCCTACATGCTTGGATTTAGCCTTTGTGTTCTGCCCAGGCTCCACGTCAGCTACTCCAGCCTGACCTACAATTTCAATCATTTTCCTCAGCCCCACGGGTGTTTGATGTAGTGAGAGTGCTGCAGTGCCTTCCAATGCCAGCCTCAAGATCAGGGTGCTTGCTGGCTGGGGAGAGTGTCGGGGTATGCCAAGGGTCAGAAGGGTACCTCTAACTCAATTTCTTGTAAATTTTCACCAAAAAACCCCTCCTGTCTGTGAGAATAGCTATGGTACACTTAGTGAGAAGGACAGGCTGCAGAGGATGTCCAGGGCACATCAAGATCCCAACTGTCTTCTGACGAATAGTGGCATAAATAGGAATAACTCCCTGTGGAAATCAGTGGGGTCGATTTAGCCTTTTGTTGACAAGAGGAGAATGATTCTCTTACCCAAGGTGTTGCTTGGCATCTGTTTTATAGCCTGGCTTCTGGCACAGGTCTGTGAGCACTCTAGAGCTATTGATTGGAAAAGAGAGTTTTGTGCCTTTGGTCTCACTTGCTATTGCTTTGTGATTTTGTTTCCACGTTTGTTTTGCAGACAGCTAAATCCTTTCCTCCCAGTGTCACTGAGCCCTAGACAAACACTGTAGTATTGGGACACCACAAAGAATATGCTTTGACAGTTTAATCAAAGGGGGTAGCGATGAGCTCTGGGCTGCTGCCATGGTCCCAAGCTATTTCTCTTTTTTTTTTTTTTACCTGATACTTCTTTGTTGAACAGCTTGTTTGCTTTCAGACTTCCCAACAGCTGCCACCAGTCATGGCTGACCCTGCTGTTCCAATGGCTATAGGTGTTGCTTGACTGGGCCAATGAGAAGCCCCACTGAGTAAAGGAACCTGGAGAGTCTTAGTGGTTCCACAGTGTCTCACACAGAAGAATAAAATAAACTCAAATGAGCATGCCTTCAATCCTGTCTTTGTGCCAAATGGAGAGATGTTTTCACTTTCATTTTCTGTTTATCCAACTAAAAATAGAGATGATGGGAAAATGAATTTTTTACTCTGAAGGAAATTCCAGTATTTTGGGGTTTGGTTTTTACCTTTAAAGGTGAAATAGAAACTTTTATTACAAAGGTGATATGAAATTAAATGAACTGAACAATTTTGGAGCAATGAGTGCTTCTGGTTGTGCTATCATAGTGTGACATCAGATATATAGTTTAGGCAGTATGTCCAGAGACCATGGGGACATCAAGTAGCGAACAACAGCAGCCACAAAGCACAGAACAGCTGAAAAAACCCACAGAAATTAATGCTGAAGCCATACAGACAAGTCGTTTAATTTGGGTCTTCTGGTAGAGGAAGAATAAAATTTACTGGTTTTATTTCTAATTTAAATAGTAAATCAAATCCAGAATTTTCTTAAGGAAGTTTTCAACTCAGTGGATGCCAGGTGTCATTGGAAAAGCAATTGGCTTGAATCTTTTTTCCTCTTCAGTTAAGAAGCATGTTACCCTTTCCTTTGTCATGCTCCAGAACAGTCTTGCCCATGCTTCAGCCCACCCTCAAGAGGTAAACAAACACTTGCTGTGCCAGGACTCAGATCCCAGAACACATAGTCAGGGACTTCTTTATCAGAAAGATCTTAGTCTTTGTTTTTTTCCTGATTCCTTGGACACAGCCTTGGTACTTTATAAATCTTGGACACCACCCAGCTCTTGGAAATACAGCCAAAAGAGCTCTTGTTGAATGCATGCCCTGAAGTTTTTTCTAAGGAAGGAGGCAGAATTTACTGGCTCCTTCAGAATACAGGGGTTTTTTAAACCTTTTGAGTGCACTGTAGTATTTCTTCAGCTTTCTTTCAGTGTCTGTCAAAGTGATGTACACTTGTGAATTGTTAGAGGATGCTTCAGACCCAGGGTTACTCACTGGAGGGGAGTTGCACAGACCCAAGTGATGTTTCCTCTTTGCACTCTCTCATGAGGTCACTTGCAGCCAACCTGGAGAAGCAGCAGGCAAGGATACACACTTTGGCAGCAGTCCTTGCGGGTTTGTTTGGTTGTAGCACATTATCCCCAGGGGTCAGTAAGATTGTGATCTGAAGTTTATTTGATTTCTTTTCTTTTCTTGGTTTCTAAAGCAGGGCCAGCAAGGCAGTTTTAAGCAGGAGACAGGCAGTGTACTGTTCCTCCTTGTCCTTTCTGTGCTCAGGGAGGGAGCACACGTCTGAAGTGAGAAGAATGACTGCAAATTACTTTTACACATCTAATTTTTGGCCTGTCGGGGGCTGCATAGCAGTCAGAATAGCCTGAAGGTTGCTTTTCCTGGGCCACTTTTCTGTACTCAAAGAGTAGGTGTCTGACAGATGTTGGCTTTGTTTGGTGTCATGGTTCTTTCTGCTCACTTTGTGTAACTTAAGGCCTCCACAGAGCATTATTGGGTCTCACAGGGCTGTGACAGAGCCCCTTAGAAACCTGGAAGGCATCCTTCCCTGGAGATGTGGAAATTAGACAGGAATGTCTGAGAGACACTTTGTGCCCTTGAGCAGCCAGCACACCTCTGCTGTGCAAGCTCAACCTTTCTGCTTGTGCTACAAGGCTGCAGAGAGGCAACTTAGCCTCACTGGACCATTGGATAGTTCAGATTGGAAGAGGCATCAGAAGGGTTTACGTGCTTAAAGCAGGGTCAGCCAAGGCCAGACCAGGATGCTCAGGCCTCTATTCAGGCATATTGACAGAGAGACTCTTGCACATAACTCTTCTCCAGGCACTTCTGTTTGGGGGTTTGTGATTTTTTTTTTCCTGAAAGCAGTAATATTTTCAGGAAACTGGGATATAAAAAGCAACAGAAAAATAGTGAAAAGCCCTGAATTTTTTCTTACTCTTTACATGTTTGCCTGTGTATGCTCTGTTATATTTCTGCAACCTTTACCAAGGTGTACTGCTCTTTATGTAGAAGATTTCCTTTACAAAACAGCCAGATATCTCTATTTTAAGCATCTTCCTCATTTCCCTTCTGGCAATGACAACATTTATTAGTTTACATGATAGATGTTTCATGTGGGCTGGAAGCAGATAAAGAGACAAATCCTGATAAAGGCTGCAATTCATCTGATAGTTTCAATACAGTTTAGATGCTCCATATCTCTTTTGATTGCCATTCATTTTAGATTTGAGTACCACAGTTTATTTGAGATATGGAAATTTCTGTAGGGAACTAGAGCACACCCAGGAACTCGCTGTGAGGGAAATAGCTTCAGAGATGAGGTAGTGGGATGTTCCTAGAAGAGTTAACCCTATTTCTTTCCACTGACCTTCACACAAACAGGATGAGTGCAGCAGTGACAGATTTGAGAAGCATCATCATTCAGAAGAGTATGAGAATATCAGCACAGGAGAAGGATGGTGGATGGGGCAGAAAAATAAAATTTGAGTACAGGACATTAAAAGCATCCTTTAGGACAAGAAAGTCTCCATTATAAACTTTCACTGTAACCTGATCAGGGAGAAGTGATTAAGGTAGACTTGAATGTACTTGTCAATGACAAGTGTCTCACCACTTGTCACCTATAAGAGAGACAGAGATAGCAGAGATACCCCTAGAATTCTTTGGGAAAAATATTTCCCAGTTCAAGAAGTTTAAATATCACTGGACAATGTCCTGACAAGCCCTTCTCTGAAAGAGAGTAGTCAAGAGTTTTGTCATCAGTTCACGAAAAATGAACTGAACCCAGAAGATGTTTAAAAATTCTGGCCAGCTAGACAGAGAACAAGGTACTCTGTAGGAGAACAGAAAATGATTAACGAAATGGAGAAAAAAAGGCTGATTGTGGTGATGCCTTGAGAGGCCACCTAAAAACAGAGACTAGATAAGAATAAGGGTATAAAGGTAGGTATTTATTTGAAGGGCCTTCAAAGGTATACCCTGGGGAGCCAGAGGCTACTGCCAAGATGGACCCCAAGATGGACAACAGGTCATGAGTTCTTCATACTTTTATAAGTTTGGTTCATTTGCATATCAGGGTTGATTCTCCAATTAAAGCTTCAGTTAATGATGTAGTTTTCCCAAGCTCATCCCCCCTCTTAACATTTTGGGCCTACGACAGTCTGAGTGTCCTTGGAGATCAGGCCTGGAGAGCCTTTGTTATATCTCCCTAGCATGAGAGAGCAGCAGTTAACAGGCTACATCAGAGTTACACATTAGGCAGCACAGGATTTGAAAAATATGAAAGTTAAAACCTAAGGCATCAGTGGTGTGTGCTTTTACGGTATAAATGCAAATAGAAAATGCGTACTTCACATGATTCAATGCTTTAGCTTCCTGTGCTCTCCTTGTTTCTGGATTTTTCATGAGTTAAATGGACTTGAGCAGAGCCAGGAGCAGGAAGAAGACCAGTGGGAGACACTCATGTTTAGTAGGTAGTCCCTACTGAGATTAGGGTATTGGGAAGATGCTTTGTGCTTATTTCCATGTCTGTGTTCTCCTTTCCTTCCAAAGGTGTTGTAAAGCCTTATTATTGAAGTCAAAGAATGATAATTGTTTGGATCCTTTTTGGAGTTTTCTCATCTTATGTCCCACTTCCCTTCTTCTTGTAAGTAGATTCAATTTAGAAAGTACCAGATTTGTGGATTTGGAGTATTTCCTAAAAACAGCTCAGAAATACACCTACATTGTGTATAAGACCTTATTTCTGGTGTGGAGACTACTCCCACTTCTTCACCTCCTACACTCATTTGTGACCCTCCTCAAGTTTTCCGTCTTTTCCAGGGAACTGAGATTAATTATCATATTGCCATTCCCAATGTATATATTGCCTTTGCTATCTGTGCATCCCTGGTTATTGAACATCTGCGTAAATTGTTCCTTTATTTTTGGGGGCATACCTAACTGATCTTTAATGTACAGGTTACCAAATCATCAGGACTAGCAGGCAATTTTATTTTCCTTGTTTCCTTCTGCTGTAGATTTCCAAATGACATTTTTTGTTTATTTTTCATCCCTTGCAGGATCCAGCTCAGGTTATTTTTTTTCAGTTACTGTTTTTTATCCATGTATGTCTTACCCTGCGAAATTTCGCTTTACTTACATAACTGTCTTTTTGTCTTTCTAGGTCATGTAAGCTTTTTGCTTATATCCTTTAAAAAAGTAATATAATCTATTTTAAAATATCCTATTAAAGGTAGATATTTATTTACATAAGTGTGGAATCCATTTTTATAAGTTTTATTTCTGGCTGAGGTTAAAGATTTCCGTTACTTTCAGGTCTTCAGACAGCAATAAATTCCTTTCTCCTTCCACTGTCAAACTGCTGTATCATCTCAGTCCACCAGATTTTGTAATCTGTTTTTAGCTTGTCTAAATTTGCTTTTCTGAAATCCAAATCTTTAGCTAAAGACCTACTCCTATTTATTCTTTGGTTTTAAATATAAACAGAATCAATTTGTGATCATTCTGCAGTTACTTTCTATTATTCTGTCCATTAGCCATCTCTCTTTTAATGCCCTTTACACTTGCTGAAATCCCAGTGTTACATCTCATTGACAGCTTGTAACTGTGATGAAGAAGAAATGTGCTGGGTAATATATCCATGAATACCTTGTACTGGTATTGATAGTGCTCATTTTTTAGCCAGTATTTAGGAAATTCAGCCTTCCCATAATGCCAGAAGAGTTTGCAGTATTTCTCTCTGAAATGGAATCAGACCTCTCTGTCACAGTCATGCCAGTCTGAAAATGCAACCTCTCCACTTGCCTGAAAATTCATCCAAAACCTATCAAGCATCTAGCCTTGATTGTTGAAGCACCATAACCCCAGAAATTCCTGTCCCCCTTCCAGTGACCTTACCTACATGTCACCCAGCAGTACCAAATGTTGTATAACCTGACCCCTTCTGTTATTAAAACTATGAAATTCTTCTTCCTCAAAAACCTGTGGAGAGAGGGAGACATTAAAGCTTTATAGAGGGTCTTTTGTGAGATTGGGTCCAGGCAGAGCCCATGGCTGAACCATGACTGTGGTGGTCAGTGGTAGAGGATTGCCATGGATGTGTGTCACCACACAATAAAGTCAGGTACATTGCTTGTGCCCTGCTTGGTGTTTCTTCCCCATGGGTATTTGATTGTGGAACTGGAGACTGTATTGTCAGCTTAAGGTAGAGCAGAAGAGCAAACCACGGATTGTTCAACAAATGCTGTTCAGTTGATTGGATCAGTGTTTAGAAAATATAACTATAAAAAAAGGGCTCAGAAAAAGATTACTTCAAAGTCAGATGCATCTGGATTTAAGACAATTCTAGCTGGGTACTTTTTAGGATGGTACACAGTTGTAAGGACTTAAGGAATTTTGAGAAACCCATTAAGCATAAAATTCAGAGTTATTGTGGGGATTTTTAAGGTAACAAGTTAAGATCCCTTAAATTACAAAGCCTGGTCAAGTGTCTTTAGGCTTATGAAGACTGCCTGATTTTTCTATGCAAAAAATAGATTTTTAAACAGACTTCATGAATTTTAAGGTAGGAGACCTCTCATAAGCTGCAAAACTTCAGAGCGGAATGATGAAAACCCAGTAAAACTCCAGTGTTGTGGCCCCAGGGAGAATTTTATAATTTTCTTCAATGAAAATGCTTTAAAAAAGTATCAGATAAGAAAACCCAAACCCAAGACATCATTTTACAGTTTCCAAGGTGTTCTCAAAATGTACCATCCTAATGGTGGAAAAAGATTAGAACCCCGCTGTGGCCAGGAGGATGAGACAGCCGTGCTCTTTGCAGGCAGCCACGTGGTGGTGAACATAATCTGTCACAGGCATTTTGCAGCATATAGCCTGTGATCATTAAACCTTAAAATTACATTCTTTGGATGGTCTAATTCTTGTCTACCTCTGCTGTAATCACTTTTCTCAGAGCTGTAATTTCTTTCTTTCCCTTGTAATTTTTACTGTGAGAATGTATTTGCCAGTAAGAAACTGTGTCTGAGATTATAGTTTGTTGCAAAGCAACTGTCAAGTAGAAGTATTGTTGTTAAAAAATACAGTAACTTGAGATATAGTCCCACTAGAGGCAGAGAGGAAATACAGATTCACTGCCTGAAAATCTTTGTCATCTGGATCTTATTGTGGCCAGCTGATGCTAGCTCCCCTGTTCACAAATTCTGGTCAAGCACAGCCTCCTCCATTGTGTCAGAGCCTTTCTCAAGAGCACTCTGATATCTCAGGTAAAACCTCCACCTCTCCTAATCTCTTACATCTCACAAGCACCTGCAAGGGCTTTGGTGTCAAGAAAAGCTGGAGAAGTTACTGTGTTGTAACTTTTCTTGCTTTGAGTTTTACGTGCTGTGAAGATGATGTGAAGTGCCATTTGACACCTTTAAGGTTAGATTTCAAATAGCCAGTGAAGGACAAATTGAGAGCTGAAAGTAATTACTTAGAGTAGTTCACATCTTCTCTTCTGGACACCTGCTTGAAGCCCCTAGTGATGACTTCAAATGGGTTAGTCCTTTTCCAGAGACCAGTGAGCTGCTAGAGAGCTGGATTTTTTCAAATGAGAAAACAAGTCAGTTCTGCAATGAAAGACAGGGGAAATGGAGGGAAGAGATTAATTAAAACCCATAGTGTAAATTGCTGCAATAGCAGAGAAAGGACTCCTCTCTCATCAGCATTTTCCAGTTGGCCTATAGCATGAAAAGAAAAGTTATAGCTTTCATTAAGTTGTAGAATGGTTTAATGTGTCACTTGTTGTTTACATAATGGGTACCTAGTTTGCTTCAGCATTAACACTGTAAATTGAATACTCATGTAGGCTAATCTCAAGCTTTGCCTGAGCCTACACAGGTGTCTTCTTCCCCTTGGCCATCACAGTCATAGAACCAGTAGAGCACCACTGACCAGAGCAGCAATGAGTGGTGGCGTGGACAGGATGCTTGTCTCCAAGCTAGTGGCTTGTTCTGTCCTTTCTGCATGACATCTATGTTCACTGGAGAAGAAACTTGTGAGGGGACTTTGTAGCAATATAAGAAGATCTGGGATAAAGTTCCTGTGATTTAGCTGTAGATCTACTGCTCCCATGCCTTCTCATTTTGAATCTTCTGATTTTTGTGGGGAGTAATTTTACATCCCAACATAAGTCTTACCTTGTATTTTTAAATATTTTAAATTTAGACAAGTATCATCCCAGATGATGATTCCATAGTAGAAAAATGGGAATGTGTAAGAGAATTCCCAATTGAAACTGCTTAGCACAGGAGGGCTGTAGTGACATCTTGCCCAAGATACTTCCAGATTGAGAGTTGGGATGTTTGTGGTTCAGGAGCAGAGAATAAGTGAAGGGTTTCAAAGGTATTAAGTGAATTTATGGAAAGAGCCAAACATAAAATAGCCTGAAGCTTGCACTTCTCCAAAGAAAAAAGAGGCCAAAAATTCTTCTATAGCTTACTGCAGTCTAGACTTTCTGTGGAGCTTATGTCATACTTTTGTTGCCACACTAAATCTGTGTTTCCAATAATGTCTGAAGAAGATTAATAATCAAGAAATTAGAGCAGTTATTGAATTTAATCAAATAGAAATGTTTCTATAAATGCTTTTTTTTCTCATTTTGATAACTGAACACATGATGTGTAAACTCAGAAGAAAGAGGCTGACCAAAGATTTTCTGCCCCCAGGCTGCGCACATGTAAAATACACCAGAACAATGTAGCACATTTTTATGGGCAGTGTGGAACACCTTCTCTTTCTAGTACATGAGACATACTAAATAACCATGTGAAGGAAAAATTACTGAGGTCATTATGAGAATTAGTGGCAAATGGTTTTATCTCTGATAAAATGAAGATGCTGATCTTAGCCAGGCAAATGTAAATCCACTGGCGTACACAGCTGGAATCAACATCAATATTGAACCTGGAATTTTTAGTCCTTCTCAGCAGCATAGTAATTGGAAGGGGTTTTTTTAAGTTTGGAAAATGTTTTAAAATTGTCAAAATCAGTCTAGTCTAGGCTTGAAACTACATGGGATTTTCACAAGTATCAAGTGATCTGGAAGTGTAACCATAACAGCCAGCAGAGCACATGCTCCGAATCACCTCAACAATTTCGAAGGTCCCAGACTGGTGCTCTCACAAGGCCTTATGACATTGTTCACACAGCATTTAGTGTGAAACAGGAACAATACTTGGTGGAATGCACTTAATCTTATTTTGGCTGCACAAAATAAAGCACATAAAATAGGTTAGTTGTTTATACTCACAACATTAGTGTAAAGTGACTAATAGAAAGGCAAGAAAAAGCAATAAAGCAGCACATGACTTTGTTTTCAAATGAAGTTACTTACGTCTTTTTTTCTTATTTCTCCACATGCAGAACGAGGAAACCATGGAGAGTTCTGTTCATCAGGATAAAATGGCACATCATAGCTGGATCTATTTAATATTCATTGTTCATTTTGCACTAGGAGAGGAGAGAAACAAGCTCATTGTGCATTGTGCTCAGTAAAATCAACTGGACTGTCAGAGAGCTCTGCCTGGGTGTTTTCAAAGCCTTTCTATGGAGTATGGGCAGGCTATTCCAATGACACTGAGAATGCATAATAACTGGGGGAAAAAAAAAAGAAGCAAGGGTGTGATTTTGATCACGGACCTTGACAATATGCTGCTGAAAGACATCTTAGAGTCAGCACTGATAAAAATTGTCTGTCGTGAATGATGTGCAGTAAGACAGTCCCTGGTGAGTCGTAGAGGTCAAGAATTAACATCTAGCCTATTGTTTCTTTTTTTAGAGAAAATAGCTGACATTTTGTCTTCTGATTGCTGGGGAGAGAGACAAGAGTGTCACAGTTTGTGCAAATGACTCAATTTCCAATTTTAGGAACATAATATTTGTTACTTTCTTTAGCTGCTTTTTTCACTTTAGCTAAAATGAAATGTGTTAAGATGCTTTTGTCTGTGAGTTTATGAAGCCAATGGATCCTTCGAAACGAGTGGGAGCCTAAGGTTGTAACATCAGTGCTATATCATACTGCCTTTAAGAAAAAAGCACTGACACTTAACCCTCTTATAAGAAATGATTCTGTGCTGTTGCAAAGATGTAAAACTCACAGCTGAGGTGTGCACCTTCAAAGAAAAACAGTTGTTATTATCGTTACCTAATCAGGGTTGTTCTATAGACTGAGACACAAAAAAAGTAGGCTCTTGTCAATGCTGTCTGCATATTCCCTCACAATACATCCCTTCAAAACCACTGAACTTGTCACCAGCTGCCAATTTTCATCAAGAAAAGCCTCTCATAAAGTTCACTGAGAACATTTCTGAGCTGTGCTCACAGAACTGGCTTTGTGTTCCTCAGTCTCTAGATGGATCAAACCCTGCTTTGCAGTGCCTGTTGTGCTTCCGCATTGCTTCAAGGCTTGTGCCTTGGAGGGAGGGAGGTGGAGTGCTTTGATGCATAGCTTGTTTCAGCAGATGAAAACAGGGAAGGCGGTTTGATTTCCTGTGATCCACTCTCCTGGTAGCCTCTGATCTGTCCTTGCAGTTCCAAAGTTTGTTGGGATTTGTTGACGTGTCCAGGGTGACAAATGTAGAACAGGGATACTGTGGACCATTGTAAGCTGAACTCTTTTGTGCACTTCCCTGGAATGGTGAAGAGCTGGTCTTATGTTCTTAATGCCTCACTTTGAACAAGTTGAAAATACACTATTGTCTTACACTTGCTATTTTAATAACCATTTTTTCACTCACCATCTGTAGGATAGGAGGTAGTCAAGTTATGCTGTTATAGCCCTGGTTTTTACTGCCACATGGGAACACAAAGGATGTATCACTGAAAACAACAACTGTTTTTTTCTTGACACAAAAAATTGCAAGTTTTCAAGTTTTAGGTTGCTTGCTAACGACCTGGAAATTCTGAAAAAGTTGCATGAAAATAGTTTACTTGTACAAAACTATAATTTAAACCAGCTCTGTTATTAATGTAGAAGTCTGCTTTGTGAATGCTGCAGGCTAAGGGGATGCCCAATTGTATTTGAGGGTGGCTGGATACAGTAAGGGAAGATGGAGAGTTTTATGTATGGCAAGCCAGATCTGCAGTGTGGGACTTGGTTTCAGAAGGTAGGGGAAGGGTATGGAACAACAATTCTGGGAAAAAATAGAACAAGGTTTCAAGATGTTTTACAGTTCAAACTGTTATTCAAATATGTTCTTTTTTATCTATCTATCTATCTATCTATCTATCTATTTTTAGTATATTTTACAACTATAATAGCTTTTCATTATGAGGTTGAAAACCTCATAAACCAGTCCTTGGCTTCAGCTGTGAAGAGCTGAGGTCACTCTTCTTTGCTTCATCTTGAAACAGAACAAATGTGAGAGAAAGGAAAGGACTGTTGTTGGGCTCCCTTCCCCCCTGCTGTGTAGTCCTGGGAGAGTGGCCTCGGGGGGGAGACACGGGGTTTCCCTGCCCTTGGTCAGCCTCATTCCCCATTGGTTGTTTTGTGTTCCCCTGCGCGGGCAAGGACCCTCGGGTCCCGTGATTGAGCAGTTCCTCAGCAGAGCTCTGGCCATGCGGCTGGAGAAATAAACATCTCTCTGAAACATCTGTCAAGAATTGGTCCATATATATTTCTTTTCCACAGGCCTTCTTGTTTGATACGCGTGTTACAGTATCCGCACTGTAACAAATGGCAGTGAATTGCGAGCAGAACGATCCCCGATCCCTAAGCGACTGATTTGTGAGTAAACTCTGGAAACTGGATTTCTCTTCTTGTTTTTGTTTTGCTATTCCATATCTAAACTAGGGAGGAACTGTGGAAAGACTCTTGGCTCTCAGAGCCGCATATGGACATTTATCTTGAACTTAAAAAGATTCTTGAACAACGATTTGTAAATTTTAGCTTAATTCAAGCTCAAAAGGAACTGAAACATTTCCTTTCATGGTTGTTTAAGAACTTTTTCTATGTCTCTTGGGATTTAATTCTTACCAAAGACTTTTGGAATACCATTTGGACACAGTTAATATTGGAGTCAAAATACATGCCGACGGAAGAATATTTTTGTGAATATGATTTAGTTACCGAGACTGTTGAGCAATGTCAGCTGTGTCCTGGCGAAGGGAAGCGTGCCTCAGAGTCCGTGCAACCCAGGCCACGTGCACCGAGCGCTCTGCGAGCAGCAGCGAGGCAGTTCCTGCGTGCGGGCGGAGCCACGCGAGCTGCAGTGTCGGTGGCGGAGCGAGGCGCGGAGGGAGCGGCGGGACCCGGCGGTGCCCACACGGCCCCGTGCAGAGCGTGGTGGAGCGAGCCCCGGGAACGCCTGACCGAGAGGGGCGGCGTGCGGGCAGCGGCTGGCGGCGATGGCGGTGGAACGGAGCTGCACCCAGCCGAGACGCGCGCTAGAGCAGGGCACGGGGGGGCCGCCGCTCGGGGGCCCGGCCAAGACATGGGCACGGCCCCAGGCAGTGGCAGCGCAGCTGAGAGCAGAGGCAGCAGAGTGTGGGCAGCTGAGCAGCACAGCCTGGCCTGGCCCACGCGGCCCCAAATGCGACCCCAGGAAGAGCGCGCAAGCACAAGCAGCCCCGACAATTCCAACATGGGAGCGACCGAAAGAGAAAGCAAAAACGCGGTGAGACAGAAAACAGCAGCCACTCAGAAAAAGGAAAATATCACTGTAGCTAAGGTTTTAGGAATAGTAAAATGGTATAATGTTAAACAAAATCATGGTTTTATAACAAGATGTGACAACCAGCAAGACATATTTGTTCATAGAACTGCTATTAAAAAGAATAACCCTGAAAAATGCATCCCAAGCTTGGGAGATGGAGAGGTGGTGGAATTCAAAATTGGACTAGGTAGAAAAGGGTTACAAGCATCGCAGGTCACTGGGCCTGATGATGTTCCTGTAAAAGGCAGTATATATGCAAAAAATTGTAGTCATGTTAGAGAATATCTCCATTATAAGCCCCCCTACAGTCTCCCTTTCCTAATCCCACTTTCCCCTTTTACCCTATACCCAATATGAACCCTTTCCTAAGTTTACCCCATCCCCAGTTTATTCCTAATATGTTTTTCACCCCATGGCTTCCCTATACAATTCCCTTTCCCTACAACTCCTCTCCAATGCTGAGGGGGGGATGAAAAGGGGGAGGGAAGAAATTAAACCCTCTCCTGCCTCAGTTTCCCCACAAAGCATGCTCAGAGAGTCCTGTCTCCCTTCTGTCAGCCTAAAGATGTTCCGGAGAATCTGTTTGGACATTTAAAGACTCAGGAGGGTGGCTTGTTTTGTTTTGAAGCTGTTCTTGTTATGTTTATCCAGTTGTTTTCAATGTTAAGTTCTAAATCTCTTTCTGTTAAAAATAAACAGGTGATATGTCGGGCTCCCTTCCCCCCTGCCATGGAGCCCTGGGAGAAGGGCCCTGGGGGGGAGACACGGGGTTTCCCTGCCCCTGGTCAGCCTTGTTTCCCATTGGTTGGTTTGTGTTCCCTGGTGTGGCCAAGGACCCTCAGGTCCTGTGATTCAGACTTCCTCGGCAGAGCCCCAGCCATGCGGCTGGAGAAATGAACATCTCTGAAACATCTATCAAGAGTTGGTCCATATATATTTCTTTTCCACAGGCCTTGTTGTCTGATATGCGTGTTACAGTATCCTCACTGTAACAGACTGTGATCTTTTCTTCTCTTGCAAAGAGACAAAATCTGGCAAGAGCCAAGAAATAGTAACAAAGATTAAATTAACTGTTCCACTCTTACTGCAACTTTCTTTTCTTCACTCAATTCACCAATTTTAAAATAAATATTAAAATAGAATGCATTCTGTAAAAACAGCCATGGATTTTTTTTTTTTGGTTCAGAACAGACCATTTTCATCATCAAGTCTGACCTTCTGGAAATCACAAGCCATGAAATTTCACTTATGAATTCCACTGTCCAATGGTCTGTCAGAGAAGATAAATCTTGGGTAGAGTTTATTCTGTGTTGACTGGCCAATCTCTCCTGCTCCAACACAAAAATTTCAAAAGACTTTCACCTTGGTCTGCCACTTAAGTCAATGCTGATATAACTAGATCAGTCTGTCTAAAGGAATTATTTTCTTTCATTCTGAAGCACAGGATGACACTTTGCTTTTATTCATTTACAGGCTGAACTAAATGCCACTCACGTCCTTGTTTCAGTATACCATGTTGCTCGAGGAGCTTGGAGACTGAATTCACACGATACCACCACCCACCCCTGTAGCTTCCCAGAGTCATTTCCTCTGACATGCACCAACCTGACACATGAGCCAAAGGTACCAGTCAAGAGCTGATCTTTGTAGAGATATTGATAAGAGGTGTTAAGATCACTTTCCCCTAGCATAAAGGATGCCCTGCCAGCTCTGAGAAATTAATTGACTAAAGACTCAGGATGTTCAATATATCACGCAGAAAATTTGCTCCTCTGTCCTTTCAGGAACTTAAGTATTGCTGCAGTTTGCTTTTGTATGGGTTACTACTTCAAGACAGCAAGCAAAGTGGCTGACAACACATTGCAAATCTGCAGGAGGATCCCTTGAAGGCAAGAGGATATTCACAGAATAATGAATATTCCATTTTAAGCAGCCCATGGGTGCCTGCCAGACTTCAGTGACTCCTGTTCACCTATAATTCAGCAGGATGTCTTTGGTACTACAATGACATTCAGTGTTTACTTTATCCTTGCTCCATAATAGAAAAGTAGCACGTAAGAAATACACTGAGAGCTCCTGAATCAGATGAGTGCTTAGATTTTGCTGACTGTTAAATATAGTCAGTTTTCTTAAATTTTAAAAAGTCATAATATAAAAGCTGTGACTGTAAAACAGATTTTCTTTCAAGCATCTTAACTCCAAGTTTACTATTTTTGGAGAGTTGTAGCTAGAGAAGGACCCAGCAGGACTGGTGGGTTCTGGGTGAGGACTTACCCACTTGCCTCAGTCAATTCTGTAGCTGGTCCACCCCACCAACTACTGGCACTGAGGAAGTGCAGTCAAATATTTCAGTCAGCGTTCTTTATGCTGACTTGATTTCCCATCAGATGAAAAGAAAAGGATCATCTAAAATCCTTTGTTAGAAAAGAGGATTTAATACTTTGTCTTAACAAAATGCTACAGACTCTGTGGTGTCGTTACACCGACCAAGGGGGTCTTCCTTGTTTCTCAAGTCAGTGGGACTGGATTGCCTGTGATCCCTCGTTTTGCTGATGCAGGTTGCTTACTTTGTCCATGACATGTTCAGCCTGGGGGACAGAAATGCAGCTTAAATCCCAGGGAATATTGACAGATTATTTTTTTTACTTTTCTCAGTGATGAGGGCACTATTTTCCAGGAACATCCTGCACCTAATCAATTCTTTGCCATCCACTACTCCTCCGGCACCAGCTTGGTCTCTCTGGTATTCTGCCTACAACATGTAGTTTAATCTCCTCAAAAGATCTGAGTGCCTGAAAATCTTTCGTTTTTCTAAAGCCTTTGGATTTAATATAAGATACCATCATGAAATTTAATGGCCTATGATATTTCAGAAGCCTGACTGGATGATCTAATGATTCCTTCCGGCTTTAAACACTGAACCTCTTGGATCCTCACTTTCCCAATGACTGCCTCATATAAAATACAATTTAGAATAAAAATAACCTGATCATTCATCATATATATATTCTTCATAGGAGAAAATTATTTCACTGCAGCAAAATCACAGAAAAAGGAGTTTTATTGGGGCATCTGTGGGTTCAGTGGAGTGTTCCTTAACCCAAAGCCTCATCTTGTATGGAGAATTGGAGCCATTTCTCTGTGCTGAATCAGGACTTCAGGCCTGTATTACCAGTGATGTGTGGAATGTCCTTATCAATTAAAAAAAAAAGAGAAGAGCTCATTTGCTCAAGAAGAAAAACAAAACAATTTCCCTGCCAAAAAGATTTGTTCAAAGATTGAATGATGTGAAAGTCTCTGGGAGAACAGTGAGGAGCAAATGAAACCTAAATAACTACAACAAAAATAAAAATGTTCGTTTAAAAATTATTAAAAAAGACAGCTGAACTAGGAGTCAGAAAATCTGGGCTCAGAACAGTGTATCAGGCAAAGGAGCCTGAAGTGAGATGTTAGTAGACTTTGGCTGTTTAGATCCAAATTTGTGACCAAGCTTGTCTAAAACTGTCCCCACCATGGCAGCAGCTCTACACTGGGGACAGCAAGGTGCTGGGCTGGCTTCTGCCAAATCCCCTGTGCAACCAGGACCATGGCACAAGGCACAGGGCATGGAGCATGGGACATGGGACTCCTGTCAGCATGCAGCTCAGGGGGTGGCTGAAAACCTGTCCCTGGATTGGACCAGCTCCTGCAGAAAACACAGCTGGTGCCTTGTTTCCATCCCTGCTCCTCATGTAGCTTAGCCATCAAAGGGAGGACTCAGACAATAATTCTTCCTCCCTCCAGGACATCTGCTTTTCCACCCTGTGATGGGGTGCTGTAAGAGATGGTTTGAAGATCCCTCATCTGCCTCACAATCATCGCCGAGGACAGAGACTGAACACAGCAGTCCTGGCCTGGCTGAGGTGGGATGTCTGCCAAGTGTTGCCTGCGGGTGTGCCCACTGGGAACTGGTACGCATTCCTGAGGAAAATTAGTGCAGGTCGCAATGGACTGCGCCGTTCTTGCTGCCCAGGCGGGAAGGACTGCGCTGAAGCGAAAAGGAATGACCTGCCCTGTACACCTGTCCTGTACGCCTGGCCTGTACCTGTTTCCCAAAGCAATGGGCCCCATAACAATTGTTGTAGATTTCCCCCACCTCTTGGCCAGTTGCCCCTCGCTTCTGAAAAGGACTATAAAGGGACTTTCTGAAATAACTAAGCCCGAGATCTCCCCACGGAAAGAAGACGAATCTATTGGCAGAAGACCTCGAGGACTTCGTCTCATCCGTTGGTAGCTATTGCCCCCCTTTTTCTTCCTCTCTACTCTTTTACTTTGTTTTTCTTTCTCTCTCTCTCTCTCTCTCTCTCCTCTATTGCATTACCGTGTTGTGGGCACTTAATAAAGGTGCACTGTTCTGACTAAAACTGAAATCCCTTGTGTCCTTTTGCACTCTGAGATCGATAAACGAACCATCACGACCCCCGCTTGTATTAGCAGATCGTGACAGGTGCCTTATAGATTTCAATCTTAAACCTGAATTGGAGCCAAGAGTCCAGAAAATGTCCATACCCCTGCAAGCAGCTTGCTGCCTGTGCTGGCATACTGTGGGAAGCAGAGCCCCTGTGGAAAGTGCTTGGAAGAGAGATGGACTCTCAGTGTGGGCATCTCCCCACAAGTCCATTTTGAAAAGGTTATATAGAGAAAAACTTAGATTATTGAGAGAAAAGGACTGTAGCCCCGTTGATTTACTGCCTTTTGTCTCACAGTTTAAGACACTGCCTGAGAGATTGGTTTCCTCCCCCTGCCCAGAATGAAACCAGCAGGAATTAAGAAGTGGTGCTTTTTCAGGTACAAATCATTGTTTCCCTCCCTGCTCCCTTTGCTTTGACAAACAGCTGTATGTGGCACGGGTACCTGCAATCAGTTCTGTGTCCTCTCAAAGTGGATTCTTGCATGAAGTTTAGTCCCCAAATGCCTGACACAGTTACTTTTTGAGAAGGACTTTGAATTGTTTCTGAACAGTCTCCAGTGTAGTCTCCATCTGTGACTGAGTTCATTAAACAAATTATTGAGCTTGCTCACCAATGTCATTAGGAACTTCGTACTGCGATGAATTTGAAGGATGATTTTGTTTTGATTTGTTGACTACTGAGTCACTTATAACTGGTAACAAAACACATAAAATAATTTTTTATTCTTCTCTTATATCTTTTTTACATGCTTGGTTACTGTGTACAAAGCTACTGGTGTTACTAAATGACCCAAAATGCAGTAAGATTTAATTTTTAGGAGGACAGTCATACATAGACATACCAAAAATTACTGCCCTTGTTTTTCTGGTACATCTGTGGTAAGTAGTAAACAATAACAGCAAGAGTAAGTAAGTAAGAATGAGAATAGGAATAATAAGAATAATAACAATAACAATAGGAATAAAACTCCCCTTACCTAGAATGTGGTGAATAGTGTCACCAGTCATATTACCTATGGTCCCTCTTGACTATGAGTTGACATAAATGACCTGAGTAAAATTATAACAATATGAAAAGTAAAGATATTCCCATTATTTTTCCTTGTCTATTTTGTAATAGACACAACTTGCCACACAACTGTTTGCTACTGCTTTCCAGCATCTGCTGATGGTAGTTGTATCTTTTGATTGACTAGGACACTGAGTTTAACTGGTTATTTAATTTGGTGGTACTTATTCTAATTTTCCACAAATTTTCTTTAACCTTTGCATGAACTTTTCTTCCTTCTCCCCTCTGCCATCTGGGAAAGAGCAGAAAATCAGCTCTGAGTAAAAGTAATTCTTATACTTTTGTTTCCTTATATTGGGATTTGTGTCTCATCTTCTTGCAAGAGATTATATAACATATTTTGCCTGCCATCATCTTCATGATAGCATGATGCTTGATAAAGAACATTTGTAGTGTAGGTGTGCACATTACTTCACAGTTTAAATACCATCCTGCTCATTTTCCTGCTGTGCCATGACATTCAGAGGATGATTTTTTTCCCTTTTCAATAGTGTGTTACTGCATTTTATCAGTTATGGTGATTAAAATATGTTTTTCTGGAAAAGAGAGTGAATTGCTCAGCTGAAGAATTAGGAGAGGGGTATACAGTATTTGGATATTCTTGGATCATAGCACTGATGCAGCTCAGCTTGCGCACTGAGTTGGTGCCAAAGTGACTTCCATTGACTTCCTTGTGCAGTGTGAGCCCAGTCCTTCCATTTCTGAGCTTTGCTCAATTAAAATTCACAGTATACATAGTTTGCTGATTTGCCTGAAAATAAAGTCTGTCATATCAGCTGGCATATAATTTTGCTAGATCTGTTAGAAAATTGGGAGCGGGGTGATAGCCAGAGCATGGAGGTATGGTGGCAGCCCCTTTCCCCTGCAGCCACTGCAAGTGCCAGGACCAAGCTGTTCAGCACTGCAGGAGTAATGGAAACAAGCATTTGGGTAAGAGCACTTCTTCCTTCTTGAAAATCTGGTACTCTGACAGGATGAAAATGCTTGATACTGGTATCATGCATATCTGGAAAACCACCTTAGGATAGCATAATTTTCTACCAAAGAGATTGCACCACTCAGTCCCTTCCCTCTGGGATTGGCAAATAATTTGTGCCATCATTCAGTGAACTACCTGTGGGACTGAAGTGGCTGAAAAATTACCTGAGAAATCGCTTGCTCCTGACTATGTTAGTTTTCTGAACAACTTCACAGCTTGAGTGCTAATTGCTGCAAGGAGTGAGTAGTGTGGTCATGAGAAGAGCTGCTGGGAATGGGAAGTGAGCTGGATGCCAAAAAAAGAAGGACTTTGAAGCCAGTCCATGTAGTAAGTGGAATTTGGGGATCCTTGGTATAGAAAAGCAGCTATTCAAAAGAGAGAAAGACAAGGGGCATGAGAGTTCTTAGCCTTAGCACACCTATGAGCTTAAGTTTCAGCCAGGCCATGAGGCTTGTTCAGAGCACAGAAATTTAAGAACATACACGAAATTCTCTATAGGAACAATGTTTGAAGTGTTCTTTCTTAACTCTATTTCAATAGTAGTTTAAAGTGAAAAAGAAAAATAAATGTAGAAAAATACAATTTTCTGTATTTCCTCAGAGAATATATAAAGTCTTTAGAGAAAATTGACACAATTTTCTCTGGTTTGTTTTTGGTTGGTTGGTTGGTTTTTTTAGCTCAAGTAGGCCAAAAAACTTCCAGGATGTCTTCCTGCTGATAAGCTGAGCATAATTCACAAAATATTCTTCTAATTATTTATGACCTCTCAGAATGCAAGAACACGCCAAACATTATTTCCATCATTTTTTCACATTAAGGGGCAGGCAGAGACCAGGGAACTACCTCTACAATTAGGACCCAGAATTTTCAACTCACTGCATGACAAGGGCTGCCTACAATGATTATTTCAGTGGAACAAGAGAAAAACCATTTTATCCAATCCTACCTATTCCATTAAAAATCTGTGCCTCAGCTTTAATCCACTCAGGTCAGTCTTCCTCATATTTTTAAAAATTCTGTCCTCCACAGTGTATGAAATGGATATTCTTTTTATATAAAAAGTAATTATGGCAGTTTTCCAAATGATCACAATACCACCGTGCCCTCAATTCCCAAGGGCCATTCCAAGAATTTCTTTTAATTCAGAAATAGATTACAAACGTGACATAATCTTTTTGACCGAAATTGAGTATGTAAATTTGTCTGGGGAACCTCAGTCCTCCAGCAGCTCCATCTCTGAGCCCCAGTGCCTAAATGTCCCACCAGGTGAGGAAAATTGGTCATTTAGGTCATTCTAAGCAAAATGGGCCCAGCTATGCAGCTGGTATAAACTGACTCAACAGTCACAGGAGTGATGCTGATTTTTGCCAGCTAAGGAGACTATTATATTCATTTTGCTTGTCTGTGAAGACCTTTTGTGAAATAACATGTGCTGATTGTCTCTCCCAGGTAGAAACATGCCAGGAATTGTAAATTACCCATGCATAATACATTCGAGGTAACACCTGGGTTTATTGCCTCTTGGTAAGTTATTAAGCTTTTATTGAAGCATATTTTTTATAAGCATCAGTATTATCCACATGCTTTGTACCTAATGTGTTTCGCTTCTTTAGCACATCTCAGTTAAGGGTTCTAAAACAGGCTACAAACAATAATGAGTCGAGCTTTGCAGCTCTCCAGTGAGGAAGGCAAGCAGCATCATTGCAGGTCTGCAGGTCAGGATACTGAGGAATGGAGAGGCTTTCTAAAGACAACACAATAAAATTCAGATGATGGTTCCTGCCCTTCTGTCAGCACCTCAAGACATTTCCCCTTTTCTCCCCAGCAGTGGTATAGGAAAGGAATGCGGCTTGCCTGTGGTTGCTGGCTGCATCCTCAAGGGCAGCAGGATGCCAGATGCACCCAGGACTGGACACCCTGCTTGGTGCCCCCCTACCCTGGGCAGAGTTGGCCCCTCTGACCTCACAATTCTGCCAGTGCCCACAGTCTCTACTTTTCCTTTTATGATGAACTTTGTGATTCCTTGTCTGTGGTCCCAAGCATGCTCTTGCCAAGGTCCTCATCACGGTGCATATTTCCAGCTCCTGGCTCTTGGCTTCAGCCCTCCCTGCTCCGATCCTGCTGTTCTCCCCCTAACAACAGCACTTGGGGGCTCCCTCACACCCTGGCGTGTATCCTTGCACACAAAATAATTGCAGCTGTAGTACAGAACTAAAGCCAATCACCCACAAGTGGGAGATGTTTTCAAAGCTCTTTTTCAAGACACATTACCTCTGAGGACAGCTCTGCTGGGACCTCCAAGCTAGCATACCTTAAGCATGAGGGCTTAGTGTTGCTGGAAATCTTTGTCCTTTATCACGTGCTCTGCTCATGGGAACTCATTAGGAGTCAAGCAAGAGAGGAACTATGCCACCAAAGAGCAGAGGGACAATGCTGTGAGGCACTGATTTGGCCCCTGCCTGCCACGTCCTTACTGGGGTCCTGGGGCTGCTGCTGGTGCAGCTGTCACTCAGGCACACATTTGAAAGGATTTAGATATTTATACTAATTCTTCCCTGGATCCCTGAGAGTTGCTTTTTTTAAGAGATTAAGATGAGTTTCAGTGTGTATCACCACTTTAACAATAAGTAATACATTTTTTTACTTCTGAAGCTTTTAATTTCATGAATGCAATGATCTGTAGAAGCCTTTAAAATTTTTCTATCAACTCTTATGCAGTCACTTTCATTTTTTCTTTATGGCCAGTATTTCCCTCTAGTGGAGCTGCTGCATTCAGTGCCCTGCTGGGTTCCTCAATCCTCGAGATTGAGAACTGTCACTTCTCATCACCTCTCATCTATTATTGGGTTCCCTGCCGGCTCTGTGGCTCACGTGCATGAGCACACAGACGCAGGGATGGCTTCAGTAATATTAAGCTGACAGCAAGGAGTTGAGAAGGGTCCTTGCTTAGAGTTCCACAGAAAGAAGTTTATTGCTACAACTTGTGAAGGGTTCTAGAGGCAAATGACCCCGAGCATGTGACAGCTGGAGCTTAAGTACAGGGGTGTGGCTAACACCAGGAGCCAACTGGGGAAGCAGAGCTGGGGTACATTACCATAACTAAAATAGGCGTCGTGGGAGAGGTTCCTTTCCCTCACCATAACCGGTAAGTCTTTGGCACCAGAGGCTGTCTTACCAGGAACTCTCTCTGTCTCTTGTGCCACAGGTCAATCGGCCACCACACTGATCAGCTACTCAGTAAGAGATTCATCCTTTTTCAGGCTGGATGTAATCTTCTCAGTCTTTCTTTATCAAGATTTAAAAATATGAGAGATAAAGGAACACAAACCAATCCTTCTCTCCTGAAACACAAAGTGCATATATGTAGATATTTCTAAACTTTTCTTCCCCTTCTAGAAATCCCGCTACATTTGTGCATTCCATGTTCACCCACTCATCCCTGATGCACTCCAAATTTCCATACCAGAGTTTAGTGGCCCATTTATCTATGTAATATTCCTGGATTAACTGTTTGTACAAGTCCATGTAACAGGGATAGAGAAAGCACTGTCTGGATTCCCAAACCCAAGTTTTGGTTCTGTGGGATGGGATAGTGAGTGGTCAGGGTCTTGTTTGACTTATTTTCATGGTAGTCTCAACCAGGGCTAGTTGTGCAGATGCTTGTTCTACTTAGACACAAAAACCCCTTTTTGTTTTCCTTTTCCTTTTTTTCCTTTTCTTTTTAAATTTTCCTCTTTTTCCCTTTTCCTACAATTTCTTTTTCTCTTTTTCTTTCAACTGCCATATTACATGACAGCAGTGCAGAGAGGGGACATTCAGAAATTTAGTAATGATGTTAGCTCATTAGAAGCTTCCAGGGTTATATTGGGAAAATTTTGCCAGTCCGTGACAACTTTTATGTCACCCCAGGACCAAAGAATTTTTGCACTAAAAGGGGCAGGACAGATCAGTTCTGTCTGTACACACAATTTTTTAGTAGACTAAATATTTTGTTCACCTGATACAATGAACTCCGACAGATAAGAAAGAGGATGAATTAATCCAATGGGAAAAAGTTTTATGAAGAAAGCAACAGCCATGTTAAAGTCGTGGAAAAGAAAAGAGAAAGAATGAATTTGAAACACAGTAGTGCACTGGAAATGAAGCTTGTTAAAAAGAGAGAGAGAGAGAGAATTAATTTTTTTAAAAGTGTCTCTGTGGAACAGAATGATACTTTCCTTGGGTTGATACTGCCTAATAGTATGTTTCACAGTGTACAGTGTGCCAGTTCTTCTGTGCCTCTTGTCCTTTGCCCCCACATATCCATGGTGACTTGAAACTGGTAGAATTTAAAAGAAAGTGCTTTGAGTAATTAACTGATTTTTCAGAAGCCTAAGTGTCTGTGCCAGAACAATGAAAGAGAAATCAAATTAGTTCTTCATACAGCTTGGGAAAAAATGGAAAGCATCCAAAATAACTGAAGCTGCATATGGGCTGATATTAAAGTTAAGGATGTCCCTGAACTGTTTGCCCATCTATCAATGAAAGCACATCTTCCTCTAGTGGCCTGCTTCAGATTTCAAACATGCATGGAATGAAGCCTACAGAGAACTATGGAGAATTTATTTATTTCTTTATTTATGCTTTTATATTTATATATATATATTCATATAAAATATATTTATATATTGTAAATCCTTTATGTTTCCGTGCTCTGTATAAGAATTATTCTACAGGTGATCCATAGCTATAGCGTTAAAATAAAAAGAAGTTAGAGTTCCATCCTTGATGTGTTGAGATGTAGCCATAGGACTCTCCTTCACAACTGTGGTGTAGCAAGCACAAAATGTTTGATTACCAGTCGGTCTTGGGGATTTAATCCCTTTTCATGGATGGAAACATGTAGGGACCCAAGTGTTTAGGTGATAACTTCCAGATCCAGACAGCAGCAAGTCTGCCTTATCTGTCTAACTATGGCATGCTACTCATAATAAAGCTTCTGTGAACTGTTTGTCAGAGACTGGAATTGCAGGGAATGCTTTCTGCTAATCTTTTAGAAGCTTTACTTTCCCAAAGCAGCTTGTGAGGGCAAAAAGCATAGGTATTTAATGATGACACAAGTTGCAGCTGCCAGTTCTGTACATCCTGGTGGGCCCGTGAGCTAATCCATGGGAATACAACAGATCCCAACTTTAACTTTCATCAAAAAACTGTAACCATTTATAGTTATGTATTGCATTAGTTCCTTGTCTTTATCTTTTCTTCCTCTCTGCTGTGGCACCCTCTTTACAAAGTCAATAAAATGTTGATATATTCAGTGGTGGTATATTTAGGAACCTTAGAGAGGATGGCAAAAATGCCATTCCCAAACCAATACATGATTCTCTCCTCTGGATTTCAGACAGTATGGATTATCCAGTCCTGTCCCTCACAACTACCAATGAGTCAGTAGCTGCTTAATCCAGCTAAGTCTACAGAATATTGCATCCTTACTCTCAGGAATTCAGCCAGACAGTACTTTTTGCACTCTGTTATAAACCTCAATTCAGCCATGAAAAGATTCTGTGTCATAAGAAAAGAGCAGGATAGTTCAAGGGTGAGTTGACAATGTCTAGCTCACTTTGGCAGCAAGTAAATTTTTTAAGTGGAAATGTTCAAAGTGATTCTAAAGAATTGATGGCTCCACCTGCTACCGAAAAGGCTTTCCTACCTTGTCACCAGTACCTGCCATTCTGAGATACAAAGGTGTACTTGGTCCACTTTAGATTTTAATCTATTGCTACCTTAATAGGAGTTCAGGAGGTAGCTTCTGACAAGTGATTTGCTCTGAATATGATTTTCTTTAATTTTTTTTTCCCTTTGAGAAAATATTAAAAGCCATTTCCTTGATGTAGGTTGCAACTTCAGTTCTGCTGGTTTGACAGATTTATAGATTTTACTTCCTTGACTTATTTGTTAACTCTGTGTTTTATCTTTCATTCAGTCTGGATTTATCCAAGTATCTTCAACTTCTCTGGAAGCATTCACTGTTTAAAACTTTCATAACTTTTCTTGCCTCCCCTGGTTTAATTTCACCTGGTTGCTGGTGTGTGGGTGTTTGGGATTTTGAGGGTAGCGCTTGCCACGTGCTGAATGCTTGCTTAATGGGAATTTTGGGGGAAATAATCAGAGCTAAAGGGAGAATTAAAATGTAAGTAAGAGAGAAACAAATTAGGGAAGGACAAAGGAGATTGAAAAAATACAAAATAATTTATTTTTCTTGTGTAGACATGCATTTTGTAATAGATAAACAGCTGACATGGACAAGAAGCATAAGGGCCTTTCTTGGAGTGGATGTTTGAGGGCCATGAGAAATACTGGTAAATGCACTATGAGGACACTGGTGCCAGAGCAATTTCGCTCAGCCAGTGCCTCCCCAGGCACTGCTCTGTGCTGATGTGTGATGGTTTCTCACCACAGTGGCCCCTGGGAGCATTGTGACAGAAGCCATTTCTGCAGATATTCCTGGAGATTTGCCTAGCGTTCACAGCTTACCAGAGACTTTGGCAAAGGAAGATGCAGTCAGCATCTAGGTCTTTGTTCTCTTACAGAATCCTTCTCCAGACTATTTCTATGAATCTCTTAGATGAGGTTCTGTTTTTTGTAAGGGACAATTGATGGATTTCTTTCCATATCGGGTATATTTTTGTCAATAGCTGATGTTTACTACAAGCTAGGCACTAAGAAACATATCCTGCTGAGACTATCTGGCCCAGCTCTGAAGAGTTTTTTTCATCTCTTTCAAACTATGAGAAATTTATAGCAATAGCTTCTTGGAGAGAACAGTGAAATTTTCTAAAAGTATTTTGTTATCTACAATTTCCCCCAACCAGCTGGGATATTTAAAAGCCTCTAGTCTCTTGCTGGGTTTCACCTACCTCTCCAGGTCCTCTGCTCCATGTCCCCTGCTCAAGCCCTCCACCTCTCCTGCCTTTAACCTGAGAGTCTTTGGTAAAGACTTTGCAGCTGATTTGTGTCTTGAAAGTTGCAGCTACAAACATCTTCTGAGCCTGACAGCAGATGAGTGCAGGAGCCAGAAGCCGATAAATCACACCTCCTAGATGCTAACTTTCCTTTGTGCTCTGAGTTTTTTTTAACTTCCTGCATAAGCATATGAAGGCAGAGGTATTGCCAACTATAAAGGACTGAAGTGGCTTTTGTCTTCAAAGCTTTACTGCTACTTGTCATTAGTTATGTTAATTCAAAAGGAGAAAAAAAAGGAGACCTTTAGACTGATGAGAATACATTGACAGTCAAAACCTTTCCTGGAATATTAATAAGGGATTATAAGAGATTCCTCTCCAAACAGCAAACAGATCCTGTTTTCCCTGCAATAAGCCAAAAGACACTCCATCCATAATGATCCAAAAATCTTTGTGAAAAGATTTAAAATATTTAAATATTTAAAATATGAAGTACTAAATAGAAAAAAAATCAAACCTAATGTGAGCTTTCTTGATAACGTATTTTGTTGATAGTTATTAAAATGAAAGTCCAAGGAGGTGTTGCAAATCCCATCCATACAAAGGCCCTTGCAGCACAGAAGACTTAAGGAAACAAAACCCTTTCTGTCTGGGTGTTGCTGGATGCACTCTGCAGAATCAGACTCTGCATAACCTTTGTTATGGTTATTACAGGCATTTCATCACCTCCCTAAGTGCACTCAATAAAGAAAGAAGCACAGACTGCTCTGGAAGGTCTTCATCCTGAAGAGACTGAGGTTTTGAAGGGGAAAGGAGACCAGGCAAAGTCTCCACGTAGACACAATGATTTATATGTTTAAGTCCAGTTTTTAAACTCTCTCTTTTTTTTTTTTCCTCTCCTATCAATAATTTTTTAATGTGTCCGTGTTTAAGTGCAAGTCCTTTGTTTGGGCGAGAGACCTATCTTCTATCCTCCATGGAAAATTATGCTACTCCTCAGCAGACACCAGAACTGAATGGTTCAATGTTATATTTAAATCAGCCCACAAGCTGATTGACAAAGTCAGTTTCAGAATAGATACTATAAGTTTAGCCCAGAAAGTCTAAGGAATCTTGTGGTTTTGTCACAACACTATGATAGAAAATGGTAGCAGAAATGTTACTCGTGCTTTTTGTCCGACACTATGTGATTTCAAAGAACCTCATTGTGGAAATATGTATTCAGCATCAAGACTTGTATGAAAAAAGAAAAACTCTTAACACGTTTTAATAAGAAGCAATCAATTATAGTATTAGAGTTCCCAAGGAAAGGCACACTATACAGTGCTTATTTTTTTCTTGTACAAAAAGACTGAGTAGAGAATAATGTACTACTGAGCAGTAATTAGAATGATAAATGTCTGCAGACTTGTTCTGTCACCTTATTCTGACTAACACTGATTGAAAGGTTGCTTCCAATGACAGCTGTAATATTTTAAACATAGGTAGTAACTATGTGTATTGAGTACACAAGCTTACTAAGACACCTTTGCTTTGAAATCACCTAATATCCTAAAAGCAATGAGAAATTTTTAAACTGAGCAGGTGTTTGCTACAGAAGAAGGCAGTCTGAAGTATATCAAAAGAGATTAAATCCTCAGAAAATTTATCTAAAGTGCAAGGTGTAGAGTCTCTGCAAAATCTTTCCACTGTAACAGCGGCAACATTGGCTTCTCCTTAGGAAGGAAACACTTTGCAGTCCAGAGCAGAAAATGTGAGAGCTGTGATGAGTAAGGCACTGAATCGAACAGACCTGTGATTCATGATACTTAAGACAAGTCCAAAGTCTTTTATTTATCTCCCATGAAATGGAGACAACTGGTGGTGTGCAGGTGATTGAGAAGTGACATGTATCACCCCAGAAAAATCCCATTTATTTTCTCACCTAGAGGAATGGAAAAAGAGTAAAGCTGTGTAGAGGCTTTACAGGGATTTAGGACTTTAAAATGAAGGTGACTTTAATGAACAAGCATTATGTCTGTACATTCATGTACTTATATGCAAATATTTGCAATAGAATGGTTTATATGGCATAAGAATACTAATTTTCAGTCATAATTGCTTAGATTGTGATATCTCTGACACAGAGGTCTTCCTCAAACTGTCATTTTTCTACTTTTTTTTGCCAACAGCCCATCTCATTGGTGTGCTGTGTGTGGAAGGAGGCCAACAATAAACTTTGATAAGACACCTGAATATATAGAATTGCTGGAAAGGCTCACAATTTAATTCCAATTTGTATGTGCTGATGCAAGTGAGGAATGTTTCTCATGTTGAAACCTTGCCTACAGCTTGAATGAGTATGGAAAGCCCTAACCAACCTAAGAGGGGATTAAAAGCATTACTGGGCATAGTTTTCTGTCAACACAGAACAAGTGCTTGAACAACAAAGTGAGTTCATATATTCCCCCAACTTTTACTGACCCCAAGGGTGATGTGCAGTCTCACCCTGCTTGCCCTGTAGCAGAGGACACTATAAGAAGCTCCAAGAGGCAATTTAAGTCTAACTGGGGACTGTTCTCTTTTTATAAAGAGCAATAAATCAGCAGTAATGTAACCGATGAATTCACATAGTGAATCCACATTTACGAATTTGCATTAATGTGGGATAATGTCAGTGAAAAGCTACACAGGCACTAGGTCACTTAAGGTTATGTATACCCTTGGGGCTACCCAATTTTATGTATTTCTATTGGATCTGAGAAGGTCTCTGGGGTTTCTTTGGATAACAGTTTCAACCAATTCCATCCTATAAACCATTTTACATGAAACTCTGAGCTGGGCTTGACATTCTTGTTTATGTACTAGCGAATACAACAGATGAGCTTAATGCATAATGAAGGAGTGTCTGAATCCTCCAGTTAGAGCTAGAAAATGACTTACTTAATCTTAGTTTCTCATGCATTTAGAGTCTAGGCGTTTGTCACATGAGGGGAGGATAGTTTGTACTACAGTGGCTGTCATTTGAAAATTATTTAAGGTTGGGAATAATATAAGGTAATAAGTCTGACAAAGTTCCCTGCCAAAGATTTTGGTTTATCTCATTCTCACTACCTACCTGCAGTTTCTTTCACATTTTCCTGAGTTTCCTCACATTCCAATTTTTCGCTGTCAATGTCCTATATCTCCTGACTCCTCTTGGCTACAGGAATGATACCAGCAATGGGAGTAAAAATCGTTGAGCAGAATGAATGTTTCACTATGAGCACTTGGATCAACATCCAGATAAAAGCTGTGGTGGATGTTCCTTGGTGTGGTTTTTTTTAACAGTCTGGGACAGATGGTTGCTTAGTTATCCAAATGCCAATTTTCATCCTACCCTGCATGATTCCAAAATAGTCTTTCCTCAGAAAGTCTTTCTGAGCACTGCCTTCCAAACCTTTCTGACTGGGCTTTACAGTAATTGAAAAGCAGCGTACAGCTTAGCTGATAGCCAAAACTGCAGGTGATGCTTCCAAAGCCCTCATCCCTCATTTGCAGAGTCAGGGATCTGTATTTACATTAGGACAGCTTTGCAACTTCACCTTTCCCTTTTCTAATTAACCCCTGCTTGCATTATACTTTGCATGGGGATTCATTACCTGTTTTATTGATAAATTTTGATAAGCTTCTTATGTTGATTAGAAACAAAAGGTGATGGTAGTCTAGGGAATCTTTAAAGTGGCAAAGTGTTTGCTTTGTGAATCTCTGCTTTGAAATCATGTAGGCAATGCTTGGGCTTAGCAAATGCAGAAGATATAAAACCTTAATTGCTCCTTCCAACACTTTAGAAAATAACTTCTCTTACTATTGTGCAGTTTGCAAGAAATTATACTCTTGGTATAAGTGGGAAACACTTTAAAAGAGTATTTGCCTTTACTTATTTTCAGGTTCAGAATGTTGCTCAGGTGCATTCACAAAAAATAATTAGAATCTACATTAAAGGAAATATTTTAAGGTCTTTTTGTCCAGCCCCTGCTCAAAGTAGGGCCAACTTAAATGTCAGAGCAGGTTGCACAGAGATATTCCCAGCTGAAATTTGAAAACCTCTAAGAATAGAGATACCCAGATTCTCTGGGCAATCTGTTCTTGCATTGAACCACCTTCATGGTGAATTTTTTCCTCATATCCAGTTTCCTTGCAGCTTGTGACTGTTACCTCTCCTCTTCATTGTGCACTTCTGGGAAGAGTCTGAATTTTTATATTCTCCCTTTGGGGAGGGGAGGATAGCAATTAAATCTCCCTTTGTCTTCTCTTCTCTGGAGTAAGAAAACCCAGCTGTTCCTGTCGTTGATCCGACATCATGTGCTCCAGTCTCTACTCCCTCTTTGTCATCCTCACAACATTTATGACAAGTGATACAGTAAATAAGTAATGCAAGACAAATTATTTTTGCATTCCAGTTGGAGTAAGATAAAGAGGTAATAGTTTTTGCAGTGTTGTTGTGCAAGTTTGAATAGAAAATAACACAGATAACGTAATTGGGCGTGAAAATACAAGGAGGAAGCAGGGATGTCCCACTGCATCCCACTAGCCTTTAAGTCCTGATCCCCTGCACTATCCCTGAGAAGACATAAACATAATATGGCACTGTGATCCACTGCACCTTGCATTTTAGCATACCCTAAACATAGCTGGAGAGCAATGGAGGAAGCAGAGCATTGACTCTAGCTGATGCTCTGTGAGACATACGGCAAGATGAACGCAGGGGGATCCAGTCCCTCAAAAAGGCACCATCCAGTCCCGCAGGAGGCTGCAGGCTGGGATGTCCTAAAACTAGTGGAAATCACTTACTGGACTTACCTGAGCTGCACAAGTTGCTTACGGTTTCCAGAAATGGTGCCTTATTTAAATCACCAGGCCTGATTCATCACTTTGTTATAGAGGTTTAATGGGGTGGCAAATCACATTCATCATTCTCAAAACCTTAGAAGCATTGGTAGAACTTCTCTCAATTCATAAACTTTAATATATATTTTGGGATAAAAATTTACTTTTAAATTTAAGAAGAAAATAACACCCAGTAATCATAATTAGGGGGAAATAGCAAAATATTAATTTTCTGGAAACATTTTATACCAAGAAAAGGAAAATTTGTAACATTACTGATTTATATTTTTGGCTTGAGATTCATATAGCCTGACACTTTTTGCCATGTTTAGATATGAATGCAATGAAAAACATTATTTCAAGACTTTAAGTCCTGTAATATTTTATTTCTGTAGGGCTTTTTTCCTGACTGCTTGTTATAATGCTCAAAATCCCATCCCCCCTTTTTTTATCCAGATCCTGTTAATTTTTCTCTTCCTTACTTTCTTCATCCATTTTACTTTATCCAGCTTGCAAGTAGAAAGGGGAGAGAGGAGCTGGAAAAGATATAAGAGGCAAGGAGAAAAACAGTACCTCCACTTTAATTCTCTATTCAGGTATAAAAATATGCTGCAAACATTTTCAGTTTTGGTATGGAAAACATTTCAACCAGCTCTAGAAGTTTAGGTGAAAATTGCCTAAGGTAATTCTGTCACGAACAGAAGACGGATATCCTTGTCTTCCTTAGGTGTGATGTTTGGCAAGTAAAAAGAAAAATTGTGGCAGATAAAAGTGACATGTCCTTTCCCAATTCTTGCTGTCATTTATTAGCTGGAAGAGAACTGCTTGATGTTTTTTCTTTTTTCTCTTCTTATCTTTCTCCCTTATTTTAAAGGAATAAAAACAATTGGACTGGAAACCCTCTCACAATCTCATAAATGCTTCTGCATGATACTGCGCATTTTCTTCTCCATTCTGTCAATTGTTATAGTATATTTTATACAGGAAAGCTTTGAGAAATGTAAACCATGATTGCAGTATATGTCCTCTTGTTCTTGAAAGGCACTGTATTTAAGCAAGACTCATACCATGATTCCTATTTCTAATCCTGTCAATATCTCATTTTATGACCTTGGACAAAACTTCTCTCTGCCCTTCAGGCTACTCATCTGTTATACAGGAACAGAAATCTGAGATACTTTAGGGCATTATGAAGTTTAATCAATATCTGTAGATTCTTCTGAGATGCTCAAAGGAAATTTGTCATCAAAATGGACAGTTCATACCAGTGTACATATACCCTATTAAACAAAACCTTCTGGAAGGCTTATCCTGAAGCAGGGAGTAGAGATCATAAGCTATGTGTTTGTTTATTTTATTGCCTTCTTCCTACTACCAGCTGCATGCACGAGTAGAGGCAATCACTGCCCGATTTTTCCCATTCATTTGTTTTTTGTAAGCAAATGCAAACAGTGAAAAAAGCATACTCTGACACTGACCCTCGGGGCACCACTGGGCTGCCCACTTTGCCAAAGCTGGGGTTTTCTGGTTGGTTGCTGAGCTGCCATCAACCCAGTGTAGTGATTTGTCCTCTCTCACTGGTTTTGTGCAAGACAGCAGTATGAGAAAACAGAAACTTCAAACTAGGATGCCCTCACTGTGGATGGGATCCCACTGGGAGTGCAAGGTAAAGGAGAGCTGAAGAAGCAGGAGAAATTCATCCAGCTGAAGGATTTTTTATGCTGTGAGTGCATTATCAGCCATAATGAACCAGCCACTACCTGGGCCAGTGGGGTTGCCAACGACAGGCATTTTTTCAGCTTTTTTAAGATGAGCATCTGTTGGTACTGCTATTGAACATGCATTAAAAATACATATTTATTTATTTAATGATAAACTTCATATGATGATACTGTTACTCAAAAAAAAGGCATATTCAGGGCCACGCAGCTGACATCTGTGTTTATAGTTCTCTGTTTCTTGCAATCATGGGCATTAAATTTATCAATATCTTAACACTGGGTCAGAAGAAAGCAGGTATTTGGATGGGAAATTGTTATATAACAGTTTAGCTTGAAGGGCATTTTCCAGATGTGAAATGCTCATAATTCACCATAATTAACTGGGAAGTCTATGATTTTCTTGAATTTTTCACAGGTTTGCGTCATGTGCAGAAGATAGACATTTCCTAGCTCAAGGCTTTCATAGACTCCTCTAATTAGGTCAATGTGAAAAAATAGCATACTAAAACTTGCCTTGAGGTATATAGAATATGTATATATTGATCAACAGGTATTCATCTCCTGGCAGAAGTTTGTAGTTAAATGATAAGTGATATGCTAGGTGCCAAATATAGATACTTTTCTTTTTCGATAGTAAATGCTCTAAAATAGACCCAACTAAACTAAAAGTGCAAAACCCACAAACTGTTGCCACCTACTGTTGTTTTCCTTCGGGAAACATTATTGGAGTATAGTTTACAGCACGTCAGCATTTGCTAAAAAAGGTAGCTGGGAGGTGGAAGTCTTCTGCTACAGGTGAATTTTCAGTCCTCTTTGCTGAAGTATTTGCCTGCAAACAGGAGTGCACAGCCAGAGATAACTGCTGAGATTTCCACAGGGGGTTGTCCAGATCATGACTGCACTGTTGTACAGCCTGCTTCCTCTGAAATCCTTATTTCACATCGGCAGGCTACAAAAACCTCTTCCAGTTATTCACACTGTCAGCCTCCATTCTCCTCCAGTCATAGAAGCTGCACTTATCCCTGTTTTATAATGACATGCTCATACAGGGTTGTGAATTGTTTTCTTTGGGATTAACACTCCCGTGCCAGTCTCCCAGGCTGTCAGGCACTTCCTGGGATTAATACTGTCTGACCTTCTTCAGCATCAAGTGCACTTGCTTCATCCTTTGCCTTGTTGCCACTTTCCCTTCAGTTGTTGATAGGGTTGATACAAGTTAGACACCCAAGCAAGATTACAGAGGGAAATCCTTCCCAGAAAAAGGAGCTGCAAGAGATGCAAAATCTCCTGAAACACTGATATAGGCTACCCCTTACAGGCAAAGACTGTCATTTAAATTAAAAAGAACAAATTAAATAATAATCAAGTTTTAGTTTAGACAGCTGAGTTAAAAACTGAGAAGACCTGGTATGTGGCAGCCTGGTGTTTCATTTTCCTCTGCCTTTTTAAAAATATGGTTGACACATTATTTCAGATCTAAAGTATTTTATTGCAATAATGGAAGTATTTATGCAATCTACTCCTATGCTGCTCCATCTCTTTCAGCCATCCCTCCTCCAGGCTGAGATGCAGGTTGAAATGTGGATCTTTGTTCAAATAAATAATGTCAATATAATAACGTACACAGCTGTTAACTGAGTGGTGATTTCAGCTGCTAGTCTGATGATTGCTCACCACTAACTTCTTTCAGTAGTTCAGGTGATATTTGGTTGGCTTAATAAAGTTCTTCACATAGGTGTTTTAATTATCCAACACTCCTGAAGTCAGGAAAATTTAAATGGGGATAAGATGAAGAGATAAAGCAAAAACATATAAATGGAGGACCTGGGGTTTTATCTGAAGAAAACATCAATTGCTGTGCACAAAGTCTTTAATCTTAAAGATTACAAGTCAATTCAAGCCCTTACTTCATTTTTACTCACAGCATAATTATTGCTCATTTCTTGAAGGGAACAATTACTCCCTCCCCTTTCTTTCTGAGGGTCATGTTACAGTGACCTGTATACGACACATATTTCCTTCATCTCTGCATCCTCTGCAGAAGCACAGTGAGTGGAAAGGGGACAAGAAAATCCGAAAGAGGGAGTCTTCTGGCAGAGGGACATGCAAATGAGCAAGAAGAAAGGCAATGAATGGGGAAAGAGAAGAAAGAAGAGTAGATGAAAGTGGTGAATAGACTAAATAGCCAGACTTGTGGTACCTGGCAAGTTGCTAACAAGAGGACAGTGTAGCCTTTTATACACGGGATCTTTGATACGGGATTTGAAAAAGCTGAAGCTCCTGCCCCAGTACCTCTCCAAAGGATTGTTATTTTTCTCAACCTATTATGGATGTTTTTAAGCTGCTGCCCACAATGCCAAGCACTTCATCTCACTGGACCCCATGGCCATCTGCACTGAAGACACTCCCTCATCATGTCTTTTCCTAACATCTGAAGTCTGTTTACATGTTAGTGGAATTTGGGATAATAGGTGCATTGCCACGGTCAAATGCTGTCAAGTGCACTCCATAAAAATGGGAAGGGTCTTGGAGCCACTAGTGCCACAGAAGGAGGTGTTTAGGGTGGGATCTGGGGATGATGGGGACATTTGCTTCAGAATTGCACTCCAGGCCTGAAACAAAGCACTAAACTGTATAGTAACAGTTGAATTCAGGTTTGTAGAAGAAAGAGATTATTACAAGCAGTGGACTTTACTGAAGAGAAAGGAACAATGGAGTCTCCCAGACTTACGAATTGTACAGGCCACATTCCATTTTACATATATTCTGCTTTTTCCCCTTTTCTTACATATGGCATGATATTCTGATTTATGTCATGGGACTTAAAGGCCTTAGCTAGCTACAGAAGCTCAATTCACTTATCTGAATCCTAATTAATTATTTGTATATTATGACAACGAGTTTCAGAGCTTAAGAATTGTATTTAAAAGCAAGTCAACATCTTTTTTTGCACTGTGTCTCATTGCCAGCTTTCCAATTTCATAAGCCTTTGTTTCTGATTTATGAGCTTTAATGGAGATTTCCAGAAGAACTTCTCTATGTTGCTACTGATTTTGAACATTTCATCCATTATGTTCCATAAGACAATACTGAAGGGAAGTTTGAAATGCTTACTATTTATAATGGATTTGCTATGAACTAGGTTCTCATTTGAATAAATGGATCATGCCATATTTTCATTGATCTTTTTAATGAAATAGCATTTAGGACATTTTTTTTAATACCTCCACTGCATGGAAAGCTTTATTCTCCAAAAGTCTCTGCTCATAATTCCTACTGAACCTTTCTTGAGGCTGGATGACAAGGCACAGTACTAAAGGTATAAATGACCCTTTGAAATTACTTACTTTGTTTTCAGTCTCATTCTTATTTATTACTGAGCTGATCTTTGCTCTCCTAGAAAAGGAAGATAGAGTTCCTTAAATCACGCCTATTGCAGTAGTGGAACTTTACAGTAAAAGCCATTGGACTGCCAGAATTTTCTAGGTAACAGAGCATGGTAGCACAAATTCTGTCTGCTCAATGCCTCAACTTTTGCAGACAGGCCGACTTTAAAACTTTTTGACAGTCAAATGTTACATTATAAATTGAAATATGTGTGTGCATTTCTAAAGGTTAGTGACCAGCCGTGTACTTGAAATGATGAGATTATGGCATAGTTTCCCTTTCAAGGTATTAAGGCTTTTAAGGTTTATTTTTCCTACCATTTCAAAGTCATTCAGAAGTATCCATCTAATACAGTCCTAGAAAAATTACTCTCCTTCCTTTTTTTCTTTTGAGTTCAAAAGAGTCTGACCTTCAATTTCCTTGGGTCTCTGGAAAGACAGAGGAAGATGGCATCCTACGTATGAAATCAAAGTGGGTAGGGTACTATTTCTTGCAGAAGGTTTTAGTTCTGCTGGAATTTTGATTGTTTAGGAGAGGTATTTGTAACCTTTACTCTTCTTTCCATTAGAATTCATCTAACCTTCTTTCTACACATGCAGTGATAAACAACAGACTTTTGAATCACACCAGTTACCTATTAGCCCTGTAATCAGGGAGAGGCTGTCACAGCAGTTGCAGCAGCCCACTACTGGAGCCCATCAGAGGAAAAGGCCCTTGTGCTCAGGTCACAGTCTGGAGAGCTGCCAGTGAATATCCATGTGCCTGACACGTGAATCAAATTACCCTCCTACAAGTGGTGTCCAGAGAAAAACTTGTCTCATTAATTATACATGGAAATTGAGATCCAGCAACATCTGATGAGGGTCTGTATTTCAAGCCTTGGTTTTCTGATGCTGTCAGCAGCAGATCAACAATCTAATTAAAATGGCCTTCAAAGCAGATCTGAAATACATTAAATGGTTCCCATTAATGTCATATTTAATTAAGTGGTTCAGTGTTGAAGATGTTCATTACTGTCCTTTGCTAGATTTTGAACTTCTGGGCAAGTTTTAGAAATGATATTTACATCTCAAGAAATATAAACCCACTGTTTACATATTTTATATCTCTTCTGTCTTTTCACTCCCAGCTTTATTGCATCTGGGTTGCCAGCTACCCCTTGGTTACTTCTTCAGGACACTCTGAGAAACTTAGAAGGGGTGGGGGAATTGCAAACAAGGGGAATGGTACCAGCTTTTTTTGCTGTTTGTTCTCTCTGTCCTTCACAGCAGGTTTTTTGTCTAATCGTATAATTGAGTTCAGTTTAGTGATAAGGCCTGAGGGAATGGCCTGAAGTTGTGTCAGGGGAGATTTAGGTTGGCTATTAGAATAAGATTCTTCACCCAGAGGGTGTCTGGGGACTGGAACAAACTGCCCAGGGCAGTGCTCACAGCAGCGAGCTTGACAGAGCTCAAGAAGCATTTGGAAAACACTCTCAGGCACATGGTGTGACTCTTGGGGATGCTGCTGCACAGGGCCGGGGGTTGGACTCCATGATCCTGATGGGTCCCTTCCAACTCAGCATATTCTGTAATTCTGTGATTCATTGACACGATGGGATGGCTGGCCCTTGCCATTGACCATCAGTGTTCTTTCTGACTGGTGTGCACTAGAACTCACTGGGTACTGTGAGTAAGGAAGACTGAGTTGCAATCTTTGATAAAAATAGCCTGATAGAAGTCAGATGAGTTGTGAACGTCACAACTTCGAGCACTGTAGGATTAGTTTGCTGTTCTTTCTTGTGGGATAGTCAGGAATGTAAAAGGCATCTGTCACTAAAACCCCCACACACACAGAAGAAGAAAAAAAAGGTATTCTGAGAGGGTATGTTTACCTCTTTTTTATCTTTTACAGATGGCTGTGTTTTTATTTTAAAGCAGATTAGTGCAATAGAATGGAGGAAAAAATAAACCTAGTTATGAAAAAATTTATCCAAACCACAGTTGTGTAATCAGTGTATATATGTTGCCTTACTCTAAAATAGCATCTTCTAAGGAACATGTGGAAACTTTACATTATTGATCTTAGTGTGACAAGAAATTACACTTTTTTGTCTAATAAAACTGTGACAAAATTAGAAAAACACCTCTGTTGAACACTTTAAGACACTATGAAAGCTTCAAAATTCAGAAGAATGGAAATATTTGGCATCTTTGGTTATCCAGGAAAGATGTCAAATAACATAGCAGAATTGCAGCCAAGGAGAAATTGGTGACTTTCCCAGAAACATTTTTTCATTACCCATGAAAACTAAATTTTTCTTTCAGATATCTAAGTCTAGTAACCACTTAAGGAACAATATTAATTAGGATAACACCAGAAATACTTAAATAATTTGGAGGCATTTCAATTTTGGAGAGAAGCAACAAAATCATTCTTTTATAGTGGCACAATAAGGAACTTTTACATAAGCACACACCAAGAAGTCAGTTACTAGAAGGAATAAAGATCAAGTGTTTGAAGATTATAAACACCATATTTCAGGAAGAGCGATTCAAACTGTGCCCATCTAAAAGAAATGGGATGAAATTCAGCAAGACTCAGAAGAATGAATGTTAGCAAGGAATATTTTACAGCTTTAGGATATTAGAATGTCAGAATCTGTTACTCTGGAAAAATCACCCGGAGCAAATCTCATCTCATTATCTAAAAGAGGACTGGGGAAAAATCATGACATTTTAGAACTACATATGTATCTCTGAAAAGGAGTAAGTCTTTAATTTTGAGCAAGTCAAAATTTTTTGCCATGAGTAGGATTATATGGCATTAGTAGTTTACTGAGCCTGTTTACAAAGAGAAACAGAGATGTGCTTAACTCAAACGAATTATTTCCCTGTAATATGCTAGCAGAGCAAGTCAGCCTTGTAATAACTGTAGTCACAGAACATTGAGCTTAGATGTGAACAACCATTGGACATTTTGGCTGTATCTATACCAGTAATTGAAAAAGGAAGACTCCTAGAGGCTGTAATTCAGTCATCCATACTATAATATTGTTACACTGATACCTGATACGCTTTTGGACCAAAGCCCTAGCATTGTCACTTTTTTGGGTTTTTAAGGGGGCAGAAAATATAGTTCCTACAACCCTGAAATTTTCCTTGTGAATGTATCATTTCAGCTGAACCATTCACAAGTATTTTGCTAGCAAAGCAAAAAATTGTTGCTTTCTGATTGGATTGAACTATATTCTTGGCAGCTCTCAGGAACTTTCTGTCAAAATTCAACAGTCAAATTAAAGGAGAAATCAAAGGTGATTTTTCTACTTTTCTAGTTTGACTGTCCTTCTGTGTACAGTCTTTTTTAGTGTCAGTCTGCTTTTCTCTCTGAACTCATTGATAAATCCTGAAGAATGAAGTTTTTTATTTGGAGTGCAAAAAGTTCACATAAGATTACCTGGAGAGAAGATTTTAGGCTCCCTACAAAGACATCCTTCCATTGCCAGTAACAGTGTGGTGTAGTTGTTCTGGGAAATACTAATCACACAGAGTGACTAGACTTTTAAAATATAATATATTGGTCTCCAATGGTTTAGCAGTAATATTGGTTTTATTTACAGTTTGATAATTTTAGTTGTATTAAGAAAAGAAACAAGTATTTTGTCCTGTCTTCCATCACAAACAACTTTAGCTGTTTGTATTTCAGAAAGAGAAATGAAGGAAACCCCCACTTTCCTTCATGGTTTCTTTGCTTCCTGCTATTTTTGAGTTTGCTTTCTTGTTAAACTTGCCAATTTCAGATGTGTATGTCAGACACATACACCCTGAAGAATTACCTAAAACACATGATTTCAGGCAATAATGTGCCTTTATTATTTTTCTCTTTTTTTCTTTTTTTTTTTTTCCCCAAGTATTTTCATGTTTTTTGGGGGTAGGTGGGGGAGGACAATATGTTCTGTGTCTCCAGAGAAAAGACCAGGTTCTGGTCATCTGCAGAGGAAGAAGTCTCTAACATTGTCCCACGATAATAGACATGCCAGGGAAACCATGTTTTTTTCTTAGGAAACATCATCTGAACTGGATGGCAAGGAAAAACAGATCAGAAGTAGAATTAAATTACACTTAGTGATTATGCTATTGCAGAAGCACAGTGCATTTTGGGGTAACTGTATTACTTCTGCCTTTCCTAGAGTAGAGTATATAGAAATGTACTTAAACTGTGATCAGATCCTGTCCCCCAAGGCTTATATTTTTCACTGCAGTTAAGGAGGGAGCCAGGATTAGTGAATGAGTGCAATAAGACTCAGAAGTTCTGATGTTTTTTTCTGTAGGTAATACAAGCACAAAATGAAGTTCCAATTTATCACTACCTACCAACACCCTATTTAGCCTCTCCCAGAATAAGATAGCTGCTCCACTAGGTGATTTATTCCATACTTTTAATATAATTTTATTTTAAAAAAAAATCTTTGAATCAAGTGCCTCCTGCACTGATAAATCTGACACTCTCTGCATTTTGAATACTTTCTTAGACATAACTGGGTTTAGTGAAGTTAATATGTTAAAAGATACAGCAATATTTCCTTTCAGAGACAGAAAACTATGCATTGAATTTAAGTCTGCTGAAATGTGTCTCACTCAGGGGAAAAAAAAGGATTAATATTCCAAGTGTTATGTTTTTACAATACAACACTGAACCAGGTGTGAATAATCAGAATATTCTGAAGTGTGAACTGACAGAAACCAGGGTAATGCGACTCCCCTTCCTCCGCTGATGCTTACAAGAATTATCTTGCACTGCTTCTTACAATTTTTCTCTGAGGATTTCCAGATTCTTTATAAACACAGACAAATCAAGACTCCTAAGGGAATGGCTCTCTGTACTCTAACCATGCATATAATCGAAATGTTTTCTTTACATATGCGTAACAAATCTCACAGAAACAGGTCTCTGGAAAGAGCTCTTGTAGGCAGGAGCCCTCTCAGCCCACACAGGTGGCAGGGGATGCTGAGCTCCCGAGGGGGACAGCGAACGTGCACGTGACAGTGCGTCGCCTGCTTCTGTGCAGGAAACTTCATAAATTGTTAAATTTGGCACTGTCAGCTTCTGTTTGCTTTCTGTGGTCAAATGCTTTTGAGGCAGGATCCAGGTAGCCTGATACTCAACTGACACAGTGCCTGGGTCTCTTGAATCTTTTCTGTTCCAATAAAGAGGGAAAAGAATATATTGCAGCCAACCTTGTTGAACGGCAACTTGAAAAAAAACAACTATGCATTTAAACTATGATACTTCTTGTTAGACTCTTATATTTTATAGTCCTATGCAATTAACCTCACATGGCTGAGTCAAGACTTTGACCACAGCACTATCCAGTTACTTCAGCCAAGGCTGTGATGTAATTAAGCATTAAATACTTAATCACTAGCATCAGTGTATTTTTAGAGCATGTCTGAGATGACTGCATGGTATGAAACCTAATAATGCACTTCCAGACGTAGCATATTAATGGCACATGCATGGAACACAGCTTCTGGAGACCGTTTTTCCCTATGAGTACAGCTGGTTGGATAAAACACTTACAGATAATTCAACACCGTTGTCACCAACGTGTAGTTGCAAAGCTGAGTGTTCAGATGTTTGCATACCACTGGCACACGTGCTGATGAGGGGTGTGAGTAATGCTCACCAAAACTCCTGCTATCAGTTTCCTCTGAGTAGTGAGTTTCCTGCACTATGATTATGGATGTGTTCTCCTATTGATTTGAAATAAATACAATTAATTAATATGTCTCTGGAGAATCCTCCACTGGGTGTCTACAGCTCCCATAGGTGGGTGATAGTGCAGCTGCAGTAATGAAGGTGGCAAAATATCTCCTCGGTTTAGAAAAAAGAAGTAAAAATATATTTTGCTTATTTAATCTTCACAGTGTATCTCAAAATTCCCAAGTTAGGTGTTTGAAGCCTTTATTGATTTTACAGCAGAAGTGAACTTTACACACTGACATGCAGACAGCTGCAAGCAGGCGGGTGGGTGTTTTGCTGTTTTCATAATGCATAAAATGGTCTAGAGAGCTAGACACCTTGCTCAGCATTTCTGAAGGTTTCAGATGAGTGCAAGACTCACTGCTCAGCCTATTACTAAATCATAAAAATGTGCTTAGTTTGCTTGTTCAGTATGGACTACATACACACAGGTTTTTTTCTTTTCTGTTTATCCACCAAACCAGGTGGCCATGTATCCACATATATGGGCAATGAAGGCTTAAACTATACAGGTCTGGTAGCATATTCAGAGATCTAGGATAACTATTCACATCTGTGAACATGGAGGCCTGCAAATGCATGGTAAAATCCATGCACAAAAAACAAATTAGTGCCTTATGCCGTCATAATACTCTGGTGAGTGGCAAAACCTCTATCCTTTAGGACCTGAAAATGGAAGGCTCTTTATTTTGGTCCCTGGAAGAAGCTCAGCTTTGGTATTGAAGAGCTACGACCTGGGTTCTATGCATGTGGGTACTTACTCCTCAGTAACTCTTTGGCCCCTGGCATTTCTTCTGCTGTGTTAACCATAGCAGAGGATTCAGTGTGACAGAAACTGATTAAAACCAGCCTTTGCCATGTATGGTACCAACAGCCTACAGTCATCTGAAGATAAAAAATTTCCATCACATGTTTTGAGACTAACTTCCAAGAGGTTGAAAAGTACATTCCTTTCATCAATCCCCTGAGTAACCACTACTGTCATCGTTAAGTTGTGTTAGAGGTGCTGTCTGGTATCATAGCAAAATTAGAGGTTTCTTCCACTGTAGTGTGTCTTGGTATATAGTATGAAATACACAGCCTGTACTTGTGGCTCAGAGAGTTTTCACCATTAGTAAGGGTAGTGGAGTGATAAAATGGGTAGCTGTCTGAAAAAGACTCTCTGGCTCTTTTTAATTCAAGCACACAGACAAAGAACAGTTCTGCTCAATTTCCATGTACGGCATAATAGAGATAATTTATAGTCAAGTGAAACAGAATTTGAAGACAGATTTCATGGAGTAGGTATTTTGAAAAAATTAGGTTTTAAATATGTGGGATTTAAATAACAGGTGTGAGGCATTTATAAAAGGTGGTGTTTTTGTAACTAGTGCTGCTGGAGCAGCTTTGTTGCAGCTGTATCTACATGATTTCAGTATCTCATTCAGTTATGAATAGCAGAAAGAGGATCACACACTGAAAAATACCTTGGGCATCCATATGAATTTCTCTATTTTTTTAATGACCGTGGTATTGCAAATACCAGGATTTTTTTCCTTAGGTGCATTTGGGGCACTTATGAAGGTCACATTTTTGGGTTAGCTTTCTTCTAAGTAACCTCAGGGTGTTTCCTCTATATTTAAATCATTGGAGTTGTGAGTCCAGGTTTTATTCTTTTCCCCTTTGAATTTGTTCAGTGCACAGCTCTCTTCTCTGCCTCAGCCCTCCAGGGCATCTCAAACTTCTTGGGTCACGGAAGGATTTTGCTGAATCTAAATTTTGGGCATTTGAGTATTTGGGCATTTCTGAGGTGCTCTGTGCTACTAGACCAAAAGAGTAAGTTAGCAGCCTCATCCTTGTTCTAAGGGCATGCTTTCAATTGAATTACTTTAAGCTATCATATCTTCACACAGCTTTTGCCATTATATTAAATTGATGGACTTTTCAGGAACTTTCCCTCAAGATTCTTCCTTCAAAACGCTCGATGCTTCCCGTGACTCAGATGAGATTTAAAGCAGCAGACCTAATTTCAGTAGCAAAGTTTCACCCGTATTAAATTTTGTGTAGCTATGTGTCTTTCATTTGAGAGCTCTTACTCTCTTGGATTAGAGACTGAAATATTTAGAGCTGGCATTTTCATAACAGCAATACAAGTCTTGTTTTGTGTTACAGGAATGAAAGCAGGAGAAAATAAGTACACAGGCTAAGGAGACGGTTTTGGGCAGAAAGAGACAGACTTACTGTCCTCTGCATTCCTGCCTATCCTGACTTTTGGGGAAATCCCCATGGAGTAATCTATATCTACAACCACACATGAAATTTGTCTTGAAGATTTTTATTTGTAACAGGTAAGGAAAGAGTTAACAAGTTGCAGGTCAATTCTAGGGATGAATACTTGGGTTCACTCACTCGTCATCTTCAATTTAGTAGTCAGTGATGATGCATAGGGAATCAATTAGTATAAAAATATTATTGGCATTTATGAGCTATTTTTTCCCATGCCAAAGGCTTTAACTAACCCAGCAACAAGTACAGCTTTTTATGCTACATGCTCCGAAGACCGAACCCAGAATCCAGCTCAGAATTTAAGATACAGACACTCCATGTAAATGCATGAGATTAAGGGCTTGGCCTTAATCTTGTACCTATTTTCTTTCTGTCTTTTAAGAATGTGCAGAATGGATGGTTGCTGTTTTTTATTTTACAAACCCCAGCCTTAATTTCATCCTTGGCACTAATGTTATTACTCTCTGTGTATCAGCCTACTGTAAAACAGAACATAATGCCCAATCCCAATTTGTTCTTCTCCTGATTTTTGGACCTTTATGGGATCTTGAATTGCTGAAATGTAACTGCAATCCTGAACTTGTAACCTTGGGTAAAAATCTTCAACTAGATTGCAATAACTAAAAATTTTTATATTCATCTCTGAAATCTTATAGTATAATAGTCTTTTGTGTATCTAGATTTTTCAAATATTAACTATATTCCCACCCATAATCCTAACCCTATCCTTGCCAGAGGATCACTGAAATACAAACACAGTAAGGGTCCTTATCAGAATGAGCATTTCTCTTTACTCTGTAGCCTGGAAACTTTCCAATAACAAAATGGGATTGTTAGAGTTTATATTACCTAACTGAAACCCACAGAAGCTAAGCTTAGTTATAGACAATGCATCAATTTTGGTGATAAAATAGAACATAAGGCCTCAAAATACAGTCCTGATTTTAACTATACATTGACCCAAATCCTAAACCAAGAATTTGCAGCAGATGTTGGTTACTAATCACAAACACTACTCCTGTCTAATGGAGGATAAAGCAATGAGGGAAATTACATTCTACAAGAGAATATAATTGAGTGTCCTGGATATGCACATGCCTTCTTATAATCATCAGAATTCTTATAGAATTCAGAAATACACAGAACACCCAATAATTTGAATTTATCAGACTTAATCCCAAAGTAATGCTAATTGTAGCCATACCCAGAGTAGAAAATGGGTTTTTTTTAAGTGTATATACATTAGACCTTTCCAGCACCAGTCCCTTCTCCAATTTCCTTAGACCAGCTTCCTTTGTTCACTTTCTCTGGGTAGGGAAGGGGACAAATGCTGCCTCAAAGGATTTAGTAGCATCTCATTTCCTTTGACAAATGCTGTTGCATTGACTTTTTCATGTCAAAGAGTGTGTTGAACAGAAACTTCATTACTGCCTGACAGCAATGATCGTGTATGTCATTCTGAGCAATGGGGATAAAAAGCATCTAAAATGAGAGAGAAATCAATAATTTGCAAGGCTGAGGGTTGCCTCCCTATTTGGCAAGCCCTGACTCCATTAAATACCCTTTTTTAAACATCCATTTGTGGGTTGCAGTTTAAATTACTGTTACTTTTGCAGAGTAAAGTCATATTCAACCATTGGTTGCTCCTTGTTGCCTTTCAATCAATAATTTAAAAGCACTTTGAAAGCCTTAATTGAGTCTCAGGGTTAAGCAGCTGTGATAAAGAATGTTGTCACTTGTAAGAAGGAAACCTGTTATGCCATGAGATCTATGAGATCTCATAGCTACCTCTGATTCTTGTCTCTTTCATTTATATTTAGTGCTTATCTATCTTTTTTTTGAGGTTTCGATGGAAATGGTCACAGGGAGAGAAAATTCTGATTATCTGAAAACAGTCTTCTGATGGATCTACAGGACGTCTTTAAAAAAGAGCAGTTTATTATTAAGCAGTTTATAGCATGCAGATAGGTTGTGCAAAGTTTTTTAAGGAAGCTTCTTGAAAAAAACCTAGAAACAGTCAGTACTGACAGGTCAGATTGATCTTTTTATGATTTTTCACATTTTTGTTATGAATATTACTACAAAAAACTGAAACCAAATTCAGGACTCCAATGCCACCTTTTGTTTGTATTGATAATTAAAACTAGGCACACTTACAGAAGGCCTGTGAAGACAGAGAAACTTTTAAGTTAGGCATCAATAAAAATATAATAGCAAAACAATCCATAAACTGACATGAAATACCTACAGGGTCTCTTAGGTTGCTTTCACCTCAGTGAAGATTTATTACATGGACATCACATAGAGAAAGAGAATTATTAATTGCATGTTCCACAATGAAAGGATAAATCTTAAGTTTAGGTATAAATAATATTGAAATTTAATTGTATATTGATATATCTTCTGTTAGCTCCATAATCTGCTACTCTCCTGACAATACATTTTTTGCTTAGAGATACTGATTAGCAGCATCCTGATTTCTCAAAGTTTTCACGTGTTAGCGTGTTAGACAATATTCTTTTGTTCAGATTGAAAAGCAATGAAATCATGAGGTTTATATTCTTTTGATGCAAGATTCCAGTCTTAGAAATGAACTTGAAGATTATGTGCTCTCAGCCTTAGAAAGTAATTTGTCTTTTTGTAGTGCTCTTGATGATAGAACTGGTTTTTTCACCTAGCCAGACATAGAGAAGTCTGATTTCAAATATATGATGTCATAAATCTAGGCTGTGGGAATATCATGCTGACCACCTGACACTTTATCTACTCTGTTTTTCAAAGCATTTTCCAAACCTCATGCAGGTGGTTTTTTATAACTGTATCTCATGTCAGCTTCTAAATTAAGAGTTAGAAAGGTTGAGGTTGGAAGATTGCCTAATTCAACCCCCCTGTTCAAGTAGAGTCACCAAGGGCAGGCTGCCCAGGACCATGTCCAGTCAGGTTTTGAGTATCTCCACAGATATCAGTGGATATGAATGCCTAAAAATACATTACATATTGCCCCTACTCCAGGGAGGGTTACTCCAAGTATGGTGGTAACCATCACATTGGGTGTCTGACTTGTGGGATGTGCGCTTTATGGATCAGAGGAAATGCAAGGACTGTCCCTTTCAAATAAAAGCATCATATGGGACACTTTCCACCTTATCCTCCTGCCTTCAAGCAGAAGTGGTTTTTCTTTCGGGGTACTGCAGTCTCTATCAGAGTCAGGCATGACTCCAGAAAGTTTCTCCATGCAGTGTCTGCTCTGAGAGTGGTCTGATCCATGGGGACACCTTCAAATCTGAGACTGCTGACTGACTGCACTGCTAGCAGGAAGGCTGTCATGAGGGCCAGCACTGCAGCAACCTTTCTTTGTATTTTTCCTCCCAAGAAGGCTTTTTCTCCCCTATTTTTGAGGTTACTTCAAGCAGTCACATGGACCCATGACTGTCCTCTGAAGATCTCCCCATCCTCCTGGTGCAGGCTGTGGGAGGGACAGAAGGGGACCAAAGGCTTTTGTGGGCAGTCTGAACCCAGGCTGAATTCAGGCAGACTGTAAGATGAAATACAGGTGCCAGGGGTCCTGGCATGAAGGTCCAGCCTCCCCAGAACAGCACATTTGCAGCTCTGACCATCTGGGCTTTCTTACACAGGCAGCTTCATCTGCCACCTGCTTCATGCCCCAGTTTCTTTTCTGAGATTGTTCCCATCTGGTTTTAGCTCTTTTTCCTGCTCTGTAGGAGCACCACATCTCTCTAACCAGACACTATGCACAGTTCTACACAGGTATCATCCATTCCCTTAGGAGCAGTAATATTATTTACAGTTAAAATATTTTCTAATTCACTGAATCACCAAGGAATAGCAAATGTGGAAAACAACTGGCATCATTACTCTCCCAGTAAAACCACACCTCCCTTTACTAGCTCCCATTTACAGCTTTGGAAATGTTAAAGTTTAAGTTGACCCTGCAGAGGTAAGTACAGTATTGCGGTTATGCAGAATATCAGTGTTATGTTAATGCCCCAGTACAACAAAAAGCTGATTGGCATTTTCATTACTGTATTCAAAGTTGTTTATTAACATGGAAAGAGGCATTCCAGAAGCTATGAACAACATCCTTTTCTCACAGCCACTGTTTCAGAGCTCTCAGCCATCTGCTGGCTCGCCTACCTGTGATAATCACTCTGTCTCCCTGCCAAATTTTGTGCTGCACCATGCATGACATTTCAAATGATTTGATGGACTAATTTGCATTTTTCAAATAATTTTAGATGCCAATTAATTTCAGTTTATGGTTAATCTACCCTTCCACAAACAGCATTATGGAAAGACACAGATAAACACAAACTTTGCCTGTTTTGAGTACATTGGAGAGGGATGCAAAGACTGCTGGGGTAGGTGGTTTGGAAGGGCATGCATGAGGGGTGTCTGAAGTCGATTGTGATAGTAGCAGGGTATCCAGGAGTGTTATGCTTTGTGTGCATAGCTGTCAGGCAGCAGGGCAGGACAGGAGAATGCTGTAACTCTGATGTGCTCTTCTCTGTGGTGCTGGTGTGCCCAGGAGACCTGAGGTAGCAGCATAGATTTTTCAGGCAGTGGAAACTGGGGAGATTTGCTTTTCCCTCCAGCCAAGCCTTTGTCAAACCCTCCCCTTGTACCTGTCCTGCCCACCATCCAGCTGCTGCCACAACTGGGTGCCTGAGTCCTATCAAAGGCAGCAAAGGGGAGATGGGAGATCAGTGGAGGGGTGTCCAGAGGTAGCAGTTTCTGCCAGGAGCTGAGCAAAAATTAAAGGGCATAAAGCCTGTAGCATAAAATTCCTGCCCCTAGACTTAACTTCAAACTAAAGAAATAGGAGGGGAGAAAGGCAGAAAGACATCCCTCCCCCATTTGTCAGTGTCATTGATACTACGAAACTGTAGATACCCAAAGCTCTCTGAACTGGACAACTCTGAGCTAAGCTGTTATGACAACATGCCTTTCTTCAAAAAGAGTACTTCCAAATGATGCAATTAAATATTCTTATTATGAGTTTTCAACAGATTGAAATAGTAAATTGCATGTCTGAGGCAACCCCTCCAGCCAAAATTCTCCAGCTTCAGACTCTATGGACGCTCCAAAAGATTTCCTTTTCTCAGCAGCAGCCCTGACCGACACCATGTCTTCCACACCACAGTCATCGCAGGTTCTTCTGTTGCCGTGGGATAGGTGGCAGGCTGTAGGGAAAGCCTCCCAAAAGGTTACAGGGGATTTGCAATATGAAGTACAATAAGTAATGCACAAAATACTGCGCATGTCCAGTACCTACAAAGTCTTTGGGGAAGTTGTTGCTGTCTTAATTTTCTGTGATTATAAATGGCCTAGAGTTGCTCTCTACAAAGCTAATTTTCCAGGTTACTTAAATGCCTATTTTTATCTATTGTGCTAAAATGCCTGGCTAAAAATTAAGGACATATTCTCAAGGTTGGCAGATTCAAAGTATGACGTATTTTCTGTGTGGAATGCACTTCAAAGTCCTTGTAACATGCTAAACTGATTGATTTTTATCAAGAACAATAAATTCTCCTTTATTTCATCCGTCCGTCTGAAAAACAAGCAATGTTTGTTTGTGTGATGAAAAGGGAACTGTTTTATGAAAAAATGTTAGTTTATTACCAGACTTTCACATGTTCATTAGAGAAAAATGGCATCAACACAATCTACCATAAAGTTCTGGGAAAGTACCAACCCTGTCCTCTTTCATTTTTCTTAGTTTTAAAAAATAATCCAACTTCACTTATCAACATCCGTACACTGAGAGAAGTGGATGCATGAGGCTCCTTTGTTCACACTGGGTTTTTTTGTCAGATATCATATGCAAATGGTTAGTGCTTCTGACCACTTGCAATATCTAACAGCATCTGTACATCAGATGCCTGGCACCTTGAGCAATCACATCTGTAGCAATTTATAGCAATCTCCCACATTGAATTCAATTATGGTAGAAGTTTTTATTAACTTAATTTAGAAAAAAGCTGCAATACCTCCATTTCTTCCTTTAGGGGAAACATACATTTTACTGCAGGTTAGAGCAAGGATTTAAACATTATGTGTTGGGTTTTAAGCCTTCAGAAGTGAGACAAGGAGAAACCAGATTGTTCTTAAATTGGTTTGCTTCTATGAGACTCGTTTATCTCTCATAAAAGTGTGAAGCCAAATGAGAAGTCTCTTAAGATATTGGACTAAGGCCAGTAGCCTCTTAGTAACATTTACAAGAAGTTGTCACCAAAATGCGACCTCCATGAATATTCTGAAGACCCTTTATTTATATGAAATCCCAACAGGAATTGCAAAAATTAGTATTCATATAAAGTATGAGTGGTGCCCATGTTATTTTTTCTGGATTTCACACCCTTCATGTTTTTTTTTGAGAGGAAAGAAAATCGGGAGGCTCAAACTTGTGATATGTACACTCATTCAGGATATGAATGATGTTTACAAAATGTTCTTCTTACTGACAGAATAAACAGACCTATTTAATGTCAAAGGAAATCTAAATCACTGTAATGACCTTTCATGAGCAGCAGGAACCTGGATCTTCTCCATCCCACCAGATATTGTAGCATATTTCTGTACTTATGCATGAGGAATATGTAAATACAACAACTGTGTGAAAGGAAAGGGAATATATGCTAAACAAAGCTATTGAAAACATTTTTGCTTAATGCTACCAGAAAACTGTTAGGCTTTGGGGATAAGAGTAATAAATTGTGTTTGTTTCTTAGGCGCCCAGTGCCACACTGATGTAGTGAGAGAGCCCTTTAAAACCTCTGATATATTCATCCTTACAACAATGCGGTGAGGAAAGAAAACCACCTCACTCATTTCATACTGAATGGAAGCACAAAGAAGCACCATTATTTACACAGAGTCACATGAGTACATCATGCCTCAAAAAGATCCAAACAGCCGTCTAGCTGCTCTCCCATCTTCCCTTCCTTATCAAGAAAACCACACTTCTTTTTCCAATCAGTGAGACAGTATTAGAATGTAAGCACAGAAAGAGGACCTTACACAGAGAACATACCAATGAAACTGAGGTACCGGATTTTTTAGAAATTCTTCCCAAGGTTTCTTAAAGAATTTTGAGACTTTGTGCAGTCTCTGGGATTGCCTACTAGTATTGGTAAAACCACTGTCCCCTCCCAGTGTTTTGCAACTTATATGATGAAACTATCTGTACAATAGCAATCAGTCACCCCTGTTAGGGACTAATTTTCTTCCAAAGGCAGCTGGAATTGTGGCAGGAGAAGATAGGTTGCAAAGGAATGAGGCTCAAAGACAGAAACGTGTATGTGAGTGAAAGGCTTGAGTGCCTGAGTAACAGGCAAAACTGGGAACAAACAGACCAGTAATAGGAAGGTTAAAAGGCAGAATAGCTAGGGACAAAGCAGCAGAAATTATGAAGCAGTAGAGGAATGGCTCAGAGCAGAGGAAATCCTTGAGACAACAAGAAGACTCTTCCGCCAGGAGCAGAGAAAGTTCCCAAGGAAGTAGGTGAAAAAACAGGTAAGAAAATGGGCTAAGTCCAGTCTATTAATTGACAGCAGAGCCCTCACTGAGTATGACTGGAGGAGGTTGGTATTGAAAACTTCTGTGATGACAGGAGGTCTGCTGGATAAAGGGGCCTTCCAGAAAGCAGGAATGTCCTCTTGTCCTGTCACTGGTTGCCTGTGAGAAGAAAATTACCCCCACCTGGCTGCAGCCTCCTTTTGGGTAGATGTAGAGTGATAAGTTCACACCTGAGCTTCCTTTTTCTCCAGGCTAAACACCACTAGTTCCCACAGCCACTCCTCACGAGACTTGTGCTCCAGACCCTTCACCAGCTCCATTGCCCTTCTGTGGACATGCTCCAGCACCTCAATGTCTTTCTTGCAGTGAAGGGGCCCAGAAGTGGACACAGGACTCAAGGTGTGGCCTCACCAGTGCAGAGTACAGGGAGACAATCTCTTTGCTGGTCCTGCTGGCCACATTATTCTTGATACGAGCCAGGATACCACTGGCCTTCTTTCCCCTGCTTTTAAACAAATCTCTTAATTTGCCATTCTTATCCTTTTTTTTCCTGTACTATAAGATACCTTCACAATGACTTGGAGACTTCTTAGCTTTCTTAAGCTCATCCTAAGCCACTGCACACATCATTTATTCTGCTCTTTTCATATAATTCAAACTCTGTATTAAGGTCATCTGTAGAATAGCTTTGTAGAATGGCAAATATCATTGGTACCTCTGTGTTTGCACTTATTTGCATTTAATATATGAAGGATGGCAGAAGCAAAGTTAATCCTCAATATGTGCGTACCTATATCTTTTTTAATAATTTAGCAGCACTGCTGCCCTTCTGCCAGTACCTCTTCCCAATTTGCATGTGCTATGATTAGGTTTAATGTAAGCCTGACAGAATCATCCCGCTGAGATTCATATCCATACGTTGGAGACAGAACATGACTTTCATTGGTTTTGAAGTATCACACTTCTAGTAAGCTTCGGAATTGTATGGACTTTTCAGACCTTCTACCAATATTATTAGTGTACGTTCAACATGCACCTAATGGAACATTTTTAGTGCAACTGTCTTACCATGACCAGCTGTGGGCATGGCACTGCACTTCTGGAAACTGGATATGTATATTTTCTACCCTTATTCATCACCATCCACACTAAGATTATATCTCTCTTCTGATTTTTTTTTTTTTTAGTGTCTTCCACTATTTTTTGTTATGGAATAAGACATGAATTTTCAGTGCTTTCTATGAGAAAAAAAAATCTCTGATGTATCTGTTTCCTAGAAATAGCTGTACACACTGCATTGAACTTTATACTTAATTGTTTGATGCAGATAAGTGAATGTTGTAGCCTCACTTCTACAAACCTTTAGTGTCTTGAACAAAATAGATGCAAACAAGCAGATCTAACTAGAAATCTGGTATTTCTAACACTGCTTTCTTAACACATAGGGAGGTATCCACAAGAGCTATGGAGATGTTTGCCTGCATGTGTGGAGAAGAGAAGTGAGATCCTTTTCAGGGAGGTACCTTTTATTCTAAAGTTCTCCTTCTCCATTCACTGTAGGGAAAGAATTGAGAGATTAACTTTTTATGTGACTATAGCCATAAGAATATTTTCTTATATGGCTATAGCTGATATCTGAGGGTTAGGATTTTTATGCCTTAGTTCAATCCTTCCTTCTCATCCTTTAATGAGGCAGTAAATTGGTCTGAAGGAGGTTCTTACCTCAACATGTTTCCCATTCTCTCTCTGAACGGCAGCAAACCAGGGTGTGAGTGCACCAATGATCAGCAGCAATTGTGAAACGGCCTAGGAGCCTTTAGAAATATGGATCTAAGGAAAAAATTCCTCTGTTCTGTGCTTCCACTGCAGTTGGTGATTATTATAGAAAAATTTATTCGATCTTTGATTCCAATACAAGCTGTACCTAGGCATGCGGATTTTTGGAGAAACTCTATTACACTTCTTCACCCTGCTGTTTCCCTACTGATTGATGAATACTTTTTGAAAGCTATCACTCTCCCAATGTATCATGTCTTCAACAAGCCCTATGCAATTATTGCAGAAGTTTAGTATTTTAACTAGTGAGGCATGCATGGCTAAATGAAAAAAAACAAACAACAAACAAAGCAAACCAAATAGAATACTGAAAAATTGAGTCCTGTGTGCAGGTTTGGGTACCACAACATAAACAAGATATTAAGATATTGGGAAACATGCAAAGGAGGGCCACGAGGATGGTAAATCACCTTGAGGGGAAGCCATATGAGGAGTGGTTGAGACCACTTGGTCTGCTTCCTTGTGAGGGAAAGGGGTGGGGCAGGCATTGACCTCTTCACTCTGGTGACCAGTGACAGGATGTGAGGGAATGGCCTGAAGTTGTCAGGGGAGGTTCAGTATTGATATTAGAAAAAGATTCTTCACCCAGAGGGTGGCTGGGCACTGGAACAGGCTCCCCAGGGCAGTAGTCACAGCACCAAACCTGACAGAGTCCAAGAAGTGTTTGGATGATGCTCTCAGCAGGTGATGTGACTCTTGGGGTCTTGTACACAGAGTCAGGAGCTGGACTCGATTATACTTGAGAGTCCCTTCCAACTCAGCTTATTTTATGATTCTATGATTCTGTTGCAAACGTCTTTCATGTCTTTGTCAGTCCCTTTAATCAACTCGTATTTCTGGACTTACCCTGTGTGCACATAGCTGAGTCTCAGAGTGCCATTAAGTGATTAACTGGAACCTGGCCTTGCAGCCCTGTTCTGTGCAGGCCTGTGCTATGTTCACATAAGTCTCTCTGAAAACAGGAGATTTCTGCCTGCTTGTTCATTGTCAATGGTAGGACTTGTATCAGCCCTGATCTTTCCAGATCTTAATTTCTATTCTGAGGAATAAAAATAATAAAGGTATTTCTTGCCTTTTTAACTGACACCAGAACATTTCAGGTAAGATTATGTTTTGGAGAGTGTGCATGATCATGTATTCAATCCCTGCTTGAGATGTCTCCAAGCATCTGGGTGCTACCAGCATGGAAGTCAATAACAAATAATTCGGTAAGGCAAAATAGCAAGTTCAGAATGAATGGTAGGAAATGCCTACAAGTGAAAAAAACTTGTGATTTTTGAGGCTTATTACACTGCAAAACAGTTCAGCATTTGCTGCTTTCAGATAGACATGCAATTGTTTGCTGAGTGCAAATTGAAATTAATTAAGTCCTGCTTACAAGAAGCACACTGGAACATGTCTTGCAAGGGCGTTTGCCTGCCCTTTACCACGTGCAAGTATTTAGAAACCTGACCACAGTTTTGGAGCATCTGATAACATCTGTCCAAGCCTCCTGAGTGTATTCTTTTTCCTTGCCCTTTAGAACAAAAATGGAAACATAAAATAGAGTCATAGAATTCTAAAGGTTGGAAAAGATCATTGAGGCCAGCCATTAACTCTGCACCACCATGTTCACCACTGAACCATGTCCCCAGGTGCCACATCTACATGCCTTTTGAACTCTTCCAGGGTGATATGTCCGTCAACAAATACCAAGTTAAACAACCATATAATTTAAATTTAATTTTTTTCCATAATCTTGCCATCTTCATGGAGCTAGTAGCAACTGACAGCATGATTAGTAGGTTATGCACAGCTTTGATTAGCACCAAGTATATTTTAATAGACAAGTCAGAAGCAATCTGGAAATGTTTGTTGATAAAGATAATTGGGAATATAAGTTCAAGCATGACTAGAGAAAACATGTGATTATCTAAAGTATGCTACATGTACTCAATTTTAAATTATTCCATACACTCTTGTAAAACTAATCACAAACAAACATTGCCCAGACTCAAGCTGCTCAAATGATCTGTGACTCCGAAGCATTTACAATACAGTTCACCTTCTTGCTGAGGAAATGTCATTGAAAATGCCATGTGAAGCTGAAAGCTTGAAGTGTTTGATATACTGGTAGTATAAATTTCCAGAGTTTTCCCACTATTGTCGTGTCTTTTCAAGTGTTCAGTGATACCACCCCTCCTTCATCCTTTTTAGTCTTCCAGTGCATTCTCAGTTCTTGTAGGGAAGAGCAGTTAGGACTCCTTCTTCTTCTAGGATATTGGTTTTGACTCACAGAGCGGGGCAGTGCTTGCAGTGCCCTGCTTCTGAGGGCACTGTTGGTCCTGAGAGTATTATCTTGGCTGGGATGTTACAGGGCAGGATGCTGATTCCCCACTCAGTCTTGAATTTCACAAAATGCAGGATCCTTCTGCAATCTTTCACATCTGTTATCTGTCAATAAACATCTGTAAACAGCTTCCTTCTGCAGGCATGGACACCAGTAAGTTCCACTTTCAAGATTGCTTCCAGGTCAATGCCTTATTCTCACAGATACAGCTAGCATTCTTTTCACAAATGGACTAATTGTTTTACAGAGTGACTGGACAGAAATGGTAAGCAACAAATACATTGCAAAGTCAGTCACAAAATGCTGAGCCAATTTGTTTGAAAAAGAAAACTGAGTCCTGATTGGAACTTCCCCCAAGTCTGAGCAAGAGGTTAATCTAGATGACCAACTTATTTTCATTGCTATTTATTTTATGTTCCTCTGTTTTGGCAGCTAGATAACTTCAGTTCCCAAAGGCATTGCATGCCCAGCAGCCCTGCTTTCATTTGGCTGTACAACAACCTCTGGTCACTTCAGAGGCACAATCATGCATATACCAAAACAAGTAGTTAAGGCTTCCAATAAAGATTCTGGATTAGAATTTTTGGGGAGTCCTTTAGACACTCTATCTGAATTTTTGATGGACTGATTTTTTAATATTTCATGGCTTAAGCAAATTATTCCCTTTTACTTGTTTTAATCTTTTGAACCACACAATCCTTTTCAAAGATGTTTGATTATTTTATACTCTTTCATTTGTATGTGATATAAAAAAGATAATTGGGCGATTTCCCCTCCCTGAATTAAAACAATTCACACAATCAATCTGCTTTTGGAGCAATACATCAATTGTTGCTACCAAGCTCAGAACACAAAGAAAGTTCTATATAAATTTTGTGACTTGCTGGTTTTCTTCTGGCTTGCTTTTTGCTTATTTTAATTTATTCAGAACTGCTAAACGTCAGATTGAAGGAACTAAATTTACATGTGTGCCGAAAAAAAAGAAGGGAAAAGACTTATAGTTAGGATGAAGTTTTTGTCACTGTGTTATAGGTTGGCTAATCCTCCCTTCAATAACACTACTTCCAGTCATCTTTCAGACCTGCTCCTATGTGTGGACTCTGGCTTGATGCTTCTCTCACTTACATGACTGCAAAGCAGCACAGATATCTGTAAAGTCAATGAAAATTTGAAACTCTCAAAGTGAGAGTAAAAGTAAAATCATTCCCTTATTCTTAGCAGTGTATTAGTTTAAACACCCTGGAGAAAAGCCAGGAGACATTTCACACTCTAACAAGCCTGTTGTTAATACAGATCCTGAGGCTGTTGATTCCTCAATAAAATATTTTCAGCTGTTTATAGCACCAGCATCATTTCATTTGAGAAGAAAGAATGTTCTAGTCTCAGTAAATATATTGGTTTACTGTGATCTCTGTTTTCATATATTTATAGTAACTGTATAATGGAAAACCTTCCTAGAGGTAAAATAGAAAACTAAGAAATGAGTTTTTTAAAATCACCAATCAAAATGAAAAACAGCTTCAGTGAAGAAGGATGAGAGCAGGTATTTATTACACCACATTTTTGTCTGACTTATGAAGTGACATTGCAGATCTATAATATTTTTTCAATGCCTTTTCCAGTCAGAGCTGAAGTTTGCTGGGGACATAGATATTCCTTTCTCTCTCATAAAATACAGCAGATAGTGGCCTTAAATGTCCTTTTTTTGTAATTGCAACTGGACAGGAATTTTTTAGGATCACTCGGCTGGTGGGTGACCATTTTCAGCAGTTTAGCAGGCAGAACTCTGGTGGGATGGGGAGGATGGGCAAAAAGGCAGACTGTCCCCAAAAGACCTTTCCCCTCAGCTCTTTGTGGCACTTAGTGGCAAAGGAGCTCATGTTCTTGCCAGGGAGCCTCTGGGACAAATCGAGAGTGTGTGCCCTGAGCCAGAGAGGGGCAATTGGCTGGAAGCCAGAGCAGAGGCAGCAGGGCAGCAAACAGCATAAGGGAAGCATAGGTACATAAATTAATGTGCTTTAGTGAGGATTTAATTACATGGGAGCTTTGCTCTGAATAGAAGCATCAAAATGGATAGAAGATCATTTTAACCAGTGAAATGGTTAAACAATTAAGTTAAACTATTAATCAGAATATCTTTCATTTTAGTGGGAGTAGCTACCTAGAGATTTTGAAAAATAGGGACACTGGACATTTTGAAAAATGTTCACTTTATGATCATTTGCATCTGACTTAAATTTTGTCCATAGATAAATAGCCACAGGGTTTCCTCTGTGGCTGATGTCAATAAAGAAGACTAGAGATATCTGGAGATGTCAACTGAGGTATCCACATGCAAGCAACTGCAGCTCCTTCCAGCACCTAAAGGGGGGTTACAAGAGGGCTGGAGAGTGACATTTTACAAGGCCATGCAGTGATAGTACAAGGGGTAGTGGCTTCAAACTGAAAGAGATTAGGTTTATATTAGATATTAGGAAGAAATAATTTACTGTGATGGTGGTAAGGCACAGGAACAGCTTCCCCAGAGAAGTTGTGGATGCCCAATCCCTGGAATTGTCCAAAGCCAAGCTGGATGGGTCTTTGAGCAACCTGGTCATGGGGAAGGTGTCCCTGTCCATGGCAACGGGGTTGGAACCTGATGATCTTCAAGGTCTCTTCTTACCTAAACCATTGTATGATTCCACGAATGCTTAGTCAGTGCAGCTGTCAACAGTAAGGCAGTGGTACGGCTCCCATTCTGCCCTATCACTTTATGCTGCTGACTTTTAATATTTGCTCTTTACTCATGCTCTCTTTTTTGGCGTTTTTCAACATGGGACTGTCATGCATGGTTAGGGCCCCATCCATATTTGGGTGACACAGTTATGAGGGGGAGTCAGTAACCAGTTTGCTTTATATAATGTAAGATCACATTTTAAAGCCACATTTCCTACTACTGTAGTTATTCACAGCCCAGTTTCAGTAGGATCTTTGTTGAAATCCATTAAGTCAAACATGATTTAAATAACTTTCTTGGCTCTCTCCACATCTTTGATTGCTTTTGTCACCATAATACTATTCAAAATGTGGGCAGTAATGGCAAAAGAAAAATCCTGGAAAGAGATGCTTAGTGGAAAGGGAAATTGAAGGTAGAGGGTACTGCCAACATCAGTGGCTATACTTATTGGTAACCACAGGAAATCTGGAAAGTACAAGTATGGCATACATAACTAAGCTAAAACTTGACATGAGAGCTGTCTCACTTCAGATACGGCAGTCCTGTGTCGTGGTTCTGAGCCTACCATGTGGCTAACTTCACATATTCATGGCATGTCAAACAAGATTAATGTTTCTAAAAGCGAGATGTGATAGTCTACATCTCTGGATGCAGAGGTATATATTATTAGGTACAGAGATATTAGGTACCAATAGAAGGTGCTTTGAGTCAACCAGGGGTTCTTCACAGAATTCTTTGTGTTCTTCTCTTTAGTGTAGCGCTGAAAACAATTTTCTCTGGACTATTTAATTCTCCTGTCAGGATATGCTGGCAGCTCTGCTAATTCATAGACCAGTAAGTCTGATTTATGATGCATGACATTACTAGTGCAAGATGGAAGAATAAAGTGAAGAGGTTCTTCGTATCATTTTAGGATTAAAATTCTTATGGCAGAGTCAACACTGTTCCCGTGCAATTTTTTGCCCTCTCTTGGATTGGTGAGTTTAGCTGATGTTTACACAGAACATAAAGTTGCCTGAAAAATTGATCAAAAATAGAATTATCATAATAAAATATTTTATTTCATTTGAATAAGGCTCACGTAGAATTAACAACTATGACAAAATAACACAGCCTTTTGTTTTCCATGTATAATGAGATCACTCTTCCTGCTGAAATTTGGGTCACTGAATATTGCATAGTTCATACAATAAAAAATCCCAAAAGTTTTTAGTAAACAACCAGTCTGACATCCCACTCTATACAGACGACATAATTTCTAGCAAAACTTTCTGTCTCAAGCATCTAGTTTCTCAGTGAGTTCCAATGTATTGTCTGGAAAAGATCTGCATATTTTAGCCACCTTCTTCTAGTGCCATACTAAAAACTGTCTAGTGCTCAAATAAATAATATTACTGAAGAATTTTTACTTCTTTTAAAAAACCTGTGAGTTTTAGAAGACTGAGGCTGAATTATCTAAATAAACTGCAGATAGCTGGCAGAACCAGAAAGACAACATCTCTGAAGTGAATTAGACACTGAATATTAACTGACCATTGTAGCTCGCAATTTACTGTGGGAATATGGAAATTCTTTGCCCAGAGTGCAGAAACAGTGACAACTAGTCTTGCTTGTGGCACCTTGAAGGTCAATGAGACACATGCCCTAAAACTCATAATTGCTTCTGAAAAAAAGAGAATTTTTAAATACCTCTAGTGAATAATGGATTTTTGATGCAGAGGGGTAAGGCATCAGATTCACATCAAGATTTGAGGTTGATCTCCTTGCATTTCAGTTATAAACCTACATGAAAATCCTTCTCAAAGACTTTGTAACAGTAAAGAGAACTTAAAATTTGACTAAAATACCATTGATAAAAAAATAATCTACTGCTATTACACTGAAGAAGATAGAGAATTAAGCTGCAGGCAGTGGAAATCCACATCACACATGGTTCCTAATGTACATCTGAGAAAGGAGCTGCCCCTCTGCTGAAGTGAGGAGAAGTTTTGCTTAAATCCAGTTGAAAGAATTGGGGGGTTTAATGCAAGAAGTGCAGAAAACACAGGAGTGTAAATAAAGCCGATCAGAGAAGTGAAATACCATATGTGCCAAACTGAAGAGGGGATTATCATGAAGCAATATGAGCAGAAGCACAGTTAAAATTTCTAATGTTGAGGGAATAAAACAGAGAACAGAAGTAATTAAAACTATGTAGATTGATCTTTCCTGAAAACTTAGGGATAATATGTACAGTTGTTGTAAAAAAGCTAAATACTTCGACTGCACATTTTGGAATTTTGAATAATGTTGTCAAAGGTTAAGAGTTTGAAGAATTAATCTTCATGGTTTAAAAAAAGATATAATAATAATAATATTAATAGTAATAATCAAAATTTTAAAAATTGAATTAATATGAAGTGCTGACCAACAGCTTCTTTCTATCTAATCAGAAGAACATTTTGTTCAGAGAGAATTTAGCCATGAACTTCATTTAGCAAAGAATTTATTTAGCAATGAATCTCATTGAGAGGCATCTTATTTCAGAAAATATCTCTTATCATATCACTTTTCAATTCCTCTATCTTCAGTTTTGATGACTTTGATTTCTTCCAATGAATATAAAACCTCCTGGAGAACCTACAGTCCTATATCCAAGCTATTGACATGGGAAGCAGGAGAACATGTTTTTCATCTGTCTTTCTCCTACTGGTATCACACATGATATTATTGACAGCCAAAGCATACTTGACTCTATTGAATATTTTGTATTTATGTTTATTCCCAGTTCCCTATCATAGAAAGGCAGAGGTAAAAACTGTTCCTTACTCTTTCCAAACTAGTTCCAGCTGGACATGAAGATTCTGGTCATATCTTCAAGCTGTCCTTCCAGCTGATGAAACTGTTTAGTTCACCACTAATAACATACAACTGGGACACACCAGCGCTACATTTGAGGTATCACCTCAAATCTTCCTTCAAATCATTCCTCCTTCCTATTCTTGTGTTTCATATTCTGATCAGCAGTCAAACAGATAACCCCATAAACTGAAATCCCAATTCCTTTTTAATAGTCTTATCCATATGGAGAGTTGCTGTAGTCAGAGAGGGATATGGAAGAAATGATCATTTAATAATTTCTAATTAAAATACTTCCATTTCCACTAGTTCCTTGTAATTGAAGGAAAATTAGAATGGAAAATTTCAGTGTTTTCCTACCCTTTGGTAGCACTCTAGGGATGTGTTCCAAGGCTTATTAGGAGTATGAAAAACACATCCCAATTTTATTTCTCTTTTTCTAGAAATGAACTAGAAAGAATGTCTAAGAATGTCACTTTATTTTATATGTCCTTTTCTCTTTAATGCCAATTTAATTCTTCTTTATTCCCCATTGCAGATGATCTTGAATTAAAGTACAGCTGATCTGTTGCTCTTGAGGTGTCTGCTACATAGTTATTATATAGGCCTGATAAAAGCCAAGATGTTATAGATATTACATGGGGAGAAGAAAAAGAAGTTGCACATTGTCCTAGAGAACAATGGAATGTAATAAACAAAGCTTGCTGAAAAATTCTAATGACTAAATATCTAGAATGAAAAACTGGGATCCCATCCCACTTTATGGTTAAACAGGTTCCAGATCATTTTTTGGTAACTACTGTATATTTTGTTCAGACATCAGAGTTTAACAAAATTTAAAACCACAGCATTTTCATCTGGCACCAGATGTTAATTGCTTCTGAAAAATCTCATTCATTCTGCTTATGCAAAAGCCTGTCTCATAAAATATATATGTCCTTTCAATGTTAACTTGATGTGTACAGTCTCCAGTGAAGGCTTCACATCAGTTCTGAGTGTTCCTATGTGCTGTACAGGTTGCTTTCCCAGTAAAGATGGTCACCTGAGAAGCGAATAAGTGACTACAAGACTTTCACAGTGAAATACATCACTAAGCTGAACAGCAGGAGAAAATATAGCTAAGCCAAATGCTTCAGCAGAAGGAACTCCAGTTATACTCTCCAGAGGTGATTTTAGAGGTGAGCCATACCATAAATTCCAAATAAAATTCAGAGTTTACACAGAACTGCCACCTATTTTTTTAAAAAAAATTAACATCTTCCCATTGGTATCATAAAAAACAAGCTCGCTTGGGGAACAAGACCCTTGGGGAACATGAGGTCCAGGCACAGTAATGCAGCAATCCTTCATTACATCAGCTTCATTACAATTGACTCCTGAGTTCTCACGGTGTTTTAGATATTGAGGAATCACTTAATTCCACCAGAATGGCTCAGCCTTTCCTGTGGGCAGAATATCACAGCTGAGATGCACAGCTGGCAGATGCACAAAATGGAATTCTCCCACAGTCATGTTGGGGGTGACCAGTGTGCCTCAACGATTTCTTTTGCCAAGTGCTGCATTTTTCCTGACAACGAGTTTTACAGAAGTGTCAGTTCATTGAACCTTAACTGCTGCATTTCTACTGTGTCCTCACAGACAGCTGTATCATAGTACATCACACATTCCTCAGATGTGTGGACAGGAGAGTCCTCTGATGCTAGAACACATTTCACAAATATTGTCACATAGCCATATAGTAGACTCTGACTTGATCTACTTGTAAGAGAGGAAGGAGTTTTGCACATCAAGAAGTTTTTAAAAGCCCTTTGCTTCCTCTCTGGTAAGTCAAGCAGGCCTCTAACCCTTCCCTTTAGGGGGAGAAGCAGTGTTACTACCTCTCCAAATCTTTCAGCAATAGAGTTAATCTGTGTGTTTTTTATGTTGGTGACAGGTGTAGGAGGAATTCTTCTTATCAAGTAGCAATTTACTTCTAATTATAAAACATCTTTTTGGATAATTTGGTGAGCTTTCAGCTTGTCCGTGTTTGCAAATTAATTTCCTTCAGATTTCCAGCACTGTTTATTACACAGGGTGATAAATCATAAAAACTGTTAATTTAATGGGGCTTCGAAGGAATGAATAATTGCAAGGGTGACACATTCTGCAGAGATAGATAAATCCTAATATAAATTCTAACTCTGAATTTACACAGAGTCTGTCCCAAATTCTAAGGTAAAATTTCATTGTGCGATTACCCATTTTCATAGAAGCATAGAATCTGCTGAGTTGGAAAGGACCCATCAGTACCATTGAGTTAAACTCAACATCCTGATGCAAAAGCCTGATCTTGCCTATAATGATACCAGTGAAATTTAAACCAAGATAAAATCTGAACAGAATGATTCAATATTCCATAGTCTCCTAATATCCTTATTTCAAGGCTTTTATTTGCCCATCCTACTATTCACACAACTGTTTTGCAACTTTAGCACCAGGCTGGTTTTAAGCACCCTTTCCCTACCTGCAATTTATTCCATCTGAGCTTCTCCATCTCACACTCTGCAGCTTACCTCACCTAAATGATATTGGATGCCCACCCATAACAGTTATCCTAAAGGACTTAATTGGATTACAGAAAAGAAATATGAATTTGGGAACCACATCAGAAGGAGGACCAGTATGGAAGTATCAGACAGCACTCTGAAAACAGGATCTGCTGGGTGGCTGGCTAGAGTTGGGCACATATGAAATGTACTAAGGTGGACTTAACTGTAGCATCAGCCAGACATACATTCTGTTTTGTATAGCAAAAGAGATTAATATTCTTGTTATCTATTCTCCTAATTATTCCAGTTCATTGAGCAAACTCCACATTTAAGGATCTCCTAGAGATTAATAAGAGTATGTTCAGTGAAATACTAGCTCTGGCCTGGGGGTACCGTAGCTACATTAGCATCAAGTTCCACCAGGGCTCATTATTTCTTAACAGTTCAATTTATTCTGGGCACAGCACAACTCTGCTTTTACTCCTGCTTTTAGCTCCATGATTAACTTGGATGTCTTTCAGCATCACTGGACTACAAAGCACAAACAGAACCTACGTGACTTTCACAATTCTCCTGCCTTATTAAATGTGTGAACAGAGAAACACCTTTTCCTTCCCTCACAACTTCCCCTTCACCACAGAAAAATGACTTTATGGCTTCTCTTAATATGTCTCCACCTTCTCCACTTCCCTTCATCACATGGTCTGGGCTGTGCTCACTTTTTGCACAAAGCAGACCATCATGGCTTGAGAAACGTCACAGGTCATTCCCTACGCACAGAATAAGGAAGCCATAATGAGGCAGTATGGAATGAGTAGGTGGAGATGCTTCAGGAGGACAGATATCAAAGAATACTTTAACTGCTCCAAATCACCTACATTTGTAGCCAATTTCTGTGCACTGAATGTGCTGGGCCCCTTAGGAAACTGGTGTAATTAGACTAAAATTTAGACTTTGACAGTACCGCTCAGTAAGGCAATGCATCTCCTTTTGCCTTGACTGCTTGTATTTTACAGTAATACCTTTCTTCACAGAATTCTGTTCTAAGTCCTGCATGGTCAACCCTGAAACAAGACTAGTGTTGACAGACCTCAAATCTCCTTGGCATCTCATTCAGAACCCTTGGACATGGTTTTGTAACCAGCTGGGGTGGAAGCCAGCTCTAACTAAATAAAAGATTAGCTGTTGGCAATAGTCCCTGTAATTTGAAATCTCTTGCTAAATTGCAGACTGTTGTGCTTTTCTTTGTTTTGATAAGCCTTTCAGCCTAGCTTCTACAGTTCTCAGACTCAGACTGAAAGAATTTCTTTTGATCTGTTGTGCAAAAGTTAATCTTGGGGGAAAAAAAAACCTAACAAAAGACAAAAAACTGGAGCTTTCTTTTTCTTTTTTTTTTTTTTGGAGCATGGAGAAAACATCTCATAAATGTTTTAACTTATGTCCTCACATGTCAGTAAAATCAGCATTAGGAAATTTCTCCCCATATGGCTGCAAGCATGCAAGGCACCAGCCGAGTAAACACCAAGTATTATTTAGGTAATTGGCAAAAAGGAGTAGCTACAGAATTCCCCAGCAAGTACTTCTTCACTGGTAAGTCCAGAATAACCCAGTTTAAATTCCATTTACTTTATTTCAGAGGTCGTCTTCTGAGCTGTTGGCCCTTTAAAGTTCTGTTCATTTCAGAGGAGAAATGAAGGCAAATGCACAAAATGTAATAGCACTGCAGATTTCAGAGTGATGGCCACGCAATCTCTAGCAATTGTTACTAGGACTGGGCTCATCTTCAGTCAAATCACATTGCCAGACAGTATGTGCATCTCAAAGTCTCCCTGCTTCCCTGACTGCAGCTTAAATGCATGACCTTACACTACCTTTTCCATGAGCTGAGAAAACACTTTCCATCTTGCAGCAGGCTCAGTATAACAATGTGTGCAGGTCTGTGACTGCAGAGGTAGCTTGCTGCACCCACTCAGTTATTCCACCATCACTTTGTTTGTATCAAATGGCTTATCTGCATAGTAAATGTTTTCTGGGGCAGGGGTTTCTCATTGAATTTCTGCATGAACACCTTTCTAAAGATTGTCTATATATTTAATCTATTTTAAAATTAAATTAGGTTACAGTAATATGGATTATATTATATGAATTATACTAGATCAACCTGATTTTTAAAAAGGTACTTCTAGCTTAAAAACATTGTAACATGGATTTAGAAATCATTCTTCTTCAAACACTGCTCAGAGAATGACTGTCATTACTGTTCACCTACTGCTGTTCTGTAAAATAAAGGCACACGTTATATTAGTGAGAAAACTCATACTTTTTTAAAAAGCAACTATTTTTTTCTCATTAACATAACTCATACTAGTGAGGAAAACTTGTTCTCCTTATACTAACTGTCTTACAAGAATTTTTCTATATAGAAAAAAATTGAACAGAGAAATCACACCTTGTTCAGCCAATAGGGCTCATAATATAATAAGGATTTTGCTTGGGAGACTGGTTTAAAAATTAAAGGTATGATGTTCCCATGGATCTCTTTCTGCAGAGGAAACATGAAGCTACTGTACCTCCCACATATCATGTATATATGAATTTATGTTCTTCTTTTAAGCAACATAAGATTTTTTGAAGTACAGTCAGCACAGCAACATGTACAGGGATGTTTATACACACTCCCTGCCTTGCAGGTGTGTATTGCAGGCTAGTGGCTTTTCCTATGATGGACTATTTACAGCTGTTGCTTGTTGTACTAATGGTTGAGGCTAGATTCCCTGCAGGAGCCATGATAAATGACAAAAAAAATATTAAATTATGTCAGTAGGACCATCAATTTGACATTTAGGTAAGAGGGAGATTTGAGTGGTGCCATATTCTGGCATATTTTCCAACAGGAAATATTGGGCACAGAAAAATGATTTAACGGTTTCTGAAAACCAAAGGTTGCTCAAACAGACAAGGGAGGAGAAGAAAACGTGCAGAGACTCAGACTGTTCTTTCTTCATGCCATTCCTCATAATCTGTCCTATGCCTTCAGTGAAATTTAGTAGAATTCTTTTCTGGGAGATGTTTGTGAGTTGTGACAATAAAGTCCTTGGGACTTTGGCATTGTAATTTGCTGCCGTGACAGTAACAGGGATATTATAAAATAAGCTCCTACAAGGTCTCCATGCCTCTAGACAAGAGGCAGTGAAAGAAAGGGGACAAGAAATTGTATATGTAACTTAGGAGAAAATAACAATTTTTCTTTGAAACCATCAGCAAAATAGGGTTTGATGCTGTTCCAGCAAAAATCTGTGGGAGTTTTGTCAATGATATCAACAAGAGCAGAATCAAGCACAGTTTGTTACGGAGATTAATATGCAAACACAAGAGATGTGAGCAGCAAAAAACCTCTACAATCCCTTATGAAAAATCCTTTCCTGTCTCTTGAATGTTGTTGCCACTTTCCCACATGAAAAAGAGAAGAGCTAAACATCAGAAAGATGATACTGTTTGTAATCTCTAAAGGATATCATTTTGCTTTCAGTAAGACAGATTTGACTGCTCTCCTCACTTGAGGAAGTAGGATGGTCCCCGAAAAGCTTTGCTTGCAGTTACGCACTCGGCTAAGACAAAGGTAAAATAGCTGAATGCCAAGTCAGACTAATTGTTTCAAAGGGCTGGAAACCAGATCCTCAGGCTCTCACTCACATAGGCAAGTTTGGGAAAGGACTTCTTTCATGCTAAAGATTGAAGGATTAGGCTGTAAAAGAAGGAAACTAATCCCCAGGGTCAGCAAGTATTTCCCAGTGTTTTTAAGTTAATAATTAAAAAGAAAACGGAATCCTACTAACTGAATGGCACAGCCAGCTTCAAGGCAGTCAGAGTCAGGGGATGTTAGAGCACTTAGGATATTTATCCTTTACAGAAAGGGATTATTAACCTGGAAATAGAGGAGCTCTTCCAAAACAATTAATGAAAAATGGCCTGTATTATTACACTCGTGCTGCAGAAAGGGAAAGGAAGGCACAGAGATATAAACAAGGTTTTCAGTGTTAAACCATAGGGGACCAACTCTGTTACAGTACCATGGATACCAGAGCATGTCTCTGAACTCCCAGTCCATCATGTATGAGCAGGAATTGGATGCAGCACACCCTGCTCATTAGACATACTTTTGGCATATCCAGTGCATTGAAATAAAACTCCCAGAACCAGAGGAAACAAAAGTTGACAAAGTACTTCATTTCAGGAAGAGAGGAAGCTTAGGTTTGTGTACATATGTGCTTCCAAAGGAGTAATCATTATTGTACAGATGAACATGTCATCTTCTTCCTCACAAACCAAGCCATCAGAACCTTCAAAGTGCCCCTCAAAGTGAGGGTCTTGCACTGATGCCAGTGGAAAAGTTGGTTCTGCAATGAACACCCAATAGCAATATAAAGAAAAACATTCTTCATCTCTGAGAGCAGATTTTTGCCATCAGTGTTTTAATCGAGTTACAAGTGAAGATATATGTCTTACAGCTTTGGCTGTTTCCCAGGTCTGTGGCAGATATTCTATACAGATTTACAGGGCACTTTGCCATTGTTCTGTTCATTTCTCACATTTTATATTTCTATACATCATCTTGTATACATACAGTAAAGCTTCTGCTGTATATGATGCTTCTTGCATTCTCAGAAAGAAAATAATAAACTGCAATTTCAAAACAAAAGACAGAGAAAGAGATAGGAAGAGAAATATTTGCAAAGAAATTAGACCCAACCTTAAACAGAGAAAAAGAATAATTATAACTATTAAAGTTTGGAAACCAGTAAAATATTCTCTACATTTCTCAATTCTATAAAATAATGAAATAAATCTAAGATCAGAAAGCTCTGATGAAAACAAGTACCTAATGTGGAGGAATTCTTCTTAACATTAGGCTTAAAATGGCTATTTTTTCACCCTTGCAGAAACACGGTACATTAATTTTAAAACTCTTGCTGACCTAATTAATGGACCATTTTTTTCTTATCACAAAAATTATACAGCCCTTTTGAGTTGTTTGTAAAGTGAGGAAAAAGTATCAGTTAGGTCCATTATTTAGTTTTCTAGATTGAACATTGCTGTTTACTGTTCCTCCACCCTCAAGGCTCTCATCTGTAGGGTCTCTCAGTGTTCTGCAGTTCCTTCATACCGGAAACAAACACAATGTTTTTCAGTAATGCTGCTAGTTATTAACAGTTAGCCACTGGTGATGATAATGATGATTAATATTCTTATTTCTAGTCATTATTTTTAAAAACTGCAACCTGAAATTCCTGGTTTTATTATCTCCACATATGAAACAGCAGATCCTGAATATATTATATTTAGCACACTCCACCTCACAAAAGCCTATAAAAAAATCAAATGTCTAGGATATGACAATAATCTCTTTCTGTGTACCTTTATTTCCATAATACTGACATTTTGATAGGAATGTAAGTTCTGTGATCAACTGAGATTTTAGTAGTTAGCATACAGGTGCAGGTCTAGATTTCCATGTTTTACATTGTAAGTTTTTCTCACCATATTCACCTAGAGAAAATAATCTTTTTTTTTTTTTTTTAATTTCCAATTTTAATGTTATTTTATCAGTTAATCCTCTGAGTTTCTTCCATACCAGAAATTTATAATTTCTACTGTCTTTCCAAGATGATAATTGGGACTGAAGGGTAAGCCTTTCCTTTAGGTTTGAACACAGCTTAAATAAGAACACCTCACCCCCCAAAAAATAAAAAAACCCAAGCAAACCCAGAGAAAAGCAAAAAGCAGGATGACTCATCTTACTGAGGAGAAATGTTCTCCTACTAGAAAACTTTATGGGTGGATCAGATCTGCTGTAGTGGGTCTATGGTGCATTGAATAAAAAAACAACCAAACGAAAACTCCCCGCTTTTTGGCTCCTGATTCAAAATGTTACAAGAAAAGATACGATAGTAGTCATATAGCACAATGAAAGAAAACAAAATCAAGACTATTGCAAATTTTGGAAAAAAAAACTGGTTAGTAAAGTGTCCCATGATTGGTGTCCTTCACAGAGCAGCAACCACAAATTTCCAACTGACCCGTCCTGAGGCCTGGCACTGACAATACAGAAAATAAAACCCAGACACGCACAAACTGTTCACAAAGAGACTTTTAGTGTCTTATGGAGGAAAACATAAGACTGACAATAAAATATAAAACATCAATTAAACTGAAGTTTAACTAATGTTGCTCTGAATGAGCGCTAAGTTATTTCTCACTCAGCATCTCTCAGCTATCAATGTTTCAAGGAGACTTCTAAAATTTCTGAATTACTAAAGCATTTATTTTGGCATATCAGACATTCTCTCCACTTCTGATCTTTCAAGGAACAGGGTCTTCTGAAGAAGCTAGGGAAGGAATTAGCTGTATAAGAAGCCATGAAAACAAGGTGAAGACTTTTTTAGTGCTGTTCCAGTGCTTAAAATGGAGATGGTAATTCCAAAATTTTTCCTTTTCAGCTGTATTGTTTACACCTTCTGTTACAAACTGCTGGTCATGAATGAGTTAGGGTTTTATTGTTCCATGGAAATAATGAATAGTAGAAGGTTTCTACATCTTAAAATAACTCTTTTTATCATTCAAGAGCATCAGCTCCAATAAGAATCAAATAATGTCTGATTGCATAGTTCTGCCACCTTCCATGCTGCCTCTCTTTATCAGAAGCCTTTCTTACCCCACAAAAACCTCTGTAAATCTAGCCAACAACAACTGTTAAATATTTTATGGGCTTTCAATAATAAAAAGTATTCTGCATCTGCGTTAAAATTTTTGTAGGGGCTCATGATCAATCAAATGCAGGTAGCTGTGAGCTAAGAGACTGCCATCAGTGGTTGAACACCTTATATATGTACTGGGCTTCATAATAGACCTCTAAATAGATTCAACAATGCATTAAGTTGTTTAAATATTCATATCTGTTCCCCTACAAGCAAGACTTAATATGTTTAATTTGAAGGGATAGTCAAATTTATAAACTCCATCCCAACCTCAAGCAACAGGCCATTACCATGTCCTCCTAAGGTAATGTTAGCAGCTCCATGCTATCGTTCTGCAAGATGTATTAGCCAGATGTAAGTTAATTATTGGCTCTAAGAAAATTTATTATATGCTATAAAGCTTCGCATGAAGTGTTGCTTGGAGAAGTGAAAAATATAAGAAAGAAAAAAGAAAGAGGAGATAGAATAAGTAGATGTTAAGCCTTGGGCATTGCATTTACATTTATGAGATTCTCTACAATTTACTGCTCCAGCTTGTTTTCCTAGAAATGCCTTGGGTTTGTTTCAGCTAAAATACACTATAATGCTTATAATATTAATTTATTTAAGGTGCCTCTTACTCTGTGAGTGTTCAAGTACAAAAGCGAGTGCACCACAGCAAAACTCGGGTCATTGTCATGGCTTAGATAAATCCCGAGGCAGCTAGAAAACCTGTATGGATACAATCCCCATTCATCAAAATCTGCCTTAAGTCTCCATCATAACCAGAACTGCCTGGTTTTCTCACTCAGTACCTGGATTTCTAGTCAGGATTCCAACATGCCCTTGAAAGAAAGAGGAAATTGGCCCCGGCACTTTCAGCCCTGGACACTCAATACTAGAGTAACCACATGGTCCCCTGTGTGGTGGCTCAGGGGCAGAATGTTCCAGATGACACGGATCATTTTTTCCTGGCTTTTTGCCACCTCTGATGTCAGCAAAGGTGTGTTACCAAGACACACCTTATAAATCAGAAGTAAAGGTGATAAATCAGTAGCTGACCTGAGACTAAGATCTCCTGCCTGCTAACACAGGAGTCCTTCCTGTCTTTCACCACTTCAGTACTGCCTGGCAATTAGTAACTGTTGGTGAATGTTGACTCCTGTGGACCATATCAGTATGATATGGGGAACAGTTCCACTATTCCTGTGCTATTTATAGCTTCAGAGATCCTGTCTGTTTGGCTCAGTGCCAACTCATAACGTGTAATTTCTTGTCATCCATATGCTCTCTGTTCAGAACAAGAAGAAATTGAATGGGTTAAGTAGTGATAACTGTACAAAAGATGAATAAATAAAATGAAAAAGAGGCTTTGCCAGAAAAAGTTACATGCATGTTCTTAGTTGGCAGGAAAACACTGATTTAGAGAATTACTGCAAAGCATTCTATAAACAAATGTCAAAGAAACAAAAATTTTTCAAATTTTCATATTATTTTAAATTTTAAAGGGAGTGGTTCTAACTGAAGAGAGTAGAAACTCCAAATGGCAATTAAATATAAAATTAATCAGCAAAGGTTAACATTATTTTCCATAACATTCCCATCAACCTTACTGAATTATATTTTTGGTACAACTTGTTTTTGACCAGTTCTCATGAATACATAAGAAAACTGGGTTTAGCATTTGAAAAAAATATTTGTTTAAACAGAAAAAAAAAAGTGTTTTATTCAAGTGAATGGAGGGGGACCAGCTAGTTTCAGTAATCAGCACATAAACACAGAGAAATTAAACGGAAAACACTTACTCAGAAAAAGGGTGACAGAGAGTGTTAGAAATCAGATAATTCTCTTCTGAGACAGCTATTTTAAAATGACCATAAAGCGGCAAGGCACTATTGGTATTCCCAAGAGACTTTTTTCCATGAATAATTCTTATAAACTGTGAACTGATGTTGCTAGAGTGAAATCATAAGAACAATTTTGAAAGTGGTATCATGGGAACTACATACGTAAATGCTGTTGTTTGCTAACAGGACTTGCGAACAGAAGTCCCCATACACTGCATTACAGATTGAGCTCTGAGAGGATTAAAACAGGCTGAATTTTTCTTTTTCAAACTTTTTTATTTTTATTGCTTTTCTTCTTCCCCAGTATTCAAGATGACACCATCTTCATAGCTAGAGGGAGCTGGATGATAACAAGGTCCTTCTCAGCTGCAGTTTGTAGGTTGCAAGAAGTCCAAGAGTTTTTCTGGAGCTCTGTTGATTCAATAAAGAAAAACAGAAGGATCCATGACTATCAATTAGCAATTTAAAAAAGAAAATCTAGAACAAGGTGGAAGCAGCATGAGAAAAGGAGTTGATCTAGATCCCCACCTGAATCCCTGGTGGAGCAAAGCTGTCCTCCCTCCTCTGGAGCACAGTGACAGAAGGAGGAAGGAAGGGATGTGAAAAGGCTTCCCAAATGCCCCAGTGCCAAGTGTGTGCACATGGGTAGGGATGGCTTCAGCCACACCTGATTGCAGAAATATGACCGTTCACTGTCTTGTAAAAAAAAAATACAAACCACTGGGGAATTATTTAGCAATTCTTCAGTGATCTACCTGGTTTTAAAGAAAATATAAGACATCCACTATTAGGCCTGAATGCCTTACAACATTTGAAAAATATTTTCTAAATCAAGAGTTGAAGGAGAAGGTAGAATTCGCCCATCTGCCAAAGGCCAGTGCAAAGTCAACATATCATTTACTTTCTCAAAATGAGTTTAAGGGACCCCTACAGTTCCATGCTGGCCTTTCCCAAAAAGATGACCTTCAAGAGAATTCGAATGGAAAATAATCACCTTAAAAATGAATACTCTAATAGAGGAAAAGGAGAGGTTTCTTGACAGGGTGAAATATATAAAAACCCCAGCTCATATTACTAAAATAAATGTCCTCAGAAAGTTAGAAAGAGACGCAGCATATTTTTGCAGCATCACATCCAGGAAATTGAACAACTTGTTAGCTTGAAAGTGATGCTATATTCTAAGTAGAAAGAGCCCTGTATATTTTAAAATGTAAGGCAACCTAAAATGTTAAACTCCGTTGAAATGTAATTTAATATTTCTTCAATAATTCCAGGAGAAATAAAATATTTCTTTTAAACTTTCTTTCTAAATATCATTTAGCTGTTTCCATGATAGTTGCTTAAGGAGGAAAGAGGCAGAAATAATGCTGGAATGCTTCTGAGCAGTTTTTATTCTTGAATGCTGCCCAGCCTTTGAGCGATTTGCCCTTGCTCTTGTCCTCATGTACTTCTTTCCATGAAAGAAAAATGTCACTGCTCTAAACTAGAAACATCTTACATCAACTTAGGATCTCTATAAAGGACTGTTTAACAAGGCATCAGATTGACAAAGGGTCCCAGACAGCAAAAACCAATCAAGGCTATGAAATGCAGCAGAAGCAGATGAGCTCTTTTAATTGCATGGGGTTAAATGCTAATGGCACCATCTTCATTATTGTCTTTTCATGTATATATATATATATATATATATAAATATGTATACATATTTCAGGAAGCTTTTTATGTTAGACCCACAGCTTGAAAGGGGCTGTTCAGTGTGTTTGGCAGATTCTTCATCTGCACAGTGTCATCTATTTAATTAGTCATATTTTGAGGGACGGTTGTTGGTTCTAGTCTGGACTGTATTTTCAAGTAATTATCATGAGCACATCTCTAAAGTTTTTATAAAAATACCCCAAGCATATAAATAATAGATCTTTCACTTGACTCCAAACAGTAACACATTACCCAGAAGGGTCTTGTCTTTCTTTAGAACTTAGGAGAAAGCTGCTAGGAAACTAACTTTCCAAAAAGCTGTGAAAGTACAAATGCACAAGTGAACAGCACTTTGATGTGAGACTACACAAGGATGTAGACACAGACTCACAACCCCTTGCCATGCCATGGAGCTATCACAGCACTTAACTGCATGAAATAGCAGAAGACGGAAAACAGACAGTGCAAATGAAACCAGAGTTTCAGAGCCAAGCTGTAGCTGCATGAATGTTTGCTAGTAATAGAAAATATGGATTGTGAGAGCTGGAAACCTTTGAAGTAATTTCTAAATGGTATCCAGACATTTAAAATTGGACTGGAGACACAGTACTAGTGAAGTCAGAAGTTTTCAAGATTCACAGTTTACTTTGAAAACTAAGGTGGACCTGTTACAAGAGTGAGCACTTGCAGGACAAAATTCAATGTTTAAAACGATACATGTAAGATGACCTCCTTTTATCTCAAGTTTGCAACTCTACATAGCTTAAGTAGTTGGGTGTCTGCATTCTTCTCTTTTTTTTTTTCCCCCCTATATTATTTTGCAAGTAATACAGAAGAAAGGAAAATGAAAGATGAAGATTAACTCTAGAATGCATGGGAAGTATCATAACATTAATTCCAGTTTAGAAGCTAATGGCTTTGCTCTTACAAACTGCACTGACCAATTATGTCTCACACCTGACAAGACTACACAGAGCCACAACAATATAAAACTCATTATAAAGCAGTCCATGAACCTTGGTAGACATAATAGCTCAAACAAAATTGAAACCCACAAAAGTCTATTTGAAATTTACCCAAACATTTTTATCTTTGACATAATGGCTGGCCATGTAATTAATATAAGCTTTATTTTTAGATTTTGGATATTGCGTAGTGCCTTCCTGATCAGAAAACCATAAGAACAACCCTTTCCATGCAATTTTTTGACATGATTTTTTTTCAGTCTGGCTGATAATAGGAATCTGAAAATGGAAAATGAAAAGAAGTCAGTATTATCTGTCTGCAAAATAAGGGGGCTGCATATGTGATTTAAGTTAGTTCCTGTGTTTCTGAACCTGTTTGGCTCTCTACATCACTGTCTTGACATCTAGTGAACAGAACAGAAATGCCTTTTTCAAAGTTTCTTTTGCATATTTATGAGGAAACACGTGTATCTGGTATATATCTATCACTTGATCTGTGGCTCCATAGCTATATGCACAGCTATATATTCTGCACATGCACAAGGAACCCAGGGCCATAGGTACACACAGGCAAAAGATCTGCTTTAAAACTACTCATAGCTTTAAAATAAAAGGAATGGCAAATGCCAAGAAGTGTTTGCCGTGGCTGGTTGACAACACAAGGGCCCAGTGTTCCATGATTTGCTGCCAACATCCTAGGGAGGCAAAGCTCCTCTTTCCGTTCCGTGACTCAGCAAGCTACATATTACTTTCAGAAATAGGAGAGGCAAGAGTCCATAGGTCTGATGGAGTAAGTATATTAATAGAAGAAAAGTGACCTTGGAAAAGTCAGTGGAAGAACTCATGTTCTTATAACAAAACAAGCTGCTGACAATTTTTTTAAGAACACATCATGCTCAAAGTATCGTCTTGTGGATAATACTTCAGTATTTGAAATGAAAGTCAGTACAAGATAGTTTAAGGACAGCAACTATTCTGTCAGCATGGGATGGAGGCAGTGTAACTGCACACAGAAGAAACAAGAGGCTTGTTTGTAAGACCATTTTCTGAAAGATTTGCCATGGTGGACCATAGATGCATCTCCTGCTCTTGTGATTAAACAGGAGTATCTCCCACTTAACATATTAGAAAAGAGAGCAAAAGTGAAACATGATTTGGACCTCAAATATTCTTATAAAAGAACAAAATCCAGACAGGAGGTCCACTGACTCACAAAGCAATCCTTATCTTTTGTGGTGAGGGGAAGGGTTCAGCAAATGAGTTGTTGGGGGAACTCTTCCCTCAACAAACTGCCAAGCACAGGAATCAGGTGATCCCTCATAACTTGTTACATCTACATGGTCAGAGAAGCACTCCTCAAGTCTGTCTAACAGAACACCCCCTTTGTAGTCTTATTTTCTCCAAGGTTTTTAATCAGTTTTTTTGTCCCAAGCTGTGCCGTCGTGTGCCATTTCCTTTGGGAAAGTACTCCACAGTCTCATGGATCTCATCTTCAGGCATCTAACCATTCATACTATGGCATTAGTGCAAACATTCATAGCAAATTCCTATCAGATTTGAGATTAGGAAATAAAACAGCTTGTTGTTCTATAAACCTTTAATAATAATAGTGTTTACCTCAATAACACCCTGACAAAGGAGCAGAAGATGTAGACCTCAGAGAAAGATTTTCTTCATTAAACTCTATGTAAATGTTCCAGCAATCTACGAAATCACAAATATAGTCTTTCAATTTAATTTCAGCTTGGAAAACAATTTAAGCATGTAGAGATGCATTTACAGGTGACTAAATATCCCTGGGCACAGGATGAGAACATAGAATCTGAACACACCTCAAAACCACCTGGATTTCAGTCACTCAGTGGGTGGAGCATGTGTAGAGCTGCTTTATTTTGAAATGAAACCCTCACTCACACAGTGGGACTAATGACTTTTCCCAGGTGCAGCATATCTGAGCATGTCTCACAATTTTGCAGTTGACATTGAGGCCCAGCACCCCGTGCTTAAAATAGAGAACCTAAAGTATTGTGCCTGCTCCAATTCATTCCTCTCTCACTTTGGGATTGAAGTCATTCCAGGTAGACAGATCATCTGTGAAGTCTAACACATTTGTAAAGCGTGGACATCTCTCAGCAAAGCTTAGCCTTTAATCATTAGATGCTATCAGCAGTCTTCCAGGGCTGCTGCTGCATTTTAACAAGCACAACTTCAGCTCCAACCGTGAAGGTGCATGAAGTAAAATCCTGAGGTCCAAAGGAAGGCCTCTTCCCAAAAATTTGGTGAAGTTTGACCTTGGTGATAACTCTCATCCAGCTGGATCATTATCAGGCTGCAGTTTGGATGACGCAGACCACTTTCTTCACTCGTATTTTGTTCTCACCCAGCTGACAGTGACACTAATTCCAAGAGAATTGTTGTAAGATGTAACTATTAATACACTGTATATTTAAATACTGGTTTGTATCCAAGAGCAGCTTTTGACTCTCTTTGACAGGCACATCCTGGCATGTATTGCTATACTACAAGAGATATGATCTGCACATATTAATGCATGCACGTTTCCTTATCAATGAAAGCTAACACAAATTGAGCTAAATAAAAACACCGACATCACAGTAAAGTAAGAGAGGTCATTATTAATTAGACTATGCAAATTAATATTAGCCCTAAACTATGCAGAAATTTGGCCTTTAATATTTGAATAAATTAAAAATTAATTCTACAAATGTACTACATGAAATAAGGTCATTATTTCCAAAGAAAAAATAGGAAAACTTTCCTGTTTAAAAAATCATACAAATGGTTTGTTGAATACAAGATAATTACTTTGCTTTCATTTATTGCACAAACTGAGAAGGTTTTCCTTCAGAAATACCAATTACTGTTTCATTTGGTGACATCTTTTTTAGCAACACCTGGTATGTAGAAAGTAAGCATCTGGTTAAAAAAAATCATGACTGCATGTCACAACACTTATGCAGGATGTATAAAAGGGATTATAATTTGAGGTGCAGCATCCCCCATCTTTCTGTTTATAGGAGACCTGAGCCTGGCGAAAGGCAAGAGAATCCTGCGGGGTAAGAGGGGAGTTTATAATAGAGGTGAAATATGAATTTGGGAGCTACTGTTCAATGCTCTATTCCTACTTTTTTCACACAATAAATAATGTAAATAACTTTTGAACATTTAGCCATGTCCCAAAAAAACCACAAATTCCAAGCAAATTCTGAAAATTCATTTTTTAAAAATTTTGAATGGGTACATACTGTAAGGCTTCGAATGCTAGAGATTTAAAATACTGAAGAAAGCTTTTCTTAGAGACATTCTTGCAGAGAGAATAAGAATTTTATTTAAAAGTTCCTTCCTCTAGCAGACAGTCCTCAAATTCCTTTTATTAGCTCAACATTTTTGTCCTCATATGAGTAAGTAATACATTAAAATAAACTGTTTACTTCATCATCTCTCACAGAGCTTCCCATCTTTCCAGTTCAACATTTACAGATTTCTTAATTTGCTTGAAACTAGACATTACCAGTGGAAAGACCTAGAGAAAGTATTATGATAGAAGAGAAGGCCTACCTGCCTACCTCCTCATTTGCTAACACTGTGTTCCTGACCTTGCTTCAGGGACCAGTTTTAAATGTTAGAAACAGATTTGCTGAGATAACAGGATACTTTGCCTTTGTTTATAGTCTGCTTTAGGTAGGTTCCACTAAGGACAAGTCACTTGCCCTAAATCATGGCCTGGACCATATGTGCAGGGACCTTCCACTGCATGTTTTTCTCGGAGTGAGCACTCTATATGGAGATTATATATTCAACCAATAGCTTAAAATGGCAGATTTATTTTTGTACCCAAGCTAAGGGTGACAATAACTAATTGCATCTGATTTTGATGGAGAGGTACACGATAAAATGTATTAAGAGATAACTTCTGAGAATGCCAAGTGCAGAACTATTCAAAGCCTGTGCTGATGTTGCAACACAAAATGATGTGATAGCACAATGAGTTCAAGCCAAGTCTGTAGAGGAAGTACTGTGAGCAAACAGCAGGAAACTGAAATCACACCATATCCATAAGATGTGTTAGCTGTTAAATAAAGGCATTAAGCCCAACATCTCCCATTTGGACATCAGAATCCTGGGCATAAAAGGTTCAAATTGCACATATTCACCTAGGATTGTCATAGAGCTTTTTCTTCAATAAAAATAAACAATAGCTGGAAATAAGAAGAGTTTCTTCTGCAGCTGTCTTTAAAACCGTTTACTTTTGCAAAAATAGCTGTGCTCTTTTCTATTTTCTCTACCGGTCAGTTTGCTTTTGCTCTGTCCTACAGTCTTCCAACTCATGCCTTTCTTGCTCTGTTTCCCTGAACAATTCCTTCATCAGTGTTGCTTCTTCTTGTCTTCTTGTGCTTAAAGGCATGATGTTGTAGAGATTTTGTTCATTATCCTTTTCTCCATAGCATTCCCTTTAGGCTGGTTTCTGCTAGACCACTGCTTCTGTTCTTCCTCCTTTCTGTAAATAAGGCAGAAACAAACTAGAAGTATTCCTAGCAGTCATGTGTGGGCTTCCAGATACTTCTTTGCAATCAAGAGCTTAGATGTAGCTGGAAGCACTAACTAAAGAGCCATCTGGCCCTATAGATCACCAAAATATTAGACATTAATATCTTGAAACCAAAAATATTAATCAGTGCCATGGATGTATGGCATTAATATAATTAAGAGTGGCTCTCAGTCCCCTACAAACACCTTACAGAGTGCATCTTGGCTGCTCTGGTGCAGTAATGGCCCTCTTGTCTTACACATTTTTGTGTAGATCTAGTTTTGTTTAATGTCTTGCAAATCAGTTGATTCAAATGCAATTGCCATGTCCCTCCATAGTACTGAATTATGCTAATAAGAACATATCCTTGTTTTTCTAGTGCTTTATTCAGGACATAAACTAGAAATTCAAGTCTTCCTACTGACTTGTTTTATTTATCAGTGAAGACATTCTAGTCATTGCAAGTTTTACACTGTAAGCTATAATAATATTTTAACTTTTTTTAAAGTTTCCCAGTGAGTTAGAATTCACCTACAAAGACAAAAATAAAAAAGGAACTGCAAATTTTTGCACTGGTGATCTCCAGTACTTTAACATAAAAATTTTCTGCTGGCATCAGTGGGAAGTCAACTACAGAACTGTAAAAAATAAAGTACTTTGGTGTAACAGCATATTGATTTCCCATAGTATCTAGCAATGTATATTGATATCTAATAATTAAATTCATGCTGGTAACAAGAGTTAACTTCCTAGATATATTCAGAAAGATTATTCTAAAGAGAGAAATAATGATCACTGAATACTAAGGTGGAAAAATGTCATATTTTTATTTGATGTTTTTTTAATTCCTTTAATGAATATTTTACTAATGCATTCAATTCGACAAAAAAATTCAAAACTAATTATGGTAAAGCTGTTGCTGAGTATCAGAATGTAAAAACAAAGAATGAAACAAACTAATCCTACAGATATATTCAGGACTAAGCACCATAATAATTTCATTAACTTCCAGTTCTATGATTCTAATTCTCCTACGGGACTCTCCGATGTGATCCACATCTCTATGAAAATTCAGATCCAAAGTTCAAACCCCAAAACTGGGGTAAGTTTGTGGGTCTCTTCAATAGACACATCCCTCTGATAAATCATCAGATATTGTACCTTCTTCCCAAAAGCAAGACATTGATAGAAAACTTTTATTATTATTTTGTCAGACATTTTAAAGAATTGATCACTTAAATTAAGTCTTTGTATAAAATGCCATTATTATTTACTTTTCTCACTTAAAAGAGAGGCATGACATGAAGTGACAAACTGGTTCAGATGATACAAAAAGAGAGAGGGAGCCTTTCACTCCATCTGCCTGGGATACCCTAGTTCTCAGCTGTGGCTAAGAAAAGCTATATGCTCCTGAGGAGGAGAAAAAGCATAAAATTGTTGTGAATGCTGTAAACACAATCTATAGTGAGCTGTGCTACTGTAATACAATATTACAATTTATTAAGGCTTTAATTCATTGCAAGTGGTTTTTCCTTTTTCTTGTTCTAATAGCTATCTAACATCTATTTTCAATGTGTCAGCAGTTTTAGCTAATGTCATAATCTAAATGACACAAATAAAACACACTGAACTTAACCTTTTTTTTCAACAGTATTCTCCATTAAATGTATTGTTATTTCTGACAGTATTACAAAATTCAATTTGTATCTTTATGGGTCTTTCAGAGATACTTTGTTAGGGTAGCTCTCAAACTGATTGAAATTACTGATTTGAGGCATGACAGATGTATGTGTGATACTTAGCAAAACTAGACAAGTGTGCTGTTTTGTTCTGTGCTGCTATGATTTCACAGAAAAATGTATGCACCAAATAAGAACTAATTAGAAATCTTTTTGTTCCTTCCTTGTTTCCCTACATGACTAAGTGGGGCATTAATATTTTCTTAAAAATTCTTTCCCTTTTTTTTAATGATCTATCGATAGTTATGTTCCTGAGCACTTCATAATTCTTTCAGCATGAAGTGATGAGTAAAATAACTATAAATAGATAAATTAGCTAGATTAGATAGATAAATCAATAGACTAATTGTAATATTAATTGGAAGCCCAAGGAAGATTATTATCAGCAGAATATCTGAGATAAATATCCAGAAACATATATTTGGTTACAAACCATAACCTGGTGCTCCTTAGAGACTGAACAAACCCATCTCTTTACAGTAGAAAACCTTCTCCTTCACCCTAATTCAGCAAATTTTATTTCAATCTCTATTTTTTTCTGTCTGAATAGTAGATTGCTTCATCAAACATCTCTATGTGCACATCTTTTGACATAATACCTGATGAAGTTGCTTTTCTTTCCCAGGTCACAGTAGTTCCTTAAATTTTTATGACAGCAAATAAACCAAATGCAATTCAGAAAGCTAAAAGATCTGTAGCAAAAGAAGTACAAGTCCTTAGGACAAGCTTGCCTGGAGATCTGAAATGCTGTGTGCAAGCTAACTTGTGGCATGCACTAGTAATATGTGTGGAGACTTTGGCACACATGAACACCTGGATTAGTCTGAGTGTCACGGATCAAAAGATCACAAGGCGACTTTTGTCAGAGAAAGGTGCTGTACTCATTAGTCCTTCCCATAGGCTTTCTAAAAGGTGGGGTGTCTGTGCTTCATTCAAATATAAAATTGAAGCCCTATTTCCAAATCTCCATATGTGATGGCATTCCTAGTATTTGGTCCCTATGAACAGAGGACTTTATGCATCTCAGGACAAAGTAGAACTTTAAATATTAATCTCTGATTATTTTGTTCATTTCTGACACCCCAGTGTTCTATGGGAAACCTTTTCAGTAGAGGCAAAAGATAACAGCAAAAAAAGCTAGCTATAATCTTTTCCTCTGAGAAATATAGGCAGCATTATATGTGGAGTCAGTTATTTATGCCAGTGTCTTGGTTTGAAAGACAGGTGTCTGCTAAGGAAGGCAGGAGCCCCCCTTGGAATGGCAGATGCAACCCCCCTTCCCTCCGAGTTATTATAATTTTGAAATCAAGGGGCTATTTAGGCAAAGATGTGGGAAATAGGAATAACAGTTCTTTACTATTATATATCTATGTGTGTATAACCAGTCAAACAAACACCAATAACCATGGCAGTAGCAGCAAACAATCCCAAACCCAGTGCCAGCCTTCTCGGCTGTCGGGCCCTTTCCCCTCGGGTGCAGTTCCGCTCGCAGCCGGCAGGGGCGCTGGCGGCTCCCGGTGAGCAGGGCAGGTGCGATGGTTCCCCCGCGGCTGCAGGGGGCGCTCCGGAGCGAGCTCGGGGAGCACGCGGCACTGGCGGCCTGGGATCCCGGGAAGGGATGGAACAAAGGCTTCACAAACCCCTGGGCAGCTGATCCCGGTGTCCGGCCGGACCCTTGGGAACAGCAGGCTGGAACAGCAGGGATGAGCACAAATCCCGGGTGGCAGATGAGATGTATCCAAACTCAGGAGCTGCACTGGGATCCCTGGGAGGTCTGGGCAGGCAGGGTGTGCGGGGCTACAGAGTAACGAAGGCTCAAAGCAGCGACAGGGGCAGGGCGACCGCAGCCCTGCTCCCAGCGGGGCAGGAAAAGGCAGGCTTGGGAATCCCGGGGTTTCTCCTTGAGGCACCCAAGCAGGTGGTGAAAAGGTCCCTCTTCTAGTAAGGTGGGGTGTTAGGGTCCCGGTGCAACAGCCACTCTAGTGAGCAAGCTCCACTCATGGTAGAAGGAAGGCAGCTGAAAAAGCAGAAGCCTGCAGTGCTGACGAGTTCCTTTCACCACAATGGCAGCCTCTCTTTCCATCCTAACGCTGAGAACAACAGCCCACAAGCCCAGGTGAAAGAGAGTAGCCCATTGGACCCCTCTCTCTGTGGCCAGGTCTTTTATTTCTCCCAAGCACCCAGCAATTTGTCACCCCGGCAACATATATGGGAAAAATTACTCAAGAGAAAAAAGAAAACAGAAGGCAAACTTCCAAAACCCCAACAGCTAGTCAAAAAGAGCAAAGGGACAGTAGCTATTTTATCCTTGACTCTCACAGACACCCTAAATTCATAGACAAATAACACACACAAGATGAACGAGGCTCAGACATCAAAGCATGAAATTCATGCCAATACATGCCCCCATTTCTCTTTAAAATAGGTTGATAAACCTATCTGTTTGCTAAGCATAAGTACTGAATACATGCATGCTGTATGTATGTTGCCATTGAGAGCTTGGACATACAGAATTTGAGAAGTCTAGAAAATAAATCAGTAATTTATAGGACAAACTCATAGGACACCCCCTACTGAAACACTGCTGCTGTGCTGTCACAGGAAGTCTGCAATCAGAGTTTATATTAAGCAGGATGCAGAATGTAAAGATATGAAATTCATCAATGTGTGGCCATGAGAAATTGCTGTAGAGTGGAAGCCATTTGAATGCCTAGTAAGGAAATAAGACTGTCACAGTAAACTTAATGAATCTTCTGATATTCTTTGCTGTGAACTAAGCCTTTACCAACAGTAATGAATTAGACATCCAGATAAGATACAGTTTTCTTCAATTCAGAGTAGGGTACCAAAGCACAGGAAGCTTTAAACCTTCTTTCTTCATTAACAGTGAAGGTGCTCGCATTTTCATGCTGTGTACCACAACCTCTGTTGCCTGAAAAATAAACTGAGACTTTCATTTACAAACTACCCCAATTTCACAGAGTTCTAGCTCTCCTTTGCTTGTTATGTCTAAACCTTCAGCTATACTAATCCATCTGGAAAAGCCTTGCAATAAAAAATTTGTACCATGACTTCCTTCATTGTACCCTTCAGGTATGATTTGACCAAAACCCAATTGTAAATGAGCGAAAAGAATAGGGGAAAGAAAATGACAGAAAACATTATTTTCTGTATCAGTGCTAAGAAACTTCAGCTCATTTGTGTTCCCCACCCTCAACAGACAGTTTATTTTGGAGACTGATAACATAATTTTCCTAAGACAGCATATATTGAAAACCAACATTCTTTGAATCACAGAGGACACAACAGTATCCAGGACCCTGCAAGAAATTCTAATGCTGTAGTTTCAGAAAAAAACTGCTGCTTTGTGATGTGAGTCTAAGGAAACAGAAAGGATCCTCAGTGATGGCTTCTGATGTCCTTTGCACTTTAGATAACAGACAACATGAAGAAGGTGGCAGCTGAGACTGGGCAGTGACAGAAGTCATAGCTATGACTATCAAGAAGTATTACAGGGAGGATGCTGCAGTAATGGGTGTACACTGTCCACAAACTCCAGTGCAGAGTGGAGTTTACCCACAGACAAGCTTCCATGTAAAATGAGATCTGGACCTTGGTTATTACATTTTTAAAGTGTGTCTGTTTATCTGTATACTATAGGTGGGAAGTGTTTCACTCACTCCTTGCATGAGAGTGTTAGGAGCATGCCAGGCCTTGATTTGCAGGAATTATCTGAAGAGTAAGTCAATATTGATATCACAGTTGGTCTTTGGCCTTACACATGAAAACGCCCAAACAGAAACAAACCCCAAAACAAAACAATGAGCTGATTGTTTTAGGTGGGAGTGCCCAGGATTTATTATCCATAACCTGAAATTTCTTAGTTCTGCACACTGGCAGTCAAGGTGTCAGAATAATCTCATGAAGATGTTCTTGTATTCTCTTTACCTCATCTGTACATTTCATTGCAAGTCACACTTATCTGTTCAGCCTTGCCTTAAGTAGAAGGGAGCAAGATTTGTGTCTCTCTTTGAGCTCGTACCATCTCTAGCAGAGATCTTGCATCAAACATCAGCTTTGGTTCAGTGGCTTAATGTTTAGGAGGCAATTTCTTCTCCTCCTACTACAACAGCAGTTTCAGTCTAGCCGCAACTTTAAAACCTCCCCTCCAAGGAGTCTGAGAGCAACCAGCCAGGCCAGTTCAAAGAGAAACCCTAATCCATTCTTTGTTCAACAGGAAGGAAATCAAAGTCTGCATAACAAAGCTTTTCAGAAGACCAAACATCAGCAGTTTTACAGTGATCTTTAATTTCTCATTTGGTTCAAGAAAAAAAAAAACAATCAAGAACAATTATTACCCAGAACAAAGCTCTCCATGGGCTTTCCATCTCTAAAACAGCCTTGTTAAATGATCCATTCTCAGTGGTCTGTCCTTTTCTTTACGCCTTTCCTGCACACTCATTTTCAGTTAAATTAAATCTTCCTACTTGTTGCAGTGCGGATCCTGCAACATGCATATATCAAACCAGGAGTCCCGTGGAAAGGAAATATATATGGACAGACAGATTCTTGATGGCTGTTTCAGAGATGTTTATTTCCCCAGCCGCATGGCCGGGGCTCTGCCCAGGAACTGTTCCAGTCACCGGACCAAGGGTCCTTCTGCCCGCGCAGGGAACACAAACCAACCCATGGGAACGAGGCTGAGCAGGGGCAGGGAAACCCCGTGTCTGTGCCCTCAGGGCCCCTCTGCCAGGGCTACATGGCAGGGGGGGAGACCCCAACACCTACTCAGTTTTTTTTTACTGTCATTTTGTACAAGAAATACCGGGACAAATCTTTAAAGTGACTCTGAAAGCCTTACTCTTCATCTGAGTCACCATTCTTCATGGGACACCCTGAGCTACATTCTCAGGAGCTGGCTGCAGGCATCCAGGCTCTCTCCCCTCCTTCCTGACTGAGGTTCTCTGTTATTCCAGCTTTGCAGTGCTTGTGTTGGTGCTGGTTACAGGCATCACAGCCCTTTATGAGTCCTTTAATTCCATTTGCAAAAGACTGGCATAGACCTTGCATAGTACTGAAAAGTGTCAGGGAAATGTAACATATTTATAGCCAAATTCCCATCTTGCTTATAGTACCTCAGTAAATATTTCATTGTTTACTGCTTTAAGGCCCACTGATACATTTAAAACATTATCCCTTGCACAACTGAAGCAATGAAGCCTGGTTTCCTACAGCTTTATCCCTGCTTTGCATTCGCTGGTACCTTCTAACAGTGAAAACATAATGGGATCCCATGGTCTTTCATTCTCTCTTGTTGCATGAAATTTGTAAAAAGGGTTTATTTTTGAGACAACTGCCGTACAAATTTGAGTACAACTGGCTAATGGATTTGTAAGTTTGGGGGTGGAGGCATGTTATGCAGATGTTATGTAGCATGATACAGATTTTATCTCCTTATAATAGAGATTAAAATAGTTCTCTGGTACTTCAGATATCCTACCTAGGGCAACCAAAGGGTAAAGAAGCTAAGATGTTACCCAGGATGCCATTCAGTGCCAGAGATTAAATACAGTACAAGAAAATATCCCAGGCTGAAAAGAAAAATAGACAGGACCAGGCTACACTTGCTAAGAGAGTATGTCAATGTTTAGCACTGAGGATGAATCATAAGTTGTACTGCTTACTGTCAACAGATGAAGCCAGGAAATAGGGTGTTCAGTGGAGCAAAGCAGGACCTCTGTAATCAGAGTGGATAATCTAAAACATGTCACTGCAAAGTGGGGAGGGGGGAGTGACTAACCCAAGAAGATGGACATTGTTCATTTCAGCTGCCAGGATGAGTAAGTAAAGATAAAATAAGCTTTTTGATTCACAACAAGCTCTTTCAAGTTCCTGACTAAAGAAGCAGCATTTTGTTACCTTGGTTCTGCCTTTTCTGGGTCTTGCCTCAATTTCACTTGCACAAGCAGGCTGAAGAAGAATTTCAAAAGCTTCGGGCAATTTTGTATATCTGTCTTTTATAAGCATTGCCCATCAATTCTCTTCAGAGAAAACCTGGGTCCTTGCATTGCTCCTTGATTAAACATTTACTGGCTGCTAATTTGGTAATGCATTACCACTATAAATGATTACTTGTGAGGTGGTGGAGAGATGGGTCTGAAATGTCTGCCTATTCCTATAGCCTTCGCATCCTGTATGCTCATACAGGATTATTAATCTTTGTCAGGAAGGTCAGGAAGCATCACACTGTGATTAATGGCAAATTGCAAAGGTTTCTGATAACTGAGCTCCAGGGATTGTAGTTGAAACCTGTTAGACGGCTATTAATACCTCCTTTGCCCTTCCTGTAATTCACTGTGACTGCAGATGACTGTTGAAGAATTGCTGGCTTTTCATCTTGCAAGGACGCTCATCCCCCATCTCTCTCCTCAAGGGGGGTCAACGTTTGTAGACCTTTTGTATTGCCAGTTGGGCACTAATGAGAAAGCATCAATGGATCAGGAACAGCTGCATCCACATTTCTGTCCCTGTCCACAGTTCACCATGGTAGGCACTGCCCTCTGAAACAAGCTCACAACTAGCAGGCTGGAGCATGTAAAAAGGTGAGATAAAACATTCAGTGTCAAAGGTGTACAAAAAGTACAAAGACTGTTACTTAGTGAAATCTGTGCAGGAAGTATTTTCTGCACTCAGATAATTTTAATCCCATTCTTAGAGATTTCATCTGAGGCTGACTACTTGAAAAAAAATAAAAAGCCAACAAGAAACCATACAAAACCCCCCCCCAAAACCCCACCAAAGCAAAACTTTTTTTAACTCTAAACTTAGCAAATAGACATCCTGCTCAAATGTAAGACACTATGTCAAAACACGGTTAGGGAAAGTCTGGCAGGCAAACCTGTAGAAGAACTCCAGTGTGGCTGCTCCTCTTGCTAGGATAGGAAGGAAACAAAGCCAGATCTTCTGTCTTTGGGAAATGTTCCTGGTGATTCTGACCCCTTGCTCTTTACACTAGGGCACTGGCTCTCTGCTGCTTCCAAACCACAGGTAGGGTTTCAGAGCAGGAATATGTGATAAGGTCAGTCAATCTCTCTATCCTCTTTGGCCAGAATGTTTCTGCTAGGAGTAGAAAGAGTCTCACAGGTTGTGTTGGGTGAGTGTGTGGAACAAGTTCTCCAAAATACAGTCAGGATGTTAGGGGAGAAATGGTGGCTAGACATTCAGGGAGATATCTCACAGGGGTATTCGAAGACGCCTCAGTGTCGAATCTCTGTTCAATATGGTGTAATTTAGGTACAGAAGTGCTTTGAAATTCTTTCATGACTGTCCGTGTCATTTCTTAGATACCTAAATATATTCTAAAATTTAGCTCAGACAGGTCACTTGAGGCAAAAGACCTTTCAGCTATGTGTTTATATGATTGTGCTTCTTGTTGATTTCTCTCTGTTCCCACATTAAATTGAAACCATGAATTTATAGATGTTTCAAGCAAAAGTGTGTGCTTGCATAATCGATAATGTATCTGATTTTAAAATAGTAAATGCAGAGAAACAAGTGTGTGTAAATCTTTGGTGAAAATTGCTATGAAAATGCATAATCTGTAACTTTTTTTTTCAGGACACCTCTTCCTGTGTCCTCTAAACTGTGTCATAAATGCTCTCCGTGGAAAACCACTACATCTTCACATTAACAGTCCTTATGGAAGGATGCTGTAAGCAGTATCAAATTAGCTGCTATAGAATTTGGCCACTTAGTGCTTTTGCTGTCAATGTCATACCCCATGCTGAGTCACTGATAAGTGATTGAGCTGATACAAGTGAATACATCGACTAAGTATTTACATTTATTTACATGTTGTTGCCACAAGTCTAAGAATACTGCTAAATGTATTAAATAATCAATCCACTCAGCAGCTGAAGATGCAGTAATAGAAATGAAGTCCTGCTATGTTTTCATTATTACTGTGAGAGAGACTCTTTGGGTGCTATAAAAGTGTATACAAAAGGGTAACAATTCAACAAACATAGCTCACATTTAGAAAAACCTGCATGACTTTTGGAAGAAAAGATATAATCCAAACAAACTGGGAAGACAATAATATAAGACTGTTTGTTTGGGGCTGCAGCATTCTGTAGGATAACTTGAAAGCTATGGATTTACAGTATGTGTCTGGATTACAGTATGTGTCTGGCTGTTTAATACTTAATGTATTAATGATACAGGATCATCTGTAGGTTGCAAATTATTCACTGATGGGGATATGTGGACAGCGTCATTCTGTGTTATTTGTTATGGGCATGTCAGTATGCAATATACATAATTCTAAAATGTCAAAAAAATGGTTCATCAGTGAGAAGGCAATGCAAGACTTACTGGAGAGGTGCTAAAGACCAAAGGAACCAAAGCATTTCATGCCCCATGGAGCTTTGCTATATGCATATTTCAATTCTGTGACTCTCGTAAGCTTCCCCAGAGGAAAGAACATTGAGATCATAAATGGTGGTCACAACCACCATCATTTAACTTTTATTTTAGTTGTATTTGTCGTATCCAGAATTATTCTCTGTGCTGATTCAGAACTGGACCCTGTAAAAGCAAAGATAAAGACACAACACGTCTGATTTTCTGCTTACTCATATCCAGAGGACAAAACCGTGAAGATTCATTATTTTGCCTCTGTTCCACTTTACACATAGGCATAGACAGTTATATAGAATAATAGAGAATATAGGCTCAGAGTCCTCTGAACAGTGGGCCTTATTGATACCACACACTGACACCAGAACCTGACTTTATAGAGGTCACAGCAAAACTCCTATTGATGAAAAAGGGCACAGGTTTCATTTCTAGAGGTTTACTTTGCTTTCTCCTCCCTCATGGTAGGAATGAGTGTAACGAAGCCCACACTGAAAAAAAATGTTTTAAAGGTTGGGCTGATATTTTAGTTTTGAATAGTGTTTATGAAATCATGAATAGCCTGGTTAGAAGGAAAATTTATTGTTGCACATAGAGCTGATAAAATAATAACAAAGGCAAAGCAAAAGAAATATTCTGAAATATTTAATAAAATTGGTTTTATTTGTGAGAAAAATTAGCACATTCTCTTTAAATTATGCCATTTGGAAGTAGCAGAAACACTCTTGTTTCTAATAAAGTGTAAGTGGTGGAATAGAAACATCAGCAAAATGGCACTACTACAGTAAATTTGGAGGGTTTGCCAAAGATGTGCATATTTGATCCTATGATTTAAACAAGAGAAATATCAAAACAAGAGTATTACAGAGACTTGAAGAAAGGCTAAAAAATAACTTGGTAACAGGAAATATTAAAAGTCTAGCTCAGAAGGAATTGTAAAATAGATCATACCACTTTATGAAGGCCCGTAAAAAAGAGAAGCAGCCAATTAGAAACATAAGAGGACATAAAGCAAATAAGGTGAAAACATAGGTCATAATTTTAAAAATATAAAGAAATCAGGAAGAAAGATTAATCAAATGAAACTGAATAACAAATGCAATAATAAAAGTGTACCAAGAGAAGGAGAGGGGCTGTTTAGGGCACTACATCATGAACAGTTCAGCAGGGATGGTCTACAGGGGTGGCCTATATAGGTGGTGATGTTCCTGTACTAGTTTTGTTTACAAAAATAGTTTCACAAAATGCTTTCATAGAGGAAAAGGAAGGAATTATTCTTCACCTGGTATTAGCTCTTTCTGGGTTTGGATGCTGTACGTTGATGAAAGACATGCAAAACATATATCTGTATTTGTTATTTTTCCAGATAGATAGCTACTACTACTGGAATGGGATTCCCCTTGCCCTGAGGTGTCCCAAAGGGTAGAATGAGCTGACCTCACAAATTTAAATAGTTTAAAAAGCAGGCCATGTATTGCCAATGAGACAAGATGAAGGTCAACAAAGTAATTTCCTTAACAAAGTTACTTATACTGGAAGAGAGTTTGAGACCAGTTTTTCAGCATTGCACTAATCAGTGAGAATTAGAACTTTCATGAAATGTCCTTTTCCCCTTAGTTAAAAACAACATAAATACAGTGAAATTTGTCTGATAAGAATCAAGATCTCCAAGCAGCAACCATTCATCCCCATTACATTAAATTCCCAGCTGCTGGAAGGTGCTTCTTTGTACCATAGATAGCTCCCATTGCTCTCAAATTGCCTTACTGCACTGCTTTAGTCTGTTGATTCACTACAGATTTAAAGTAATGAGTCTGGCACTGTCCAAAGCACCTCATGATATTTCCTCATACTCAACTAAACACAATTATGCTGGAGAAACCCAGTGCCATCGAGTGGTGATTAGTGGCAGCCTGAAAGAGTCAAGAATGAAAAGAGAACCTCAAAAGGGGTTTTGCTAAGCCAAATAACCGGGGTGGTTGCAAAGAATTAGCTCCTTATTGCCAGAGTCAAAATTCAACCACACTAAGAGCCTTCTTAAAGCACAATTGCTGAGAAAACTTCACCAGAGAATGCTACAAAGAATTCACCAAAACTCACCTGTCATAGGAAACAGATAAAAAGGAATAGAGAAAGGGAGGAAAAACTAATGCTAATGAGAACATAATAGATTGTGAATGCAAAAAAAATTTTAGAATTACAGTTTAAAATATAGCTATATAACTATATAAATAAACATTAAATAGTTCATAAGTGTAGTTTAATATATATTTAAAATATAAATTTGCTTGGCTTGGCTTTACTATTACCAATGGTACTGCTGCTGTTCTGTCACCTGTTATTGCCTAGGGCCCTGAGTTGTTGCCTCTGTTGATTTTGGCTGTCGGTTCCCAGAGTTTGATTGATCATTGTGAGCAGCAAGAGAATTGTCTGGTGAAAAACTGCCCCATCCTAGAATTTATCAAAACAAATAATTGGCAGGATTGTGGATTTACACTTTCTGTGTACAGAGTAGGAATCTAAAATAAGTATGTAACCCAGCCTTACAGGCTGTTTATTTCAACTGGGTCAAGGAAAGATTATGGCTACATCATTCTGCTGGCTGCACAGTTGAGCAGCTAAGGAAATTGCTCATTTATTTGATTTTTTTTTATGAACTATGTAAATCTCAGCATCAGGCCATGCTTACTGTCAGTCTCCAGGCCTTCAGAAGAGAGGTTATACTGCACTGATGTCAGTAGACGGCTGAATATAAACACTAAAGGTGTAGACATAAAGGGAAAAGTTACATAAAATTAGTAGTAAAAAGAAGTCTTTGTACTCCCTGAAGCAAGCAACAAAAGCACCTTTTTGAGTGCAGTTCTACATATGTTACTGTTGCCAGCTACTTGGGCTACTACCTAGAACTTAGCCAACTATAAAACCTACAGTAAACTACAGAGAGAGCAACTCCTCACACTGATGGTAAGTAGTCAGAGGCTAGATCATAAGAAGAATAAGGTTTTCAGTTTATCTTATCATAATGGGATTATCTCACCATTCTTGATTTTGTTAATATGAACAAACTGAAGGACTGTTGAAAAAAAATCAATCTGCTTTTATCTAAGGCCTTTATATCATGAACAATCCAAGAACAGCAGGGTTTATGAATTTTGGAGCAAGACTGATATAGAAGATCTGTTTTAATGGCAAAATCACAGCTGTGTTGCCTTCATGAACACAGCAGGTTTACAAGGTGGATCTGAGTACATACTTTGTTTTTATATGCAAGTGTGATGGGAGGAGAAGCTGTTGTAGGTCTGTCCTTTCCAATTACTGAGTTTATCTGCTTATGTTTGAGCTCAGATTTTTAGTATAATCACCATAAAAGGTGGGGCTCAGCCCTGGGAAACTGCATAATTTCTCTACTGTTACAGATGATGATCAAGTACTGCCTAGCACATTCCCTGCATTTACATTAGCTTTTTCTTTATTTTGCTGCTAATCTCTGGTTGAGAGCTAACACAGCCCGGGAGCAGTGTCATACTGCTCGTCCTTTGAAATTCATCTTTTGTTGTTCCTTACAGCCATGCAAAATGGATCTCACAGAACTGTTTGAAGCAAGATGATATTTAAAGCTCCTTTTCTGTACAAGTGGAGATGACCCTACTGACAGCAAATATCCAACAGAAGGTTCCTAATCCTGAATTGCCATCCCACTGAGATATTCACAGAAATATGGGGGTAATGGGTATCAGATGTATAACTGTCTGAGGAACATTAAACCTCTAGTAGAATAAGGTTAAATTCAGACAAGCCAGTTACAGCTCTGTGTCTTGCAGACAGAGTCTAGGTTATTGTTTGGGGCTACCTGTGACTGTCTGCTCATAATTTAGAAATCACTGCCAAGGGATGCTAAGCACTTCCCTAATCTTCACTGTCAGTGAGAGCTGGCGTTGGCTTTTTGGAGCCCATCCATGGGTTAAACCAAAAAGCCTTCCCTTTTTCTATCCACTTCCACAACTACATAACAATCCCAGGGATGCCCATCAGGCCCTGATTGCTCATCCCTAAAGCTAACTTTGCAACCAGCTGCTGTTGCTCATCTGACTGTCTCTCTTATGAACCCGAGGGCAGAGAAAGGTGTCCTTGTTCACTGTGATATAGCTAAAAGAAAAAAAAATCCAATAGCTTTTGTGTTACCAAAATGTTTTGCTGCTTGCAGAAAGCCCTGAGTAGCATACCAACAAAAGCATGACCTTCTTGCACAAATAATGACATATGGAAAGGCAGCTCCTTCTGCAGGGCAGTGGGAACAGCAGGTTATGAGTGATGAAAATCTTCAAGGGCACTTTACTTGAAATGGTGCTATGTGCTTTCTCTGCCCTAGTTCAGACACACCACTTATCACTCTAATTGAATCAGTGACTTATTCTTATACACAAACATACACATTGGCATTCCTGGAAGGCTGTGAAAGACACAGGGATAAAGACAAGTAGGTCCATACTGTCTGGAGAGTTATGTCAGTGTCATTTAATGTACGTGTTACTCTAACACCCATGCTATGGTAGCACACTGACACAAAGTGACATTCTGATATATCTAGACATGTTGCCTCCCACATGAAAGAACCTTTTTCTTCTTTATGGGTCATAACTTCAGCATGTACAATAATACATTTCTCATTGGGCTCAGAGACCCATATCAATTTCCAAAACCTGAACATCTAACTGCCATTGTTCTGGTTTTCCTTTATCATTTTTATGTTTTTTACATATCTCATTGGCCTGCATATCTCAGTGTCTCAGTTCATTGCAATGACCAAGGGAAGCTTCCCTTTTAGTTTAGGATACCTGAAGATCACCATGCAGAATGGCTCATTCAGCAGGAAGAGTAACTGGTGCCCACCCTCTGCCAGCACACCCAGCTGGGACAACAGATGGTCATTCAGCCCCTTCTGGGCGGAGAAAAACTTGACACCTACTTCCCCCTCTGGAAGTATTAAGATATTTTCAATGATGATTAGGTGCAGAGAACCAGAATTTCATCTTCTTTCAGGTCCCTAACTGCCAGGAAGGGAAAGAGTTCAAACACACTTCGACAAGTATCCTTTCTCACTGGTGAGCAGCTCAATGTGCCACCAGCTCTGTCCCTGTAAAGAAGCACCCAACACTCCTGTGTGGAAATCTTAGTGCCTGACCTGGATGCTCTAGATCATCACACAGGGACAGGTGCCACGTTATTAGGTTGCCTAACATTTCATGTCAGTGCCTAAACAGGAGATTGGCTATAGCCTCTCTGCTCCTCCCAGCAGCAAAAAATGCTGAACATTTGGATAATTTATTAGTAACTCAGTGTCTCACTTGTCTTAGATTACATGTACTTTGAGGTCCTGAGTTTTGCAAATTTAAGGCCGACAGCACTCTGAATATTTAATGACTGAAATATGAGCTATATATATTGAACACAGTAGGTTATTTCAAATCCTTAATCAAATTGGTGTGGGCTCTTACTCCCTGTAGATAGCCTGCAGTTTTCTAAAATCCATACACCTGCTGTTCAGTGAGTTCAGTTGATAGAATACTGCCAGCAAATGAAAGTCCAAGACATGGGTGAGGCCAACTCATACCAAAAATGTGATAAATAATGGCGGAATTTTACTCATCCATTTGTTACTGGGGACGTGAGTGTTTGTGACAGTAAGTTGTAAGTTGATATCATATTTGACCCCATGATTGATGGTCATAGTTCTGCTGCTGAGGTCCAAATTATAGAATTACATTCGTCATCTTGAAGCACCCTCTGATGAACACCTCAAATGCAAAAACTCAGGAACTATGTCTTCTCCAGAAGCAAAACAACTAGAAGCAGTTGCGCAGAAATAGACTCACTTTAATCCCAGAAATAAAAAAGGAACAGAGTTGATAGGAGAAAAAGAGACACGTTGTGAAACAAATATTCTCCATGTCATCTCAAATCTAGCTGGGAGGAATTCCCTGGGCATTTTACTTACAGAATACTTACAGTGAAAATAAATAAAGCAACCTATGTAACTTTGAGATACAGACACAATTAATTAAAAAACCACAAACAACAAACTGCCAAACACCCCAATGCCTAGAAACTCACATCCCAATCCAATCAGTATAAGTAAAAAAATCAGCTGCAGGAAACAACCCTTCTTGGAGTCATTGTGTGTGTGTGTGTGTGTGTGTGTGCACTTCTGGGTCAGAAGTTAGTAGCCAAGGAAACCGGATTATTGAGGCTGAAAAAGAAAACTCTAATCAAAAACACAGCCATCAGTTCTGTGCTACTTATGACATATCTGGGTTTTGTTTGTTTTTTTTTTTTTGGTTTTTTTTTTTTGGTTTTTTTTTGTATTATACATTATCTGGAAAAATATATTTAGAAAAAATGTATCAGTCAAAATCTGCTTAACTGCATAGCCATAGATCCTTGAGACTTTTCATTTTCTACACAGAATAAAAACTGATGTGGAATGGAGGAGTGAAAGAATGTCTGTTTTTAAGAAATATAAAATTAATGACCAAATTACAAACAGGTGGAAAAAAAAGATTTATTTTAACATGAATGAAAAGTCTTACTGGGCTAAGAAGAAAAATATTCAATTTTAATTTATAAAAGCATCTCCATGCAAAGAATTATAAGTTGCAAGAGCAATTTCTTGTATAATGCTTGGTGATTTTAAACCATTACTTTTTGGCAGTCACCCTAATCTGATTTTCCAATGTATTGTTTCCCTCTCAGCCTATTATCATTTATTACAAACACATATAAAACCAGCGATTTTTATAGCAGTGATTTTATTAGTCCATTTCAATTATGTTGTTTGTTTTGCAGACTGTAATGACTTTAATCCTCAATTTAAATACATAAAAATTGTGTAATCCAATAGCTAATTATTAGAATATGTGGAAAATGATGAGTAATTACCCCCAAAAAAAGCCATTTGTCTCATGTAGATATCTATTGTGTATCTACTAACTATTTTAAAGATAGTGGAGAAAAATCCTTTTGAGAGAACAAGGGTAATGAAAATGAGAATTCCTCTTCATTGCATCTTTGACACCATAATTAGCTCCCTTTCCTCCCAAAAAGATGATGAGAGGGGGGCATGTGGGAAAAACATGTTATCTAAGTAACAATGACTAACAAGAAGAGTAGTGAAATAGTGACTTCTAATTCAGAGAGAACCATTAGTACAAAAATTCTGCTGCTGCACTCCTAGCACCAGGACTCCAATATTTTTCACTTGCATGTAATCAGAATATGAGTAATGCTGCAAAAAAAGACAAAAAAAAGAGAGTTTTCATTATAATTCTATAGCAAATGTTCATAAATTGCCACCAAGTGCTTTCAGACTGCAATTGCACCACTATACCATAAAATCACACCATAAAAAATTTCAGAAGTACATTTGAAATTATTAGATATGGGAAAACTTGGAATTCTAACAGGAATATTTTCCTTTTTTTTCCTTCCCAAAAGCTGCATTTATTTTTCTGGCACCTATAATACCACCAAAGAAATAAAAAGGAGACTACCTTCACAGTTTAGGAAAATCCTTTGTAAGTCAAACAAATAATTCAGTAGTAATTTCAGTGTGTTTTTATACCTGGAAACAAGGGGAGACTTTAAGTTTGCCCATCCAAAGTGATGAAATGGGAAAGCTACATTTGTTCATCCAGAAGTAGTTAAACACTTAAAATCACATCAACACACATCCCAGACCCTCTTTTCCAGATACTTTTCTGTTTCATTCTGAAATATGATTTCTAATGAGCAAGAAAGGAGTAAGCCAGCAAGGTATGGTAAAGTGGTCAAAACATTTTGAAATGGAAACTCTTATGACTGTATTTGTAAATAAACAGGCAAGAAAATATTCTGGGCTTAGCTCTCGGTAAGAATCCTACTATTCCTGCTTGAAATTTGAAATTGCTTACAAATATTTATCCCTGTGAAAATCTGAATTATTACATCTTTCCAGTGTGGGAGAAATTCCAGCAAGCCCTTCTGTGAAAGATAGCACATGTTTTCTTATATCAAAGCCTGTACCATGGGGTTAACACATGAGTCTCATTTTCATTTTAAATGCTTTTGTTTTTGTTGGATATTAGCATATCTGTGGGAATTGCTCTGCTCCTGAACCTAAAGACTGCAGGGAAAGAAAGGAAATAATATCTCTCTACACTATCCTGACTACACTACACTACACTACACACTCTTAGGTAAGACCATGAATCACAAGCAAAATGCAGAGGAAACTTAAATCCTTCTACAGTAAAGCAAGAAATTATTTTAAGGCCTGGATGTTCCTTTAATCCAGCCCTCCCAAAATATACTCTCTCTGGGGAAATTGTCCTGGGTCCTCTGTAGGTATGTTTGTCTGGACATGCACGGAGACTAACCAGCTGTGAAATGATGCTTCCTTCTCTACTCATCCCTACATATATTTTTTATTCCTCCTCCTGGCCCCAGCTCTCTAGATGGGGAAGAGGGGGCCTTCCTGCCTCCTCAGCCAGGGCAGGTGCTTTCAGAAACCCCCTGCCAACTACAGTGTATTGATTGCATTGAATTTGTTGTGTCCTTTGAGAGACACTTAAAACAAGATGGAAGATTTAGCTGGAGACCTCCCAGGAGTTTCAAAATTGCTTTGGGGATACAGTGGAGCACCCAAGCTCATAAAGCAGCTTGCTGATGGAGCAGGCTGAGTGCTTGGGAAACATGGCAGCAGGGCTTTGCTTGAGTGATTCCTCATGCAATTACCTACAAAGCAGCTACTAAGAGTTTTCATTCAGTTCTCTCCAACAAGACTGAAACACCCCTGATTTTCCAGAGAATTATGGAAAGCTTGCAAATATTTGAGCAATACATAATGAATAAAGAAACAAATAATTATGACCAATCTCCTACGGACCAATATGAAAGACAAGGGAATTCTACTGGTTTACCCACCACGTTATACACTATCTTGCAGCAGATCATAAAGAGAAATTTTATTTAAACTAATTTAGCTAGTCATGCCTTCATCACTTATAGTTTGGGGTTTATGTAATATTCTCTTAGTTTTTTTTTTTTTAATCTACTGTCAAACAGAGTTATGTTACAGTGTTACATGTGACTGTCACTTAGAAGGTCAATAATTAACATTTACATTACTGTGGAAGAACGCACCTGGAAACTCAGAGAATGAAATATCAAATCCACAGGATGTAGGTTGCAATTTGCACCTTTTAAACTATGTAAATCCATTAACAACACAAATCTTTAGTTTCAAAGGGGGAGGGCTTTAAGATCACTATGGTGGTCTGCAAGTGTTAAAGTGAACCCTAAAACCAGAAGAAGGTTTTGTAGGTACAGTTAATTTATGACTCCCAATAACCATACCTTACAAATAGGTTGTACCTGCCACTGTACTGTCTAAGTTACCATTCTCAGTGATAGCTCAGAAATAGATGCCATAATTAGTCAGGCTGTGATCCTGACAAAAAAATGCTTCAGGTCCCTGAAAATTGTTCGTGTTAATTGCTGCTCTTCTACCAGGGTTTCTTGTGTAACTATTGGGTTTTTCATCAGAGACTACTGTAGACATCTTACACTACCAATTCAAGTTCTATAGCAGATTTTATAGAGATAGCACTTCTGTGCAAAGAGGTGACTGTTGCATTAAAGGGATTTATACACAGCTGTTATATGGTTGATTTTCTAGTCAGACTTAATTAACCTATGCTTGTCTCATCCACTTCTAAAAGAATGCAATCAATGCAAATGTTATTAGTGCTACTAGCACACTCCATTCTTTCCAACTTAGAAAAATAAATAATTGTATAAAAACACTTCTAAGTAAGCCCATAAAAGTAAAATATGGTATTGTCCCCATAATACCTTGTCCATAATACATTTCTTCTAGAAATTTATTATGAGAACTACTGTTCACTCAGCTGTATCATGGTCAAGTAAATAGTAGTAGTATAGAAAATGGCATGATCAGTGTTAAAAAATAATTTTTAATAAGCTATGTTCAAAATCAAACTGACACCACACTAGCACACATGAATTGAACAGAAACAGCTGGAACAACTTCCTTCCCTTTATGTCTACTCCCAGTTTCTGTCCTTACAGAAAGGAGAGCTGAGTGACACAGAGGGTATTTCTGGAATCATTACAGCATTTTTGTCAGCATATCCAAACCAATCCAGGCCTCATTCAGAGGCACCTTCACATATCAGGTTGCAGAACCTGTACCTTGTACGGGGCAGCTTCCAGGAGTTCAAGTTGGACAGCTTGAAATTGTCACATTTCTAGTGTTCTGGTTCAATGCAGCTGTGTCCAGGAAATGACACCTGTACCCAAGCTAAATTTTAAAAAATGTGCAGTCCAGTAAATTAAGGTTTTCATGTTTTGAACACTGAGAAGAGAGACAGGAATAAAGGAAGATCAACTGCTTCAAAGTCATCCTTGAGGCAGACACATTAAAGAAAAAATATCAAGTGTGCTTACCTTACCTGCTCAAGTGAGACAGAGGTATGTACACACAGCACCCTCTAATGAAAAAAATCATATCATGGTTGCAGGTACCTGAAGTAAGGACACAAAATGTAGGAGGAATCTAAGTATCAGTCTTAAACATCAGACAAGTGCATGATTGAGCCAGAGGGGAAAAAATTATAGTAAGTGATGATAATAATGGTAAGTACACAAAAACGAAAGAAGAAATCACGTTATGTGTATCCCGAGAGGAAAAAAGAGGCAGCAGTGCTCCATCTACACAAGCTTTTAATCACACAAAACAGTTTGAGCTTTTTTCCAGTACATGCAAGGTCTCCAGTCCAAACCTATTCAGTTACCTACTAGAAGGCTGGGGATATTACTTTTTGTAAAATATTACTTTTTGTAAAACTTCCTTGGGCACACTGACAGACTAGAGTAACGCTACAACAAACAAACCAACCACTTCCCCCACCCAAAACCCCAACTCAACAGCTGTGGGCACCAGGCATGAAAATAGCCAGAGCTAAAAGCTAACAATAGATCAGCTACAGATTCAGCCTTTGCATAGAATAGAACTCCCTAGCTCAGAGTGCTTCATTCCAGAGCTTCAGAGAGAGCAGAAAATCCATTGCTCTGCAGATCAAACCTCCACCACAGCAGTGAGATTTGTCTCTTTGATGGACAGACAAAGCCAAAATATAAGCAAATAAACCAGGCAGTATTTCACACCACTTGTGGGTCACAAGCCCAAAATAAAGATATAACCAATGTCTGAAAAAGCTGGAATATAGAAGAGAGATCAGGGAGAGGTGCAGGAGCTGAATGCAAAAGAGCTAGAAACAGAGCATAGAAAAACAGGCAAAATAGTATCATAAAGTGTGTTTTAGACTTTTCACAGTAGCTTCATTTCAAGTGATATTTCTTTCTCCCTATCCTTCCTGCATCAGGTAGGAGGAGCAAAAGGCCATTAAAGGGATAGGATTTTCATTTCCGTCCCACTGTCATAGAGTTCTGTTTCTTAGGGGACAAAAACAATCTCCATGAGGGATTTTCCCATGCATGAAATGTGTTAGAAAACAAATGCTATCACAAGAGTGGCTGTTCAGAAGACTGTGTCCCCCAATAGGATCATCCTATATTATCACATTTTTTATTTCTTAGCAGCGTCAAGTAGTAAAATATAGAAAATGATGTGTATATAATTCCTGTATATTTTTCTAGTATTGTTCATACTAGTAGTTCAAGGTATACTTACCTTACGCCACACATCTTGGCAAAATATGCTTAAATATACAGATAGTCATCTTTTACTGCTTGGTTATGACCATTAACCAAATGCATTAGGCAGGCTACCTGAAGTAATTTTCTTTCACTGCTGCATTATTAAAAGCAAAGAGTGTTATATTGAGTGATAAAATTAGTTTAGGAGCATAACTTCAGCCAGATGAGAATTTTGCAAAGCTCTGAAGAGCCTAGACTCCTATATTTTTAGTAATACATTTAATTTATCACTCTCCATGGTTCGTGAGCAACCAGTATTGCCTTCAGAGTCCTTCTGAGAAACAACATCCCATGAGCAGTAAAACAGTAAAATGCATTGTATCTCTCCCTGGGCTCCAGTTGGGAAGCAGATTGCTCGCATCAGAATTATTTCAGAGATGTTATACTTTCCACTCATGTACATGCAACTTTATTCACATAAACTACCTAAAAATAACCTTTTTTGGTGACATTTTTCTACTGTACCACAGGCAGGAGGATATACATTTATGCAGGACTAAAATGAATGCAGCTCATTTACATCAGTAAATTGGGGTTGGTGGATTACATTTTGTGTTCATGTGCAAAAGTATTACTAGACATATTACAGATTTTCCAGACACTAATGGTGATGATTTTCAAAGAGCTTAGCACCAAAAGGTCTTTTTTTTTAATCAAGGAATATTTCTGAAGGTTGCTAGTGGCATTTGCATTGACAAAGCAATGTTTAAATTATAATTAATAGGATGAGATTTTAAAAAAAGTTTAAAGGATATTTTTAATAAAGGAATTATAGTTTTAAAACAGATAAATCTTAGTTCTTTGAAAACTATCTAGGTGTTAATTTAAAATGCTGGTTTGCCTATTTTGGGACAAGATTAATATTTTAAGTGTTGATTTACAGTATTTTAGGCACAAATAAAAAAAATGTTGAACTGTATTCAACTAAACTCAAATCTTCAGCAGTTAATTGCTGGTAAAAAACTTTAAAAAGTTAGATGATCCTTTCTGAATAGAGAACGACAACGCTCAAAAAATTACACAGGAAAAAATGACTGCTGTAAATTCTTTGATGGAAACCTGTTTTTACATGACATCTGGTGGAACAGTGTATCTAATTAGAAGAAGTCCAAGTGAATGTCAGAGTCAACTAATTATTTCATCAGCCAATTAGAGGAACCAATGCTTTCACAGAGAGATTACAAAATCAATGAAGGGGGAACTAAAACATTTTGATTTAAACTGTTTCTAATGTTAATTGAAGGGCACATTGTTCACTGGCAACGTATTGTTAGGCAGTCCTTGGTTTCCTTCACTCGCTATAGCAGCAAAGTATGGCCACAGTCAGGCTTCCCTGAATGAACAGGTACCAAAGGCTCTCTGCTGCTGTCCTTCCTGTCCTCCTTGGCATTAACTACATATGCTAAACTCCAGGATTTTTTTTTGCCAGATGCTCATCTGGCACAGAAAAAGAGAAATAGAGGGATTTTTTCTGAGTTGAAAACTGAGGAAAAGAAAAATCAGAAAGACCGCCTTTTGCCTTGATTGCCCACAGCAGCGAGCACAACAAGTAGCTGAACACCCACAAAGCAGTTAGAAGCTGCTATTATTTTGGACCAAGATGTTGCTACTTTGTACCACTGCTACAAGGCTCAATAGAGCTTTATTTGCCCAAGGGTAATTCTCTATGCACAAGCAAATCCTCTGATGTGTTGAACCCATGGTCCTCAGATACAAGTCCCCCAAGTGACTAATCTCCCTTCTCTATCAGCTTCTGATTTCGTGAATACTAGCACTCCTTATTACAACAAATCAAGCTACTGAAGCAGGAAATCAGATGGCAACCACACACTTTGTATTAACTTTAGACTTCACCAACATAAAATGTGCATCCCAGATGTCCCAGACAAGCATCTCCCTAATCCATTGCTGCATTTAGCCCCCTTGCTCCTGTGACAGCATGCAGCTACACAACTCCTGCGGGTTAGGTCAGTGCTGTATAAATGCTTCACCAGCACGCCAAGACTTGAGCAGCTCCAGGCTGCTCCTCAGAGGTGGGTCCATTCATCATATGACCTTCTTTCCCAGTGCTCCAACAGCAGCTCCCAGCTACCAGTAGAATTTTCTCATATCTACTCACAGCTGGGATGTGCAGGTGCGCTGATGCACAGCCACCACCTGGCTTTGTCTTTTTTGATACACTGGAATGGTCATGATCCAATGGGAGTGATAATGCCTGAAAATACAGCAGCATGCTGTAAATGTCAAGCACATGTCCCACGTACTCCCTATGCCAGTTCTGAGACTTGTGACTCAAAACCACTCAAAATTCAGAAGAGCATGTAAATTATTTAGACTTGTAAATTATTTAGATAGTCAGTTTAAAAAATGTCTGTAATTTCTTTTGAATAAGGCCAAAAATTTGGGCACTGATCAATGATTTTACCAAATTTCTCCGAGTGTAGGCATCCACTCTGCTTTGACTCTGCTTTGAGTTGTTAATTTCCACTATTTTCCAGAGCTTCATTTCACTTCGAATATGAGCTTTATTCTTATCCAGTTTTGGTAGTATGAATTCAAAATAAACTCACTGAAGCAACATTTGAGTTAGGGACAAAGACTGTAAAATAGAGAAATAAAAATTGGAAGAATTGATAGCTAAAATTAAAAAATAGCTGTGAAATTGTATCATACATTACCAGTTAAAATCAATTTTTATTTAAACTAATCTTATTTCCCATTAATAGAAATGTTTTCATTATCAACTGCCTAATATTGGGGTAAGAGTCTAGATAGCAAATGTATCTCTTCCTGTTGGAAAAGGAAGTGCAATCCTAGAGAGCATTACAAGCCTGTAACTGGTAGAGATTGCATATGAATGAATGAGCATTGTCACATCGTTGTAGTCTTAGTGGGCACTTGCATTCACCTTCTTTTCTGTGGGCCAGAATTTCAAAAACCAGTTCAAAACCCAAGCTGTTATTGTGATGCTACAATTTGTACTGAGCAGCGTACAAAGACCTGCTGGGATCCTCTGCACTACTCTGAGTCTACTCTGCCATACATGTAAAATTTAGGTGATGTTGCCAGGCTATCTTAACAGGCAGGAGAGATGGAAAAAAGGCATCTTCAGGAGCTGACTTGTGTATCTTTTGTATGTGTAAAGGATAAATGGACCCCTGGAGCTGTTTCTCTGTTCACTGATGAGACCTCTTAAGTACACTAAGACAGCTTAGACCTTTAAGTTACACTAAATTAACATCCACATCATACATGTGGGTAAATACTCCAATTTATGTTGACATGTTGATTCCACATGAATGAGTGGCAAAAATCTGCTGAACCCGAGTGACAAAAATGGTAACATTTTCAGTGTGAGGAATAAATGTTTACTTACAGAAAAGACGTTTGCTTATTTTGCAAAGTGTGTGTTTCCATCTCCCTGTTGCAAAACTTTCTATCCACTCAAGAAAACAGAAGGATATAATGTCTAGGAGCACGACCTTCACCTTTGGCTTATGAACAAAAGGCAGATGCAGACACAGACATTTTTCCTCATGGATGTCAGTGGTAGAATTGATGCACTCCTCCCAACTGCTCCATCATTTACTGAAGGCTCAGAGACCAGGCACTTACTAAAAGTACAGAGGGACTTTTAAAGCGGATTCTAAAATTTGCCCTTTCAAAATTGTTCAGTTTATTTTGTAAAATGGCTATAAAGCCCATGATAATGGACTCACATTTAAATCTGGTGCTGTTATTTTCTACTGCTGCACTACACATTAGAACCTCTATCACTGCCATTGGCAAGTTTTTAGTGCTTTGTTTTTATTAAAGAGAAGATAGAACTGTGAATGATTTTAAGAGAATCTTTTTATTAGTAAGACTTCTTACATGACAAATAATAAAATGCTTAGGAACCCCATACTGAAGAGAGGAAAACCGTAACAAAGTTAATTTTATTGACCTGCACTTGGCTGCATCATCACAGAGACTGGTGGATTTCAATCTACACACGAGGGACCCCTGGGGGCTTCATGACCTTCTTTTACAAGAACCATATGGTTTCTGCACATCATTCCATAAATCTAATGGAAATATATTGACAGCTGTAAATTAAACCCCATTGCATTAGACAGCACTTCAAAAGCAGTAGTTTAAAGCCTCAAATGATTGTGATCACCTTCTGGCCGTGGGCTCATTGATCCTAACATTGAACACTGAGTACAACCCAGTTTGCTGTGCTGTGGGGAACAATGCTACACAAGTCACTTTGTATTTTTGCCACGAAACAATCAATATTGACACAGCTTAATGAAAATTAAGGCAGTGGATATATTTGTGAAAAGTCATTTGCTTCTTTTCCACAAATAAATGCCTTCTAATTCGGGGCTGGGCTGGTGTAGTCTTCTGCCTAAGATATAACAAAATAAATGTTAAAAATATGGATGAATTCAAGGAAGAGCAGACGAGGGTATCATCACTAGGGTATTGTGCACTAACAAATAAAACTGTGGTACCCACAGAAAAGCCTTCCCATCACTCTCCAGTATCCACCATCTTTTTAATATTTTTACAACACCTCTACTCATACTTTTTTCATTTTGGTTTTGGTCAGAAAAATCTCAAAACCAATTTTAAATAAGAGTAAATTAATTTTTTCTCACCAATGCTCAACCCTTGGTAAAGTAAGAAAGTAAAAGATTTTTGCAACTCTGCATATAATTTTCAATGTATTTTCATAGCTTGCCACAATCTTGTTTCACTGAGCTTAAGGCCAGAAGGGGTCTTATATCTACAAGTATTGCTTCATACAGGCCACTACATTTCATCTATTTCTTCCTCCATTGAACCTGTCACTTTGTGTGTTTAAGTGTGTATTTTATGTATTTGGGAAAGGCAATTACTGTTGATTTTAAAACATAAAAGGGAACATCCAGCAGCATTTTTTTTTTTTTTAATTCTTAAGCATCCTTACCATTAAATTATTTTTTCCTCCCTTAATTTCTGACCAGGAGCCAAGGAGCATCTCTTAGCTATGCTCTTTCCTTGTAGATGCTAAAGAACCTTTTGATACTCAGTGTCCTCTTAATCAAATTACATCATCTTTATTGATAAGCTAAGCAAATTCACATGGTCCAGTCCTTTCCCTCTCCTGCCTTAGCCCTCCACACACCCTGTGCAAGACTGCAAAGCCAGCACAAGCAACCAGACCAATTCTCCTGGTCACCTTCTGTCCCTCAGCTGCCTTCTCTTTTCTGCCTGTATGATATTTATGCAGCTGGGTAGTGAATCAGTCTAAAATATGCTGGTCCAAAAGAAAGAAAAGAATCAAGGGAGGAAACAATGCAGAGAGTACAGATCTGCAAAGGGTAGGCTTGCCGTTTTCAGACAGTGCTCTGGTTTATGCCAGCTTCATGTGCTTGTGCAACAGTGAGATAAAGCACTCTGTTCAGCTCATCAGCCTTTTATCTTTTTTTTTTTTTTCAAATTTCACATCTCAGATATTATAAAATCACTCTTCAAGTATGGGCTCAGGAGGTAAAGGTCGTCTAAGAGTATCACTCCTGCTAATGGCACTTGCCAAAGCAAAACCACCTGCCAACTGGTATTCATTATTCTCATATTCATTATTCTTCTCTTTCCATCGCCATGGTTCTCATTCACCTTTTCCACAGTACTGGACAAGGACTCAGGTGAAATAGCTTTCACATTATAATGTTTAAATGGTTTTCAAGGTTAACTGTCTTCCAAGATACAGTTCCCTCCAGCAATGGCATCCTAAATTGCTTAGAAAACATGAGCACATCTCCTATAAAGATAAATGTATGTTCATATTTCTCATATAACATGATTTCATACATGTGCATATATACATAATGTATAAAGATTAGTCCCACTCTCACAGATATTGTTTAATACATTTGATGCAGGGAATAATTTCTTGCCTGGATATATATTTTTTGAAATATTTCATCTTGATTTTAATAATTTTCATGTTATAATGAAGGCAGAAATTGAAAACCAAATGTCATAGAAAGCTAGGTTTCTTTGGTGGAGACATCATTGCATCACACATGGATATGAAAAATATTTCTTTCCCCTTACATTTTCTTGCTTCTCTCCTTTTTGAAAACTGTTGCTCATGTGCTTGAATTACGGCTTTTCCCTACTGCATGTGGAAAGCAATCTGCAGGTAATATTTTCACAGCAAATATACATACCATCCTTGAAACTGTACATGCTGCGTAGTTAGAAGTGCAGAGTACAATTTTTGTAGACAGACTTGGAAAGAAACTAAGAAGGCTTAGAGACCTGCACAGCACCACCACAACAGCTAGGGTGGAGATAAAGGACAGTGTCTCATATCTCTTCAGTTATTCCAGGCATTCAAACCTGCTGATGAAGAAACCAAAGTGACTGCTTTGTGCTCCACTTACACAGCGAGTGAAAGGAATCAAAAAGAGTGGTGTCATTCCATAACCAATGACAACTGTTCCTCTTTTAATTAATGTTAGAATACCTTTAAATCAAGGGACCTACAGACTTCTGGAGTTTATGGTTTGGCTTTTTGTTGAGTTTGGTTTTGGTTTCTTCCCCACGCTACTCTATAACAGCTGATATTTCTTAATAATCTATCTTACTAATTATTATTCAGGTCTATAGGATTCCTTCTAAGTAGACATTCTCTGATTAAAAGCTCTTTTGGTGGTCTTAATTTCTATACATGGAAGATTTTTAAAAGGCAAACCTGTGCCTAAAAATTATGCAAAATAATCTGGTGTAAGTTACTGAAAGTAGCATTTTTATGGGGGTTTTTAGTGATTTTGTTAGTCTTACAATAAAGTTCAAAGAGGCAATCAAGTGTTATGCATAACTTACCTGAAAAGTTGATGTCGGTGCTACGTGCGACCATATTTTGACAAAACCCACAAATGAAGCCTGCATAGGAAAAGTCCAATCAAAGGACCAGGAATGTCTGAGCAAAAGGAAAATACTGCCAGGACTGCAAAGAAATTTTACCAGTATGGGATTTAAGACAAAAAGCAGATGAGAAGCACTGGTACAACTATGTGAGGATTTCACACTTCTTCCTATTAAAGTAATGAAACAGGATTTGTAGAGAGAAAGTATCTTTTCTTTAGGCAAATTGATAATAAGCAGGAAAAAAAGAAATAAGAATGAGACCTTTCTTATCTTAAGAGTTTATTGAACTCTAAACAGTTTATTATCTAGTCCCTCCCTGCAAATTTTCCTTGGTTTTTTTCCCCCCCAAGAAGCTCCAACATCCCATCCACATGGAAGCAAATTCCACAGAGCCTCAAAACCGATGATGAAACCTCTAAGAGGCATACTGAAGTCTCTCATAGTAACACACTGTCAAAGTCAAACTTTTCAGGGATTAACATTTTGTGGCTCATTGGTTTTGGAATAGAGGGGCAGATGAATGTCCTGTTGTGGTGAAAAGACTTCCAAAAGCTTCACAGTGTTCTGTAAAAATAGCTTCACATTGCTCCTTCTTATACAATGACAGGAGACAGAGCAAAAATAAATTGGGTTCAGTTGTTTTCTCATGGATCATAGCATTAATTTGAAATTAAGAAATAATTGTAATTGTAATTGTGAAAGACAGTTATATACTAAATGGAGCAAATAATGACCAGCCCTAAGAGCGGGAATTTGGGAATTTATCTATGCAGAGTAGGGCTTGCTGTCTCCGTGAACCACCATTATATGACAGCAAATTCCTGTAACACTTTCAGTATAGCCATGCAGTTCCAAACAACATGCAAAAAAAGCCTGATTTTATGTGAACCAACCCTGCCAGTCTCCCAGACTGCAGATACATCAATAACATCCGCTGCCTCCTGGCATGCTCAGCAGTTTGCCGCCTGGGATAGACGTTACCACATCCTCACACGACTCTGCTCATTTGGGAGATGAGGCAAGACATGCAATTAACTTCCAAGAGAAGGATTTTCAACTAATGATTAATTACTGGGAGTACTGAAGTCCACTCTTCTAATTGCCACTAGGCATTAGGAATGCTCTGAAAATAAGAATGTTAGACCAACAATGCCTTTCAATGGAAGTTTTATATTTGAATATCTTTGGCTTGGATTAGTTGGATAATTCTGCAAACATTTTACATACATTTTGGGTTTTATACACATAATCCAAACCTACTGTGATATATACATGCATCTCAGGCTATAGATTTCTTTTTAGGAAAATCATTGTATCAAAATACAATCAGATCAAATGTCATTTCCGCACTTCATGAATAACACATTTTTCAATTTCATAGATAGACACATACATAAACACTTTGAATTTTTTAAGCCAGTCAAGGGAGGTGATTGTCCCACTCTGCTCTGCACTGGTGTGGCCTTACCTTGAGTCCTGGGGGCAGTTTTGGGCACCACAATGTAAGAAAGATATAAAGCTGTTAGAGATTTTCCGAAGGAGGTCAGTGAAAATGATGAAGGATTGAAGTCATGTGAGGAGCAGCTGAGGTCACTTGGTCTGCTCAGCCTGGAGAAGAGGAGACTGAGGGGAAACCTCATCATAGTCTGCAATTTCCTTGTGAGGGAAAGAGGGGCAGGTACTGATCACTTCCTTTTGGTGACCAGTGACAGGACCCGAGGGAATGGCCTGAAGTTGTGTCAGGGAAGGTTTATCAGGAAAAGGTTTTTCACCCAGAGGGTGGTTGGGCACTGGAACAGGCTCCCCAGGGAAGTGGTCATAGCACCAAACCTGACAGAGTTCAAGCATTTGGACAATGCTTCCAGGCACTTGTTCTTTGGGCTAGCCTCTACAGGTCCAGGAGTTGGACTTCAATGATCCTGATGGGTCCCTTCTAGCTCAGGATATTCTGTGATTCTATGATTCTAAGGACTTTTGACACAACACAACTCTGCTCATATAAAAACAAATATTACAGCCTTTATCAAAGCCACATTGAACTACTGGGAGATTAACAGCACATCTATAAAGAAAGAAGTTATGGTTGCACAGATGAAAATGAAAATGTGAGGTCAATTAGAAAGCTCTGAAATGGAATATGAAAGTTATCAGTTATCTAAAATGTATTCAAAATTTGACAATTAGCCTGTAATCACAATTTATATGGTAAGAAAAGAAACTTTGCATATTACAAAATGGGGAAAGAGAATGAAAAGGTATTAACTTCAAAATAACAAAGCATCAGCTAGAGGGAGTAATTATTCACCTTTCACAAAGATGACTTCTACAGAACTACTAGGTGTCTGAATTTTTTCTCAATGACTGCTCATGCCCTCTGCTTTTGCTTTCTAGTGTTTTCAGCACAGGAGGTCAAAATCCATGGAAGTTTTCCCATTAGGACAGTTTATACGTTATGACTCAACCTGAAGCAAAATGTTGCCAGAAGGGCAAATGAGAATGGAAAGCAATAGGTAAAAGCTAGTGAAAAGGGAAGGTCCGTGGGAGACTGTGTTGCACTGAACATTACAATATATACTATGAAAGCATTGGACTTTTTAAGCAGCACTTGTGAAACTAAGTGCTCTTTTCAGGTGACTTATTTTATATGATAAGAAATAACTTCTTCTAATAACTTCTAATAACTTGTGTGCTTAAACAAGGGTGAAAGTGTGACCTTCCATGTGCATGGAGCTGGATAGTACCACTGACAGAGACAGATGTGAATAAAACTCTGCCAAAAGTCATCCTGAAGAAACTGGGACATACAGGAAGTTTTGTGAGAAGAAGAATTATTTCAGAGACAAATATATATATGCTATTATGCAGGTAACACACAAATTTCTATCCTTCCATAGGCTTGGGTAGGGTTAGTAATCCATATCCAAGCCTTTCAGTCAGTTACTGGCATTACATGGAATAAAGTGCTAGCTGATGCTGGGGGAGGGACGTTGTAGCTGAAGAGTTTGTTTCTCAGTTACACAGTTAAAGCCCGAAATTCAGGGCCTGAATTCAGAATTGAACCCCCGTGTCCCACATGTGTACACTACTGTAATTCTAAGTATCAGTTTAGGTATTATTTCCTTAACACTTTGTTCAGTAGTGTAATAATTCTGTATTTACTTGTTAGCAACCTATGATTTCAGAAGACTCTGCCTGCCATTTTTCATGCTTGCAGTAATTCCATTGTTACCATAATCACAGACATGTTTTTAGTTGCTATTGAAACTTTTGCTACTGGAAGTTCTCCCTTCCCTAAGGTATGTGCTTTATCCACTTGGAGCTAGGGGCATTTGCCCTCCTTGCAAGTGCCAAAGACTGTTGGGCCAATACATACAAATCTTAAAAAAAAAGGAAAAGCATCACAGAAGTTTTCTTAAAAGCCAGGGACAGAGCCTGAGAGAGACAAAAGTGCAACACTTCTCACTTCTCTCTGCTCCATTGCAAAGGTTTTTTCTAGAGCCTTACCCAGCACAGAGCAGCTTGAGTTTGTGCCTCGACAAAGACTTGTTGTACCCACTTCAGCTGCAGGCACTGCAGCCCCCCCAACAGAGCTCCACAGCTCCCTTTGGGCAGTAACATCCTGACGTGTAGTCAGTGGTACAAAGGGTTGCAAATGGGAATGGATAAAAGGGATGAATTCTAAGGGATTTGGCAGTAAGCAGTGAATTGCTACATTAAGGTATTGATGTAAATGGACCTTGGATTTCATTTCAGATTTTTTGCAAGATGAACCTAAAAGTAACACAGGTTTTTAAAAATTACCGTTTCTTAAGTTGTTTTGAAAGTGGTCTTAAAGGAGATTTCCCATGGTTACTTCTTCCCCTTCATGATACATTAAAAAAAAACCCAACCAAACACAAACAGACAAAACCTCCATCAATCTGAAGAACAGTAATATTTCCAGAAAAAAAAATCTTTCAGTATGAAGGAACCCATTTGCAGACATTCCTCTCAACACCAGATGAAGCTTGGATCTGTCTGCAGACTGCAGAGTACACATAAGGAAGAAGACATTCTGGAAAATTCACAGTTTACCAATGTTCTTCATTAGTAGATTTTTTTCCCTCACTTCATATCAATCAAAAGCATACTGGGATGTTTGAAGGGCCTGTGAGGATTAATTTTGGCTAGAGGTGGGCTGGAGTTTTCCAAAATCTAAAGATTAAATATTGAAATAACATCCCAGCTGTCTTCAAGTTTACAGGATGTTGATACAGATAAACAGCACGACAAAGTGAGAAATGAGTTCAAGACAGACACAATTCCTGCCAACAGGATTTCAGTCTGCTTACAGTAGGATGCCTAAACAGAGAGAAGTTAGAAATAACATAATCAGTTGCTTATCAGACCTAGGAACCAGTGTAAGTCTGATAGGACTATTGTCAGAATTGCTATGCTTGGGGAATTTAACAGCAGTTTTGTGCCTATGAATGATTACTGTAAAAAATTATTCAAACAGCTGTTCACTCTCACTTGGCTTTGATGTGATGAACCACAGTCTGAATATGAACAGGGATTAGACTTCAAGTAAAACCAAAATGAAGACAAAAAGCTGACATGTTGGGATGAGGCAGTTTTCAATAACCAAGACCTGGCCAAAAGAGACATCCTTTGCTGCTGCAACAGTCCCTCAGCTCCCTGCAAACATCTGACAAGAAACAAATAGGCACCTCTGGGTGGTCTCACCAGAAAACACAATGTGGAATCAATATGTCATGAGTTAGATACAACTGCTAAAATGACCAGGTTTCCTGACAAGAACCATTCCTTTTCAGCTGAGCCTGAGTCCCTGAGGTAGCTAGGAGCTTAAGGGAGGCTGTGGCAGTCATGCTAAACCACATTTCTTTTCCTCTGCTCTAACCTGATTCCCTGGGTTGCTAGAGTTATGTCCCACTGAGGGGTAGGAGCAAAACTTGCAATTGGATTCTGTCTCTGGCGGGTTGCCAAGGCAGAGAGCTGTGAGCTACTCACAGGGAGCCTTGCTTTCTGAGAGATATTCAAATACTCTGGAATTTTCCTTTTTCTCCGTCCCCTTATGGTATTTGAGAACATCAATGTCCTACAGGATTAGTACTGGTAATCTTACCTCAATTCTTCTCAGGTTTTTACAAGATCTATCAGGATTTTAAAAGTGTCAATTTTTGTTTCAAAGGTAACTTAATCTTTCACACATTTAGGGGTTAAAAATAATTAGTTACTATGGATAAATCCCATTCAGTCACAGTTTGTTTGTTTTTTTGTATTTTCACAAGCATTTAAAGTGACAGGTGATTAACCAGTGACCATAGTAATATACCATGGACTCTGTAAACAAACAGGAATTCTTCATCTTAAGGTCTAAAATAATCTGGTTTTTCATTTAAATCAGATGCCAAGGAGACATATAGAGTCCAGTGCGACCTATAATTTGTCAAATATCTTAATGACAATAAATGCTACCTCTTACAGAAATAGCCTTTTAACACAAATAAATATGTTACATAAAATTGCAGAGATTAAGCTTCCCAGCAAACCTTAGATCTTCAACCTTAGATCCCTGGTCTACGAAGGTACTACTGTTGTGAACCAAAGCTAATGCCAAGGGATGCTCCAGGAGTGCAGCAAGAGGTAATGAAAAGGCAGTCAAGGAGGGCTGTACCTTTTTGACAGGAAGGTCCAGCGGGTGTTGTTCTGCCATCAGCACGATGACATGCCCGCAGACTGACATCACTCCTCACACTCACACAGTGGTCATGCCAGCCGTGAAGAGCACAGCTCAGCTTGTTTCTGCCAGCCTACCACCACGGTGGATCACTGTAACAGCTGGGAGCCTCTGACAGAGTTTTTTGATAACTTGTTTACAAAATAGAGGCAAACCTCTGCTGTATAGTCTGCTCATTTGTACGCCTACCTTGTCTGCCATTTCTGAAGCCAATATCTCAGAGCAATCTCTAAGGAACATGGAGAGGAGATGGCTTGGTCTCTTTACTGCTCTTTCCCTCTTTCCCTGACCACTGTTACCTTGCTGCATTATTTCCAGTTTCTAGGGTTTAAGTTCTTCCACACTGTTCTACGTACCTTTCTGCAGATAAACTGGGCTGTATTTCATGTTCCTGTTAAGCCACTGGATATGTTTAAGGCATAGACAAGCTGAATTTATTCAAGGCAAGAAAGACTAATTCTAGCCTCAAGGAGTTTGTATTTATAAATGTAAACTTTAGTGAAAACACTAATTCCAATAAGGCCTGATTGTTTTCATTTCCATGGTTTGGATAAATTTGTGATCTGATGAAAAGACACGGAGGCTATTTCTGGATTCCTTTTTACCATCAACTATGGTTGTGATCTAGCTCTTGCTTTTGGAGTTTGGTTTTGGGTTTTCTTCTTTGCTTGCTTTTTTTACAGTGAGTAATCATGCCCATCAATTCGCCAGTGCAGTCTAGGCTAAATGGCACTGGAGAGCACAATCACTGGCTTTTGTTGATAGTTTATTTAAAAAAGAAACCTACTGTCAGGTAAGATGTATTCACACAATTGGGAGTGCTCCAGTTCTGTTGCTACAGTGTGTTGAGTACAGCTGCATTAACTATCTTGTATTTCCCTGTGTTGAATTATCTACAGGAGTGTTTACCATACTTCTTGGGCCCAGGAAGAGCTGGGATGCTGTGGGCAGTGTCATACCTCTTCTTTCTCTGGATTCACCACTTTAGATGGGAAATAAATGGAACTACAAGCCACAGGGATTGCTGTAGAGGACCATCAGACAAGCACAAAATATGAACTGAGGTTCAATAAGTAGTAATGACATGAACAACAACAACAAAAAAGCACAATGAAGGTCCCCATAAACGTTAGAAGAGTATTCAGCTTGCAAAAACAGAAGGACGAAGTTTTAGAAGTTAAGCTAGGCTATGCAGGACTCTTCATCCCTTGTGCATTTGCACTGTGATGTAGCTTTAATTAAATTACCATACTTAATTACCTGTCTCATTCAATGAACAAGGAGTTACTCAGTCTGTACATATCACTGCTATTCATGGTTTACCCTCTGGTCTTATTCTCCACACATCACTTAAGTCCAGACTGACTAGAGAAATGATTAATTTCTGTATGGATGCCTTTTGCAGGTTAAACAGGCTGTTTTAAATGTATCACAATCATCAATAAATATGATGTTTGTGAGAGTAGGCATCATATCCATTTTACAGGTAGGTAAAGGAGACATAAAGAAATCAACACTTGGCTTATTTAATTTTAATCCATTCAAATTACAGCTTCAAATTATTTTACCTACTTGTACAGAAAATTTAATTCTAGTTCTACATAGCTCGCAAATATTTCTTTTTGGAATATTAAAAATCCATTAACGATATATTTCTTGTAGACATATTTCCAGATTAAAAACTGTGAAAAAAACCCAGAACTGTTATCACATCGCATCATACTGACACCAGTGTATGCCATCAGCAAGGTAGGACACGTTGGATCTCCTTCACCGACCTGTGACTCTGCACGTAACAGAGTATCTTATGTGAGCAGCAAGTTATCTTTCTCTGCACGGACATACATTAGAGGACGCTGGCAAACTTCATCATCAGGGCTTTCCACATGAAACTGTCTGAAGTGGTTTATAAATATGGATGAGTTTCTCTTGTGAAATTAGGCAGTGTGAATCACCCCATTCTGTAGCCAAGTAAATGAAATGCAGTGACATGGATGTTAAACTCCCCAAATTATCGAAAGTGCCCTTTAAGTTTGCAAACCCAGCCTTAGTTTTCCAAAGCACTTAACTTCTTTTTTTTTCCCCATTGTTTCTTGGTGTGAAAGATACTCAAACTGAAGTCAGCTGTCAGCATGTCCACTTGGTCTACTCTCAGAAATGTCCTTTATGGCACTTGAAAACTTGTGGGATACCTCGCCAGAAACCACTAATGCCATAGATGTCTCACACAAAATCCATGGCCAACGACATGAAAGAGACCAGTTCTATGGTGTGACATTTGGCATCTTTGGTCATGAGGCAGTATCTTATTTTCTACAAAGATGTGCCTCAGTCATACACATTTGTTCCACCTCTACACCAGTCAGTGACAATAGGAATCTCTCCCGGATGCTCTAAGAATAATTTGAAGTTTTTGGTCTGGGAACACTTCTGCCCTTCTGAACATTAATTTCACTGGACACAAGCTGGAGGAGGGGCACCCCTGTATCAGCACCCACTGTCTACTTTCTACTGTCTCTTCCTTTGAAAAGACAAAATTGTGCCACAGTATATTCTAGTCAGGTCCCCTGCCGGGACAAAAGGATCCTGCCTTCTCCCTCTCAGACTAGGCAGGAACAGCATTAGCCCTTTATTTAGGAGGTTATGGAAGTTATAGAGGACCCACAGACTCCAATCTCCTCACAGAGATGTCAGGGTACCTGACGTTAGGCTCCATCAAGACGCTGCCTTTTATCCTAGTGAAACCCGAGTGGGATTGTAGAAATGAACAAAAGTGGCCCAAACTGGATTTACCATGAAAAAACCGGGTACTGGAAGCACAGGTAGGAAGAACTATGAAGAGGAGACTGTACTGGCTCAATCCTGAAGAATTTCCTCCAACACTCAATGCAGACTGCATGAAACTCCTGAAACCTTTGAGAGGAAGAAGTGTAAATGGCACATTTGCATAGTTATACGTACAGAGACATAATTTGATTCTTCAATACACTCATAGGGGGTTTATAGATCTCTGGTACTGTGGGAATTTTTATCTAATCATTTTAAACTTATTTCTTCATGTTCTTTAATCTCTGGTCTTTGTCGCTGATTCTCACTTGGATATTATTAAATAGTGAAAGCTGACAGAAGTTGCCAGCCAGTGCTATACATTAGTTACCACAGAGGGTCTCTAAAAGGCAACACTCTGTAGCTTTGAAGATCATGGGATGCTGTGAATCTCTAAGCATGGTGTTACAACCTTCAGGGTCAAGTCAGAGTCTTCTCAGGCCTGGTGAGAGCACTCTGGCTCCTGACATCTCCCAGAGGTCTCTCTGATGGCTGCTGGCTTCTGTTTTCAGATATAGGCTCCTCGCTAGCAGTAGCAAGCTGTCCTGAATAAGTTGATATTTCTTCTTTCAGTCTACCCTCCACCCCCACTGCCAGCATATAGTCTAGGTATATCTTTCCCATTTATAAATATCTCACATTGTGGTTTTCACAAAAGCTTAAGTTCATTATAGGATGAAATACCAATTTGGTGTGGATATGATAGTTTACTTTAAAAACATAGTAATATCTTTGCTATGACTTTTAAATTCTGACTTTGAAAGGATGCAAGATTGATCTTCACAATATTTTAAAAAGAACAGTGACAAAGAAAGGTTTAAAGTCCTCTTTGAGAATTAATTATATATTTTAAATAAATCATATTGAGATGAAAGGCTTTCTAAATTCACATATTTGAGGCAAAATTCTTACTCCTTTTAAGCACTGAGTGAAAGGACATATTGGAAAATGGACAGAAGAAAAGAAAAAGATAGAAATTTAATATTAATGGTACTTTGAGATCTTTCAGAAAAAAATTAAGTAACATACTTAACAAAGTTAGAGAGAAATATTATCTCCCTCTATTTAAGCCTAAATAATACAATAAAATAGAATAATTCATGGAAATAATTTAATAAATATGAAATTAATTATTCTAACTAGATTTAAATCTAATCACACTTTTTAATAATGATGAAAAAATGAGTTGACTCAGACTGATTAGAGAAAGCAAAAGGATACTCAACTCATTCCCTTAATCAGTCAACATTCACCATAGCTCTTTCTGTTCATCTCTGCACACAACAGCAGCAATAGAAAAAAAGAAAAACACAGCAGCAAAAATAAGCACCCATCCCACCCAGCACTGTTTTTTAATCACCCAGTGCCTGAAGAAACTGGCTGAAACACTACCAAAGGATTGCATTTTTATTTTTATTTTTATTTTTATTTTTATATGAAGAGAGACAGACAGGCTCTTGCAGCTTCACACATTAATGGTTTGTCCTGGTATGTAACAGGTTATGTACTCCAGAAGTTTAGACAGCCTGCATAAACAGGGAAGCACTGGAATGGAATATGAACTTCACTGAAAGTTTAACCTTACTGAATATTTGCTGTTTTGCTGTCTCAAGAGATCTGCCTGAATGACTTATTACATCAGACGTTTAATTTTTTTTTCACTTTCACAGAACCCCAGTAAGACCACTGTCCTTATGGTAACTGTTTAGGACATTCTTTATTTATTAGCAACAAGAGTCAGGACCCTCTTTGCAATTATTTTGCCCAGCTATAGCTCTTCAACTAGGTTTTTATTGACTAGGACAAGACTTTTTGTATATGTGAATACTGATTTGGGGACTCAGACATTTTACTCCACTTACAAGCAAAAGATATTCCCAAAAGTGCAACCTGACTGTGAAATTTTCCATAACTTCAGAGAACAAAATTTTTTTTTCCTTCTCATTTCTGGAATCCCTAGTATCTTCAAGCTTGTGCTTCTGTGCAGGAAGACCTGCAGCTGTAGACCTTGGAGGGTCACTCAGCAGAGCAGACCTCTGGAAAATCTGGCAGAGGTCTTTGGCCGTGTCACCACCAGAGTTACTCAAAACTGAGATATTTACAAAACATTTCTGTTTCAACAGACTGTAGGATTTCCCTGTAGCTCTGGAGAGCTTCCAGTTTCCTTTGATATGGATGCCATTTTGCTGGATGGAAACCCTTGGCTCTTGCCCAAGAAGTTCATGCACTTAGTAGTCTGAATTAAATTCCGATCTTTAAACTAAAAATATTCGTTTTTCAAGTTTTGGACTGTGCCCCTCACCCTGGTATAACAGGAGCCAGTGGAGTTGATCCTTGTCAGTGTTACAACCGCACAAAAATCTGGGGAATGCTATCTACAAGCTACCTGGAAGCTTATATTACAATGGTCAGGGTCATTTTTTTCTCTTCCCTCCCCTTTGCAGCATCATTACCATTAGGACTTAGTTTTGGCTGAGATGCAAAGGAGTCTTTCAGACCATTTTCTTCCTTTCCTCAGGCCCTCTGCCTGATTTTTTCTGCAACACTCTTCATGAGGAATAATTTTTTTTTTTTTTAATTAAAAAGTACTGAACAAGGTTAGCTTCAGTTCTTGGCAGGCATCAGTCTGATGATTTGTACTGGCAATTTATCATCTGAGTCACTTGCCAGCAGGGACAAGAGTCCCTGAAACTAACCTCTCCACATCAGGATGAATTCCATTACATTATTTTTCCAGTAAAGATTTGCTTCTTAAGAGGAGAAGAAAAGGTTATAAATAGGTTAGACACATCTCAAGCCCCTGGGGGTCATTGTCACAAACCTAGTTATGTCTTTAATCCTGCCTAGCAAATAGCATTTATCATTCTTCGTATTCTGCATATTTCAACTGAGTACCTGACTTCAAAATTATTTAATCACATTTCATCACCATGAGCATTAATATCACTCCTAATTAACTACAAAATATCTGAAATATTCTCTCTCTAAAACCTTGGGAAGTCTAAATGAAAAATTTTATTTAGGGCACAAGTTTTCTAAATCTTCTAGGTCTGAAAAACTGGCCTAGAAGACTCAGATGAAAAGATTTTTTTCTAATAATTTTATCCTTCCTTCTAAAATGGAAATAGCTACCCTCTTTATGTTCACTCTCTTTTGTCCCATGTCCTCAGCAGATCTAGAGAATTCTGCAGGAAGAAAATAACTAGAAAGAACAAAGATTGATCACATTTTCCAAATGCCTTAGAGCACTTGCTTGGTATTCAGTCAGACCAGGTGGATGGAAATACGAGCATGTTCTTGCTTACAGAGGTAAGTAAACAAGAGGCAGTTCACTCTTAGTTTAGTAAGTTTTTCCTGTTGAACAGAGGGGCCCAGTTCTTCAACTCAGATGGACATGTGACAAAGAACTGAAGCAGGAATATGGTACAGCTTTCTACAGAGACAACATAACATAGATGAACTGCACTTATATTTTTGCTTTCTTATGTCTTATTGGGGAAATATAAAAATATAGGAATGACAAAATATATGATCAAAAGCCTGGATTTTTGTCCCCTGTGGAGGTCTAGCCTGGGTCCTCAAAGCCTTCCCTTACAGAGTGAATTGTATCCTCACTATATTTTTCCCAAGAGGGATCACTTATATTTTTAAGGTGAGGATTATGCTGTCTCCTAGGAAAATGCAATCTGAAGTCACTTTTATGAAATAAAAGCTGCCATGAAGACTTACTATTTTCTATGATTTTTCTCAGTCAAAGGAAACCCATCTATGTAAATGTCGAAATCAATAGAATTTCCATATTAGTTCTAACACAACTTAAAAACTCATATACAGCTGCTATCATGTGTAGCATTAGAATGTTCTCAGAATTAGTCCCAGAGAGGGAATTAGAGAACTATACATATTTTCACCTGTAAGCACTGTTGAAGACTAAACCCATGAAATTTCTTTATCATTAGCTTACTGTCACTCTCATGTACACAATTGCTCACAGCTGCTCAGGACCGCAGCTCGATGCCAGCTGGGTCAGCTTGCTTGTAGCATGTCCTCATGCCACACAGGTGTCTGCCATGGAAGATACTGCAGTACCTCACGCTCATGTTAAAATAATTTCTGTGATGTTTTTATTCACTGATAAAAAGGTTTTATACCACTTAAATCCTCTTTGGCTGTGTAAATAATAAGAGCTAAATTTCTTAGAGCAAATATCCCATTTCAGACAATGCCTGTTTTGGTATGATAAGCTTTTGAATTTGTATAATTATTCAGTGATTAATTATGATAAAATTATGTAGTCTTTTATTATGTTTGGTAGAACATTAACATCCTGATGTAAAATGGAACTGCAGGTTATGTTTACATACATCATCTGTGTGTTGCAACAGATAACTCTGCAAAAAAGCACATTTTTCATATACAACTATGGGACACTGACATATGATCAGCAAGTGTCCCATTATGCTACTGTCACGCAGTATATATTTTCCGCACATCTAAAGCAATCTGAAAGTATATTTACTTAGCTCTAGGCTCTGACTGTCCCTTCATCACACAGATCATACTGCTGTTGGTCCCCTGCCCTTGGCAACATCATATTTTTGTGCAAATGTACTGACATGATGTGGGAGATCAAACCTTTCCAAAACCTGCTTGCAGTGACACAGAGCTGAAGCTATCCACGGCTAGTGTCCTGAAAAGAACAGGTACTACAAAAAAATCCATCATGGGAGCACTTAACTTCAGAAACTAGAACTAGATAAGGCTGAGGAAGCTGGTTAGAAGAATATTAAGACGCAGTAGTTAAATGGGTAAAATACTCCCAAGACATTTAGGTTTATGTTTTCTTTTACAATATATGTATTACAACTATTAAAAAAACCACTATGGAAGGGATTCCATTCCCCTGTTCTTTAACATCAGTGTGTTTAAACAGAAGAATCAGTGAAACTTACAAAAGAAAAAGCAACATCTGAACAGGGAAAGCTGAAAGTAAGCCACAGTTTGGCTGGCAGATATGTTTTGAAACTGAAAAAGGAAAACTAAAGGCAATTGCCAGTGGTCTACCAGAATGATGATGGGGTGATAGATGACCAGTTTTTAGAAAAGGTAAGGTAAAGTGACAGCAATAGAGGGAAAATGGCTTGCAGCTGTGCTAACATCTGGGGGTTTTTATCCAAAGACTGAAGAAATCAAAATATATGATTGCTAAACTAATTGTTGCACATGTTGTGTCATTTCAGCTAGCCTTGGTGCTGAAAGGATGGAATGTGCCACATTTGACGATCTTTAAAGAGGGGGCTCAGGAGAAGTCCACAAATTACAGACCAGTAAAGTTGATGATGCAGATGAGCAAAATGACAGCAGGCAAAGCCAAGAGGGCCAGCAGTGGACAGAGGAACACACACTGTGAAGAGGAACGACTCAGCGTGTCTCATACTGTGGAGAGGGATGTCTGCCCATTCATGCCAGCTCTCTCTCAGTGTATAATTATGTTATTTTTACATATCCCATTCTATGTCTCACTGTTGGTAAAATTCATCTGCTTCTGGTTCTTGATTGCAACTAATGTCATTCACATTTTGACAGTTCTGATGGGCTATTCATATTCTCCCTATTCCCTCTAGGTGTAAATGACACAAATCCAGATGATAAATTCATTTTCCCTCTTTGAGAAAATAAATACATTCTCTTGCACCCAAGAGACCACAGCTGCATCTTTTTCATTCTAATAATTCAAAAATTTTCTGCGTTCTTCAGCCAAGGCAAAACCAATTCTTTCTGAGCTTAAAATGCTCTAACTAGCTAATTTAGGAACTTTTGGTGTTCTACAGCATTTTGCAGTTGCCCTCAGAGAGCAGCCGAAATGCAAACTTTTATTTTAGGATGGGAAATTTATGCATCTATAAACAATGACATTCAAAATGATAGTTTAGACACATTGGAGAGAAATAGTAGTTAGTGGAATGCAATCACACATTTGTTTTAGTCAGAAAAAAAAGAACCATAAACTATAGAAAACAGGAAGTAATTCAAATGATTTTTTAGTATGTATAAAATTCTTCTGAAAGCAAAAACCTCTTTTCAACATAAAAACAAACAAAAAAAATTCGAGATCTTTTTTGGTATTTAAAATTTTAGACTACCAGTCTTCTGACTCAAGACTTTCACAGAAAGTTTCTTTTCTCCTAAAGGAAAGTACTTTGTCTTGAAATTGTTGAGCATTTTAATTATGTCTGGGATTCTTGCTGTAATTTATTTCCATCTATTTAGTGAAAATACTAACATCTTCACAAATAAAATTTACATGGAGATTTTCTGAGTCACTTCCCACTTGTTTTTCACATATATTATTACTGTCATCTCAACAGGAAAATAAGAATAAAAAGCTTATTTTTTATAATGCTTATGTAAATATGTTTTGCATTTCTGGTGTTTAATTCTTTATTCAGATGATGAATAGTATCCATTCCTATCTTTGTGAATCTTGAAATGAAAAGATTTTGAAAAAGCAGACAGGTGGTGAGATACTGTCACTTCTTGGCTTTGAATTTATCTAAATATCCCAAGCCTTGTTTTATTTTCTATATAAGAAATTAGTATGATTTACTTCTTTTAACTTCAAGAGAATAGAATGTCACAACACAGCATTTCTATTCATAGTGTACAGGATGTATGTACCAAAACTGCTAGAGACGGTGAAATCAATGTAGGAGCGGAATAGAATGCAAAAAAAAAAAGAAAAAACATTTTTTTATGTAGATATATGCTTTTATATATATATCTGTCTTGATTCTGAGATGGCTCCCAGAGTTTTATGTTTTGAAGAATTCTGCATACATCCTGCAGAACTCTTGCACCGCCAGTCTGAATTGTTTGGAATGGTCAGCGAGCTGCCTCTGTAATCCTATTTTGTCAGCCCTGTGCCTAAGCTTGGTGATCTTGGCCCTTTTTTCCAGCACAGAAGTCTACTGTGAAGGAAAATAGGGGACACAGCTTCCCTGAGTCCAGTTTTACTGTGCCACAAGCAGTAAGGCATTTCTCAGCCTGACTGCAGAAACAGTGCTTATATTCCAAAAGGAGAGGAATTGCAAGTTCTTTGTTTTGAAAGTATCTTCCGGAGTAAAGAAAGAAGGGAAGCTTGCCACAAATAACTGCATGGAATTAAATTCATCTGCTACAGAAGGACAGAGAATTTAGCAACACCTTCTGAGGTTTCAATAAATGACAAGCAGTACCAAACTTGATGCCATAATATCAAGTTGTAGCAGCAGGAAAAATGGTATAGAATCAGTAATATACCAAATTAAGTACATCAAATTAAATGTGACCTCTCATCTCAAAATAAACTCTCATTATCTAATTATTGATGATAATATTGAAAAAGACTTAGGCTGCAGGGAAAGACATTTTTAGCATCAGTAAATACATTCCTTCTGCAAAGACAGGAATAGAGCAGTTCTGTGTACCAGACCCCAGCCAGAGAATGCCTCTGCTCCCAAAACCATGATGAGGCCAAAGGGCTACAATCATGCAGCTGAGAGCAGAATGGTGTTCAAGCACTGAAACACTGTGAAAGATATTGAAATAAATAATAATAATAATAATAATAATAATTAATAATACATTGAAAGGAAACAGATTGATCTGACTTGCAAAGCATAAGCATATATGGCAGTGTGTGTACTTCACTGAAACTAAGCAGAGCTATCAAGGTGTCTTGGGGTGACTTTATGATGGGTATCCCCTATCACTGCTCTATGTCAAAAATCAATCTTCTGCCTTTCTGTGCCTTTAAACTGAGCCTGAGAGGGGGAAGAGAAAAAAAAAACTGAGGGAACTTTTCAAAACAGTTGTTCAAGGACACAGATACACACTCCTCTGCCGCCTTCTGCTGTGGTAGCAAGAGCAGAGGAAGCACCCTTCTTGCTTTTCAGCCAGCTTTCGGCTCCTTTTCTCTGGAGGGAGATGGAGAGTTGAACTTTGTTTTCCTGGGACTTCAGTTTTTCCCTTCTTCTCTTCTGGACTGTTTCAACATCAGAACACACTGGGAGAATTTTCCACCGAGGCCCCGGAGGTAGGCTCACACCGACCCAGCTCCAAGGAGGAGGAGAGAGACCACACCTACAGAAGGGCTCTGAAATCTTCCCAGGTTTCTCTCCACAGTGAGAGGTTTTATTATTTAGCATTATTATCCTTTTCCTGTGTTAAGTAAATAGTTTTTTTATCTCTTTCACTTTCCTCCAAGGAAATTTTTTTTTCCTGAACCTGGTGGGGGAGGGGTGGTTGTAACCAGCCTTCTATCAGAGGATATTTTCCTCCAAATTTGTCCAAACTGGCACACAAGGATAAAGTCTGGAGATTTGTCTCAATGGATGAGATAGATGTTATATAAGCAACATAAACTGTAAAACTGAAGGAAGGATTGACACATTTTTTGGACGCAAGATCTATTTAGGGGCTCAATGATCAATAAATGCCTTTCCTGTGTGATGTTAGTTACATCTTATTGAGCCTTCAAAAATTGTTTTTGTGAAATCTTTCTCAAAGTCATCATGGGAGGCAACTGCTTTTATAACAGGAGTTTCTGCAAGGCAGATGCACCTGACAATAGTTTCTGTTAGTTCTCAAACAGCTTTCATTTTGAGTACTTCTATATATGAACACAGTGTTCTAAGTTCCCATTTGTGTAAATGATGAAGGAAATTTTTGTTTCAGAATGTTTCATACAAGCTTTCCTAGGTAAAAGTTATCAGAGACATTTCAAACCAATTAAAAATCAGCCTCAATGTATTCTGTTTTAAAATGTCCCCAGGGACCTTTTCAGTCACTGCTTTTAACACTAGTTGCCCTGCTCTGTAGTCTGAAGTCTGCTTCTCTGTAGCTCACTCTTCCTAATAAACATATTCGTTTTCAAAATTGGATTAGCCTGAAAAGATGCAGGTTTTCCTTGGGGACCAAGGAGAATTTTTCTGCAGAGTGTAAAGCACATTGCCTAAACTGTTTCAGAGCTAAAGATCATTAAAAATAAATTACTCGTTTTTAATATTTTAAGAGCCATTGCTATAAAGATTAGAGGTAGCTATCCGGCTTGTTACAACTTGGGAAATCACCACTAAAAAGGAGAAATAGAAATAACTGGAAGCAAATGAGAACTTGTTTATAGTTTATGAAAGATTAGTTGGACACACATAAGTTAACGTGTCATTTGCATAACACGTTAATAAGTATTTTGTATGGGGTTTTTTCTACTTGTCCTTTGAGGGTTTTTTCCTTTGTTTGTTTTTAATAGAGAAAAATGGGAAAAACCCAGGAGTTACTTTTTGGTGCAGTTGAACAAAAATCTATTTGTCCTGGTGAGGTCAATTGATGAGGAAGAATGGGAGGAAAGCATTTTCACTTCAGAAGTGATCCTCCATCACTGCTTCATTCCACACAGGGTCATAACTAACTTGTGAAAATAACAGAAATATTCACACGAGTCATAAACCTTCCCTTGGTCATTCCCTGCCCATGCCTGCCCACCTGGGTAATTTCCCAAGAAGCTAATGGTACCCATCTCCAAATTATTTGGGAGAAATGAATTGACTCAGCCCTCCTTGGGATAGTATTGACTAGTGAGCATCACCTGCTTGAAAAAACTTGAGAAATGCACAAAAAAGGTCATCACTTCCTCCTTCATCTTTCTCTCAGTCAAGGCATGGGTAAGAGCATGTCAGGAATCTGCAGGAGGCACCAGTCCTGCTGGGCAGAAATATCTCAGCCTGCCACAGCCTGACTCTACAGCTTGGACTGGGCAGGCAGCTGTGGGAGACACACCTTGCCAGCCCATATATGTTGGAGCAGCTGCAAGGAGGAAAATGTTTGCTTGGTTTGCAACTGGATTGTTTTCCAAGGAAGCAAGTCTTGTCAGGAAAATACAGAGAGATGTAGAGAGACAAATAAGGGATCAAAATTCTTCCTCGCTTTCTTGCCTACCCTTGGATGGAAATAAAATTGCAGATAGTCCGTTTTGTTCCTTTACGCGTTTGAAGATAGTAACCAAGCTGCAAATAGTGAGCTGAATGACAAAACTTCTGACCCTCTAACCCTTTTTCCCACAGTCTTACACGAGCTCATTGCCTTTGAACAGTTTGTGGTGAGAAGGTCCAACTTCTGGCCTTTAAAAACACCAATGGTAGTCTCCCAAAAATAAAAATACTCATTTTCCACTTTAATTGCACTTCAGAGGCTCTATTACCTTCCTTCAAAGAATACATTGGAAATTTATAAATCAGACTTTTGCTGACTACTTTTCTGGTGTAAACCTTGTTTCTCAATGAGAAAACAAACACAAAGGAAAGATCTGAAGGCTATTTTCTTTTTTTTTAGAGGCACAATGTGATTCTTAGACTCATAGTCTACGTAGAATTAGAAGTCACAGAATTTAAATCACAGCAGTGGTCCTCATGAATGCTGTGTAAGCTTGTGCTCTAGTATGAATGAAGAACCAGATTCCCTTACATCAGAAAATGTAGCCAGCTAGACTGATAGGACAAATTTCCTCACTACCTGTGGAAGAAAGGATCATTTTGTGGCAATTGTGAGATTTAAGACTCTAAACAACATCTGCTGACAGCTAGAAGATGCACACAGCTGCTCAACTCTGCCTCATTCTCTCCTTATCTGCACTGATAACAAGAATTCAAATATTCAGCTTCCTGACATTACAGCTGAGCATCTCTAATACATCAAAAACAGGCACTTAGGCTCCCAGCTTTCTTTATAGCTTGGCCTTATCCATCAAAGAAAGCCCTTCTAAGCTCATGCCAAATTGACTGGTATATCTGTTTTTTTCTTTTCTTCTCTGTCCAATGCTCTCCCCCTCTCAGAATAAAAAATGTGAGAGCAATATGAAAAAGGTGGCCCTAGCACCTTTCTTTCAAATATGATATTGTTTTCTTTTTTCAAATTGGAAGGTTTGCAATGCAAGTGACCAACAGCTGGATGTATGTTTTTTCCTCAAAATTTGAGTTTGTTAAGCTTACTTGAGGTAAGAGAAGGAGAAATTCAAGTGCAGGTGTATAACTGCTGCATATAGAAACCCATATATATTGGGAAATGTACAGTTGTACAAAACACAGTACAAAACCTGTTAATGGGCAAAATATTTTTGCAAGTTTATGTCTTTTCTAGCTGTAGGCATCCAGTTTACTTTATGAAAGAGAATCTTCAGTTTGCACTATAGGTCTAGGTTAGTGATTAGTAGAAAATTGTTATTTCACATGCCACTTGATATTAATGATTATAGTATTTTTTTAATGACTAGTCTATTTTTTCCCATGTTCCCTTGACAGCAATTATCACATTGTTTTAGGAATTGTGATTAAGGATGGTAATTTCAAAGGGTGTAATTTACTTCTGATTACTATATTGTGTCACATGAATAACTATACTTCATTATGGTGTACACTACTGTGGCAAAAAAGAACTAAAGAGTGCCTTGCCTGAGGCATGATGGAGGGGAAGAAAATTAAATGCTAACATGAAGGAAAGCTTCTGTTTAAACATACAGTTGGTTTCTTGGAATACAGCACTCTCAGATGGTCACTGCATAGTGAAGATTAAGACAAACTGAAGAGAGTGTGGAATTATGCATCCTCATAAATATTTTCTTTTAATCCTCAAAAATTATTCAAATCCTAAGAGAATGGCTGTTGCTAAAGTTGCCTATCTACAGAAGTAACCAGGGTAATATATGTTTATTTATGTAAAGTAACACAGGCAGTACTATTTGATGACAGTGAACTGTTACAGCCTTGTGTAAGTCACCTGAGTTGCTCTTACATGTTTCTTTCTATTTCCTATCATGAAGTATCTTAGCATCCTAGGCTAAGAAGAACTACATTGCTTTATACCCTCCTATATTATTTAGGCTATGTTACAGATGGCTACATTATTTACTCCATTATCCTAAAACATGAAGTACAAAAATTAAGAGGTTCCTGAAACAGCTATTTCACTTGTACAACCCAGTCTCTTGAGCAAAAAGTTTTTTAGACTTCTGCCAGTCATGTATGCAGAATTTTTTGTCATAATATTTATGCCAGCTGTGAATAAGAAGGAGCAAACTTGGAACCCTGTCACCTCTCTCTCTTCCAGCTGCATACTGGAACAGTAAAAAACAACTCAAAATATTACAGATGTTCTACAGCCTTGGGGAACAGCATATTGACCCTTTCTGTTCAAGCAGTGGAACAGTTAAAACAGTACTGACACACTTCTTTTGTTAATATGGGAGCACTTCCTTTGTTGGTACTGGAGCAGGCTGCCATAAAAGTGTCACCTGATCTAGCAAGGCACCCATTATCTCAGGACATTTTGTACATATAACTTTCAGTGGATTACTTCAGCACTAGAGCAAAATTAAAAAGATAACTTGGATCTTACTGCTTTCCAAAAAAATTCAAAAGCATCCTTTCCACCAAGCCCAATCCTTCAAGCTGCTAATACTGATGAGCTGTTGGCTAAGAATGTCTAAGATGAAAAATCAAATTCCAGTGAAGGTCACAGACAAAGCTGCTAGATCTTTTGAAACATTAAGAGGTAATGAAGTAATACACTGAAGAGTAAAATAATCAATAGGGCCAAAAACTTATGTTTAGCTTTTCCTTTCTAGACTCATACATCTCTTTGACATGCAGTTGTGTATGTGGCCACATTATGAAATATTGTATCTCCCCAAAAGGCCCTTCAGCAGGCAAAACTGCTAACCTTCGTGCAAAGACAGCAAGAAGTACCACCATATCACTTGAGGGCCTTTGAAAACTCAAGCACCACAAACATTTTACTTGCTCTGTGTTGAAGTTAGAATTAAACAAACGTCCTGTGGATGGGAACAAAGGAACCACCTATTTTTTTCTGTTTCAAGTTCAAGATGGAGATAAAATCAGATGTCTAAGTAATGGATTCCCATAATCACCAGAACATAAAATAATGTCAGGGCAACCTGGCAATGAGAAGAGACTCAGTCTTGCTTATTTCTTAAAAATTTTCCACTTCAAGTTTCCCATCATACAGTTCAGCCATTTATCAGTGAAGAAAAATTGTGGAGAAAGACAAAGTCTCAAAGAAGAGATGTAGAAAAATATGAGAGATTGATTAACTAGCCTGAAAAGCATTGACAGTGGCTGAAGGAAAAGGGTGAATCATAAACTTAAAATTCCGTATTTGTTTTGTGAGGTACTGCCAAACAGTTTGACATACAAGCAAAGCAGCTGCTGACAAACCACTTTATAGAAATTCCCTTTCCTAATATAATTGTGGGATGGGATCTCAGTAAAGTCTGTAGAGTACAATTATGGTGTGTATGCAGGATATATATATATGGAGGTTATTTTCTTAGTACTAGAACTTTCTAACCAGAGGCCTTGACCAGTCCAGCAATATCACTTTTAAATTTGACCAAATTAGTCTACAGCTGGTGCTAAGCTATGTCCTTTGGTTTAGCATTTTATTTGTTTGATATTTTTCATGGAAGATTGAGATTGCTGAATCAGGGCTTTTCTGCTTTTTCCTTCTTTTATAGAAAAACATCTGGTTCCTAATGATTAAAGCTCAGCAAATGGAAAAGGCTGGGCACTTTGGACGGCATTTTTTTCAAGAATAGTACATTGAAATTCATGCTCACATTCAAGCTCCCATTACATTTCATAAAGATCTAGGGTTCAGTTCAGATGCCTAGATGTGGACCTCTAATACTCTTTGAGTTACACTATGATATCCAAAATACCCACTCAAGAGTTGCATGTATGAATAGAGCTAATGGAGTTTAGCAAGCAGTTCATGTTTCCCTAAAGCTGATACCTAAGACTGAGGTTAGTTGTTTAAATAAAGACACAAAGTGCCATTCCAAAAGACCCAGGTCATGCCTCCAAACCTTCAGTCAGCTATGCAGAGGCACTCTGGTCTTTCATAGTTTCCACATTATATCTGACTACGTGAATGCCTTGGGAACTCCAGGATAACTCAAAAACACACAGCACCTCTGTCAGGGCAACTGTCTTGAATGCAAGATTCCCATTGACTACAGTGGGAGCATAGATAGCTGCCTTGCATGTAGACCCCCAAAGAACAAAGACCTTTTTAAGATGTCATAGTCACAAACGGATTCCCATCCCAAGCTGTGAGTGGAAAAATCCTTAACTCACATAAGTCCAAGGTTCCTGAAGCACAGTACTGGTGGTGTGGTCACACTTTCCTCAAATTTGGTTTCCTCTTTTCCTCTTGCTTTGTTATCTGGAACAGAAGAGAGTTGTTAAGTGGTGTTCTCAGCACTATTTTTCAGTTAAGCTCAAAAGTGGTTTTGGTTTTTTTGCTGACTTATCCAAACTGGATATTTAAGAAATGGCAATATTATTTGCTTGGTGTCGCTCAAACTTAGCCTTCGGATGATTTCTGGAATAGCTTTAACTGAAGTATGTGTTGGCTTTTTTTTTTTTCCTTTTTCTTTTTTTTTTTTTTTTTGCTAATAAATAAAAAATTGTGAGAATCCTAGATTTACTCTTCTGCAGTAAGAAAATCTGTCTTTAGAAGACTTGTCAGTGTCCAGACAACAGCCATTTGTGTCCAAGCAACAGCCTCACTCGTTCTGCTCTTCGACCTCTTCCTCTTAACTGACTGGAAATGTTCAAACGATGACAAATAGAAACATTGTAAACTCTCTGAAAAAGGTTGGCATCGGTGAGGATGAAGCTCACAATGTGAAGGTCACAGAGCAGCTGAGACTAAACATACCTCAGGCAGTAATTCTGGCTCTCAGAGGGCTCTCTTCAACCATGGCATTAACAAGACAGCTGCAAAAAAAATCTTATCTCCAGCAATAAATGATAACACAAATACTTAGGGGACATCTTTTCCATGATGGCTGTTGGCAGAGGCTTCAGTACCCTAAGTGCCCTAATCCAGTGCCTGCTACTGCAGCTCTCTATGGTGAAGATCTACGTGACTTGCAGTCTCAGTAATAGTTCATGTCTCTTACACTATTCAGATGAAATATCAAGGCTTCAAGTACATTGCAGGGGTTTTCTTTGTGGATTTCTCACCCTTCCTGGCTATTTTTTTTTTTTTTTGCTTGAATAATAGGGAATCAAGTTTTTAGGATGATGCTGTATCAATGACTCTTCTAGTCTTAAAGTCACCAATCCCGTCCATCTCAATCCACTTCAAATTGCAATTTAGGATGGTTTGGAACTGTTAAGCAGCTGCTCAGTCCTATTTAATGTTATGCTAAACATTCCAGGAGCACACAGACAAGGATTTAACAGATGGAGCACCATTAGAAAGATTATGGTACAACAAGCATGTCTAGTACACAGGGTAGTCATGGGATAGCAGCACTCTAAGCCAGCTGGTCATCTGGTCTCTTCCCCACTCTAGGAAAACACAAGATTGCTAGCAAGTGTTTAGCTTCTTCCTATAAACCCTTCTTTCCTTCTTCACCATTTTCATTCTTTGTACTTCTACTTCTCTCCAGATGAAATTACTTTCATATCAGCTACATTTCAAAAATCTTGAGTTCTGCTCCTTCTGAATCACATATTCAGGGAAAGGAAAAAAATGTCTAGTAGCAGAGTTATCATTTGAGCAAAGTTCCTCTTGTACAAACCAACTTAATGGGAAAGTAAAGCTTAACTTTGGAAATCCACCAGTGGAAATGAACGCATTAAGAAACAGGCCTGGAATTAGTATAATTCACATTATACATCTAAACATTTCTCTGTATTTCCACACATGAAGAGTGGCAAGTCCCAAGGAATTTAATGGCATGTGCTTTGAATGGTTTGCATTTGTTATTTTTTCCTTCAGGTTCTGCTATGTGTCCTTAAAAACAAAAGACTACAGTTACCGCATTTTTTACAGTTCAGATAAGGGCTGTGGCTAATTAACATGTTGTCTTAGTAATATTTTTAATTTATTTGTTTATTTTATTTTATGTTGTTTTATTTTATTTTATGGTTTCAGTCAAATTATGGCAGAGAAAAAGCATCATATATAATGTTTATTAACTGTTAAAATATACAGTTGATGAATGACTTACTCATGCTACCCAATGGATGCCTAAAAATAAAAACATGCAGAATGCAAAATGCTGCATGAACTATTTGCAAACAGAAAAAAAGGGAATTCTGCCAGCCCCAGATGTTAGAAGATAATACCATTTAATTTGGCATTGATGAAGCACACTTCATTTAAGATACTCCTATTTATAGAAATGGAGTGACTTATCATAGGATCATAGAGTATGTATTTTCAAATATAGAGTACATGAAAATTCTCATCTCTATCATTGTGCTGTTTTTTAGAATTTAAATAATTTGGCACAATCTGACCATCAATACTATTCTTGTAATTCACCAAATGTGTCATTTTCCTTTTGGGCTTCTATAAAAAACCAAATACTTGTAGGTACTTTTTCTCAGGAGAGATTTATTTTCTAATTAAAAAAAAAAAAAAAAGCTGTCCACAATTACCTCCTCTGTGTTTCTGGAGTCACTACAAGACCTTAAAAAGGATTTGTTCATAATGCTTAGTATTTAACCAGAGGATATCTCTTTTCCAACAAATTTCTTCCTTTACTCAAAGACATAAAAGTCTTTGGTTTGATTACAGTGAATCCTGAAGCTGGCTTTCCATCATAGAGTATATCCCACCTATTGTATAAGAACTGCACAAAAAGTCTTTCAAAAGAAATAGAGGCAAAGGAAAGGAAGAAGCTGTTTCTGAGAAGGTAATTTGTCAATTGAAAACAGAAAGGAGCCATAATATAAAAGTGTTTGTAATAACCTGCAAACCTGCTGCAAAATATCTGTCCTTTCTCCTCCAGAATATCTCAAGCAAAAGTAAATTATTATTTTATCTAATAATGCCAAATCAGCCTTGGAATTTTGTACTTGTAACAGTGCTCTTCGGACATATAAAACAGGTGAGGCTTGCAGGGAGAAGTAGTGGGAAGTATCTCTTATGGAAACTGAGAGAATAATTTGTGAAGTTGAACAAGGGTTTTATCATTCAGAAAGCAGATAAGAGGATAAACTGCCCTAACAGAGACTTGCTTCTCCTTCTATAGTGTGTCATTCTCCTGATGTGATTGGATGATTGGTGGTTTTTCTGCTCAGATTTAGCACCATAGACAATTAAAATCAGAAATTTTAGACCTCAGAAAAGGTTTTGAAGTTCTTATTTTTCACTAATTGGAGCTGGTTCAAGGAAGTAGGGTTGCTACAGCAATACAAAAAAAAATCTCTTTGAGTTAATGTACCTTTAATTAATACACAGTGACCCAAAGGGAAAGAGGAAATCTATAAATACTGAAATTCCACATCACGCTACCTTTAAGTGACTAAACAAGATGTATGAAGGAATAAAGGTCTTTGTAAGCCATATTACTAAGAGTTGTTTCCTGGGCTCTGTCACAAAAGGGTGCTGCTTACCTCAAGAAATCCTGTGACTAAGAAAGTAAACTGGATTCTGGATTCCAACATGCAGAAATATTTTTACCCCACAACTAGATCAAGAAATGTCAATGGGCAACAACAACAGCAGAATAAATTAGAACAAACAACAAAAACTAGGTGGTAATTCACTCTATAACCTCTTTCTCTCTAGCAGAGAACTGCAAGAGGAGTTACTTTTTCTATCAAAGCATAAATCACTTTTGAAGTCTGCCCTGCTCAGCCTTTTCAGTTCCTGGCTCCCTTCCATTTCTCTAAAGGATCCAGGAACATCTAAAACTTTTCAGAAAATACCAAAGGCCATCCTATAAGGAACCGCCTTAAGAACAGTTTGATGAAATTTTTATATATGTTTAATATTTTTACATATCCCTCCCCCTTTTGTTAGTACAGTCACAAGTAGGGGAAATAAGGGATTATGTACAATGTAGCTCTTTATTTTTCTTGGAATAATTATTGACCCATCATCTGAAGAGTTATGACACCTTAATGTAACCGGTCACAGTTTAAGAAGAGCTGGTTCAGTCACACAGAAAACTCCCACTTCCACTGACTTGGCCTACTGGTGCATCACCACTTTAACTTTTATTTGCTACAGTCAGAATCAGAAGGTCTCACAGGCAAGACACTGTGCTTGCATGAGGCTCATCCTTTAGCTTTATGCTTGATCTTTATTGTCGACAAACAACCAAGTCACAGCCTCCCCTTGCGCAATGCAGTTAACATATCACACCCATTGTATCTTCCAGCCGTCATACCACTCATGTTAGTATGGAGGTATCGTATGAATTAAAAAGGACTTCAGCCTTATTAAGGGGAATTCTTAATATTCACTTATTCACTTAATACTAACCAAGATTATGCAATCAATGTATTGAACCCATACAATAGTTTAAAATTTAGTATGCAAGAGGTTGATCTGAAATTGTAAGTCAGATCCAGTTTAAAAACACCACAATATTTTTGTTCTGTTTGAAACAGAAAACTCTTCTGCTTGACTATTCCATTTAGACCAGGAGATATCAAGGAATTATTAATTTTTACTTACATCCATTTTCTATAATAAGGTACTAATAACATGGAGTTGGTAAAATCTTCACCCACAGAATTTTGGGAAGGTGCTTGCTGCTGTGGGTAAGCAATGTAAGATGCAGCCCTCCTGAACTGGTAAATTTACAAGTGTGGATGTTTTTACAAAAATGAAAGACAGTGGAGAATGAGAATCGCACATATCTCCAAGGCCATGAAATACCACAGCTTCATAATTCTCCTCCTGATATGCAATTGTAATAAAGCAACTTCTTTCATCCCATCTCAGCAAGCACAGAAAAAGGAATCTCTTTTTTAAAAACTTTTCTTTCAGATTTTCTGTCAGAAATATCTCTCATGTGAAGGACATATTTCTTGAGGTTTTATCTTCATCAGCTGATCTTACTTGCATTTTCAGTTGGCATTTTCAGTTGGCTATGTAGAATGAATATATTACTGTTAAGAAAGAAGTTTCCATCTTTACTTCAAGAAAAAATTTCTCTCGATACAATGTCTTTATAGTTTTGCCATCAGATTGTTTCATTCAGTTTCTGCAAGATCAGTCAAGCTTTATGGACTTAGGTTAAAAAGGGTGACAAAAATGAATACAAAAATTTTGAAGTGAAATTTCCATTAAGACCCCTAGAATTTCCTGTTTCAAGATAATGATCTTAGATGAATATCTCCTTTCTAAAACAAATATCATTTTCACAATACATTTGTCAGTGACCATAAAAAATGAAAAGAAAGCAAGAAATGGACAGTTAAAGAACAAATCTGCCACTAAACACTACTATGAAAAAATTAATTTTAAATCCAGCTGAAAATAAGCACTATTAGCCCAAAACCCATCAGCAATGAAAGGTGATACATGAAATCTCTCCCACTGAATGCCAATATTTTTACTGATTTCAAGTCCTGAATAAGAAATTTAAAAAACCAATCAAACACTGTATTGGTCAGCCATTTTTGAGTGACACCCCAGATTTTGTTCAAATCCAAACCCCAGGAGACTATATTTATGGTCCCTGCCAACTCAGAAACACCCCAGGTGGGGAAAGCAAGCATAACATTAAGGAGACCTTCTAGAGGAAATATTTGGATGGTATTGCCATAGCTTATTGCCAGGAGTCAAAAAAATCCATAGAAATGTTGATACTATCATTTAGAAACACTTACTTGACAGGTTTTCCACTTGTGAGATCACTTGTGATCACTTGTACTTGCATAGATAGCACTCCATGTCCAGTTCTACAAGCTGAGGCTCCTTAAATGGATTTGTCTTTCATTGCTCCATGCACAAGTGTTGCCCCTTTAACTATGTGCCAGAATTTGGAGGTTTTGTAGCAGAAAGGAGAAATCTGCAACAAAAAGCCCCACATTTAAGTTTCCATTTAAATGGAGCCCAGTATGTGCTGTGCAGACTGCACACGGCCAATGCCCTCTCTGACAGCTAACAAACCCAAAACGATGCCCAGATCCTGGGAACCATCCCATTGCAGACACTGCCCTTCACATCTGGAGTAGGCAGCAAGCAGTCAAGAGTGATGCCATGCAAGACTTCTTCTTCATTCAAGGCAAAATGTAACATACAGCTTCTCAAAGCACATGACAGAAATCTAACAACGCAGGGTGGTTTTTTTAAACAGCTCTACTGGGGTACTCCTCTTGTTCCCACTAGGTAGCTTGAAAGAAGGGAGAAGAGCAAACACTTAGGGATTGCCAAGGACTTCAGTCAATGATAACAATAAAAGAGCATGAATCGTGTCTTTTTAGCAAGTTCATATAAACTTTTTCCTGTTGGTTTGAAACTCTTCCACACTAAATAATTGACTTAAAAGAAAAAAAAGGTGGAGAAACATAGCTGCCTTATGAGGCATCAGTAAGAGATCGTTCCAAGGCAATGGATGATGTTGCTTGACAGTGCCACCTTAACAATAAATCTATAGGGAAGTAGCCATCACTCCAATTTGGAGTTACATTTGTAAATGAATGATAGATTTTGAGCTCTCCCAAATTCTTCGTGAGTTATTGAGTCTAGTGCCAGTTCCTATTTTTCTGTCTTGCCCACAGAAGTAAAGTTCAGTTTAAAAGAAAGTGTGATCTGAAGAAAGTTGCTATTACTAGATGTGTGAAGCAGTTTTCAAATGACTTTGTTATGCCAGTCGCTAACAGAAATTACCAGCAATAATTTACAGTAATGATGAAGAATGTGCTGTAACTGGTGGATTGAGTCTGCACCAGTTCTTCACTATCTCATCCACAGTCCCAACAGTGGATGCAGAGGCAGCTGTGCCAGTGAGGAAAGTGGAATTCACTGTATGGGCCATTCACAGTGGGTAAGTGATACAAGATTCTGGAGCCAACTGCAACAGAAATCAACCCCAGAGTTCCTCCAGCTGACCAAAGGTTAAATCAAGAATCTGTGAACACAAATTTTACTTACAGCACTTTGTTCTTGATTGTATGCATGATGAGAAAATATACCTCAGATTCACTCATGAGTTTGGTATAAACATAATCAGATAATCAAAGTTCTATGGATTGAAAGGAGGAAATGACCTTTGCATTCAGGAACTCTGTTTTATCTATCTCTGCACACAAATAACTGCATGCTAAGAATATGAGAAATATACCAAAGGAATTATTATTTTCCAGCAGAAATATGTTTCTTATTGTTGAGTGACTAATTGATTTTTCTGTTTCTCTGCAGCATAATACAATTATTGGAAATTGCAAAGCAATATCAAAGACTCAGCATGAAATGGTTAGAGGACAAGAAATAAAAGTCAGGAAAAGAATAACTGCTTGAGGCATAGATCATCTGTTGTGCTGTAGAAGTAGTTCTAACTACATTAACTTTGTTGTACACCTAAAACTTCTAATTGCAATTAAGGCCAGTGTGTGTTTCCTTGAACTTAGGTGAATTCAGAGCACTGTCAAAGAAATTTAAAAAAAAAGAGGATGTGAGAAGACAGAAAGCTCACAGTTCTACTAAGAAATGTTTTTCCAGTTTCTGTTATCTGTTTTCCATGGTCATTTTTCACACTAGAGTGGAAATGCTGTCGTGATAGACAACACCTGCTCCCCTGGGCAGTCATCCTTGGGTGGTTTCTGCTGTGGTCCTCTTCTGCCAAACACCTACTGTTTAACTCAGTGCTGCTCTGCACTTCACTAGCCATTTATGTCTGTGCAGTCTGGCTGGAAACTACTAAAAATACCATGAGGGAATGAATGCAGGATTATCATCTGGTAGTGATTTGCTTACCTTTGTGCCTGATGTAGCTCATGGAGGAGAGGGAAGAAAGGGGCTGTGGCAGTGCCCTGTCAATTTTTTGGATTCTGCTACTGCTGTTATCCATCCGTGCACTTTACAGAAATGAAGATGACTATGCAAAACACACTGAACACCAGAACATAAGTCAAGAATCATAAGATAAAAGGAATTAAATATTCTGTTGGGAAATATTGAGATATTAGATTACTCACACTGGAATACAGTTTCTGTGTTTGACATACCTGTCTGTTGATATTCAGACTTACTGCCTTCGGCAAGAGAAATAACAAAAAATACAAGTATACTTTGTGAAACAAAATGAATGTTTCTGTAGGTTTGGGGTTTTGTTTTTCCCCAGTAAGCTTATATATTTGCCTTTAAGCCATTAACAACCAAGGCTTAACAAAGTGCTGTTTCTGAAGAGCCTGAAAAAGCTCACCATTATTAACACGCATGACCTTAGCAATCCTTTTGATGCCATTTCTCATTTTGTCTTCATGTTTACTTAGTAAAAAAGGGCCACATCAACAAGGCAGCCATGAAGGAGGAAGGGGTGAGACAAAGTGAGGGAGTGAGCAAAGAAAGGCAGACACTGGGAAAGTAAATCTTAGCTTTGAGAATTGCACCAGCTTATTTGCACTTGCTATCACACACAAGTCCAAAATTTATGTTGCAGAAGGAATGAGAAAAATCACCATAAAGAAAACACACCATTGGATTGCAATTCATTAAAAAGTTGTTCTTGAGTGGGTTTCAAACAGACCTTTGTAGAGTATCTCCTAAGAGTTAAAAAAATCACTCTAATCAATGAGATGTTGTTCAGTAATTTCAGCCAAAGTTGCAAAATTTAATTGTCTAAATTTTTTTCACTATAGGTAACCTCACAGAGCACTCAGCCATTCCTGATGTCAGTTGTAAGCAAAAATGTGATCAGTGCAACACAGTTTGGGCACAGGTTTGTTTGCACACCTTGCCCATCATTCCCTATGTAAAACATGTTGGTGTGCCTTGCCTGCTTGGCTTTTTGTTTGGTGATTCTGTGTGTCTCCAGCTTTAATTCATTCTTCAGAACTTAGGACTTCAAATCACTAGAGTAATTTGAGGTATATTTAAAGAGATGTTTCAATCCATTGATAAAAAATAACTGAGATAGCAGTTTCTAAGCTCTCACACAGGAGTTCCTAACCTCCCTCTGGAGCCTGCTCTGGTTGGAACTGCCACCATTGGCAGTGCTGCAGATCAAAGGTCCATATTATCAGAGTATTTTTCACTGAATACTTAATCTACTTAGCCTATACTTCTAGCTCCCTCAATGCATTGCATAAAGTCCTTTTGCGAGAATAATGTTAGAAACTTTCATTTCCACTGGCTCTTCTTTACTGATTCTTTGGGTTAAAGGCAACTCAGAAACTCACAACAGACTCTATATGAGAGTATATAAGCTCATTAGACATTAGACATTAATTAAATAAGCTACTTAGTCTGCCTTTTATTATCTTTTCTACGGAACACAATCAGTGTTTTAACTCTGCGAGCAGGAGTTCACATTAGCATATGCTCCAGTAAGTGGCTGTGTTTCCATTTCAACACAAATATTAGTAGCAGCCAAAGTTAACACAGGTTTTCACCTTTCAGTAATGTTTTCAAATACTTCAGGGTTTACTCTGGTCAAGCTTATTCTCTGAGCAGTGGAACATACTATTCTTTTTATAAAGCTTGGACTACATTCTGCGGTCATTTCAAAAGCATTTTCATTTATTCCTCATATGTTTTAAAAATATACATCTGTAAATTGTATATTCCTAACAATTTATAGACACTGGGAATGCTCTGACCAGCCTGGTTTGTTTTGTAGTCTAGACTGAGAATCAAGAAATTTTTGTAGGCTACACTGACAATGTGGAAAATTAAGCAGAGGGTTTAAAAAAATGTAAATGCCAGAATGAGTTTCATGGCTGTCCAGGAGGTTCTGCCAGTTGCAGTTGTGCATCAATAGTTTTGTATTGGATATTCTTTTGATGCTGTTTCTCAGGCATACATATTCAAGGAGTTACACATCTGGAAGGCTCTGATGGGCAAAATGTTTTCTCATAACCATTGGTCCAAAACATAGCCCCAGAGAGAAAACAGTCTTTGCTCTCTTTAAGGTCCTGACCTGGCTCCAGAATCAACTTCAAAGAGATTCACTTCTTACAGATCTGGATAAGATCATCCAAATCTCCAGAAGACTGATTGCATAAGGGTTAAAACCAATGCTCTAGTAAGATCCCAAGCCTTGAATAAAGTCTTGAGTTGGTTTTCAGGATTTTAAGTAGTAACTTACCAGCAGAAGTTTGCTTTAATCTTCTAATCATTCAGTAAAGCGTTACCTGTCATTCTTACATATCATTATTGGCTTTTGTTTGCTAACAGATTGTTTTTATAGTTTCACTTCTCAGGTGGTCTTCCAGGGAGGAGAAGCTGATTCTGAACGAGCTACTGGGATCTGCGTTCCTGGCACTGAGGTGACAGCACTATGTTCTCTGAAATAGATATGTCCCATTTGCAAGCCTTTCTCAAGCTCATCCTCTTACAGAAAAATGAAGATATCAAAAAATATCGTCTTTGAACTGATCAGTCATTGTATTGAAGTTTCCCTTTTGTTGCACTCTTAATGTTATCAATTTTATCCAAAACAAACACTTACATGTATTCATGCAAAGAAGTGAATATTCTTCTGAAGGAAGTATTAAAGGAGGCCAGAACTTTATTTTACTTCCTTCTATTTACACCTAACATAGGAGGGAACATTTACCAAAGAAATACTTTATATGTAATTCAAAATTATAATTAGTCCCAAAAGATACAGAGTTGAATATCACATAAAAAGGGGATTTTTTTTTTTTCTGGATGACTCTGACACTGACCCCTCAGTGGAGTTGCTAAAAATTAGAATACTGCAATCTTTGGAAAAGCTGGAATAGGATATTCTGTATTTTTACAGATTGTGTCTTTCTACTTGGTTAACCCAAATTAATCTGCCATTCATTGGCAGATTCTAATTAGATATAAATGCTTATTATGGGAACACTTAAAAACTCTTACTTTTTGGTTTTGGGTTTAGATCACATGTTTTGAAAGACTTACAGGTAAGAGGACTGACACAAGATGAAAAAGATGAAAAGAAAAGTGTACAGGGGAGATCAGACACTAACTTCTCCCAAAACTTAAGTCATTTGTTTGCAAAAGTACAAGGGAGAATGTGTTGGATTCTCCCATTTTGTAGATAGAGTTTATAGGTAATGACACTCCAGTAAGTTGAACCACAGAAAACATATATGTTTGCAAGGTTGTAGCACACTACTGTGAGTGACATATGCAGTGGCAACATTCGTGCACTACTCACCTTCCTTTAGATTGGATCACGCCCCTCACTGCTCTCAAAACTCCTCTTTTTCACTGGAAAATAACTGGCAAAGTTCCAAAATGAAGAAAAAATCCCTAGATCTCTAAAATAGGACAGGCCAGGGAACCATCAGAGCCCCTCTGCTACTGTTTAAAATTAATATTTCGCTCAGAGAGGAGATAAGAGTTGGAGCTTATCAACCCAGGGATAACTTGAAAGACTTTCCCTTCTTTGATCTTCACAAGAACCCATTTATGCTTCTGTGCATCAGCAGTAAATTTCCTGGAAGATCCATAGCTACTGTCATTGAAGGAGTGACTGATGTTTAAAATACAAAGTTCATCTTCATTGCTAGGTGTCACTGCAGCAAGTATACGAAACTTACGGAAACACTGCTTTACATCAGTTGGTTGCTGGGGGTGTGTTATAATATTGATTCATAATTCAGAACAGAAATATTTCCATCACTGTGTGGTAACAGCAATGTCAGTAGTCCTCAAAAGAGTAGGGAGGTTTTTTTCTCATCAGCTGCACAAGTTCAAATCATTACCTTGTATAGCAGGTCTGAAGTTTGAACTGAGAAGTATCTCAAGATACACTGCAAAAGGTGTGCTCAGCCACGTGCACGCTGTTTTTTTATCTGTTTATTTTTATATGGCATAAAATAATTAATAAAGTGAATATCAAAAGAGTAGAAAGAGAAAAAGAAAAAAATACCAAAGAAAAACCTGGGGGGTGGGAGGGGGGACAGAAGCCCAAAACAACCAAAATCAAATACATCCCAGAAGATTCAGCAGCTTATCGGAAGAATTTTTAAACTAAGTGGGTATGTGCCTGAGAAGGCATGTCCTCTCATAAATACATCTGCAATAAGAATCCCTGTTTCAATCCTACAAAAAGGAATTTTCAGAGCAAAGCAACTGTGCCATGTAGGTTATCACGATTTCTTGACTTCAGTGCAGTGATTTGTATCAGTGACAAATTGATTTCAGACAGGAGACATGCATGGTTGTTATGCCCTAAGGCTGTTATGAGAGTCAAGTTAGTTATTAAAGAATTTGAGTTTAACTAGTAGTTAAGTATTCCAAATGTCATGTGAAATACTTGTGGATAAATTTGTTCACCTGATAACTGGGTTCTATAAGCGTAACTAAGGCCAAATTCTCCAGCACTATCTCCAAAATAACAGTACATTTTACATCTGTTGGCCATCTTATGCCAAAAAAAAATAAAGTACAAACATAAAAAAGATAAAAAATTGCTGGGAAAATTTTCTTTTTTGTTTTCTTCTTTGAATTAGCTAAGACCATTAACTGTGGCTCTTCATTTCTTCTTAAATAAGTATGTGATTTCTTGGAATAACCTTACTATACCTGCTCAGTTTTGAGCCTAATAAAAATAACAGGTGTAAATTAAACCTGCTCTAATCATGATCTATCAGACAGCTGACAAGCATGAAATTAAGAGAGCAGAGCAATATGTTCACAGTTTTCAACAGATCACACTATAGGTAAATATGTTGTGAACTTTAATGAGTATTGCATGTCTCCCAGTTTTCTAAGTACCTTTTGCAATGCTGTCCTTTTACTGTGGAATCTAGAGTAAGAATAAAAACCCAAATGGCTGGGAAACGTTTTTAACTTCAATTTAGCAAGCCAAGTTTTGGAAATTTCTTGCACTGTTCACTTGGCAATTATCATTTCCAAATGAACTAACACAAAACGTGTCTTGGTCTGACATGTTTTTAGTTGATTTTACATCAGAGGAATTTCACTGAGGGAACTTATTCAATATTACTACAAGTGAGATAAGAAGCCTGTATTAGTGGACCTTAGTCAAACATCAAGAGCAGCAAAATGTCTGCACTTGGACTACAGATAAATTGTTTTCATAATGGATTTTATTAATTGAATTACTTTTCATGTCTAAACAGGATTTAACTAGGGTCATACTTGCAACTATCATCCAATTTATCAATCACCAACTGATTTAGAAGTGCAGTATTCCACAGAATCATAGAATCATGGAATGGCTTGTGTTGGAAGGGATCTTACCATCTAGCTGCAACCCCTCTGCCATGGGCAGGGACACCTTCCTCTAACCAGGTTGCTCAAAGCCCCATCCGACCTGGGCTGGAACACTTCTAGGGATGGGGCACCCACAAGTTCTCTGGGCAACCTGATTCAGGGTTTCACCATCCTTACAATAAAGAATTTCTTCCTAATATCTAATCTAAACCTGCCCTCTTTCAACTTAAAGCCATTGCCCCTTGTCCCATCACTGCATGCCTTTCTGTTTCCTGTATTTTAAGTCCCAGACTTTAGATGAAGAAACTCAAAAGTGACTTATTAATTTTGCTTGAATGAAAAAGATAATGTCTCAGTAGGCTGGGACAGTCACTTTTTTTCCACCCCAGACAAAGGTTATGGTTACAATATTCATATATGTTGACATTAGGTACCTACCCATATGCTTTGTATTCTCTGGAAAGTAGTCATTCACATAAAATCTTCTATGTTTGCTCAACATAAACAAAAATCTCCCACAGTAGCTGAGAGGTACATTTTTCTTCTCAAGAGAAATGTCACAGACTTCACTAGCCTAGGCTGTGAGCAGTAGGTTCTCCAAAATCATGGTTCATTAGGTAATTTTTCTGTTGTTCTGTTTGTGGGTTTGGTAAGCAGTCTTTGAAATACATTATGCTTTCTCTAGCAATTACTTCTCTTTGCAGAGCTGCCAGACTCTAGCTTTCAACAAGTCCTAAATACACACCCCAAAATATTTTAAAATTAAGGAATTTTCTAAATTTTTTTTTTTTACCTGAAAGTCTGGAAAAACAACCCATAAGCCATTCCTCTAATTGCTTTTATTGTAGAATCACATAAAACTGCCTTTGTATAGAAGGCAAAGCCTTCCTGAAGGCCTCTGTGAATCTTCTGACATGTCTGGTAGAGGAGTAATCAGAGGGCTGAAAGTGATTGAAGAGACAAATGTAGGCAAAGGAGAATGAAAGGCTCTTGGGAGTCATTTTTGCTTGTCTGAAAGGGAAAAGAAAAGGCATAACAAACACAAAAGTAGTGCCAAGTGAGACAGTGGAAAGAAAACCCAGCCACACCGTGAAGACTGCAATGAAATATCTGAGTATGCTCCAAGATGATACCTTGCCAATTATCGTTTAAGCTGATAATACACAGAACTCCTGCTCACCAGAGGTCCCATTCACCTCACTATCTTATTTTCCTTATCTCTAGGCCAAGAAGGACAAAGATGTCCGAAAATATACATGCTATCAAGGTCACAGGACAATCAGTGACAAGTGAGTTAATCATTAGTTTGCAAAATTGGATTTGAAGAAGCAAGGAGCTGAAATTACTGTAGAAATGGAAAATCCTTCTGTATCACCTCTTCTGTTTTATTCATTGAAAAATCAGAAATCAAGTTTTTAAATTTCTTTAGTGTGATCAGATTAAAAAATTCTTGCAATAATCACCCAGGTTATGAGGACAAGACAATTCTGTACCTGACTGAGAAAGTAAAAAATTAGAAAGTCTACAAAGTAAATTATCCTACAATGATTTGTTGCTTCTCGTTGTGACATACTGTATTAACCTGGATATCTAGTAAACTAATCTAATTTAAAATATGTGTATTTTATAATGCAAAAAGTTTGAAAAAATACAGCAGATAAAGTGAATAAAACAGATTGTTTATTTCTTCAACATTCAGTAAAATAATTTGACAAGAAAACATTCCTATTGCTTTAAGAACTAAGGCATCCTTTAGTCAGAAGATGTATAAAGCATTATCATAATGATTTAATGTGTATGTATGTATATACAGCAATACTTTTAAATTGCTTGGGATGTATTTTTTAGAGGAAGAAAAAAAAAAAAAAACAAAAAAATAAAGGTCCTTGAATTGAATGTAACCAGAAATACCCAATAGTGGACCACACTGTAGGTACAGAAACTAGTCAGGTAGAGAAGGAGTATTTCAAGTAGATATGAAGTCAGTCTCTGCTGCAAGCATACCTTGAACGGTTTCTTTAGAGGATGCCTTTCTGAAGGAAAAGACTATATTGGGTATTAGCCTTGCTAATGAGTAGGTGATTAGAAAGTCACACAGAAAAGAAGGAAGAATCAAAGTTGGGCCTTTCAACAATCAGAAAGTCAGTTCAAGCAGAATGAGCAGTAACTTAAATGCATTTTCCCCAGTCACAATATCATAGAAGATATTTTGACAATTAAATACTTTGTGTTTTCAAATGCATTTCCTCCTGTTTGTTTGGAGGTGTGTACAAGTGTAAAGTACAAAAGCAACTGTCAAGAGAATTGTCCAATGACATGTTCCTGCTGAGCTACAGGACTAGCCTAAGGTCTGCCACCAGAGCAAGCTGAGTAGAGTTTCTCATGGGTTGATTGATAAGAAATTGCTGTCAGTCTCACAGGTAAAATTTCCTTCTCAGTGACTTTAAGAAAGAGCAATTAAGTTGCCCAAGAACATTAGTATGAAGGACACTGGTTGTAAGAGCGCTGAATTTCTCTTTGAGTCTTAGAGTTCAGGTTTAAGCCAACTAAAGTCCATGGTCTACCCAAGGCTAAGATGAATGACAAGTAAGTACTAAGAACTAACCACCACCATCAGATATTGATGTCCCAAGAGGTCTTTGCACAGTCATATTGATCATGGTATCCAATACAAAAGACAACAGTCCGGGTTTTTTTGACAGCTTCAGATCCAAATTATTTACAGTGAGACCCTACTGATAACGATATTCACAGGAAAGGCTAAAGAGAAGTAATGCTTGGTGAAAAGGAAGATTTCCATGTGAGTAGGAGCTCAGAACACTAATAATCACTTGTGGATAAAGCAGACAAAACTATATTCAAAAGCCAAATGACCATAATCAGGTTCAAAATCAAAGATTCATCTGCGTCTACTATTTTATATTTTTAAATGTGCAGTACAGAAAGCATATATGCAGATAACGAAGTGAAAAGTTGATGGGACAGCTATTTCTTTTATTTTTTAGTATAAAGTCATGAAGAGTTTGCTTCAGAGAAAAAGGTAGACAGTTTTTCCATTCTAAGAATGGAAACACAAGGTAGCTGCTGTAATTTTAAATGCTGACCTTGTTTAGAATTCTGTATGCCTCTCCAACTTATATTTTTAATATGAAATAAAAATCTTCTGCCTTCTAAATCAATTGTTATATGCCTTATTTTTCTACCACACACAAAGAATATGAATCATATAAATTCCCATTCAAAAATTTTAGTAAGTCACTACAGATATAAAAAGATAATAACCCCAGTTCTAAGCCCTTCTCATTCACAGATTGGTATTGTTCTCATAATTCTTACTGCATGAGGGAACAATATAAGATCTTTCCTATAATTAAATTATCCAATGGATAATTTAACATTCCTATATGTCTGCACATTTTCTTATTGGATACTTTTCCATTTATTAAATAAAATAACAACATTATAGTTGGAACTAATAAACTTCTATGACCTGTAATTACACGAAATATTTGGCAGATGCTTTCTCTAAGTTTTTTGTATATTAATATGTCCTATCTTTCAAAAAAAAAAAAGCTAAATAATTTAGTTCATTTTTGCTAGCGTACTAGTTTGAAAACAAACCAGTGGGAGGCACCAAGTCAGAATAACAATTTAATGGGGAAATTAAAAAAAAGGGAAAAACTAAAAGAAAACACTGGGTCAAATTGACAGAATCAAGATACAACTGTTAGTCACCCTGTTAGTCAGGTGCTGTTAGTCAGGGTGCTGGTAGCAGTCTGGTAGAATGGTGGCTGCAGTCCTCTGAAGTGGTGATCCTGTAGTAAAGGGGTCTGCTCTTCCTCAGGTCCAGTGGTGGCTGTGTAGCTCCTGTCCCCTGGCAATCCAGTAGAAGGGCTACCTCTGGTGTTCAACTCTCAGATTATATCCAGGATGGAATGCTTGGTTCCTCCCTCTGGGTGGAGCATCTCACAATGGGGTAATGAGTCATGAGGCCAGGTGTTGATTTGGCTCATTAACAGAAGATAGTCCGGAGGGAGTTATCTATGAGTCAGGCGGCAGGGCATTGATGGGCCCTTAACAGAAAGATAGTCTGGGGGGAGGAGGCAAGGAAACACTGCCCCACCTGATTTCAACAGCTCATGAGGATGGTAATAGAATACACTGCAACCCAGGACAGCTAGGTATTCTTAAGATATTCTTTTAAGTAAAAAGACACATTGAATACTCGTTTGGTAGTACAGAGGCCTCTTAAAAATGTTATATTAAAGTCCTGATAAAGTTAGTAAAAGATCTTAAAATTGATCTTTTGCTTACTTAGAATATACCCTCCAGACAGGTCACCTTAATAGATCAAAAATATAAATTAATATTTACTATCATTTGCTTTGGCCTGTAAAATTCATACAGCTTTGCAATACAAAACCAGCTTAAACAGAGAGTTTCATATTTATTAACTTTGTAGGTTTAAAAATTAAGTCCTTGTAATTAGTTTTAAACTCGTATCACCTATATACGCCTTTTTTCTCCCAGAAATAAAGGAAGCCATGCTTCAGAATGAGTTGCGAGCAAATGCCCTGTGCAAAAATCTTTTGAGTTGGTAACATCTATACTTCAACAGCAGCCTGCTCTCCAACCTGCCAGGTAACCTGCCACAGATTTTCTGAGCATTTATGAAACCTGATAAAGTAGGAAAAAATACCAAAGCCTCAAGAGGTTTTCTTTTTCAAGTTTTCCAGTACACTGTAATAGTGGCAGACCATATTTTATACACTGCATAAAAGTAACTTCCACTGCATTTTTGTCTTTACGAGGTTTAGGGATGATCTCTGTGTTTACTTTTCTGCTCATGTCTTTCCTCCATTAACACAGGGGAGTGTATTTTCACTTACAAACAGAACTATTTTTATAGAGAGACAGTCACACAATATTAGACTCTCATATCTCCAGCACAGATAACTGTTGCAGAATCCAACACTTCTAGTGCATAAATGTAAATATAGGAATAAACTGTGGAGTGAATAATAATAAATCAATCTACGTGAAAGTTAGTGTTTGTTTCAAAGATTGGAAGTAATATCGTAACTCCAATGAGGCCAGCATCTGAGCAAATCATAATCCAACACCTGAGCAATATATAATTCTGGGAAAAGAAGCATTTGGCAATGTAATGAAATTGATACAGCCAGAACAAATGAGGGTGTCCTCATAGCACTTCCACAGGGAAATAGGAGAACTGCTGTAAACACAGTGGTGAAAAGTCTCTCAGGACTTCTTTCTTGATTTTGCAAATCCTAGATAATAGAGAAATTTCAAAACCATCCTGAGCAGTAGGAGGTTCTTTATCCTTAGCCACAATTGTGACTTCTGCAGGCAATTTTAAGCTTGGTAATTTAAGAAATATATGAAAAATTACATAGAATGGAAAGGTCAAGAAATAATTTCACAACAGGCAAAACACAAGAGTAAAGAAGGTAGATTTAAATAACTAAATAAACCATTCAGGAGGGAACATCATCACAGACTAACATCTCCTCTGAGTTTACATAACAATAGAAAAATAATTATTCCCAGGTGAAGAAGAAGGAAGGAGAAGGAGCCAGAGCTGGACAAGATATCATTTCATATGCAAAAGACAAATCATTTGGGATTTAAAATACTATTGGGGAGGCTTAATCCTGCATAGTACTGTGTGAGAGGCCATCAGGATGCATTACTTAAATTATTTTTCCTGGCTTTTCCTATCCATAAATTGACTTCACTCTGCTTGTCAGAGTCCTGAGGGTGCTTCCAGCCCCCATGGGCCCAACCCAGCTTCCTCGGGGGTCTCCATGTGCTCTGCCCCTATTTCCAGGAGTGAGGGGAGGGTGGCCTGTGCTGGGGTCACCTCAACTGGCCTGCCCTCCACCAGCAGCTGGCCCTTGCCATGCCCTGGTACCTGTCCTTCCTCAGACCTGGTCTTCAAACAGGGTCAGGCTTCCTGCAGGGGGCAAGCAAGCTGAGAAGAGTAACAACCCAGCCCAGATCTCATCAGTGAAGTTCTACCGTTGGGCTCCAAAGAGCTAGGATTTCACCACGGGTTTAATATTCCATATATACCCAAAAGAAAATGATGTTCACAGAGCTGGATGCACGTTCCTCACATCCCTGCACCCCTGAAAATGGCTGCCTCTCCCACAATGTTTTTGGGAGCTTCTCAGGAGCTCAAGAAGGACACTTTAATTTTATCATATATTTCTGTTGCAGACTAGTCACATCTTTCCTAGAAAAATGAAAACAAGTCTAGAGAAAGAGTGTATCACTGTAGACATATGCACACTGGATCAAAAACATGCAGGATCAAAAATATGTCCCTAGATGAATTGCTTCCCACCCAGAGGGCTGCAAAGCATGTAATGTATCAATAAGTTTCCTGACACCTTAAAATTGAAACACCTAGACTTCCCTCCTAGTTTAATTTTTTTCTTTTTTCTTTTTTCCTCAAGGTATGATATGATAATTGGCTTTTTTTTTGCCTCAAAACCCATGACTAAATTTCTTTAATTTTAATGACATTATTGGAGTTCTTCAATCATAGGGTTAAGCCTTTCCTCTAGCTCAAGGCACCTCATAATTACCTTCCTAGAATGGCAAGCACATCAGAACATTCATAAAACAACAAATATTAAAATGTTGCAGTATTGACTCAGAACTCAAATCTCTACAAAAATATCTCAATATAATACATATCCCTAAGTAGTGTCTCTCCTGAGACCTACAAGCCAGCACTGCACTTCCTCAGAAGCAGCACAATGCACAGCACCTCTGATCTGTCCCAAAATGTTAATGAGATCATGTAATTCCATCACAGTAACAGTGAGGACTGTGCAAATGAAGGTTTTTCAAATGAATGAGATATTAAGGCCATTATGTTCTGACTATTAAGGCAATGTCAGAATTTTTTTGAAGTCTGGCATATAAATGAAACAAACACTTTTTACTGTACTTTCATTAAACCAGAAAAAGCACAGGAGCAAAACCAAGTAGTTTTTATGTTTCACTCTGAGGTGCAGAACTCTCTTTGAAATATACGATCTAGACCTCTAGAATCCCATCTGGATCAAATTCCAAATTCCAAAGTCTCTTGCCATTGAAAGATTTGTCAAAACAGATTTCGACAGATTTTTTGCAACAAGAATTTGGCTCTTCCTGAAATTTACTTTATAAAAATCCTGACTAGCTCTACACAACCTTCCCATACACAGAGTAACAAATATGCTTAAAATATAGCAGTGAGGTTCTGCCCGTGGGTATACAGGTGTCTGTGGAAAAATGATAAAAAACTCTGCCACACTGAGGGGCAGCATGTTTTTAAAATTACACACACTAGTTTTAAGATCAAGAGAAAAGCATCCTACTCACTTCTTACTCTTCTGGGTGACAATGAGAAAATCACTTCCCTTCTAACACTTAAAGTAAGTACAGTAACTGCATCTCTTTGCAAAAAGCTGCAAGATCTATTACTGCAATGCACAATAGTTGACATAAGTATCAGAGCACTTTACTCATGACACACATCTCCAGAAACCACAGTTCACACTGGGAGTAGTTAGACATTAAAAAAATTACCAGCACAGGCTGTGGAACAATGGGCAGCTCTGAAGATCTTAGGCCTCCCAGGAGCTTTATGAGACAAAGGGACACAGAAGGGGTGCCAGTTCACTCTTACCTGTCACTCAGAGGTGGTGATTTGCAGCATCTTAGACATAGACATGGACTGCGTTTGTAGGTTACATTTTGCTGTGTCTGGTGAGCAGGACAGGGCTTGAGATTCCCTTGATAAAATTCTATGACACCCTTACCTCTCGATGTTGATCAGCACAACACAGGGATAGGGTGAGTGCAGCCAAGAAAATAGCACTGAGAGTAGAGGATCGACTTGGAAGTTGCTGCTTCTGAAATGGTTCCCTCGGGGACGGTCATCATCAGCTCCCTTTTGCAGGCATTCTGCCTCAGTGAGTTCAGGAAGATACTGATCAGATTCCTGTGTTCCCACTTGTCAGGCTTCAGCATGGTGGCTGTCTGCCCCTGATCATAGGAAGCCCTGCTCAGGCTCTGCTCACCCCTCCCAGGATGTATTGGGTGGCACAGAACCTGCTGGCTTTGTGCCAAGGGCTGGCAGCAGCATGGCTGGAGGTGGGGATCCAACAAACACAGGAAAGCAGAGGAAGGTGAGAGGAAGCCCCCAGCCTTCTCTTCCAGCTCCAGGCTGACCCTGCTTCTCTGCTGGGTGTCTGTAAGACAGCAGCCAGCTGGGGAAGAATGTCCTGATGGCATGTTCAGGGTGTTGAGAGGGGAGAGCACGTTACCCAGTGGAGAGCAGCTCCTCTCCACAGTCTCTCAGCAAACCAAGCTGGGCTTCAACTTATGGCTCTGCAAAAACAGCTCTTGGCCAGTGCTTTTCCACAAAGCAGCTAGAAAAGGGACTGTGGTCTGTGCAGGGCCCATAATTGTCCATTCCTGACAGTCAATTAAGCCATGTAGTGTTTTGTAATCTCTCTCCACATTTGGATGCCGTGTTTCCCAGCTACTTCAAGGCTGCTTGCTGTAGTAGCCAGCTTTGGAGCCCTTGGTGCAGTCTACGTGTCCTTTATTCCCTCTGTCTATACTGTGATCAGCACAGGTACCTGTCTCAAGACGTTCTCTAAAATTGGATTTCTTAGTCATGCCAGATGGCTGCCCTTGTACAGTTGATCCTTCTTGGACTTTGTTCAGATGGAACAGAGGAAAATATGATGTTACAGTCCATGGAGAAGGCACTGGCCTCATCAGAGCCATTAACTCTCTGTACACACATTGTGTCTCCTTACAGCATCCTGCTAGAGACAGCACTTGTCTAAGCCCAACAGGCCAGCTTTCTGTGGTGTGAGGCCAAGGCTGAGGCACAGTGACTGCTAGGGCATTGTGTGGGACATGGGAGACCTTTGAAGGAACTGGGAACAGCAGGGCACAGTCAGACCTGGCAAAAGTCGAATCTATATTGTATTCATGTTCTGGACCCCAGCATGCCTTACGTGCTGGTCCTCACCTAGGTTTCCTGTGATGAGGAAGCACCTCCCTATCACAAGGCTAGAACCCAGACATGGACCAATGTGTCAGTAGCACAGCATGTGAGATGATCCAACAAGCCCACCAGTACACAGCTGCTCAGCCATGGGGGATCTGTATTTGCACCTGGGCTGCTGTGGAAGGGCACAGCATCTACAGCTGCCTCTCTGGCAGAGCTCTGCTAAGATTCCAACAGGTTTGCAAGGGAGGGAGAGAAGAGAAAGCTGAGCAAAAGCCTTTGTGATCTTTAAAGTGTCATTTTGGAAAGATCTGAATGACTTCTCTGAACTCATCTCAACTATTAGGGAAGTTTATTTCAAGAAGAGTGCCCTGGGAGCTATACAGCAGGTGTACACATTTACTGTTGTTTTTACAAAATAAACCATTGTAATTTAATGCCTCTGATTGGATCAGATGGAGGAGTCATTACCCCCATTTTGAATACAGTTCTAATGTCAAAGGACTCCTGGTTTCCATGAAAAACAGTCAGGTGGTAGACTGAGAAATAAGTGCTGGGAACTGGAGTAGAAAAAGAGTATTTCAAACCATCCAGGGTTTCACTGATAAAGAAACTCCATTTATTGCAAAAGAAAACTATTTAACAGTAACAAAGGAATTTTTATTTGTAAATAAGCTCACAGGACCACTCTTTAATCATCTGGGCAGGTCAGTCTAGTGCTTGCTCTGAATTCCTTGAGGTAGTTTTAATTTTCAATGAGTGCAGAGAATTGTTACCATACCAGCCATGCAGTGGAGGACTGAATACTGAATATTGAGCAGAATCAGCTAAACTGGAGGAGGAGCTTTTCTATTGATTTTTAGCATCTGAGGGTAAGTTGTGCAACAAAACGACTTTTACTTCATCTTTCTCTTGGAATATGGATGCTCCCTTGGTTTTAGTAATTAAATTGCTGGAGAGAATCTAATTACAAATTTTAAATTAACTAGCTGAGAATTGTGGCACCATACAAAAGAGTTCTTCATAATTTCAGTTACACCTCTTCAGTAGTAAATATCATCGAGTTTTCAGCTTAGAAGAGACAAAAACCTGTAGAACTGCTTTTTTTCACTTACTGGTAAATGTTGGTTCTGCAGCACCACAAAGTTTTGTAAGACCAAAACAGCATGCAGAATCAAGGCTTCTGTGGTGGGAGAGTATTTTATATGGATAGTATTTTATATGTGAGAGTAGATTCACATGTTTAGACAAAAATGGTTTGAGAGCTAAAGCCTTAAACCATTCCTACTACAGACAATAGGAAGACCCCCATCTGGCTCCCACAGACCCAGCACAGACTGCATGCATTGGCAGAGCCCTGACCTTAAAGGAAATGGCAAAGTCTCGCTTGATGAAATGAAGACCACTCCTGAGCCATCCAGCTTCTGTTGGAGCAATGTTTGTTCACCAAGGCAACTGACTCTATACTCTCTTTTGACATTGAATATGATTGTATTTTTTTTTCCCAGTTCCAATCCCAGGGAAGCCATTTTGAGGCAATTCCTCTGCACTGTAAGAAATCTAAATTACTGGGTAACTTCAGGTCCTCACCATTTGCAAGGCTCACTCTGGTTTTACATGAGCTAAGACAAATTTTAAAAACACCCCTAGAAGGAAGAAATTGTTCCAGTGTAAAACATGTCCAAGTGACACCAGGACTAGGTTGTGTAAGCTTTCCCACCCATAGATGAGCACACACAATCTATTCTAAGTGCTCCTCTCCATTTGCTACTCTTTTTTGTGAACAATATTGCTGCTGGGCTCTGTGAAATACCAAAGTGAAATCAGGTGCATCTCAGTCAAAGTGACACAGGCATCCTGTCATACAAACAACAGTAGCCTGGGGTATCACACATATTTGTCACCCAAAAAATGAAATGGAAAGCAAAAATTAACTTCTTTTTTAAAAATGAAGGCTATTGTTTCACCCACAAAAAATTATTAACCAGAAAATGCTAACAAGTACTAACAAAATATTTTCCACTACTTAAGTATAAAAAGTATGGAATGGCACAACCCATGGAATTAATCTTGCAGAAATTAAACATTTCCACTTTTTAATTCAAAATGGTTATAGATTAATTTTTTTATTTCTTTGGAGATAATATCTCCAAAGCTTATCCCTGATGATTTTTGTTTGGTAAAATTAGATGAACAGACTTATGATAAAAATGCTTATGCATCTTTATTCAATTTGGATCTGGAATACTACTGAAAGATAATCTTTTCAACATTGAATTACTTTCTAAAAGAAGCCCAAAAGCACAGAATCATATTAAAATTTTCTTTTTTTAGAGTTCAACAAATTTCACTTAAAAATTGTTTTAGGTCAGTGATGGAATCCATTCTCATTTTATCTGAGTCATTTTAGGCAGAGCTGTCTACAGATACAGATAGGTCATTTTTACTGAAAAGGGTCTCTGGGAACAGTTCATGTATCAGTAGGACCCAGAAGGGAAGGTGAAATCACAAGTGTACACCTCTTACTTGAGTCTGCAATTACACAAGATCCCTCTCATCCCAGATGTACCATTATGATGTCACATTAAGGAAACAATCTGTAACACAGCTGGACAGAGCCATTACTGGGCCAAGGGCTACTGGTGAGAAAAAGCGCATACCTGTGTTCAGGTATATTACAATAAATAATGAGTTCAATTTTCATGGAATCTTGCAGCTCTGTTATGATGATCAGACCCTCATGAACTGATAAGTATCCTCAACAGAGCTGTAGAGTGGCCTTTGTATAATCAGCCAAAGAAAATGTGATCATACGCTGCTTTTTATGTAAGGCTGTGGAGTGCGAGTAGCAGTGGTGATCCCTAAGTGGGTCACCATGCTTCTTCCCACTTCCCTGTGCTCCTTGTCCTCATTCCCACACTACCTACTGTTCTTATGGCAAGAACCTGCCATGCATTCCTTTCAGACTCCCCAGAATCTTCCTGTTTTTCCCTCTGTTTTTAAATTACTCTGAACAGCAGTTTCTTCCTCCCAACCCTATGGACTGGGCTGGCTACTGGATGCCCTGCAGGCATTAAAGGGTATTTTCTTACCTGCAGCTGTAACAGCCAGGAGGCAGAGGACAGCAAGAAAACTTGTGCTGACCTGTTGAAAACCTGAGCTGAAGTGTGCTCCTTACTTCACAGAGATGGGCTATAGCCTGACAGGTCAGGGTGGGGTGCCAAGGGTGCTTGTTCTACACAAAGAGTTGCAACAAACTGTGGTCAGCCAGGGACCACTTGAGACAAAGTGAGCAGGGCTGCATGGAGGGGGCTAATTTATACTCTACATTTACCATCTTTGTCGTAGATGGAAGTTACTGAAACTTCTTTCATCATATTTTTCACTTACATATCAGCTTAAGGGATGCAGGTATCTGTGGGCAGTTTGACATGTACTTTGCTGGCTTACATGGGAGCTCTGTGAAGGACAAGAGAAAACAAAATTTTTTCATGGATATTAACCACTGCACCTGTCTATTTTCTTGCCTCATTTCTATGCCAGTTTTCTCCCTAAAGATACAATTAATTGATTCATCTCTAATAAATCCACAAGGTGAACTGTAGCTACAGGACAGCTTATTTACCTGAAAGCTATCTGAAAAATAAGGTTCCTTATGAGAAACTGGGGGTGAGATGAAGAAAATATGATACAGAAAAAAATAATTATTAAGACACTTGGGGCAACAGGAGCTTACAATTAAAATTCTATGTGCTATAAATACCCACTTGGTTGAAAAATTTCTTTTAAACTTGACTAACAAAGCCCAACTGTGTTGAAAGTATGCTGACCTATTTGCTGCAGCTTTGGTTCGCATAGTAAGTTCCATAATGAGTTTCAGTCTTCAGGCTAAACACTTCCTCATTTATTGTCTCTTGTTTTACTAGTTGGACTTCCACATCCACAAGTACGTGACATGCAAGTAATTAATGGTACTGTGGGTATTCAGAAGCCGTTTTCTGCACCTACAATCCTGTACAAGGTCATAAGATGTGTCTAAAAGTAATTTAATAAGTATTTTTATGACAAAGGAAGTAAGAAGTGCACTTTGGTATTTGAAGTCTCAGGCTTTTTATCCTGAGTTTTGAGATTGGAAAGATGTCTTCCTAGCAAATGGAAGCTGTGATACTCACCTAATCTGAAGATTTAAGGGCTAAATGGAAAAATCTGAAGTAAAATCACCAGAAAAAATCTCAGTCTAGGTGGCATTATGGTTAGAGACCTAACTGCAGTTCTTCTGTCCACTGGGTCTGATACCTTGAGCTGCATGCACTGCCATGGGAAAGAGCACAGTAACTTCATGGAGAAAAGCTCTTCTCCCCTGCTACAGGGGGAAAATGAGCACTATTTTAAAGGTAGCAAAAAAACCTGTAAATGCTTTTAAGAGCTGCAGTCTCCCAACAAACACACCATGTGTTTTGTCAGTGACTTGCTGGAGCATGGTGAACAACCAGGAGTTCACCAGAGCAAAGGCTCAGTTGCCATCTGTGCTGTATCCTCCACTATGAACTGTGAGTGTTCATGCCTCCAGGTGAGTGTTAGGACATGGGCTTTGTTATTCTCTGCACCGCTTGGACCAGTTACAAGTACCAGGAACTTAAGTTCCCATCTCATCTGCCTTTTGGGAGCAGCCAGACCTCCTTGCACCCTGACACACAGCTCAGCAGTACCAGAAAAAGCATGAGGTGGTTGACCACAAGTAAGTAGGGGATGTTGGCTTCTAGGATGAAGGAGATCAGAGCTCTGGTGCCAGGCTCACATTGGTATTCGTCCGTGAGCCAAGCAGCCCAGCAAGGCTTCAGCCACATGTGTCTCTACTACATCTGCTCTGTAGGGTATCTTGGGCACCCATTATGCTCCCCACACCAGCTGCCATGTACTCCTTCTCTGCATGCCACGTATTCCTTCCCTGAGTGCCTACCTGTGTCCGCAGGAGCCAATTCACTCAGGGCATATTCATGAGTTCTGCTGCAAAACCCATGTGCCTTAAAAGCTGCTGTGGTGTGACAGTCGGCACAGATATGCCTAAATGGCTTTGAGCATCTGGCATTTAGGTGATAGTGCAAGTGAGAATATGACTTAATTTGGAAGAAAATCAGAGGGATCAAGTAGAAAATTATTGACGTACAAAGACTTATTACTGCTAGTGATGAAACATTCATGAAAAAAGTCTTGAACATCAATGTGTCAAGCCTTTCTGCTAATCTAGGACACACCATTACGATTTGCTGTAAACAGCTGTCAGCTTTTTCATCAACAGTTTTCCTTTGCAATTATTGGTAGCACATCCATGATCGAATATTAACACCCCAGACACCAGAGCAAAATGAAAGTTCAGTTATAACTGCGTAGGAATTTTCCTACAGTCTTCCCAAAAGGAAACCAAGAGGCAGTAGGTGCCCAGAATCAACAGAGGTTCTGTTAAATAGTCGAGATTCCATGAAACTCTCTGTTAATGATTTCTCAATTAACAGTCAGAAGCTTCATATTGCTATCATATCAGGCTCACTAGAGGCCCCATTAGCAAAAAGCAAAATCCAGAATTCTTCAATATGTTGAGGAATGAACTGGAAACGACAGAGAATAGATGTCTAGAAACAGGGGAAAAAAAGCTTGCTCCTTCCATAACCTTTGGTAGCAAACATTGGTTTTGTCCAGAATAAATTAACAGTAAATCATTAGAGGTGATTTAGATCAGTTGCTAACAGCATTAGTTCAAATGACTTTTAAAACTCACCTGAAATTTCTCCACTTGTGCCGTGAGCCTTAATTAATCTTATGCTTCCAAAGCATGTCTGTGTGTTTAATTTGAAGACAGGCATTACACAGAATTCGTGCATCTGCATTTGGATTTTTTGGTTGTTTTCTCAGCATGTAAGTCAGTGTTTACTGGCTGCTTAATCCCCTCAGTGAAACAAAAGTCAGCTGGGAGACTGAACAGCACCTTTCTTTTGGGATAATCCAATGAATTAACAGGACAGGGCCACCTCAGAGGGGCTGCCACTCAGTTTAATATTAGGAAGCACCACCTAATCCAGTTCCATGTATATCAGCAGTTTCCATGTGAGGAGTTCAGAAAACAGAGAATCTGCTGCTGTAGTTTATTTCAGTGATTAATCACATCTTCTGGTAAACATAGCAGTGCATCCTAGACTCAACACAGGTCACAAAGAGCCACTTCAAGAAAGTTGTGTCACACTGTACATGCTTTGTGATATGCATTTGTGAAACCATTTTGATATGGTCCAGCATTGTTAAGAGATTGTTATACAGAGTAATACACTAAAAATAATGAAATCCTTAAAATTCCAAGAGTTATAGGACATTTTGAAAGAAAAATAAAACTTGCTTAACAGATGGAGTGGATAAAGCAAACTGATAGCTACAAAATAATTTAACTGCAAGCTTTAAATCTATGGCAAGTGCTGCCAGTGTTTAGAAAGATCTTAACAGTAAGCAGAGAAATGAAATCAGGTCTAAGGTTTGAGGGATTTTTAAGGCAGTGTGAAAATTTTGCACTAAATTTCTTGAACAAACAACTCTTAATCTAACATATTCTATACAACTCATATATGTATTCTCCTCAATAAAAGTCTTTGTTTTAAGCCTAGAAATTAAAGACATGAACTGAATAAAATTCCCTCTGACTCCTTCATGTTAATACATGTGCTTGCATGTGGTTGCAGTAATTTATGGATATGAAAATTCAGGTCAGTTTGAAAAACATCAAGACAAATGTGAGACTTTGCATGTGGCAGAGTCACTAACAGTAGCCAGGCCAGTGGGTGGTGACCAAAACCTTTGTTTTTCTAGGTAATTACAGTAAATACAGAAATCAACTGTTGTAACATTACTGGATTCAGGAATACTTTTTTAGTGACTTATTAAAGACCTGTTATACAAACAGAGAATCACACTCCACATAATAGAGAAAAAACTTACTATTTTATGATGGCTGGTAAGAGACACAAATTCATCCCTAAATTACATATATTGCTTATACATATACTTATAAAGTAGGCTTACAGATGATCACTGTGGGGAATGAATTGCAGAAGAAGGTGTTTCAGAAGTTAGAGGTTATAAATTGAGTTTGTGATCAGAATTAATTCATAAGCTAAGGAAAGACCTATCATTTCAGATAATTCTGAGCAATTCAAAACTGCAGCCTTCTGGAAATCTGGCCCATTAACAGAGCAATGGGAGAAGATTCCTACCTGAAAATCTGTTGCAAAACCATGCAGCGACGTGATTATTAATGATTCACTGTAAATACTTGCACTGCCTATTTAGATTAAAACAAGTTTTCATTTCCCCTCTCATCACAGTATCCTTGTTGTAACAATTCAAAGATATTTAATTGCCTTAGATCTGCATTCCCACATCTTACACCTTCACATCATTGCAGTGGATTAGGTCTCATGCAGGAATATTTTGCATTATTAATGATACTTTTAGGCTTGGGAGATTTGTATGTGATGTTTCAGATGTCCTGTGCGCTGGCAGTGCAGTGAGATGGTGGTGTGGGAAGGATCTGGCTGCGTAGCAAAACAGGACTGACAGAACTGTACGTTCCCGTCTCACTGAAGATTGGCACTTCTCACTGTTGGCATTAAAGATGATTGTTTCTCTTGAATGGCTGCCAGCATTAACACCCTGAGTACACACAAGGAATTTCCCTCCCCCATTGCACCAAATGTGCCATTGGAAAGCAAAAGGATTTTATGATTTTATTTTGAAAAGGTCCTTAGAGTAGAAATGAATCCTTTGCTCACAAACACCTGTAAGTCACTGGGCACTGAGTGTGCTGGACAAGTGCCCCTGCACTCCTCAGCATTCTTGACATACAACTACTGAGGAGCAGCACTGGGGTTTACTAAGCATGTTCACCAGCAGCAGACCTGGCTCTGAAGTCCTCCTCCAGTGGCCTTTTTGATAGAGACTACCAGTTTCCACTGACCCAGAACTCCATCCCCTCCTCTTCCCTCACACAAAGACAGCTGGCTGGCTGACTAAGGAGCCACTTCTTTGCATGTTGCAATAAGCAATTCCTCACTGAGTTAATAAATTTTTGGGGTTTTTCTCCTCTGGATCCTTCTGGTTGTATTTTTTACCCTACTCTATAACTGGCTTTCTGAAATTGGGTAGGTGAATTATACCTTGAGATGCAGACATAATCTGTTACGTGCAAGGTTGTCAAAGTCCTGTCAAACCAAGAAGCGGGCAGGCCTTTGTTTATCCTTCTTTCAGGAGAAAATACAGGAAGTAAAAACAGGATTTGGGTGTGAGGCTTGGAGCATCTTTTGCTGGTAAAAAAATTAATAACTTTTCTCTGGGAACATAATCCAATCTTAAATCTCTCTCCAGACTTAACTCTGATGGCTTGTTTGTAGTAAACAAAAGCCATCAGAGCACTGCTGCTGACACCAAGACATACAGGGACACCTCTAGTGCTGCTGTAGGTTACAGACCAGCTTTACAGGTGAGATAGTTTTGATGCACAGCTGTAACTTGATTATAAGGGACATAACTTGCTGCAATGATATTTAGTGTTTAATCACCACCATCTGCTCAATGCTGCCACAAAAGCCAGAGCATCCAAACCCACATCAATGACTGATCACCTTTGTAGAAAAGAACCTCCCTCATTTACTCTGCCTGTGAAGGGGTAATACAGCTTAAATCTCACTGTTGCCTACATCCCATTTACAAAGGGGGGAGCTGGCTTTTCAACTAGGACTAGTTTTACTAAGTTTCTAAAGCCAGGACAAGATTCTGAGCTTGGATTTCTTCCACTGTGCGACGACAGCAACCATGTTCCCATATGGAGCAAATGTTGGGAGCTGTTTCCTAGACACCTCTGACACATGTAAAGGAAAGTAAATAAAAATTAAAAGCAACTGTTAGAAGTTTCATGTCCAATGTATCTACTGGCTGAAGGAAGATCATACTGTGGCAGGAAGTGCAATTGTCTCTAAGTTACAGAAATATTTAGCAATGTGAGGTATTGTAACAAGAATTAGCACAAAACTGTACCAGTCCATACGAATGTCAATGATAGAAGAAATTACAGGAGAATTAGAAAAACAAGTCAAGCTTCAAAATTCAGTAAACCTAGCATCTTTGCTCCAAATTTTCAATTCCCCTGATTTCATCACTTTGCAATACTATCTCAGTTACGGCTTGCATTAATTTGCTAACCAATTAAAATATAAAGTGAAGCTATCATGGAAAATGTTTTGGACTTGAATTGAGAGGCTAAAGCAATTCTAATTTGAGGAGATATTTTCTAAATACATACCAGTAATTGGAACGAAATTGCCTGAAATTAAGATTACTATGGATATTCTTCACAAGTTTGACTTGCTTTAAGAACAATTACCCTTTTTTTTACTTTTTATGATAATTATACAACTCTTCTGTAGCTATCATTTCAGTCAAAATAATCTGTACATGAACACTGTTTAAAGAAAAAACATTTATAGTTATATTAACCTGTAAATCTAATTTGCAGCCTTGCCTTTAGGAAACTTGGAAGGTAGAGCCTTATCATATACAAGTGGTAATTTGCATTAACCCTGTGGGTCATCAGACTCTTTAACACTTCAGTTCACAAGACACAGCAACAACTGTGGTTTGAACAGCCTACTAATTTTTATAGCTCATGTTCTATTAATTCACCTCCCTCCCCATGGTTATTGCCCTTACACACAGTAGTGACTCCTGCAGATCCTTAAATTAAATAACTAGCAATCAATACAACCTTAAACTATATCAGATTTTAAAGGTATTTTCTCACAACTCATTCTGTACAGGCAGTGTCACTAGCTGGGCCAGCCAAAGAGAGATATCATTATTGTATTACATTTTGTTCTCCCATCACTGTGAAAATACATAGGAGAGGGAAGAGACTGATATGCACAGCAGCTCTCTAACAATCCTGTCACCATCAGCACAGCTGTCACTACTAATTCATAAGTATTGGTACAGTTTCACAGCAGAGAGTTCCTAGGAAATGGCAAAATGCTGTCCAAAGCAGACCTGAAAACTCTTGCCTATCCGACCTCAACACCCTTAAATTAAAAACCAGGAGAAATTAGAGTCCTCTCTCTGTAGTCATTGCATACAAATAGTGGTTCCAAAAGCTACTCCTGTGTTAGTTCTTTGAATGTGGAGGGAGTGATACTCTTATCCTATTTACAAAATATTATTGACAGGGATCATCAAACATCTCAAGGGAGCACAGCATGTGTTACACATCTTGTCGGCAGGGACCAAATGAACCCAGTTTCCCCAAGAAGGATATGGCTTAACTCTGATGCTCACTGATCAAGCAGGACTCCTATCATAAACATTACCAGTAGTCCTAGGACTTCTATTACTAAGTAAAGCCAGCACTAACCAGACAGTAAAACCAAGAACTTTGCTCCAGACTGTTTCTTCACTTGGTATCTGTGAAGATTAGATATGTGTATGATAAAACCAAATGAAAATCCTGAGATGCCTAGCTAAAGTTTGGGTTGTACCAGAGAGTATCACATCTGGCTTCCTGGTGAGGGCACTGTGAACAATACAACAGGAGCACCTGAGGACTCCAGGTAACACAAAGCTGTTGCTTTGCCTGGTACTTTAATTTGGTTTTGACACATTTTCTGACACTCACTAGCAGGACAAAGCTGTGCTGAAGGGGGTGCACGAGACTTACAGACTTCAGAATCATTTTTAAAAACCACATGGGACTCTTGTCTGCACTTATAATGGTAAAAAAGCCCTCTAAATTAAAACTAAAAATGCAATGCATTATGTATTGAAACACAGATGACTTCTGCTGGCAGTGTGACTAATTGCCACTCTCTGGCATTTTTGTACTGCTGAGTCAAGGGAATACAAGAGGTGACCTTCCCACTTCCCTCTCTGAGCTTGCAGAGAAGTAGTACATCTGTCTGTGCAGGGCAGGCACTGTGAAAGCAAGGGGCAGCAGTGCTGGGATCATCTAACCAGAATGTGACTGACAAGCTGCTCTGCTGAAGGTGGGTGCTGCTGTCATTGGTAATATTGGCACTGCAGATCTGGCTGCAGCAAGTCTCTGTTTGAGAACCTCCCTTGCACAGCCTCTACTGCACTTTGGCTGTTTGGGGTTTGACTCCTACGATGTCAGTACCTGCCAGGCTAATGTGTTGGAATTCTGGCTCTCTGCTTTCTGCAGACCAGCCCTGCTTTGCCCTGCTGGGTACAGGCCTGGGGATACAGACCTTGTGGCATGACCATCATGGCAAGTCCCCAGAGCCATGGTGGCTAAAGCACCAAGCCTGCCTTGCTCTGAGCAAGGAAGAAGTAAACTCCTTTCAAGCACACAGCTGGTCTCCTTGCTGGCTTCTATTGTGTAGAGTACTCATCCACAGTCACCACTCAGGAATTTCTCATTTTAACTACAAAACTTATGTGTAATTCTTTGACAAACCTTCTTGCAAAATGTGGTATTTCTAGGCTGGAACATTTTAGGCATCTGCAGACTTCCAGTTTTAAGGGTCTAGGATGAAACACAGGTAAGAACACATTGTTTATACACAGTGAGTAACCAAGGGAGAAGAAGGTAATGAATGTTCACCAGATAAAACCTGACAGTTCAGCCATTTTTTTTCTTTGTTCTCTTTCAACTAATCGAAAAATTTATCCTACCCAAATTTCAGCACATATCTAATACAATATCTAGATGTGTCTATTATACCTATGTGAGAAATCCTTGAATAACAGGGTTTATAAATTAAGAGGCTGACATAACATTATCTATGTCCAACAAGAGGATCTCATTAATGCAGAACAATAATCCCAGCCCTAAGTTTTGAACTGGGGAGGTTTTTTTAAGCTAAAGAGAAAATAATTCATAGACAATGAGAAGCCTTTAATTACACAGTGGAGCACGGAGTGGTTCTCCTTTCTAAACTTTATTGCTTTTGAAAAAAACATACATAAAGTATATTACCATCCATTAATCCTGCAGGCCAGCCAGCTGGAACAGCATGGAACAGCTGGTTATACCTAGTACGGGGATCTACTGCCCTGGAAAAGATGGGGTTGGTTTTTTCCCAAGCTCTAGTTCATACTTCCAGCTCCAGAGTGACCAGAATAGCATCTTCAGGTTCTCAGACCAGTGAGGTCTGCGGGGCCTCATCTGTTCCTTCTGGCTCCTGAGCATGAAACACATCATGAAACAGATCACAGCAAACAAACTCATGCTGGAGCTTTTAAAATACTAAACCAGTATTTTATTCCAGTTTAAGAATAGCTCATCAGATCAACTTTTCCCTGTTCAGAACATTTCTGTAGCATTTTTGACACATCTGAGTCTTTGCTGACATGATGTCACCCAAGGAAGAGTGAAGAAACATTAAAAAGGCACTGGGATGTTTCATATCTCTATGGATGTGAAAATAATATAATGCAAATATTTTTCTGCAATGTATGTCAGATACAGTTTAATGGTGACAGGGGTGATTCATTTTCTTGGAATTTGTTTCAGATTAACTCTGTAATTTTTGTTCATCTCTTCACAAACAGAAAGTTGTGATTTACATTTATAGACCTCAAGTAAAAAATGAAATGGTATCTTTATGTTATACATGTACCATTCATACCTCCAAGGTAACAAGTTTCACTTGATTCAATGAATCTTGATCAGTGGAATTTAGACCTGCTAAATTAAAATAATAATCCATGAGGGTCTTTATCTTCAGTGCTGTCTTTTACCCTCCTCCTCAGAAGTATGTTTAAGGAACCCTCAGGAGAATAAAGTTCAGAGATCAAATAAAAGATAATCCAAGCCAGCACCAAGCTTCTCAAAATTAAGGGTCAGCTTTGAGCAGCTGAAGCAGTGTTATGGCTAGCACTGCTCATCAGGAACCCTTGGCAACACAGCTCAGGGGCACTGTAGTGCCAGCATGATGGAAAAATCACCTGACATTTGCTGAGAAAGGCAGAAGGTTTGCCCTCTCTGAGGTGTGCTCTAATGGGAGTTTTGAACCAAGATGTGCTTTCCCAGACATCAAAACAGTGCTGCATTATACATCTCTCCTCATCCTTAGTCACTGCAGGGATTCAGCTTTACTCTGCAGCTCAGCCACCAGCTCTCCCTTCCCTCAGAAAACAATGAATTTGTGCCAGGAACACACAGGTGTCATGGTTTAGGAATTATATTCTCCAATTTAATACTCCCACTAAAACCAGTCCCACTGCTCGCTCCAGCTGGAAGCACAAAAGGTAAAGGTCATGGGTTGAGATAAGAACAATGCACTGGGAACAGGAATGAGATAAGAAAATGAACAGTAACAACATTAATAACAGAAGGAACACCCTTCAGCCTGGAAGCTACAGTGAGTCCCTTTCTCCTGCAATGGCAATTAATGAGGTGGTACCAAAAAAATCGGGGTCCCAGCCACACCCCCACAATCAGGTTCCCTCCTGGCTACTGCAAAAAAAATGTAACCCTGTCCTGACTGAAACCAGGACAATGGGAAACAAAAATTTTGTTAGGGAAGAGCAAAGATGGGACCAGTACTGCAAGGAGACAAGAACTCTTGAGGTTCAAACAAGCCCTGAGGGCAGCCAACCTGAATGCAGCTGGGATGACTGATGAAACAACAGTTAGACTTCACTGGCTCATTTTGTTCTTTCTTTGTTCTGGTCCCTACATAAGCATCTCCTCTGAGGGGATGGAGATGATGATGGTTGTAAGATGGGCCCCTGCTTACTGTGGGATGGGAAGAGTGATATCCTTGTGTTACGATCTGGTTTAGACCCAGGAAAGCAAAGCAACCTAAGTCTCTGAGCATAAACTGGAAAGAATTTAGAAGGTTCAAAATATTCCCAGAAACGAGATTAAAACCAAACGAGGTTAGGTGTTGATGCCAAATAATGGATGTATTTTATGAAAGAAAGAAAGGAAAGAAAGAAAGAAAGGAAAGAAAGAAAGAAAGGAAAGAAAGAAAGAAATGTGCGTGGGGGGTGGGGGAACAGGGAGAGGTGACAGGGATTAGGTGGAAGCAGATCACCCATCCGAGGGTCCCAATGACATCTCCTTGCTCCCCTCCATCTGCTCTGCTGGTGCTGAGGGTCCCCCGTCGCCACGGTGGCCACGCCGCTACATGCTGCCACACGCCATGTCATGCCACCACACGCCAAAGAGTGCAGAATCCCGTGGGTTAATACACACTTCGGGCCAGGTGGGAATGCCCACGTGCCTCTCTTGTAGCGGCTGGCTTAACACACTGTCCCTTGCAGCACTGAGGGTCTGTTGCATCATCTCTGGTGCAGGGTCTGGAGACCCCTTTGAGGGGGGCCCCTGTGATGGGCCATGTCACCCCCTCCTGCTGTGGATAAGCTTCCCTCCCTGGTGAGGATCCCTCAGCTGGGCTCCTCTGCACAGTGGAGGATGGGCAGTCACTGCACCTCTGACCACAGGCTTTTCCAAGATACCCAGAGCCTCTCCTCCTGCCGCCCTTTGGTGGAGGGTCTGTGTGAGCCTGGCAGCTGATAGCCCTGGGGCTGTGGTCCTCATCCTGGAGGTGTTAAGCCTGTGCTCTGTGAATGTCCCCAGCCCTGAGTTGTTACTTTATCTTATCTTCATCAGCGAGCAGTGTCAGGCCTCAGGGCCCCATTCAGGGTGTGGTAGTCTTCTCTGCAGCTTTTGTAATAGAGTTTTAAAAGTCCTTTAAGAAAATGTTTAAGTCATAAAATATAATAATTCAGTCTCTGACACCTTATAGCCTGAAGGACTGGGGAAGACAGGGGAGCAGCCCAGTCTAGAATGAGACCAGGAGGGGGATTCAGTGGCTGAAAGAGTGTCCCGGTGGCAATGATTCTCCCCTTTATCTTCAAGAGAGAGAGGGTAAGGACTGTCTGCTGGTACATCCCTTATTTAAAACACTCAAGTCAAAGCTGAAAACAATCTTCTCTGACTGCAGTAAATCCATGTTGTTTGTCACTATGGCTGCTGGTACTCTGTAGTTTTAGATGCCAGCACTAATGATTTGTAAGGTCGAATAATGTGCAAAAGGGCTCTGCTTTTAGTAGCTGCCTGGTGTCTCACAGGATGAAGTTACAAAAGTAGATGACAAACAGCTGGGCGATCCAGAGATTTTCTGGTGCTGCAGGGCAAAAACTGATCCAGAGATTTTGCTGCAGGGCAAAAATGGATTCCTTTCAGGCTTTACCAGTAATAGAGACAGAATAAATATCCCGTACTAAGATCAAATCATGTTGGATTTATAGGCAGGAGTTGGGATTTGATAACAAACCAAGTGTTTTAGGAATATTGTATTTTTCTCAAAAACATCCAAACAAACCCAAATCAAAACCCCTCTGGCTTGAAATAAAGATGTGGTAAGAACTATTCCCCTTCTCTGAGTCTGACATTCTTGAAGGTGAAACTATGTGGGAGTACTCATAGCTGTGAACTTTTAATGGTGTAAAAGCCAAGAGACGGTCTCTGATTCTAACATAAGGTATCAGGTCTGAACCCTCTTAAAACTCCCATGACAGTCAAAGAGTGCTGGGGTTTTAGCTCCTTTCCATTTTAAATGTGGATATTTGCAGTGCAGATATCTCAGTGATTGTTCTCAGCTTGCACTGAAGTGGATGGGGAGTAGCCTTTTCCATGGACTCTCTTGCAGTTCCGTTATCTTAAAGACAGCTGCAGCTCACAACTGGTAAGTCTGGTAATGCCCAAGGCTTAACTTGATACTAATTTTCCCAAGAGCACAGCAGAAGTGCAAACAGAAGAACCTTTTCTCATCAGTTTTTTGCTGAGTGGCTTTCCAGGGCTTGTCTTGGTTTTGGGCAACCAGGGAGGAGTAGGAAGAACTGAAGGGGTGCTTGTGACTTAAAAGGGAATAATTTAATTTATAAGACCTTTGGAAAGCAGCAGCTCTGTGTGCATGGTGCTGTGATTTCCCCCCTGCCATTTCAATAGAATGCATTGTGAGCTGCATCTTGGTTGTAAGCTGGAGGAAGGGTCCTAAGACAGGCCCAGCTGGGCCTTTGCAGAGGAAGACTTTCAGCTGAAGAGTTGTCTGATGCTGTGGGGCCCAGGTGAATAGGAGACCCTCAAAGTACTTAGCTTTGCCTAGCTGGGCATTGCACAAGGCCACTGACTTCTCCTGGCTTTGGTCTGATACTGTCTTGAGATGCCTCCCTCCCTCCTGGGAGCATCCATATGGCAGTGATCTGACTTCCTGAAAGGAAATTGCTTGAGGCAGGTGCTTGACTGAAAAGTAATCTTAGTTTAATTCTACATTAGCACAGTGTATGTCTATCAATTTGATACTGAGACACAAAGCTGACAATGTAGATGATGTTGGAGTAGGAATTGAGGCAGCTTTTACTCAGTATTTATACTTCCATTTTCCTGCTTATAAAGACTTTCTCAAAATCTGAAAGCATCTTAGCTTTTTTATGTTGCCATCCCTCTTATATAATCCTGAATCACTTCCAGAGGAGTGACTGGGTCCAGGAGCTCTGACTGCACCTGGAGCAGCTGAGAGAGAGAAAGCTGGAATAGTGTGCCTCACTGTCACTAGTGGTGAAATAATATGTGTATGTGACATAGAGAGCCACCAGCTCGGTGGCTGTGCAACTCTTGAGTACGAAGGGGAAAAATAAATCTGAGTTAAGCTCTCCATGCCAAACACAAATGGGTATATGGGCAATTTTGTAACTTTGGCAACTGGCACTCTTGGGTACTGCCTCCTTCCCAACATACACTGATGTTCTGGATCTGCTCTAGTGAAAAGGAAGGCCAAGACTTTCCATGAGTAAAGAGCAAGAAAGACAAGGGCTGAAAAGCTGTTGTTTCCCACTTTATGAAGTCAGGTAAGGTGAAGGAGATGAATTAGAAAGCTGGCACAGCGTTCAAACAGCTGGAGAAAGGGCTGCCTCTGTTTCTAGGAAGCACTTCATTGACCAGTGTGATTTCATACTTCACTATTTTTTAACTGTGTGCAAAGGGTTGTTTGTAGCATAAAGCCTTACAATAGTCTAAATAGAAAAGTTTTTAATCTTAAGACACTTTCACAGACTGATGGAGTGGTTGAGGTTGGACTTCTGGAGGTCATCTTGCTCAACATCCCTTCCCCACTCAAGCAGTGCCACCCAGAACCAGTCACTTGTACAGCTTTTAAATATCTCCAGGGATGGAGACATCACAACCTTTTTGGGCAGCCTGTGCCAGCACTTGGAGACTCTCATAATAAGGAAATATTTCCTGATGTTCTGAGGGAATCTCCTGTGTTTCAGCTTGTGCCCATTGATCCTTGTGTTGTCACTGAGCATCAGAGAAAACAACCGGGCTCTGTCTTTTTGGACTCTCCCATCAGGTATTTATATAGTTGGTCCCCCTCTTCTCAAGGAGGAACAATGCCCACTCTCTCAACGTTTCCTTGTTGGAGAGATGCTCCAGTCCTTCAATTATCTTGTTGTTCCTTGGTAGTGCACAGTCAGAAAAGCCACCATGGATGGCACCCTGAGCATGAGTCAGTTTCTGTGTGTGAGACATACAAACTGGGGAGCAATTGACTTTAAAAAAAGACAAGTAAAGACAAATGCAGACAAGAAGTGATTATTTAGTGGATAGTAGTAGACTCTTGGCTGAAGTAGGATTAATTTTTTCCTATGGAATGTCTGAACTCTTCAATCCATGCATTTGATACATGGATTTTTTGTTTAGGTTTTGTTTTTTGAATGAAGTGAAGGAATTTTTCCCAGAAGTGGTTTCTATTAAGAAAGAATGCCTGATGGCTGTTGATATTTACAGTGAGGTTTTGTCATTAAATGTAGTTTATATTTATATATTTTAATGGCATAAGGGAGCTCATGAAAATGGGCTATAGGAAAATAGCTAGTAGAAATTTTTGCTAAATTTAGCATCGTCTTAAATGATCATCATTCATTTCTTTAACTTACTTGGTTAAGCCTTTCCCTAGTTGCTCGCAGTGTGATTAAGTTCTTACCCATGAAATATCCTGTAAATGCTTTGACATAGATTGCTAACCTTGGACAGCAGTATGTCATTGTGATAAGAATAAAAATATCTTTCAGAAAGATAAAAGTCATAATTACTGTCAAACATCCATCTGTATTTCCAGCACAAGAAAAAAAACCCTGGAAATATAAAGCTTCTGAGATGAATTCCTTAAGAAAATCTTTTAAGCACCACAGGTTTTGGAGCAAACACCAAGAGTAGGCACGCACTACCAATGAGAAGGGGTTCATTAACAGGTATAAACACTCACAGACACCTTTCAGGGCTTTTACAGAAGATAGGGTAAGGTGTGTAAAAAGCTGAGGGCTAAAGCACACCACAGGCAGGATTAGTGTTGCATTCTTTAGGCTTTTCTTGGTTCACCCTTTTTTTTCCCCTTATATAAACATGTCTACACTGTGATATGAATCTTAATTTTCAGATGCTGGCTGCCTTCTGGCAAAGGTAGAGTGTTTGAGAACCATGGTTTCAGAGTCTGGGCCCTACATTGCTGATTACTTATTCTTGTCAGTATAGTTCTTGGTGTGGGCTGGTTGGTTGTTTTTGGGTTTTTTTGTTTGTTTGTTTGCTTGTTTTTTGTGGTTTTTTTAAACTATTATTTCCATGCAAATGTTTTACGTTGAGATGTCAATACCTAAGATATTGATTTACCATTGAGAAGTCCAGTGCCCTTACAGGAAACCTGCAGCCACAGATGGCAAGTTCTTAATGCCTAAGTAGCCAGGAGCCACAGCTAGACTGTAGGTCTGCTTTTAGAGTTCTTGCAGAAAGAGCATCTCTGAAAAGTCCTTCCCTCTAATGCCATAGCAATGCCATTGACTTACCTTAAATTCAACAATTTTTTTTTCTTAGAGACCCTATTTTTTCTTGTGTGCTGACAACAAAGGCAAACTTCTGGCCTAGAATGTACTTAACTACTCACTGGCAACCTAATTTCTTGAAGTTTGGCTTTTGCTGACACCTTTGCAGCTACATTAGTTTTAAATCTGCTTGAGCCTACTGCAAATGTCATAGGGAGACAGTGGGTTGGCAAATCAATTCCTTGGCTCTTACTAAAGGTATTTGCAGTACAATACAGCACTGGTGGAATACCAGAGGGAAGGAGGGGGAGTCATTCCAAGGCACACACTCGGACTGGCACAGAGTGAGTGTGTTCTGTCCTCTGTGAACTGCAGGAGACGTGAAATGGAAAGAGATGCCCATCTATTCCCAAAACATTTTCTAGGGCTTCTTGTGGGAGAAGGATAGCAGTAAGGAAACTTCTAGCAAAACCCACTATTTCAGTGCATGTTGAAACTCCTTGCTGTAATTCTAAAATGAGTAGTTTATCAGTTATACTAACATTTATATCAAAATTGCCTCAACCCTGCTAGATCAAGGTATTTGGGGAACTGAAAGTGCAGTTAATTCCATGACAGACCTTGTGCTTATATGTATAAAAGATGGTTTGTGATGACAGAAGAATAGTACTTCTTGCATGTGCCCACTCACGGAGAAATGAATACTGATTGTATTGACTTTAAGCAGCAACTCAGGGATACATTTTTAATGCAGAGTCAGTTCCTACATGGCATTCTAAATACTAAGCTGAAGGCTAAACATAAATGTTTGCAATCTTCAATCAAGAAATTTCAATGGTGATGTGGGAATAGGTAATTGGCCAAATTATTTACTGACTTTGATGTGAATGCTTATTCGGTGCTTGCTTCCCTGGAGCTAAAGCAGGAGATAATTGCCCCAGCCTTCAGTCTCTGTTCTTTCTCAAGCTCTAAGATAAGCGCACATTTTAAGGTGATTATTACTTAATTACCGCCTTTATGTTGCTAATACCCACTAGATAAACACAGCTTTCCTTTTCAGTGTTGCTGAACGAGAATATTAAGTGGTCCCAGGTTGGGGATGGGACTGAACTGGGATATCCCCCTTCTTGCCTTGCTCCTTGGTGGGGAGGACAAGGCCTTGGAGTGCCTGATGGAGTGGGAGCCTCCAGGGGCCATTAGTGCCTCTCCAGAGAGGAGACTGCCCTTGATGGGGATGGGGGAGCTCCAGGGAGCTGCTAAGGCAAATGGTGTGGGAGCCAGCTGTGATTTCTCTTTTTTCCATTTTATTTTCTTTTTCATAAATGTTTATTAAACTTTCACTGGTATAATCCTGTCCTTTTACACACAGTTGTCTTCAGTGTGTGTATGTATATAAAAGTATAATATGCTATATGTGTGTATATATACATAACTGAAATAATGCCATGTTATCGTCTGTGTTGCTACTTGGGGGGCATTTCTTATTGGAAGGGTAGTCCTCAGGACTGATTTTTTACATCTGCTTCATTACAGCAGTAATATTTTTGATTTTTGCCTTGTCACTTCTGCCAGTCTAGGAAGAAGGGTAGATGGTTTTGGAATATCTTGGTTTTAATCACATCATGTAATCCAACTTTTTGCTATGTACATTTTGTCTGAGAGGGGCATAATACTACTATTAGAAACTAGGAAAAAACCCACCTCTTTTTCTTAAGCATCTATTTATATCAGCTATCCAAGCAAAAATAGATTAAGAAAAAGTACTCTCATTAACTAAACTGCCATATTTTATCCAATCTCTGTGGAAACAGATGTGCTATAAACTTCTCTTTCCTTTGCAACTGGGTTAAAAGCTAATAAATAAACGCAGTGACTGGAGACAAGGCTGACAGGCTTAAGCTTCTGAATGTACAGTGATGTTTTTTTCAAAGATCCTTGAAAGGTATGATGGATTTTTTTTTTTTTCCTGGATTGGTTTCTATTAACCCTAAAAGCCCTAAAATCAGCAGTGTCAAGAAGAGATCATGTTTGAGGATGCTTGTGGTCACCCTTTAAGGAATAACTTAGTGGCATGTAATGACCTTGTCCTATTCATCAAGTTGTTATTTTAGTCAAACTTTCCAAGAAGCTTTCAGTGGGAGCCCTGCTTTGGGCAGAGAAATGGAAAGTGTACCAGTTTTGTCCACTTGGTAGTAATTTCTAAACTACAAGAGATGGCATAAATAATTAAGTGAGCAACAACATGGACAAGATTACATAATTTTTAATTAAAACACTAGGTGTGGTTTGGTTTTTCAGCTTTTTTACATTCAAAGGTTGACTATCTCTGGACATGTGAATGAAAGAAGTCAATCCAACTCAGATATGAGTCAATGCCTGGGCAAACAAGAGATTCTTCTACAAGAGGAGCAGCTAAATGAAAGGGACATATTAGGAAATATTTGTCTCCTAATACCATTCTTCTAAATAATATTATAAATACTGTGATTTGCAGGGAAAGAGAATCAAACTGCCCACAGTAACAAGAATGTGAATAGTTATCAGAAGAATTTCTGGCAGCAAAGGGAGGGTGTCCTAACAAAACTCTAATCTGCAGATCAAAGGGAGCGACTATTCCCTTTTATCTGGGGAGACTGGGGCTGCGTTGCTGGGTCCAGCTTCGGACACCTACCAAATGGGTAGAACAATCTGCATTTTGAGAAATCAGATGAGTTTGAATGCCAAAATAATTCTCTTCTACTACAGCCATCACTAATTTTCCTTTCACAGCAAGCAAGCAGACATTTTGGGGAGGAAGTAGGCAGCAGACTGACAAATCCTATGGTATATCTTGTTTGTGTATCAAGCTTGGCTCGTATTTCATAATAAACTCAACTGTTATTTTGATAGTTTACTGCCATTTCACTGGTTTTACTTTGCAGAAACTGGGATTTAGGGGATGAAATAACATTGTTATTCTGCTCACGTTTCAGCCACTCGGGTTTTCTATTTGTTCACATCTGTATTTTTATAGAAAATTGATTAGTGCTGTAATTACAGTCTGCTGAAAGCAAGTAGGTCAGAGCTACACTTTCCATTCCAGAGGGGCTGCTGGCACTGGAGAGACAGAGATACAGCTGGATATTTTTACTTGTCTGGGTGTTGCTGCCATTCATTAAACTTCTCACAACTGCTCACCAAAATACTTTCAGAGATACTGAACAAAATCAACCAAATCATCTGTGTTTAAAAGGTCCTCTAGTCATGAGTTACAATTCTCTGGCAAAAGATTTTTTCAGGACTTCGTGCAAGAATTATACTAACTGTTGAGGGAAAAATTCTTAGAGTGTACTGGTGACAATTTCTTCATATAAATGACTGAGAATCTGAGGAGAGGAGAGACCTTGCTGGACCTCCCACTCACAAAGGAAGAACGGGTAAGGGATGTGAAAGTTAAGGGCTGCTGTAGCTACAGTGACCATGAGATGGTAGTGCTCAGGATTCCAAATGGATTAAGGCAAAAAGCAGAATCACACCCCTGGGCCTCAGGAGAGCAGACTTCAGCCTGTTTGGGGATCAAGAAGAATACAGATATACTGCCCAATCCTGCAGGGTTAGGAAAGCCAAGGCCTGGTACAGGATACAAAAGGTGATAAAAATGACTTTGATGAGGACATCAGCAGAAAAAAGCAGGCTGGGGAAAACATGAAGAGCACCTGGTGGCAAGGGACACAGGAATGTCTGAGGTACTGAATCCCATCTTTATCTCGGTCTTTATTAGTAAGACTGGCCAGAAGTCTGGAGCAAGGGAGATGTCCTCCTCATTGGTGGAGACAAATCAGGCTAGGGAACACTTAGGCAAACTGGATGTAATGAACAAACTGGCCATGGGATGTGTTGAGACATACCCATGAGTGCTGTGAGAAGTCGTTGGTATCATAGCAAGACCACTCTTAATTACCTTTGGAAGGTCATGGGAAACAGAGGAAGATCCTGAGGACTGGAAGAAGGTAAAGGTCACTTTGATCATCAAGAATGAGGATCTAGGTATTTCCATTCCTTACTTCCATTTACATTTAAATCATGTGGATTGTCAGTGGCAGTCACTATTGTATCTTCTGTCTGTTCTATTTTTTATTCATGTATATGTCATTTGTAGGTTAGGTGAGTGATCTCTCCTGTCCTTATCTCAACTCATGAACTTTCATTATATTTTCTCTCCCCTGTCCAGTTGAGGAAGCGAGTGATAGAGAGGCTTTGGTGGGCACCTGGCATCCGGTCAGGGTTAACCCACCTCAGTCAGAAAACCAAACATTTTCAGTGTTTATCTGACTGCAAAAAGACAGTGACTAACAAGAGCATGAATAGTTAATCTGTAAATACAGATTCAGAGATAACAGTGAGAGAGGACAGACAGCAAAGCATAGACACTAAGGTGGTGTATGAGGTTTTTTAATTTTTTTTTTCCTTTCCAGTGTACTCAAGACTAGCACAGCAGCTCTCTGGATTCTATGCAGATCTCCTGGATTCTCACTTTTAATAAGTATACTAACATAGAACAGGTTTCAATTTCAATGATATCTTTGTGTTGGCTGCACCAGTTTGCTGCAGTGCTGAGATGCCTGGGAAAATGAGCTGAACCAGCCCACTCCTGGTGTCTCAGAGGTGTTTAGAAAAGCAGCTGATGAAAACACTACCTATCCCTTCTGAAGGTGGCTGCTGCACTTGCATGCAGCTTTTCTTTCTTATTTTTAAATTTAAATTGTTAGGACTGTAATTCTTGCTGGCACATCATGGAAGTGGCACTAAAGACAGAAGATAGGTTCCCAAAGCTATGTGAGCCAAGAATGATTTCACCTTTTCCAGCCTCAAAAACATTGTTTGAGGAACACAACAGCTGATGACTACTGAGAGCTTTTTTGCTTTTAAGATGCAAGAGATCTCTTCCTGCTCAAAAAATTTCCCCCCCCTAGAAGTTGTTTGGGTTTTTTTTTCATACCCCACTGTTATTAATTTACACCTTGCCAGGATTTTAAGACTGATTTTATTGCTGTTGTTGTGGGAACAGAATTCTCAGCCATATGGCATGACATCTTCATTTCTGCATGACAGGAGACAGGATCCATTATTCAGTTTTGCAGTGCTGCAAAAAGGTACTTTCATGAAGGTTTGTCTTGAAGAAACTCCATATTAAAGTAGAGAACAAAAAATACATATAATGAACAAATTCTTTCCCAAGGGGTAATTTGTACTGCAAATGCTTAGAAAAATATTTTGGTCTTTTGCATAAATCCAAAACTTGCCCATTCCAGTAATAAATTTTTAATTTGGCTGAACTTATGTTTGTTTGTTTGTGTTTTTAATTTTGTCATTTGGTGAGGTTTTGGGTTTTGGGTTTTGTTTTTTGTTGTTGGGTTTTTTTCAGCTGTAGAAATAACAGAAGAGAGGACAGAACCCCTGACCCAGGACAGTGAGGTGCCACAAATTGTCATGTGCATACTGATGGTCTGTGTCCAGTATCTCTGACCTAGCAGGGCTGGTGTCTCATAATCTGTCTTGATTTTGAATATCTGAAGAGCCTTCTCTTGGTCCAAGAAGAAATAATACCACCCACATGAAGATGATTGTTTCACTGTGGAAGTTCCCCTGAAGATGAAGCCCCAATAGCAGAAGGACTTCTACCCTCTGATTGTAATTAGATGCATCAACCTTGCATCTTCTCTGAAAAAATGAACTGACATGTTAATACTACAGCTTAAGGGTGCTTTCTAATGAGAATTTAAACAGATATGCTATCGACCAATGCCATCCATTCTGGGCTGTGCAGGAGGGTGTCCCTCCTGATGTTTTGCATAGATGTGTTTTGGACACAGACATAATCCTTCCCATGAAAAGTATCAGGTTGGCTTTATTGGGCCTGACAAAATAACAGCATAAGAGGCTGGTGGGTGCTTAAAGGTAAAGGTTGGGTGGCAAAGTGAGGGAATGCTCACCATTGCACTGTGCATGGAGGACCAGAAGTGGCCAAGCCCTGTCCCCAACACCCCTGAGAAAAGCTCTGTGGCTGGTGAGAAGTGGATGTCATTCTGTTCCCCCTGCCAAGGACCAGGACCTTTGTGGCACAGCACTGAAGCACTATTTTTAAGTGGCAGCATTACAGAGCTCTGGCACCTGCTACCTTAGCAGTCAGGGCACAGAGGGTGCAGCTTGTAGATAGGAGCACTTCCATGAAGTATTCCCAAAGTCAGGCCCTGGTACTGATCCATACCTCTCTTTTCTGCTGCCTTCAACTCTACAAACATATAATTTAAATGTTCACTTTTTAAAAAATGACAGATTGTGTGGTTTAGTACATGCTTTAATCCAGCACTCTCTTCCTCTTAGATACACTTACTGTTCTAAATACAGAACTTCGACTTTTTGAATTTAATATTTGCTAGTTCTGTAGTTAAATTCCTTGCTAACTGCTGAATCACTTGAATAATGTGAAAAACCTTCTCTTTGCCTACAACTTATTTGATAACCATCCTTTTACAAACTGAGGGAAAAGGTCATTACTTTGACACTTATGTTTGACATTTGTTAAAAAAAAACCAAACAAAACCCAACAATTAAACATGAAACCGGTACCAACTGTTATGATAAGGAAACAAAAGTGTTAGGGCTTTGGACTTCTTTTTTCCTTTAAGTGTAGCAATTCTAACACAGTCATTAACACAATTTGCATTAATGCAAATACCTCAAACCAGCACAGGGTAGGAAATATACTTTCTGACTGAATACCTAATGCTGTGGTTCAGCTGAGCATGTTGACTGAAGGCCACCAAAAACCTGAAGACTCATTTACAGTTCTCCTATTTGACAGAGCTTCATGCATTATTGCTGCTCTATAATACATGCACAGAACATTAAAAAAAAAAAAAAGCAGTCTGCTTCTCAGTGATCAGATTTACTATCTGTCATGAAACTGAGAAGGATTCCAGACTAAAATCACTAAAGATGGAAAACTGGAGAATATATGCAAGACTTATGAGGAAAAAACCCACTGCTTATTTATATAAATTCAAACCACACAGAGAAAAAGCTAGGCTATACAAATTGACTATTACAGCATGCTCATGTTAATCTTCAGAATGAAATTTTCAGCATTTAGCAATGAGATGTGCCATCCTTAAAACCCACAAAACTTGGAAGAACTCTATATTTTTTCTCATGTTACTGCAATATATTCCTTTTATTTATTATTGTCTCAGAAGAATGTTACAATGTAGTGTTTGAAGCAGCATTTACTTGGCAGCAGAGGACAAAGGATGCATACAAACACAGGCAGAAAAACAACTTTATACATAGCCTCATATTCAGAACAAAAATAAAACCCACCAAATTCACTACTGAGTTCTTTTTATACTTATGTTGGGAGTATTTTTAAGGATTTTTTCCTAGAGAATTATGTAGCTTAATAAATGCCAAGTACTTTGCAGAGAACAGAATATAAAGCTATTTCCAATACTACTTATGAAGATAGGTCTGAGGTAGAAAGGTGGTCATGGCTTTCCTCTTCTGTAAAATGTGGGATTTCTTCTTCTCAGAATAACTACATAACATTTTAATAGATGAAGCATTTATAGGAGCCAGCATCTTCTCTTTTCACCTTGACAACTTTGCTCCACTTGCTCAAGACTAACACTTAGCAATTCTACAGAGCTTTTCAGATGCTAAATGAGTCCTACATCACCTTTGAGAGGTAAATACTATCACCCCCATTTTACAGATGGGAAAGCAGAGGCAGAGTGGTTAAATAATTTGCCAAAGGGTTCAGAAAGAACTGGCACTGGTGCCAACAGTAGAAGGTGGTCAACACTGTGCCTGAATCACTCCTTGAGCAACAGCAGTTCAGGAGTAAATATTGTGGGTGCAGGACAATCTAGTTGGCAAAACTTCACAAAACCACTAGAAATTCCTTACCTGCTCTTTTAATGTCCCCTAGCATCTTTTTAGTAGCAGTAGAGAATTTTACACCTCTTTCAATAGCATTTTGAGATAAGGTTTTTTTTCCTTCAGTAATAATTAAGAACAACACAGTTTTGTTTCTCTCTACTATACATGAAAGATATTGCATGCAGTTTTACCAATTAAAGGTATGTTCTAGAATTAAAGCAAATGTCCATGCAGCATTGTAAACTCTGTGAAGGCATTAAAATCTCTTATGATAATCTTTAAACTAGAGGTCATCTGATCACTGACATAAGTTTCCCATAATGATCCTTATCAAAAGTACATAAATAAATCATTTCAAAGATAACGATGATCTGCAAGATTACAATGCCAAATGATAACATCTAAGTGCATTGCAGTTCTGGAGAAAGTTCTGTGGCGAATAGTATTGGAAAGGGCTTTCTAATTGTCTCTTCATTTCCAAGAGGAAGACAAAAGAAGGGGATCTCACAGAAATGAGCTTTACTTCATAGACTGTAAATTCCAAAACTTGAAGCAAGTTTGGCACAGCAGGGAACAGCAAAGCTTTGTCTTTGAACAAAGTTGGGAAAGATTACACTAACTTAGTTCTTACTAAAACCAACTTAAGCCATCATCTAAGTCCTCTTTTTAGCTATCTCCTGATTCAAAGTAACATAAGGCTTAGAAAAATAATCCTCCAAATGGAGTGTGTTGGCTGGAAATAACGAAAAGAAAGTTAAAAATACCACTTAGGTACATGAGGATGCTGATTATGACTTGAAATGAGACTTTACCTTGTTTAACTGAATTAAAATACTGTATCTTGCACCCAATGACAGTTATTGTTAACCAGTAACAATAATACAGATTATGGGAACTTCATATACCAATGCTGAAAATAATGCAAGGATATTCTGAAATCTGTGTGGTCAGATGGTTAGCATATAAATAATCAGTACAGAATATTACAGGTGTGAGAAAATAAAACTAAGAATACTTTACAATGCAAAAGCAAAGAGCTGAAAGGAATGTATAACTGTAATGTTTTGCTCCAAACTCCTTAAGCAGTTCTCTTTACGATTATCAAAAAGAATGTATAGAAAGCCCCTGCCCCTTTTCCCCTGGCTGTATATTTATACAAATCAGTGACAAATATTCCACTGCTCATTAATTTACAGTTGCATAGAAATGGAAGAAGGAAAAAAAAAAAGATACTATAAAAACAACATCCTCGTCTTTGGGTATTCAGTGTTGTACTGTTTCAAGTAGAACACGCGGTCAGAGCGCACCGCGTGTCCCGGGGTCCCGTGCAGGCTTCTGATGAGGTGGAACGCGTGGCCGGCAGGTTGTAGAACAGGGCTGTGCTGCACGCCAGGGAGCACTGGCTCACATCCCAATGAACACTTCACATGGCCTGTCGTGATGAGAAACAACATCAGTACCATGTGCTAACACACACAGAAACCTCTAACTGCTCTGGGCTCATTCAGCTCAGGACTGGGATGTCATCTTACAAAATCCCTGTATGTTAACAATTTACATGCATTGGCCTGAGACTCAGGTTAAAAGAAATCTAAGTTTACAATATTGCAGTGTTTAAAGTTCTTGTTGAAGTGCTTGCCTATTTAGAGCAGGCAGCTTAATCTAATGCCTAAGGTGCTGTGTGGCTCCTGATCCTTGTGCACTGGTGCCCATAGGTCCTGAAAGTGAAGCTGCGGGAACCAGGGCACGAGGATATATGGAATGTCTTTGCAAGAACCAGCTTTGATCTTGCAAGCTGATGCTGGCTTGAAACTAATTGGCCCCAATAAATGCAAACTGGTTCCATCTGGTCAGCAATGCCTAACTGCAGAACCATAACACCTTTGGCAGTGTCTGAACTAGTAGAAATTTTCCACTACCTGTGATATGCTGGAATCTGGCCTTTCTGTTGTATCAGTCTAACTTCCAAATAGACCTCTACGGAAAAAAGGAGACAAAAACCACCCCAGCCCCTTTGCTCTAATGGAACTTTTCCACTTGCTTTACTTTGTTTCCAGTGCCTATGCAAGTATATAAACGTGTCTCGTACCTGTGGTCTGCCAGTGAAACTTGCTGCAAATAGAAAAAAAAGGTTAGAAATTTACATGATTCTGCATCTTGACAGTTTAAAAACAAAGCTCTTATTGGGAAAATCCCATACTACAGAAGAACAAAAAGACTTATCTTTAAAAGACTAAACATTTAACTAGAAATGTGTTGTAATGCTGTAATTCTTCACAAACTTACTTTTATCAAATTTATAGCATTACAAATATGTAGGTATTATGAATTATTTCATTTTCACCACTTGTAACCATATAAACCCCTGAGTGATGTATTACAGTATCATCTGTTAAAAATGCTCTGTTCTGGATGTCACTCAGATGCACAGACAAGACTTCTGCACAGTGTTGTACACCTGCCTACTTCTGAGGACAAGTGACATAAATAAGGAAGGAAAAGGAGGCATTATATCTATGATCAGTGGATCTGAAGGACAGAAAAAAATAAAACCAACAAACCACAAAACAGCAAAATCCACCATTAAAAGCCTTGCTGGCCTTACTCTATGAATAATTGCTTCATGAAGGATATTTAGCATAAATAAGACTGATTTCAAGATGAAAAACCCATGAAAACAAACAAAGCAAGTAAGACAACTGTCTCTGTTAAACGATGAAAATGGGATAAAAATTATTTGCATAAGGCTCAGGTGCTAGTAACTCCAGTAACTCCTAATGGAGGTTAAGGCCATGGCAGAAGAGACAAGTAAAGATGAGGTTGCGAAAAAAGTATTTTACTTTTTTTTTTTAATAATTGGACATGAGATGTTGCATGTGTTTAGATAAAATTTAGCTTGGTTATAATTAAAAAGGGTAAGGATGTTGCTCTTTAATGTTAGGAGAAGTCCATGGAATCTACATAATTTAAAGTCTTACAGAACAGGTTGGACAATTGTCCGGCCAGGAAGACAGAACCCTCTTGAATGGCCACAGGAAAAGATGATGGACTTAGATGGTCTGTCATGGTCTTCCTTAGCAAAACTCAGAGTTTAATGCACTTTTTTGGGAAGGCCAGACTAATAATCCTCATTCCAGGCTTCTAAAACATTTCAGATATGAATCTGACACAGTCAAAAAAATTTACTCCCAAGTAAAAGATGTTACAGAATGACTGAATGAGAACAAACATAAGTAGTACCTAATTGGGGCAGTGTGGTTTAGCCTGACAACGGGGAAAAAGCTGCATGAAATTTGGAACTGTGCCTTCTTTTAATCTTAAATGCTCAGACACACTTCACAATATGAAGAGGCCATGGTTTTCATTCGCAGTATCCTCCTGCCTCATTCAAGGTGTTTGTTCATAGAATCAGAATATTTTCTGTTTCCCAGTCCTGGAGAACAGCTGTCATTACCAAGCTTTAAATTAGCTTTAAATTCATTTCGGCCAAATGACCCTGCAGTTGTATAGTCACATAGCAAGAGAGTAATTTGCAAAACCAAGAACAAATGCTTGAGTTGCATTTATACAGATCTGTACACACACACATCCTGGAGGTGTGCTGAGGAGCTCCACCAGCTGTTGACTTCAAGACAAGATGCTCCTTAGAATCAAATCCTTAATTTGCAGAACGATGGGCTCTGAACTATTGAACTCATCAACAACCAAAAAGGACAGCCGAAACAAGACCTTTTTTGCTAGAACCTAATCTGCTTTTCCAAAACATGCAAAGTGCATCTTCTGTGATGCAGTTACTCACAGCCAAGCAATGTATGTACAAGAGATAAAAGGGGTATTTTAACAGGGTTCACAGAGTTTATGAAATAGCACAGAGTTCAGTCTTGATGCTTCCAAAAGAACTGCGCATAAACAGCCACTCTCTCACTCCTGCCTTTTAAAACTGACCATTATTACATTTCATTTGAAACTTTCAACAGTTTTGAGAATATATCAAAGCTTTCACTACTGATTTTCTAAGGCAAAACAGCTGAAATATCTATATAGAGAGACATGTATATGTATAAATGTATTTCACAAGACCCACCAAAATACATGAGATAGCTCCTCACTTTTGCAAGTGCAGTGACACTGGAAGAAGGAGGTTAAGTATGTCAACTGATACAAGACAAGCATAAGGAATCAGCTGGTTTTCCTTTTGATCTTTCTTTAACAGACACTGAAAAAAATATCAGCTTCCACTGTATTTAAGCAGGAAAAGGTGTTATGTGCTGCATTCACAGATTTCCTCTGGTCTATTTAATAACTAGTTCAGTAATTAGTCTAAGGACTAATGGTCTAAAAACTTTTTTTTCAAGCTTTATTACAAAAACGGCATTCAGAAATTCTGAATCTACATTCACTTAAGTTCTAGAAAAGGTTTTTATTAGCAGCTAGTGAGATTCTACATGTCTTTACCCTTATGTGGGCACTGCTGAAAATTCGACATTGAGATACAGGCTTTTCTTACAGTGAACCACTTAAAACAAGAACATTTATTTACCTTCAGAAATAGTGTCTGTGGAGGAATTTTAAAGAACAGAATTATATAGCTTGCATATCTTGACAAGAAATCTCCTCAAAGACACTTCTTTTCCTAGTCAATACCAGAAGATTGAGCTTTTTTTCTTCAAAAGACCACCTCAAATTCAATACTATCCTCAGAGACTTATTTTGTTAAACTTACAGCAGCAAGCTGGAAATGTGTTGTTGATTTGCTCCATAACATCTGTTAGATCTGTGTTGGTATCATGAGGTGGAACTAACAAGTCATCTGCAGATATGACAACAACAAAAAAAAGAATTTTGTAAGAAGAAGAGAAAAAAAAAAGGACAACATTATTCTAAAAGGCATTCTTATCCAACCTTCCAGTTAAATAGGCCTTTTTATTTCAAGGGAAAACACTACCTCAAGCCTCTGTAATGTGCAAGAACTATCACTGATAATTGCCAGCCTTGGGAGAGGAAGTGGAAGTTGCATTATAGATTTGCAGTCAAACTCATTTCTCTTTTATTAAAGCTTAACCATTGCATCCAAGATTTATCTAGAACAAGTTGCCAGCAAGGAACAGTATATAAAAATTTACAGTTAAAATAAATAAAATGTTGACAAGATGAGGGAATTAAACTGAGTAGCTACTCAACTAAAATTCTGTTCCAACTGCATATGATTTGTCATGTAACTTTGAGTGAATACACCTTTCTTTTTCTGAAAAAATCCCAACATTTATCTTTTAGATGGTCTTTATTCAATATGTACCAGCCATTTCAGTAGTGCTAAAATCCTCCTTGCCATTTATTTGAAAAATGATGCTTAAAATTAGCCAAGAGAATGGTTAGGGAACATAACTGGCTCTGTTGTTGGCAGTCCTATTAGACAGCATCTTTCACAAATCTACCACTGCATGAAATCAGACTCAAAGAAGTTCCATGATTTTCCAGATAAAGTAAAAACATATGTTAGTGTTGAATGAAAACTGTTCAGTATGCAAGAGAATATTTTTCCTGTTTTCCATAGAAACAAAATAATATTTAATCTATAACACAAGGTTTAAAAAGAAAAATAGGAAGAACTTGCACCTAAGATAATTTGAGAAAAATATTTTCCCTTGCCCCCTACTTTTGACTATGTGATGATCTGTAGTTATTTCTGCCAACTCCAGTGAAATTAATGAGTTTTGATACTGGAGAATTTAAAATAATCTTTCAAGAGAGAAATCCCTTTATGTGCAGAGCCTGTACCTATAAATACTGAATTGTTCCTAAAGCTGTGAACCTTTTGGGAGTGGGAACATCAAAATACCAGGATAAGCAGAGGTTACACAAGAATTTTTAAAGCAGACAGGAAGTGTAGATTACATGATTTGGACATTTGGGCCTGTATCTGACAGGTCACTTGGGTCCATGTGTATATGTAGGACAAACAGCTCTTGGCCTCTTCAGTCCAATGAAGTCTGGTTACCCTTTCAGTGAGGATGGTTTTGCCCAGTAAATTCACTTGGTCAGAATAGATGGAACCAAGGAGTCTATTGACAGAAGTCTGTAATTCAGGGTATCTTAGGATACCACAGCTCTTTGCAAGTGTGAGGAAGCAACACCTCCAGCTGCACTGAGCAGAAGCATCACAAAGATCCATTCCTTTTGATTTAAAAATCTTTCCAGAAGATGCCAACAAACCTATCCAGTAGTCACCTATGGCCTCATGAAGACATTATCTGATCAGAACACTCACCTGTCTGATGGAACTGTGAGCTTGTGTCCTGCTCGAGCGGGAAGCCAAGGGCAGAGTGCTGGGGCGAAGCACAGGGAGAGGTACCATTGAGCCGGGAGTCTGACTCGGGCTACAGTAGAGACAATAACACACAAATTTATGTTATTTGTATCCACATAATTTAAATGTGGGCTTGTATGCAGCTATCTTGCTCCTTTCCTTTTTTATGTGCTCTTTCTTGTTTGTCCTTCAAACTACTGAAAGTTGGCTTAGGTCTATACAACTGCTGAGGGGTAAAAAAAAAAACCCAACAAAAATACCCAAACCAAGAAATTTTTAGAAAATTTACACTTAAGAACAGTTCTTTACAAGACTCCAGTTGATGGTCTTGTTAAAAATAGTGTTCTGTTGCATCACAAAAACACAACGTCATGTACAACACACAGTATGTCAAGGTTCCTAGTCCAGCTCTGCAGAAAGACTACACAATGGGATTGCTGGGGTTGTATTTATCTGCAGGGACATATACATACATACACACATAGAGAGAGGACATTCAGCTAGGGGCCCCTAAAATCCTTTACGAGGATGACTAATCATGCTTAAAACAACTGTTCAATCAGGAACAGTTTTACAGAACTCCAGAATCAAGTGAAGACTCAAGACAGATTCAAAACAACTTCATTAAATCTAAAAAGTGGTAGCCAGCCATCACTCCTGCTGATGCTTCTTCTCAACCATGTGGAAGACAACAAATTTGCAGGAATCTGTACTACGTGAAAATTTGTACTACATAAACTCCTGAAAATTATGAGAAATAACTTTGAGAAAGAAGCTTTTCTGGACCCTTAAATTCACTTGAAGAATCACTGACATTGATATTACATTTAGCTGTAACCATGTATGTGTTTGAGATGACACTTAAATCTACATATAGGGACAGAAAATAAGAAAAGAACATAGCAGCTCAGAAATATTGGAAGGGACCTTGTTCAGGCATTTTTCCCTTCTTTTCCTTCCTTCTTTTAAAAATTCTTTTGAGGAAGAGACTACTAATACAGTATTTGAGCTCCAGAAGTGATTATTCTGAAAAAAAACCAGAAATAAGTGAAATAATATTTACATATGAGGTAGATGTAGCTGAAATTGTTGCTGCTATTAGCTTTTTGATTGCAAATCATCAAATTACTTCTGAACAGCTTAAGGAGCTGGTTATTTAAGTAAATCTATTAAAAGCAGATACTGAAGTAATACAAAAGATCATTGCTTTTAAGGTCTTTGAAACTGAACAAGTACCTAAAACAGCTATGAGACTTGATGCAGTTAGAATACAGAATGGCTGTTAATTTGTGCACAAGTTTGCTCCTCACAGCCTCAACAGCAATATTCAATTTCTTGAGATGGCTTGCAATTTAACAAAAACAATGCTCAGTAAAACTGAAGACTGTTGAACAATGAAAGATACTTTTTCTTCCATATACAGTAGTGAGAAACAGAAGAAAACGTTCTGTACTCAGAACATGTTGAGCACTCAACAAATCTCTTTTTTTTCTCCTCTAAATCTCATCTCTTTCAGTATAACAATACTAAGGGCCAGCTTTGACTAAAAGAATAAACCAAGAAATAGTCTGCATAGAAGACAAAGAAAAATGGAAATGTTTTCAAGCCAGAGAAGGATTTTACTGTCAAGACACTTCTATGAACAGTGAATTACTATCATGTAGTTAAGCAATTTGCCACTCAGTACCAGGCTTCAATCAAGCTACAGAGTCTAAGCAGAATGAGTGTGATGATTTTAAATCAGCGAAGACCGGGATAACATAACCCAGGCAATTCTGTAATGCCAGCAACCACTGTTTGAGATGTTAGAGCTGTAATGGTAAAGAGAGGAAGCAAATTCTCCAACAGCTAAGAGTCCCTTCAATACAGAACAACAAAATTAACTCCAGCAGCAGAGTGACTGCTTGCCCACCCGACAAACAGATGAACAGAGAGAATGTGAATAATCCAAAATACAAACTTGCACCTGGACTAAATCTCTGTCCCTGTTCAAGGAGCAACTATGAATGAATTGTGCAGAGATGACTGAGGGTGAATGAGAAGATCTGTGCTGGACATACAAAACTACAGTACAGCACAGGCTCAGTCAAGGGTAGTGAGACATTGCAAAGTCAACAGTTCATGTTGATAGATAGAAACTAAAAGCCTGCAAACTCAGGTGATGAGTTAGTCAAGGTACCACTTAATAGTTCTATTGTAACTGATAAAAGAGCACTACAGAGCACAAGGACTACCAGTGGATAAACAGAGAAAACAAAACATACTTGGAATACCTTACATTGGTGTATGAATGAAATATTGCAGCTGGATTTAAAAACAAGTCAAAAACCACAAAACCACCATCTTCTAATCAGAGGGCAATGTCTGATTACTTAATTTCATTTAAGTATACTGATAAACATTACACTACATAGTACCAGTGACTGCAATAAAAAGAAAAGCCAAAACAAACCAAATTCTTCTTCCAAATGAAAGACAATATTGTTAAACAGCTGAAGAGTGGTGTTTGGAGCAGAAAGTGAAGGTTTGTGGTAGTGGTATAATTGCCCTAATATAATAATCAGACACTGGAAAATGTTAAATGCAAACCAGTTGAGGATATAGATATATCTGCATTTATTTATATGGTTTAATAATTTACTGTTAGAGAACTTGAGAAAAATAACAATAGAAAATCATATTCTCTCTGACGCCAATAGCATAACACCTACAAAATATGAGCACTTCCATCAGCCATCTTCACTTCCACTTCAGCCATCATGAAGTTCATGTATTCTTATTCAAAACAACACAGCGGACAACCCTTAAGCCAGAAACCAAAAGAAATCAGCTCTAGATGTTATTATATACTTGCTGCTTCTTCTTGAAAGAAATAAAAGCAGGGATACTGAGCATGCCTCTATAGGGATGAGGGAGATGTTTCCAACTCCAGCCTCAGAGAGTTTTCAAACTTCTTTTTAGGCAAAACCAAACAAAGATATGAAGGGACAGATAGGTTCTTCTCCAGAAAACTCTGAAACCGGAGGGTTTTTTCTGTATTACAGCAGTTTTTAAAGCATTTCAAAGGAGATATTTATTTCAACCAGTTTTAATCTACAGTGCCTTATTTCACTGTGCCTCCCAGTGATGTCTTTCTCAAAGAAGAGCCTGAAGTGCTCTGTGGCTTAACAGATAGCTAAGACATACCTGCTCTTTCCTTGACGACTTCTACTTTTTGTAAAAACTGAACTATACCTCAGTGTCCCCAATCTAAAATCACAGGAAACCTCAACAACGCCAATTTTATTACCACATTCATTACAGAAGTTTCTTCTTGCTCCAGACTTTTTTTCCCAGCTACAAAAGAAACAAACTCTCCTTGCTCTTCTGATAAAGCTCCTCTGCTTTCAGCTGGAGAGGGAGTTGCAGCCCCTATTTACTCTCTCAGTCTGATCATACAGCTGTTGACAGATGATTTAGCTCCCATGTACTTCAATATCAAATTCTATATGAAACCTCTATTGAGCAACTCAGAAAAAAACAGAAAAATACAAACAGACTTTAAATGCCCTTCATAATAGACCTCACTTCAACTTTGCAAATTCAGTATCTATAAAGGCTGAAAGAAGAAAAATGAAAATGAATTCTTTGTTTTTTCTCTGTCTGATTAACATATTAGTATCAAAGCTGTCACATGCCAGTTCTATTTCACCTTCCTCTTTGGCACCCTACTCAATCAGGCAGACAAAAATGACAACATACTGTGACAGCTACCAGTCCTTTGGGCTTGCTAAAATAAAATAGTATGGTAACCTCAGAGCTGTGACCTGAAGTAGACAAATGTGCAGTGAGGATGCATGCATATTTCTGCTAAAGGTTCTCTCTGAATAATGTCCTAGAATGCTGTCATCTAGATCAAACAGTTACTACATGAAACTTTCTTTCATTAACTCTCTTCCCCAACATCTGTGTATAGACAGACTCACTCCAATCTTTTGGAGAAAAAAAATCCAGTATTTTATACTCAGTAGTATAAACCAACAGTCAGGAGGCTAGTGGAGGAATGGGGAGACTTGCTGTTGATAGAAGCGACAGAGATGGCATAAAACGCCATCTGTGGCAAAGATATTGCTGTAAGACAGTTGTATCCTTTAATGCTAGTAATTACACTGTTGTTTTATATTTTGAGATTGGGACTTATGAGAATTAATAAGAAAAGGTATTCCTTTTATCCACTAAAAATAACTGGGACAGCCAGTAAAAGCAAAAGAAACAAATAAATATAAATAGGCTTCCAGTAAAGTCCTTCCTCAAGCAGTGAGAGAGATAAAGGCTTTCATAAAAGGTAGTGGCCAAGCTGACAGAACAACAAACATGCTGAAGAGTGGTCATTTTTTCAGAAAGGGGGCAGTAACGGAAAGCAGTGCTGCTTCATGATTCTATTAATGTCAAAATAAATTTCAAAGAACATTACAAAAAATTTAAACTATTTGTAATTTCTGAATCCCCATCAGGGGAGTAGCTGCAACATTCTGGAAATAGCTTGCCAAACATCTGGTAAATTAAGTAATGATATGTATAGAAAGCAATAGTGAAAAGCCACAGGTATGTTATAAGAGAAATAATGCAGACCTTCTCATATACTTGACTTTGTACCAGCCACTTTATTAAATGACAGAGGAGAAACAAAGACCTTAGGAAATAATACTTGGAACAATCAGAAGCATGGCATGACTCCCACAGAGACAGGACAATTCAGACAGAAAGCAGAAGAGCAATAGTACACAGTAAATGAGGTAAACAGTCAGAAATATTGAAAAAGGTCACCTCTATTCTACTTTACCCTATCTGAACCCAAAAGCTGCACAATGCCTAGAAAATTCCAAAGGCAGAAATGACAGGGAAGAATTACTGTCCCTTCTCCCACCCACTTTATCACAACAAAAATGTATACCCTAAAGGTGTTACTAAGAATGGTATAAGGATTCCAAAAAGATTACAAAATTGTAAGATCATCCTCAGCTACATTAGGGGAAAAAAAAAAAGTTTTAAGGAGTGAACAAGTTTCTGCTCCGAGCACTAAGCTGGAAGTGACCATGGATTTGGCAGAACTTCTGTGTTTCTATTCAACATGTTTCTTTGCATATTTTAAACCCTCTTCTGAAAGACCAAGTATTGGCCACATATCCCAAGATCCTTACTTTATAAATTATTTTTAACAGTGCACCAGTTGCTATCTTCCCTGTGAAATATTTCATCTACTCAAATACTGATTAAAGATGCTAGAATAACAGTAGCAACAAAAAAATTTACTCTGCTAGAGGGGTAGGGAAGTCATTGGAACAGATGCATCTTAATCCTATTCAGCCAAAACTACCTAGTAAAAATAACAAAGTCAGCCAGTGAAACAAACAGCAAACACCTTAATCCCTGTAATGAGTGTGTCATCTACAGCAGGAACTTAGGCCATTTTGACACCTGGTTTATGTAGTCTGTTTCGTGGCTTAGTTAAATCCTCTACTACATACAGCCAGTTATCTGACTGATGGAAGGCAGGAAATACTTGCCTTATTATACTCTGTCCCAAATGTAATGATTAGTTAGAAGAAAACATTCACACAAACTTATCTTCATTACTCAAGCTGCCACACATGATATAGTACAAACTACCATCTCCAACAACACCTGGTATATGTTGCTGCTGTTATTTCTATAACCCAGGTGTGCACATGCTGACTTCCAAAGCAATCAGTGTTCCTTCCGCCAACAAGGAAACCCTACGATCTCCAGCTACCAGCACTTGATAAAAGGCTCTTACCTCCAGCATTCCTTGTGTGCAAGACCACTGCTGTAGCTTATTGGTCTAAATATGCTACTCAAGAGGAACTGGATTTTTAATGTAATTAATTGCTCCTTTGTATTTCAGACATATCTTTGGCCATCTGTCTCTGGCATGCTAAGAGAAGTTTGAGTGACTAACTGTGACAACAAATAAACATTATTTAAGGGAAGTGTCTGGGAAAACTGAAGTCAAACATGGGATGTGGCTGGCATCATTACTTGGAGTAGGGTATATATTTTCTTCTGGTGTTTTTTAATTAATGAAAACCTATTGCTCTTGTTTGTGTTATTCCCAATGCTTCATAAGTTCCCATGATCACTCCAGCACTTGTAATCATTTTCTGCTCATTTGACTTTAACCATGGCCTATACTGGAGGGTAAGAAATAATATCTCATTAGAAATTATTGATTGCAACAGACCAAGAGAGTATAATAAAAATATCTGCAGTAAAATGTCAATGCCTTTGTTCCACCAAGAAATCCATCATGCAGAAACAAGTGTACAGGTACCTGTTCGAGTAGCTGCCGTAGCCGGTGAAGCTGAGACTCCAATTGTTTATTGTGATCTTCCAATATTTGCATCCTTGCTTCCAGACGACCTTTATGTTGCCTTAGGAGTTTAGCTTCAGCAATGAGCTCGGCATCTTCAGAAGCATGCTGAGGTGACACAATGGAGTCAGGAGGTGATGCAAGAGGGTTTATTCCTCTACGAAGATGTTGCTCCTTTAGTTGCTCGTACTCTATCTGCAGACTCCTGGGATATTGAAAAGTGGAGGAGAATGACAACTTCATCAAGTAAATGAAAATAAAAGACTTCTTAGATCAAAAGATGTTAGCACCTCCAACTAACAAGACATACAAAGCTCATACAAAGACAAGGCCTTGACTTGTTTTATGGGGGATTAACAAACAGGCAGTGAATTAGAAGTGAAACTAATTTATTTCTTCACAGACACTCCCTCTTCTATCTAACAGCCAGGCTATGCACAACATATGCCTTGATTGTGGATTGTTGGGGTTTTCCTTTTGCTAAAATCACGATTTCTAGGTCTTTCTCATCTTCAACATTGTACATGCATGGCTCAAACAACAACACCAAAATGACAATTCGGACACCAGTAGGATGATTATGAGACCTTTGCTCTTCCTCAAGGTCAGCAATGATACGCTCCAACTCTCCCCGCTCTTCCTTCTCCACTGACTTGAGTATCTGAGCAGGGCTCTGTGGCTGACTCACAGGTGACTCTCCTCCTAGCGTCTGACAATACTGCTGGATAAGGGCATGCTCATCCTCTCTGAAACAATAAAACAACACAGATAAAGACAGAGCAGTAAAACATTTATTATGTGAGCAAACATCTCTATCAAGCTGGGGGATTTTGTTTGTTTATGGAAAAGGACCAAGCGAGAAGGAATTAAGCCTAAAAAACATACTGGAAGGAAACCATATGAACATACAACACATAGGAAAAGAAAGATTTATCTGTAGTAAGGGATCAGTTTAATCTATGCAGAAAGAACCAATGCTGCTAGTGGCTTGAAAAGAAACAGTGAAAACAAGAATCGGAGATAATATAAACCAAAGATGACTGATTTGAAATGCCTTAAAAAGAAATAAACAAACAAGCATCTGCTAGATCCACTTTTTTAACAATATGTGACATTTTAAAAATCTTTAGGATGTAATTTTGGTTTGCTCAATTTACCCATTAAAATTAGAGGAAAACGTTCCATTTTTTGCCCCCTATTTTGATACAAAGAAACAATACCTTGAAATTCTGCATTGGTAGCAGATTTCCTTCTTAGAGGTTCAGGGATAGAAATAAACTATAACACTGTCCTCCTCCTGACTCACATGAAATTGCCTTCTGGTAAGGAGATAGAGAAGTCCTGACACTTTCAATTATGCTTTAATACCAAAGTGAATTTGGTTTTATATAGATATGCCTTACTTTCCAAGTTGCTGGCTTTTCTCCATAAATAAAGTCAGATGGATAGAAAGTGAAAGATACCACATCCTAAAACCAGTTTGCTTGCTTGCTTACTCAAGAAAGATGAATCAACAGAAAAGATATACTATTCATTTTTTTAAGAGACAAATTGCTGCAGCAGTATAAATGTTGAAGAAAATCCTCTTTAAATTATCTTCTTTACTTGACTACAAACCAGAGACTGCATACCTTACGATACCATGAAGTATTGCCCCTACAAACTTTACCCTAAAGATCTCCTACAGTTAAAGCATGGTCAGAGCAGAGTGACAAACACATAGGCAGTATGCATGCACATACTCAAGTATCATTTAGAAAAGACGCTTTTCCACATTGAAAATATTTCATGTGCTAACTTTTTTCCTCCTATTGTTGGAAAGTAGCAGCTGTGAATGCTGCTATCAACCAGTTATGGAAAGAAAAGTATCCTTACGGACTGCCTTTGAAAGCACATGCAAAGAATCAGAAGTTCATTTTATGCAAAGTATTTCTTTTCCAAATAAAAGTGTAATGGAGCTTTTCAAGAGGCTTTTTAAAATTTCTTGTCAGTCAATTTAACATCTTTCACCACAGAATTTCCAAATACAGTCTCATTTGAATGAATAGTAAAACCAGTTATTTAGAAAAGTATACCCTGGAAGAAACAGCAGTTATTTCTGTGCTGAAAAATAGTCTATAAATAAATGCATGTACAAATAAAACATCTTAGGTGTCTTACAGGCCATGCATATGGATCAGGGGGGCCCTCAGAAATAAGTTCAAACTCTTGGGACAAAAGGAGAAAATGCATGTGATAGGAATAGATGAGAGTTGCATAAATACTGTTTGTGTAATGAAAAACCTTATTTTATCCTGTTGAACCAAGATTTTTTTGTTAGCTCACTATATCAATATCAATTTAAAAGCATCATCAATATTAGAAGCAAGACAAAACAGCCAAAGATTTAATAAATCCTGATTCCTGGTGTCTGTCTCTTGGAAAAGTACTTCTATCATTTAGCAAAATGCTTTTGTTCTTTGTAGTACTGCTTAAGACAAAATTTGTACTGAAGACTAATTTTATGCTAGAACAACACCAAATTATTTCTTCCCAAGGATAACTATTCACTATCTACCCAAAGCTATCATGTGGCCCTCAATTTTCCAACCTGTCATTGAGACTTGAAAATTTAGACTCTTACAATCAAAGAAATGTACATCAAGTAACACTATGCCTGCCAAAAAAATCCAAACAAACAAAAAAAGCCTGTGACAGTTCTGTCCAAATGAATAAAAATTTAATGAATTTTTCATTAAATACATATACATAGAGTTTAAATATAATTGGGGTTGCATGTGCATATAAGTCCTTAAAAAAATAGTGATATCCAAGAGTGTTAGCTGAAAAAGAAACAGAAGGAAACAGAACAGTGTTCCCTTCCCCCACCACTCTTATCTAAAGAACAAGAAAAAGCCTTTAACTGCTTTATCTTCTTCACTACTTGGGTGATCTCAGGGAAACTCATAATCACTGTTATTTTTCATTAATACTTCATGTCTACTTAAAACTAAAACAAAGGCTTGTGCAGTTAATGGAGTTTGGATCAGGTCCCAGTGCGATAATTAAAACCTCACTGTACTTCTCTACCTTTTAGTCATCCTGACAAAAATACCCCACTCCTTATAGCGAAATTTTTGCCAAAGTGAGGTAACCCCTCTGGGGGCTTCAAACTGCGGGGCACAGCCCTGCAAAACGTGCAGAGTATCCTGTGACTGAAATGGCCTGGCAATTCAATGTCACACCTTCGGCCAACACAAAAACAATGTTAAAGCAGGCAGGTGAGAGAACACAGCTTTATCATCCGGGCTTCAAAACACCATTTACGTGTGAATTTAAGTGATAGTGTGTGACTACACATACAGCCTTCTTTTGTGCAAGGGTGATGATGATGTCAGGAAACATTTACTTGATCTAGTTTAGTCTGGTTATTTTAATTAGGCATCAAAAAGCTGCTGTCTACGATTTAAAATTGTGAATTAGTTTATAAACAAAATTTAGGTCATCTAAAATGGATCTTTGTAAAAACAGGGCTCTGTAAAGATGGATATATTATATTTATTTGACTTCGTTAAATCAGATTCTGTCAAAATTTTGCATTGGGTGTAACCTAATTTTTTAATGAAACTTATAAATACTTTTTTTTTAAAAAGAGTTTACATGGTAAATGCTTATATACTCTTGGCTGTATTGTGATCCAGTAGATGAGATCAACACAGTTACAATACAGGTAATTTTATATTTTGGTCTCACGGTTATTCAGTCTAGAAAAAACTTCATTTCCCTCTTCTCCCACTGGTTCAGAGTCTCAGAAAGCCTGCTGGAGAGGTTGCAAATATTGATTGCTCTTTTTTCAGGCATCACACGTTGCAACTGACAGCACGCTTTTTCACAGGCACTTGATAAAGGAAGTCTTCTGAAGCAAAAGTGTATTTTTACCATGTGTTCTACCTTTGGTCTGTCTTGCAAAATTACTAGTTGGAAAAAACACAGCCTTGAACCTGTACCAACAAACCTCATGACTGTAATTAGGACAGATTCATTAGCACAGGAGTCTCAGGACAGATCTTCAAATGACCTACAACATAAGGTCATTGCTCTATGCCGGGCAAATACTTTCGTTTTGAGAACCTAGGACATTGTTCTGTAGAAGTGGTGGGAGATAGCAATCAAAATAAAAGCATCACGTAAAAATTAATTGCTCACTCTTTCGTGGTGGTTATTTTATTGAATACCCTGTGTGCTTTGAGAAAACAACTAGAAGAACACAAAGTCCTTCAACAGCAGAGGCTGTAGCTCCTATTCTGCATTTCACCATAGTAAAAAGCAGCAAACAAGATATCCCAGGAGGTCAGACTTGAAAGAAGTACATCTCAGAGGAAAAGAACACCCCAACAAAGAAGCCCAGGGAAAACAGCCTTTGAAGTATCCTATTCACTTTCTGGACATATATTTTCAACATGTCTATTCCAAAACATGCATTGTGCATCAAGGAAGCAAGAGGCAAATAAAGCTGCATATAACCTCCCTTTTATTGGACTATGCTGTAGAAAAAAAAGATCCGATTTCCTAACCATCACTTTTCACCAGTGCCTTATTTTATCTGATTAAGAAAACTGATTGCTAAATTGGATGTAAGGAAGATGTGGCTACTTGTGAACTTACTTCATTGACAATATTAATTTTTTGCTGTAGCTCTCATATTAAGCATCATGAGTTCTAATCCAAATAAAGTGTACCTTGACCAGCTGATGCTACGAGACATACTAGAACAAGGATGAAAAAGGTACTCAAAAATACTTCATCTAATTTACTTGTTCTTCTCCTAATCTTACCATCACATGAAACAAATTTCTCACTGTGACAAGATACCTTTTCACCACTTACATCATGTCACAGTATTCAGTTACTACACACTGGGGCTCCAGTTTTACTTACATCACATTAAGTAGCAGTGCCAGGTAAAGTATCAATGGCCTTCACTTCTGAACCTGTTCCTACTTCTGGACCTGAGTGCAGAGTTCCCTAACAAATAAAATTTCAGATATGTTCCAACTCTGCCCTAAGATGAGTGTGAAATAGCATCAACAATGCTGCAGACATGAAGATAACTGGTAGTAAAGGCACTAACCAGAAAACAGCTACTAAGCATCTGCATTTATTCTGAAAGTATGTCTGTTATGCCCAGTGCAATTAACTTCAGTATGGGCTGGATAGGACAGCTCCTACACTACAGGAATAGGACAGTTACGCTCTTGTCCTATTTCCCTAAAAAATTTTATTTTCATTCTACTACACCATGATCTATCAAATTGTGAGGTATAGCTTTCTGTTAGGAACACTATTTATCATTCTTTGCTGTAAAGACCTAATTTTTTCCTTATGCTCATCTTCATTTGTGATTAGGTAAGTCTGCTTTAAAGAGAGAGATGTTTTTGCATGAATTAAAGCCAAATAAAATCCATCACAACATTCTAGCCTACACATTTAGAACTTTCTAATGTAAAGAGAAGATGACATGAAGGGAAAACATTTCTAGTCAATGTACTTGTACCAGAAAATTCATGCCTGAGAGCATTAGAATGCTTTAAAGAAGCTGGACATACTACAGTAGAGACTGTGCCTATTTTTGCTATCTACAACTATTTTTTTGATTAAGGAAAATGTATTTTTTTAATGGAATTCACATATCTTTAGGAAAGGGGAGGGAGTTAGAAAAGCTTAGTCAGAGAGACAGAATTCACGACATTCAAGAAAACAGGTTAGTTAAAACCCAAGAATTATCTTTGATGAGTGCTTTCTTAATCAAATGGCATATTGCAAAGCATTCCTGAAAATAAACTAATCATTTTTAACTAAGAGCAGAAGTTCTCTTCTTCAAATGTAGATGACTTCTTACATATAATCTCTGAAACATGAAGCATGTTAGAAGTATTGTTGCTGAGCTGGTGAACCTGACAAGACCAAAGCAGTAACTTTCAAAATCAAGTGCAATACTGCCTCTGTTCTATATTCACAGTAAACTGAAGGACTCTTCAGGACCAATAAAAATAAGATCATGAAAGATAAATCCAATTATGAGAAGCAAAGAATTTGATTTCCAAACTAGTAATTGTTTCCTGAATGTTTCCATTAACACTATAAAAAGAAAAAGAAGTTTGGCTCAGAGGTTTATATCTGAACTGAAAAAACATGCATTCACATTTCAAATTGCTCCTTTGAATTCCATCCATATAAGAATGATTACACCATCCCCATTTCTATGTTAAATGGCATTTAAAAAATAAAAATAGATTTGAACTATAATCCTAAATTCCCAATGTTTCAGCAACTTCTGATCCAAACTGGGATACAAACTGGATAGTTCTCTGGAAAAACCTCTTCATCTAAAAGGGCTGTCAAGCATTGGAACAGGTAGCCCAGGGCAGTGGTTGAGTCAACATCACTGGACATATTTGAGGGAGGTAGATGTGGCACTTGGGAATACAGTTTAGTGGTCGACCTGGCAAATGTATGCTTTATGGTTGGATTCATGAGCTTAAAGGTCTTTTCCAACCTAAATGATTCTATGACAATAGTTTAAACTTCAAACCACAGGCCTTCAGAATTTTGAGTACTTCAGTACTTACACCTTAATGAAAGCATGCATTGTAATCTGCAAATAAAACAGAAGGTGCCATTGCGTACAAGGTTACTTTCTTGTCCATATTTCATTTGTGTAACAGTCCCCTGACTGAGACCCAAATTCAGAGGTACCTATCACATGTTGGTACACAAGCTTTCCATGTTAATTCTTTTTCTAAGGAAAAGGAATGCAGGGAAATTGCTTTAAAATCAACAGGTGATTTGCTAGTAAAAAGTTAAGCATACACCCACCTTTTATCATTGGGATGGGTGGTTGTTTGGTCTTTGGATATGAGTAGGCTCATTAATTTCAAAACACACAACTCAAGTGTATGAGCATTTAGTTGCCTTCAAGTTTCCAGCTTTACTGCCAAATGACAGTGTGTTTGCTCTTTTTTTTTTTTTTTTTTTTTTTGTGGAAGGGAATCAAAAGGGAATATTTTGGCTGCATTTTACTCACTGGTGAGTGTGCCAATGACAGAAACACATTAAAACAGTTCACATGAATAAAAGTTTTACTTGGTATGTAAATAGAGTTAATTAATCAGGAAAGAGGCAACATTTAAAGAGGGTCACATGCTTTTTTCAAGCAATATATTTTAAATCTCAAAATGTTAAGTACACTCATGGATAGAATAATTGTATTATTAGATTTTAAAACAGTAAATGAAAGTATTACTGATACCAACAGCATTTTCTAACTAAAGCTGAACAAGAACAATTTTGGTTTTCCTCTTTAAAAATGCTGATGGTATTTGTTAATAACTTGGAAGAGGCAGAGTCCTATACCACTGATTTAATTAACTGAAGGGATGATAAAGTGAGGTTAAAACATTTGTTTTTACATTCAAAAAAATCGTATTTTATTCATCAGCAATTCAAGGGGTTCTATGCTTTCCAAGTTTACCAATGCATTTTAATTAAGGTTTTTACAATAAAAGTGACACATAATTAAAAAAAAAAAAAAAAAAAAAACCCTGGCACTGGTAGAATTAATGTAGGACTATGTTTATTACATAGTAAAATTCCAGGTACAAACAGATGGATCAGCAGCCAGAAAACTGAAGTATAAACAAGAAGTAGCAACATTGTTCTGGCTCTGAAGAATCTTCAAAGTACCGATGATATTTTATTTTAGTAAGAAAGTTGTCTAGGGTCTAGCAAAAGCCTAGAAAAGGATTTATTTTCTTTTATACTACAATAAAAGCAGGAAAGAAATAAAAAGTAGAACCTACAGATCTGTGGCCTTTTACCAGTCACATGAAATATCCTGACTTTTGAAGCAGAATGGCTGACAAATGTAGAGCTCCCACACGTTGTCAAGTGAACATCACCAGTTTCTACAATTGGTGCTCGGAATAATTAAACTTATGCAGGCATCCGTGGGCTCACACTTATTAGCTGCTTTCACTGGGACTAAGTCCTGTGTTGGAACTGATGAAGATTATACCATGAATCTATAACCAAAGTTCCTGACAGCCTTAATGAGTTACTTACACGCTTCCTGTGGTGGAGCTGCTGTCCATAAGGAAGGAGCCATTGGTCCTTTCCATCTGCGCAAGCCTGAAAGGCAGGGAAAGACCACGACTTTCAAACAACATGCTGCACAATTTAAACACAGGCAGTGTGAAAATTTATTCTACTTAGAAACAGCTCCGATATGGCAATCTTTGTATACATGATTAGGAATAAACTCCTAGATTTTGTGACAAAACCCTGTAATCCAGAGGACTTTTATGAGAAACTTGTGCTATGATTAATTAATTCTACTTGCCAAACAACAACAAAAAAGTGTATTTTCTAACTCTAGTATAATTATCATTAGCATCGCCACAACTCTCATGGCAAAATTAGTTAAAGAGATGTTTTCACAGATGGTTTTCTTTTTGAATTTTCTAAAGCTGGACTAACAAAAGAGGATGAATCCTTTTTAAATATAGCACATGCAACATCTGAAATTATGCTTGGCAAATAATACCACACTCTGGACAGACAAGTCCTGGAAAACAGCAAAAAAGCAGTATAATTACAGGGAGTCATTGCCTACGGTTCCTCATTTTGGAAGGAATTAATTTAAAAAGTCTAGATTATTAGACTGTATATACAAGGTCATGCAGTTCTTTAAAATCAAAGCAGAAATTTTCGATCTATTCAAGTTTCCAGGAAAGATATACCTTATGTACATGAGAGATGTACATAAAAAATTAGGAACACTCAATGCTCTACACATATATTCAACTGCACCAAATACAGCTATTTCCTTTACTATAAAGATACCTTAATTTCACATATATTTTTGCAAGTGCATTATGCATTACTATAGACATCTTCAAACTTCCTTTTGAAGGGAGTGTGTAAGGCCCTAAAGATCTGGGAACCCTGGTGACTTCTTTTAGAATGGAGCAAGTTTGCCCTTCTGTATATTGGTTAGTATTCCTGAGGGTTGTAGAAGAAGAATAAATGAAGGCACACACTGGGTGTCTTCTTGATTGTCTCATCCCACCATGGCTGGGGTGGGACACTGTGCTCCAACACCTCCCCTGAAGGGAAGAGAATCTCCAAAGTGACTAGAGACACTCAGATCATCTCTGCTCTGGGGCATCTCAAACAAATCTAGTTCACAGTGAGGAACATGCTTACAAGTCACCTTTATAAAGCTATTTAGCTGAGCATCTTTAAATCTTTTGATCAAACATAGTTTTAGAATTTAATCTTCACAGTCCCTTTGTCACATAGGGAAGTAGTACAACCACCATTACTTTTCAGAGAGAAGGGTCTGCCCTGAATCCCTTAGTGAGTAACAGATATTCCAACTCACAGATGCAGATTCCACCATTATCATCACATTTAGGATCTCCATCATTAATGAGGATTTGCTTGGGATAATATGTGGAACCAGCAGATGGCCCTAATCAGAGAGCACAAAGTGAGAGGGAAGGGACCCTAGAGTTGCAAAGAGCCTTCAAAGTAGGATAAAAACTGAAAACTGAGGAAGGAAATTAGAAGCTTCTCAGAGGTGACACAGCACAACAGAACAAGGAGATGGTACCTAATTCCAGGCAGGGGATTTTGTTAACAGAAAAGTGCGAGTTGAATGTTCTTCAATCAGTGACAGTGAAGGCTTTAAGCCCTAATATACTGTTTCTGCTGGGCACTGTCTTATTAAGGAAGCCCTGATAATATTTCTTTAAAGATGCTTAACTGAAAAGATCAGAACAATAAAAAAGATTTATTATATGAAAGACACAGAATTATGTCTTCTGTTCTCAGATTTTATTCCTAGAAGAAAAACAATCCTGAGTATTTTTAGATTACCTATGAAGCAATTAGTATTAAGTTTTCAATTTTGCTAAGCAATGTCTGCACATAGCAGGTACAGATTTAGGTTTGTATCCTGAATGATCACCAAGTGGTACACAGTCCACCTTCAGCTAATCCAATCCCAAACAGAACTGATAAGAGCTGAGGGGGAGGAGAGGGAAAACAGCTATTACACTTAGGACATCCACTGATCCTTAATGAGAGTCCGGAGTTTGAGCTTCATCTGGACACAAAAAGCTACAGTATTGTGGCAACACAGGCTGAAAAAAGGACATAGGTAGACAGAAAATTCTTCCATCACCTAGAGAAATTTAATGCATCTGGTTCGGGGGTTTTATTTGATTACAGCATGGCCTAAGTTATAGATTCAAAGAAATGTTGGTTGATTTATGCGAATGACATGTTTCAAATAACTGAAAAGTTCTATAATGACTTTGTGTGTCATTGTGCTATACTACTAATGAAGGATGAAAATATTTGCTGCTGGGAACAAAAAATTTGGCTGACTGCAGCTAGCCCTTCAGCATTATTTCCTGCCCTATTTTCTCTTGCTGCAAAGAGCACGTGCAGCATATCCTAGGCATTTAAAAAACTGCTCAGAAGATTTTTAAGGTGCTCATAAGTAAGACTGCAGTTAACTTAAACATCCAGTCTGAATTTTTATTCAAAAGACTGAAAAAGTTAACATTGATTTTTAGTTGTGGAGATCAGATATAACAATAAAAACACCTGAAGAAAAACCTAGTCAGTTCCCATGGTACTTATTTTTGAGAGGGTATCTCTGGTTAACGTTTCACCATCATCATGCCCTTAACTCAGAATGAGAGGAAATGGCCTTAAGTTGCGCCAGGTGAGGTTTAGGTTAGATATTACAAAAAGTTTCTTCTGTGAAAAGGTGGTCTGGTATTGGAATAGATTGTCCAAGGAAGAGTTGGAACCACCTGGAAGTGTTCAAAAGGCATGTGGGAGTGGCATATGGACATAGTTTAGTGGTGAACACAGACATGCTGAGTTAACTGTTGGGCTTCATGATTTTAGAGGTCTTTTCCAACTTTGATGATCCTATGATTACCAGCTCTCAATGTACAGAAGAGAGTTCAACAAAACACAGGAACATTGAGATGGACTTGGCGTAACAGACATTTTATCATGACAGGACTAGGGTGATCCCACAGAATCCAGAACATAAAACATCCATCATTACAATCTGGCCTGCTAAAAGCCAATAGTAATGCAGAGTGTCAGCCTATCACAGAAGAAAACAAAACCGTGGGTCTAACATCCTACTGGGAAAACCTGGATATGCAACAAGTTCAGCTTATTTCAAAGGTTAAAAATGAAGAAACAAAACAATAATGGCACATTTTAGAAATAATGCAATTTTGCAACAGTTTCCATTCTGTATGAGAGATGATAGATTTAACACATGTATTTTACATTTAATATGACCGTAATCAGAAGTTAATGATTTAAAAACATTCAACTTACTTTTAAGTACAGAGAATTATATATTTTTAATAAATAATTTCCAATCAGCAGTGTGTATTAAAACCTGCAGGAATCAACCACAGAATGCAATGGACTAGTGAGAAACTGTGTTTCTCTTACCTAGTAGCATACTGTTCTATCCTGGAGTGTGTGTCATCATGAAACAGCTGTGGAGACTGGGAAGGACTAGTTTAAAAATAATAATAAAAAAATTAGTGGTGTCCAAAGCAATTCATTATACAGACAACATTATTTTTAAATCAAGTTAGACTGATGACAAATAAATACATGCACAATATTCCTGAGGGAGTTATTGCTTTGGGTCAGCCATGCCCTATAGTTCAGGGACATCAGATTAGCTGCAACTGAGCTAAAAGAAAACAACTGGCAAATGAGGCTTTCCAGATAAAAGGGTTCTGCATACTCACTCATATTGCTCTGGCCACATACTGATGAGAGTGATAGGACTGTAAGGAAGACAAAAAAAAAGAAAAAAGAGAGAGAAAGACTGAAACTATGAAACAAAAAATTTAGTACCATTAAAGCAAGAGAAAGCTGGAGAAACACAAAATGTTTTAAACAGCAATCCACCCTGAACCAGTAACAACTGATGTAGAAAAGAGACAGCAACACTGCCACGTGTCATGGAGAGACAGAAGATTGGCTTACATACTTAATTTTGTTAAATAAAAATCAATTTAAAGAAAAACCCAAATCAGTGTTATTGATTGAACTGCAGTTTATAAACCATAATCAATTCCATTAAAATTCTGCTCAAGCACTGGAACTTTCATTTTAAAGTAACTAATAAAACGTATTAGAAAAAAAAGTGGGGGTGCAAAAACCCCACCAATAAAAAAACCCCACCAAAAGCCACAGTTATCAATGCTTATTTTCCTTACACATAAAAATAATGAGGTAAATACATATTGTATTACATTCTCACACTTGAATAACTATAAAGGATTTTTTATTCTCTTTAATTTTTTTTAAAAGGAATGTATTACTGAGTTTGCCACCTGCAGGGCGGAGAGCCAATACCAAGAGTTTTCTCAGCATGGTGCTGACAATTTATCTGCATATTTCTCACACGACTGGACCGACAGAATTTTATCCTGACCTGTGATTACAGTTTTGACATTCCAGTTTCTGGCAGCATTGGCAAACTTTCGTCACATTAAAGCAGCTTTGCTTTCCTGTGTTGGTGGCAGCTGAAGACTGCCCTGGTGGGTAACATTTGAACATTTGAATGTGCATTGCTTCCTCAGAAGCCAGGCTATCAATCAGGCAGTTTTCAGATTACTTCCTCCTGTATCTTAAACTGCTAATGAGGATGCTCTGTTTACTTATTGCAAATGAAAGCCACATCCCTCCAGTCATGAAAGCCCTCAGACCATGGGCACTGGCACTGAGCTGCTGTGTGAACGCAGAGCATCTTTGCTGAAGTCTCGCATGGGCTGTTGCTAAGTGGCACTGTGTTCAGACAGTGCAGTAGTGCCACAGACTCCAGGATGTGAGGGACAGTCAGTCCATGAAACTAATTCTAGCACCCTGTCAGCACGTCTTAATTTTGCTCTTGTAAGAGTGTCTTTTGCTGACAACGGCCAAGTGAGTAAATAAAGTGGAGCATTTCTGTCAGCGCCATAAATAATACCGTGGAGACACTGAGAGTGCTCTCTCTGATTAGGCCATGATTATTTCTGAAGCCTGTAGGACCCTAATTAACTCAGAGATTTCTAATTCCAGGAATTTTGACATAATCAAATATGCAGTGCAGTTCCAAAAACCCAGTCTTCTCAAAAGCATTCTCTCTAAAACAGCTATTACCAACATTACCTGCTTTGTCCATTACCATGGACATTGTAAAGTCCATGGCTTTATAATGAAATGCTGATGAAAATCTAAGCATAAAATATGTTACTTTAAAAATAATAGAGAAGATCTGCAAATAATGTGAAACAATACAAAATAATATAGCACAAGTGTCTGCAACTGCTGTTGGCTATCTTTTGAATTGCAGCTTTTTGTTTCTGACAGAATAGGCCAGTGACTCCAGGAGCAATTGCTCTATAAATCAAGCTTACGTCTCCAGGTTGTCACCCTCCAATACTGTTTGCACAGGTAAGTAGCCAAGTCGGGGATGCTTTGCAAAATACTTCTTTGACCGGAATTTATTCTTCAGCACCTTTGTGAAGTCCCGTACATCTTCCCCAGATGTTGTCTTAAATAGAAAAAAGAAATAAAATTCAACATTACTAAATAGTACTGATTTAATATCAATATTATTGACTTATACTGCTGGTACCGTCCTGAAAAAGAATATGAGGAAGAACTTTAAGATTTCAATGATGCTAAAATTGCCTTTTCAGTCTTCTGAGATACAGTACAATAATAATGCTAATGGACCTAAAAATTCTCTTCTACTGAAAAATAATAACAAGGCTTCAAATTCCCAGCGATAAATGCATTTATCAATTACCTTATAAATTAGAGAAAAATTGACATAGGTTCAAGTCTTAAGTGAAACATTTATAACCAGCCTTAAAAACCACAAAAAATTAATTTTTCAGAAGAACTAAAGAGGGCAAATCAGTTGGTAAGATACAGCCTTCTGTATTCACAAAGTTTGACAAAATACTCACTGCCTCCCATTTTAGACCTACAACAGAAATCACAAGATGGAAGTGGTATGTGCTAAACCATTCTCTGCTGCAATGGCTGAGATTTTCATAAGCATTTTCTCTAGTTACCAAATATCTCCCTATGGGATTCTGCCACTACCTGTAATACTCCAGAGTCAAACAAACACACAGATGATGTGTACAGCCACTGTTCAAAAGCACAGGCAGACCTGATAAGAACAATTAGTGCCAGAAGTAACAAACTGAGACTGATTCAGTGGTCTCCTTACTACCAAAGAGTAAGATTAGGACATAGATAAGCCACAAGATTCTACAAATCTAAATTTACAAGTTACAATCAACATCTTCCAACCCTCCCAGCAGCGTTTTTACTGGTCCTGACTGATGCACCCTCTTCCAAAACTGCTCTCTGCTCCCTCCCTGCCCACAGCCCTATCCTGAGAACAAAATTAAAATTTACTCAACTGCTTGTAAAAATAATTTTAACTGGTGATAATCACAGCAACAATGGCAGCACTGCTTTGGTAGTACTATTCAGCGAACTTCGGCTACAAAAGCAGGGATACATACAGGCATAAAACACAAGGCAAAAATGGCAATAAAGAGATCTGCAGGAAGAAACAATAATATACAGTCTGCCTTTAAAGTGTATGTGCTCAGACTGTGCTGAGTACTTCAACAGAGCATCTCCTTCCAGACGGTACTATTGAGCTTTTTTCTTTCAACTGCAGTGAAGAAAATGTGGCCATTCACCTCCAGAATTACCTGAAGATTTGCAACAGCTTTTACAGATTTCCAATCCAGCCTCTGCAACAAACTAGAAATTGCATTGCTGTACCCTCTGCTTTGGGAGAAGCCTGTTGGCATCAAAGGATGCCAAAGCGGATGGACAACCGTGTGGAAATAGAGAGGAAGACTTGAGTTTTGTAATCTCTTTCCTGATGTACTACAAAGAGGTATAGGAGCAGGTCAGGCAAACTATTCTCTGCTGTCAAAACATAAAAATACTTCCATATCCATCTCCATATTTTAATGTATATATAATATATGCAGTTACAAACTTTGTAATGCACATCAGGCAAGCAATAAAAACAGTAAATAATCAAACTGGTGTTGGTAAGAGTTTCTCGTATGTGGCTTTAAAAAGTAGACAACAAACAGAGCAAGTTTGTGACCAAGAGGTATTTGAACCCCTGAATTTTAATATAAGTGAATCCAGGAAGGCTTCACAAAATCATTCTCAAAAAGCATCTCTCCACCCGCTGCACCATCCAAAGAAGGAACATGAGGCAATGCAAAAGGCTGCTTACTCTCATGAAGAGTAACTCCAGCAAATGGAACTCTGCCTCAAGGCCAAGAAATGAAAATTTTAATACCCATACGTTGTAGAAATAAATGTCTACTGAGCTGCCAAACTTTTCCTCTGGTGTGTTCTTTATTCGGTATGACAGCCTGATTCTTGGAAAGAAGACTAATATGACTGTACTGACTGAGCACTGCAAATACTAACCAATGAAATTTGAGCAGATTTGAAAAAACAATTTTAATTTATATGCAATTAAGATGCAACTCCGAAAAATGTCTTCTATTTTTTTTTTTTCTTTTGGGCATATAACTGCAAAATACAATCCAAAATCATGCCAAGGGGATGCACTACAATGTTTTCCTTTAAAAAAAAGAATAGCCAGGAACTGTTGTGTAGAATCTATCTTCTAAATTAAAACTAGCAGGTACCTTGTACACTTCCCTACGTCATGACATCTTGACTATTTCCACACAAATCAATAGTACAAATAGCACCATTGTTACAGAACTACTTCAAAAGCAAAGAAAAAATACTTTCCTTCACTGAAAATTCAGTCTAAAGACCATGCTTTCAAACTCAATTTAAAATCTCAGTTCTTAGAGCAAGACAAAGTTCAGGAAGAAACACTTAATATCCATGGCTGCACACACAAATAACTAAAAAAACATTGGTAGCGCAAAGTCTCAAGGTGTCAGTAGCTACAATCTGTAACAATCGACAAACTGGCATCAGCACTCTTCAATACACCAGACAGGCATACAGAGAATTATAAGCAACAAACTAACATACAATTACTTGTAGTCCAATAAAAATTTAAGAAATCAGGATTTCCTGGAAAACAGTGAAAAACACCCCTGAGTATGGTGAAATATGTTTTTCACACATATACAAAACAGTTGGTATATGCCTTCAGAATACTGAAAATAGAACAAGTCTTCATTGGTAAAAAGTAATACCAAGATTGAAATAAACTAACTGTAGAGCTCTACATTAAATAACATGTTACATAAAAATTACAATAAATATATGAAACATGAATAAATCATATAGAATACTTACAATACATATATATTTTTTATTTTATTTCTCACTATTCTTTTTTTCAAAGAAGGAGTAATAATAGAAGCCCACATTCTTATTCCTTTCACTGCACCTACATATGTAAAAGGACTAGTCTGCACCTAAGTCATCATTCTCTTAATTACATTTATTATATCTAACACAAAACCAATTAGCTGTTTTAATATACACAGAGAAACCGATTCCCAGAAGAGATGTGAACCTCACTAATGTATGCTTTCATTAAGCCCAGCCAGACATTCATGGGTTATGAGGAAGCTGGTAACAAATGTACACAGACACTCAATATTAACAAGGAAATTCCAAGAAAATATGTTTTGTATAAAATGACACATTATTTGTATAATAATCTCTGCTCAGAGATGCAAAATTTATAGTATAAAATGACATCTACGTTGTTGAAAAGACTTTCAGTTTATTCTTTAATTAGGTTATTAAAGGTATACTAACTGTATTACGCTGTCACTCTCACATCAGTGATGTCTGCACTGGGTAGCTTTGAGAAGATTACCCTTCTGTGACCACTTTCCAATACGGGCAATTTCTTAGCAATTTCTCACCAAGAGGAGAGATCAATTATAAATTTTGTGGTTTTCAGTTTACTCCAATGACGTCAAGCTGTAATTTCAAGAGTAACTAACAAATAAGCTATTCTTCTCAAGGTGAATGGTAATCTCTGAATTCCACAGCTGCAAGTGATGTTCTGCATGTGAAATAGCCAGATTCAACCATTCTTGCAACTTTCTTTCATCTTCCCCACAGAACAATCCCATTTTGTTAACAGTGAAGCATCATGCCTGGTGCACTGCTAAGCATGTCAGGATGAAACCGCTGACTTAGTTGTGTCAGTTTGTTGCTTATAAAACACCGAGGCTGCTTAATGTTCAGGAATGTATCTGTCTTCTCTGAATGTCGGTAGGAATTAAGTTTTCAGATGACTTACTTAGAGGAGAAGTCTTAACAGGCGCTATTTCAAATAAGCTTTACTGTGCCTGGAAAAAAAATTCACTCTAGGATGAACTATCATTCAGCCAATAATTTCTAATGTCTTGACTATCATGTTCTGAGCTCCTGTAGGGAAATAAAATTCTGGTCATCTGGAAGATGAAGGGGCTATCCTTAGTTAGCATTGTTTTGTATAGAAAGGCTACCAAAAATTACTTCCCTAAAATACGGAGCTGGGCCAGGTGAGTTGCACAGAACTACAAAAATTTTCATTAAGGCAAGAAAATAAGACTACTTCCAATGGGAAAATTTTCAGAACTGTGATTTGATATTTGTGCATTACTCCAGAAAAGCTTCTTTTTATATTCCTTGCTGTGGAATATAGGATTTGCAAAGTGGAAACAGTTCGGAGGAAGAAAATAGATGCAGTAAATATTTCCGTGTGAAATTCAAAGGATCCATTGGTACAGAAACCCACATTAATGTAACACAAGTGCCACTATTGAGAGGATTTCCATTGAAAAAAAATCTAAAAATAAACCATGTAGGTAGTTACGTAGGACTATTCCCAAATTAGATACTAGGAAAATCTAACAATATTTTTACACATCTGTGTAAAATTCTACATTAAAAATCTTACTTCTCCATCTTTTCAGAGAAAGACTGTGTAAAGGTGAAAAATAAATTAGAATAACTGCATTTCTACTACTTAAGAGAGAATTATGTTTTCAGATGCTTCTCAAACACATCTTTAAATTCTGGATGAAAGAAAAGACATAACTGAAGTCATTATAATCTTGTTTGGGTTTTTTTGGTTGGTTTTTTTGGGGGTTTTTTTTGGGTTTTTTGTTTTTTTCTTTTTCATTTTCAGCATCAAGAAAACTAAATTGCAAGAGCTAGGACAAATGCAAAATGGCATTACAGATTAGAATGCAGTAAATACATAGAGCTATGTGGAGTAAATGGTCCTAATCTGAAATTATAAAGCAATTCTTACCTAATGCAAATATCACAAAACTCATTAAAATGGAGAGCATATTCCTTAACCCATTCTCCAAATTATTTTAAATTTAAGAAGAACTTACTATGCTTCTGAGAAATCCCTTTATACCCTACACTGAACTGCTCACCTGAAGACAATTAAATGGTCTTCCTCCATCTGTGACTAAGCTCCAGTTCCAAATGCCAGCTGAAGTAATGGAAGCATTTTTTTTACCTATTTATTGCTAGTATTCTTGATAAAAATTTATTAATATGCATTAGCAGTAACAAAGTGAAGCTGGATTTTATTCATGCAGTTTGATGAGTACATGCATTTGTACTCTGCTTTTCAACACTGGCCAAAAAAGCAACATTTTAACATCAACAGCCTTTGAATTTAGTTGAAAAGATAAAGCACTCTTCCTGCTCAGGCTATTTGTACTGTAATATAATGGATTCTAAGGAACAATTCAGTGGCCTTTGGTACTTTTATTTTATTTCACAGACTCAGGTCTATGCTATTTTCCAGGCATTATTCCATTTAAATATATAAGTTATTCTACTAACTGCAAAAAATTTTGCAATTCTTGACTACTGTATTGCATTTAATGAGTTCAATATGCAGAGAGGTTTAGCAACAAGTTAGTATACCAACCATAGTGTATTATTACAAATAGAAAGAATAAATAATACAGGATTCTTTTTGTGAAATCAATTCTTTATTCCAGACCTAGACCAGGTAAGACTTGTTAAAATAGATTGTATGTGGGTAGTGATTATGGAAGTCTAACAGGCATGTAGGTCTGTTCATATAATGGGTCATTTCTTTTTACAGAAAAGGAGGTAGCAGAGTGTACTCACATCAGGACCCAAGTAAAATTTCAGCTCTCATATTCAGCTTCCAAATTAACAGGGGTCAATGCTGGACCTCTAATGTTATGCATCACCTAAATTATACGCCATTTCTTTAATTCTGCTTTCCTTAAAACTTCCCCGAGCTCCTTCTTTTCCCCCTTACACACTGGCCTTCCTTCATTCACTCTAATCAAGAATGTAATTTTACTCCCCTTATTATGCCAAAGTAGATTCATCTCATTCCTCCTATATGTCATGGAAAGAAGGGACTTTTGCCTTATGTTACCTTATTTTACATCTAACATTGCTTTAAAACGACGTACTTTCTGCAGCAGTAACAGAAATCTTCATTATAATATGAGCCATCCCTATTCCCAGGGACAGAGAGCCATTTCCAGAATATATTTTTCAGTTTGTCAGCCTTCACTGGGAAATGAGATGGCTCACAGTTACATAATGTGGACTTGTTTAACAAGAAGTGAAAATTCCTCTTAGATATCAAATCTGCTGCTTCAGACAAAACCTGGAATTCATCAGAAATATACCATCCTCTTCTAGGGAAAGTACAATACCCCACACCAAATGCAATCTGTATTTGACTAACTCAACAGGAAGGATATCTTATCCTGCAGACCAGCATTATGTATTTCAACACTCCTTACACCTCAATTTCTGAATTTTCTGCATATTACAGGCAGTACCAAAGAACATTTCTGTTCCACTAAAGATGAGGTTTATAAGGAGAAAAAAAGTGAATTTTTAATGATGTCTAATCATAGACCTCCAGATCCTGAGGTTAGAACACTCATGTGAAAAAATATAATAAACATTAGAACCAGCTAAAAAAACAAGTCTATTTTAAAAATATTCTTCAGAGTATACCCTGACATGTCAAATTATCAATAAAATCCTAACATTTGGTTACAGAACTAATGAAAATACATTAACATAATTCATGGTTTTTTCTGACAACAATGAAGTAAAACACTACTTAATAGAATTTGAATTCCATTACAGGAGACACACCAGATGAAAGAGAAAGGAAAAAAAACAGGTAGTAAGTCCAACAACTACAGCAAAAGAGTCAAATAACTCAATGAATTTTTGCTACCATAAGAACGCACAGAATCTTGTAACACTATTGAAAATTGAAATAACTCTATTCAATCAGCTCTAGTTACATTCTGGTCTGAATTTTTCTGAGCATACAGACCTCTCACAACTGTTGTATAGAGTACATACCAATTATCCTATTAATTTATTTCTGAGTTAAAATTCTTGAATGTAAACAACTACCTGATTAAAAAAAGTGAGAGTGGTATTTGCATGTAGCAACCCAGCCACTCCTTCACTTAAGACAGACTCCTAGGAATCTCCTTAGAAAATTGTGTTTGAAATATCATTAGGAAAATACTGTGTTAAAAAATTATTTTTTGTTAGCTACTGCTGGTAAACATCTCACACCATTTCTGGTTAGAAACTATCAATTCTATTTATTTTTTTCCAGCAACACACCAACTTTTATATATCCCAGTAAACAGTAATTACACAGCAGAATGAAACACAACCTATTTCTAATCACACTTTAAAGAAGCAACCAAAATGCTGGACCCAAAACCAAAGATCGCACCCCCCTAAAAATATGAATGTGCATTACTAGAATATTAAATATTCTTTACCATGGTATAGCAATAGTAAAGTGAGTCCTTTTTCTCTGATAGGTTCTTACCCTTACAGTGTGTGTATATATGTAAGTATACAAGAACAGCGGATACATTTAATATTCAAGCTTTGTTTTACCAATCAGAAGTGAAGTTTAAGTTCTCTCAGAGGTGGGTACTGCTACCCATTTCTATAGAATCCAAATGGTACCCACAAAAAATCAGCAAACCCTGCAAAGTTCCTGACAAGCCATATTAAACATATGAAAAAGAAATCCTGGCTAGGTAACAAAGGCTATGAAAAAAAATTTAGACCTAAAATATGGGTTGTTATCCACTAGAAACACTGAGTAAATTGGTACTCACAGGTATACAGTACTCCACCATTGGATAATGCAATTTATGCCCCTTTGCTGTACGGCCAGAAAAGAAACAGCTCTGACAGACATCGTAGTTGAAATGTTTTAAGCTCCGGTACCTGTGGGGACATTAAACCAAGTCATTAGAGTTTCCTAAGTTTACTTCTAATTAAGCCTCACAAAGAAAATTACTCTCTGAAATGGTGTCACCTGCTTTTCAGCAGCAGCAACACAAGGACACAGTGAGTTTGTTGGGATTAGCTCAGAGAGAATTTTGAAGTGTGTGGGTGTGCACAACCAGGACGTGGCACAGCCAACGCTCATCACAGCTGCAGGCCCAGGGACATCAGTGCCACTGCAGCAGCTTCAGGGGACACAGGAAACCTGCAGCCCTCTTAGCCCACTTCCCAGAACCTTCCTACACTACATACCTCACTGAGTATTTAAAAGTTTATGTCTCCATATCAATATAGAGCCATTGTCAATCCCCTGCTGCCCAAGTCGCTTTGATGCAGAAAATCCTACAGGCATCAACTTCATAGATGAACTGGGAAGAATTTATAATTTTTAAGTTTTTATTGACTTTAAGCTATATTGCTTTAGTTTTTCTTTTCCTCTATTTACTATTCAGATGATATCTCAAAAAACCTTTCATAAACCAGACTGGTTTATTTTTGTTTTTATACTGAACAGTTATATTTAATGTTTGTAAATCATTTTGATGCTCAGAAATCCTACACACATCTCAGAAAATTAAATTCTCGAGAATTTGTGAATTGTAAGAATAATTTAAAATTCAGTTAAAAATACACAATGATTTGTTTAATTTTGGTCTTTTTTTTAAAAGAGTGTATGTATAAATAGGGTAACAAACTTCTACAGTATCCCTTGTACTAAATGTAATCACCAGCAGCGTGATTTATTTAGACTAAAGCAACAATTCAATTCCAGATTCCACCCACTGTTTCTATGCTATGGCTGTTCTGACTGGATGAGGTAATATCATTTGTATGCAACTAAACTAACTGAACCAAATTGAATAGCTACTGAATAGTTACAAGTTTAAATTAAATTGCTTCCTGAGAGCAGTTTTCAGTACCCGTCTACACTTTTCCCCTGTTGAGTTTTATGTTTTGTTTTGCAAGAGAATATGTGTCTATAAATGTAAAGGTTCACTTCAAAAGATGCTGATCCAACTTCTTTATAATCTTTTCTCAGAGCCTGTGCATTAAACGGCCACATTTACCTTCTGCTGGGATGCAAGATGTTTTGTTGTTGCAGATCTTTAACTTCATAGTAGAAGTTATTTAGAATGACCCATTCTAAACAGGTCTTTGTCTTTTTTTCTATCTCTCTGCCCTCCTACACATAGTACAACTTAGACAACTATAACATAGCTGAGCTAGAGCTTTGTTACCCTATGCTTCCTCAAACAATAATAAAGAGAACACTTAAGAGAATTTCATCTCCTCTTAAGACAGGCAACAAAGTTTGATCAGATTTATTACTTTTGCAAATACTGAAATACCTATATTTATAATAAAAAAAAATAAAAAGAGGGTTGCTAGCTCAATCCTGTAAGATTGACTAAAGCCAGCATTCCTACAAATAGGCAAGATGAATCAGACCTCAGGATTCATATTATTATCCTCTAAAATAATAGAAAGATGGAGAACAAAAAGCACAGTGAACAAAAATTACTCCTCTACCTAGATATCTAAAGAAAAATTTTAGAAGCACTTACATGATAGACTGCTTTATATTTTTCCTAGATAATACATCAGACTCCATGGCCACAGTAGAGGAAAAAGCCAGTTATGCTTAACTCTAGCTCTAGCCTCTACTGTAGATTTTGGGGGTGGGGGTTGCTTTATACACAGGAGCAATCAATGCACAAATGCATGTTAGTCATAACTACTTACTGAAGGGTACCAACTACAGTTTAGGAGATTAACATGGAGAATATTCCCCATGTAATCTTTGCTTTTAGAATTCACATCTTTCTTTGAAAAGACAAAAGTTAGATTATGTTCAGGGGCATAGACAGGGACTTTGCAAGTCTCATCACAGCAACATATCAGTGTTTGGTTTAAGCAGGGGAAGACTGATGTTGAAGGGTGTTTTATACTGCCTGGCGTAAGTTAGTTTCCCAAGCCTTATGCAGGAGAGCAGACAGACAGTCCACATTTCTTCTTACTGATCACCTTCTTTTGATCTTATGCTTACAGAACACATGGGCTGCATTTCTACTTCATCTGCTGTCTCTTGGATCCACCAATCCAAAAACACCTGATGACAGCCTACCCTATACCTCTATCACTCACAGGACCACTGAGTGTCTAACAGCAGCACTGCATGAGCCAGAACTGCACTGGCTCAGGCCACACTGTGGCCTCACCACACAGATCCCATGTTAAAGAAGGAAAACAGTGGAAAAACAGACAGCAGGAACTTCACTTGTTAGAAGACTTAAAAATGTGGATATTTTCAGAGAAACATTGCACCTAACACCTCTCCTCTTACCTAAATCCAACAATTGGACACTCTTTACAGATGTTGCACTTGGCCTGATGTTTTGCTGTTTCTGCAGCTGCCACACGATGTAGAACTGGTAGCCACACCATAGACTGTGGTTCTAAGCGCATCCAGTCTATAAATTGCTTTACAGTTATTTCTGGCTTATTGTGGTTCTGCGGAGAGAAAAAACCCACATCAAAATTAAAAAAAAAACCAAAACAACAAAACAACAGACACCCAGAAGTAGATTTTCCTTAGAATTCTATGGAAAAAAAAATCCCAACAGCCTGCATGAATTCTTTCCCTGACAGGTTAATCCAAAACCACTTACAGGATACAAGAACTAACCTCATCTAAAATGAAAATAAAGAAAACAAATCAGTAACACCTCAGAAGGCTAAACAGCTGTGATAGAGAAGACAGATAGTAACAAAGATGGAGGACAGTAAAGAAGTAACAGAGTGCATAGTAAAGCCATGTTTCAGCTGTAAGGACTTGAAAAATAAATATGAGCATGAAAGGGAAGCACATTCTGCAGTTCGGACATACTGAAGATATGGCTGTCTTCTGAGTTAAGATTGATGACAAAATGCTAAAAGTCAGTATTGCTTGCAGGTGTGTACTGATTGTCCCAAGACTTATCATTTTTTTATTGTGTTCTAAGCCCACAGTGCTTTTTCTAGTTAGCACATTAAATATAACACACACACATGACAAACAAATAAACAGGCAAATAAAGAACAAGAAAGGAAGCTGCCATTTATAGGCAATCACTTCAAGAATATAGCAGAGCTAATATATTAACATGATTGTTTTAAGAAGCAAACAAACACACTTCCATATCCTCTTTAAGCTGTAACCACCACAGGAGCCTAGCTGTAAAGGTATTATATTCATCAACTTTGTCAGCAATAACAACAGAGGTCACATTTCTGACCTCAGTAGAGGCAATAAAATAAAGCTTAAAATGAAAGTTATTCTTAAATGGTAACACATGATGGAAAGCAATGCTAGGTGTCTTAACCTATTCATGGTCCGAGTTCATTTCTGGCAGTAAGAGGGAGAAGCATGAAAAAAAAAGAAGTGTGTTTCTTCCTCACTAACAAAATATTTGTTTTCACTGGGCTAAGATAACTGACATGCAGCTGCACATTTTCACTATGCTCTCCTAATGACCAAGGACTGAACTTGAACTATTCATGTGAGATGAGGGATGCAGCCTCATTATAAATATAATTGTAATAACACATCAAGTATTTAAACACTACCTTGCTGGTACCCCCTACCCATAATTGAACAGCATGGGAGATGGGGAAGATCCTTGAGGGCCATAAAGATCATTCCTCTGTCACACAGAAAGTCTGCGACTAACAAATGAATGATTTATTTCAGTATGACTCAAACCACTCAAGGCCAGTGACAGGTATGTCAAGCACCATCCCTTATTGTCTGAAGCAGCAATGTTAAAACATCGGGGGAAGCTTTACATGGTTAATCAGTCAAACCAGCTTCCATAAGTATCTACCAAATTATTCATGACCTGGACAAACACTCTTCCAATTCTAACTGCCTGAATCCAGAAATGAATCTAATGTTTCAAAGCACTGGACGAAAATGCAGAAATCTCTACGAAAGAATGGCAAAAGAAAATACTCTCAAAGTTCACTAAAATCTTTAAAGTTCAACTCAATGAAATCAGAAATATTCAAGTTAGTAATTTTGTATAAGCCACGGTGTATTTTTAATCCAAATACAACTTCTGACAATGCTCAAATCAGCTGCTTTCACAAAAATAATGCACTGAAGCAGTATAGCTATCACTAGCTAACAGTTGGAGCCTTAGGCATCCTTGAAAAAGTCAGAGCTAATTGTGTTCCATTACAACATCCTGGTTTTAATTCTCATCTTCTTTAAACAGACAGCCACTCCTTGCAGCCTCATTAACCCCCTGCATGTAGTGTGGAGCTGCACAGCAGGCTGCAGGAGTTTTATTCCATGTTCTGATCTGTCGCAATATAAAAATGACTACGCTTGAAGTTTCATGCAACTGCAAGGTCTTTTGTCAGTAACGTAATGCTAAATAATTTCCTGGTGCACAAGGTCAAAAATTACTACCAACATAATTTGCTTGTTCTGTTGAGATCATGTCTTGTTCCAGCATGGAAAAGCATGTTGTTCTGACAGTATCAGGTTGCTTTGAACAATGCAAAGCAGCATAATTGGCTGCTACAAAATTTTTTAACAGCTTTTAGAGCAGCAAACACTGTCAGAATCATGAAGATTTATAAATTCTTTTGGCTAAACATAATTTGTTTGATCCTATCCTAAACTGTAAACCATCTTTTACATCAGCAGTTTCACATTAATGTCCCATACTTAGTTGCAGGAGCATATTGATTTCTGTTCAAAACTCAGTGGACGTTTTTATATTCCTCTCTTCTTTTTACATCATCATGTAGAAGTGAACCTGTAGACTTCAGAGAGGGTTTGGTTTTGTTTTATTCTTCACATGAAGGTCTTTATCTTACCTGTTGGAAGCAGCTGCGCACACTGGGTTCAATGTTGCTGCCACCGAAGGCTGCCACTTCCCCAAGCTGCCGTGGAATCTGGATAGCATCGTGAAGCAGAAGGCCCAGCTGCCTCTGGTCACACATTTCTGTAGGGCCTGCCACCTCCTTGAAGAGATCTGCAACACCAACAAAAGACACCATCTCATTTCATTTCCATGTACACCTCCTTTCCTTCAGTAATGCTGCAGCTCAAGCTTTTACTTTCTGTATTATTGTTACGGTTACAAATGGCCACTGTCCCATTTACAAGGGTTTACCTTCATCTAATCTTGATTCATAACCATACAAATGAGGAAAATAAGGCCAAATAAATGAAACTTTATGGCTTTTCATGGCACATGGTGGACAGGAAGGTGATTTGAGGCAGCACAGCATCACCAGCAAAAAGTCATGCCTGACAAACCTAGTGACCCTTCTATGACAGAGTGACTACATTAGTGGACAAGGCAGTGGCTATGGACGTCATCTCTCTGAACTTCTGTAAGGCTTTTGACACAGTACCTCACAGCATCCTCCTCTCTAAATTCAAGAGAAACATATTTGATGGGTGGACTGTTAGATGGGTTGGATGGCCACATCCAGAGGGTAGTAGTCAACAGCTCAGAGTCCCAATGGACATCAGTGACAAGTGATGTCCCCCAAGGGTCCATATTGGAACCAGTGTTATTTAATATCTTCATTAATTACACAGAAGAAGGGATCAAGTGCCCCCTCAGCAAGTCTGTAAGTGACAGTAAGCCCAGTGCTGCAGCTGACACACCTGGAGGACAGGATACCACCCACACCTGGACAAGCTCGAGAAGTGGGCCCCTGGGAACCTTGTGGGGTTCAACAAGTTCAAGTGCAAGGTGCTGCACCTGGGTTAGGCTAACCTCCATATCAATTCAGGCTGGGGGATGAAGGGACTGAGAGCAGCCCTGTGGAGAAGAACTTGGGGGTGGCTGGTAGATGAAAAGCTGGACATGTGCTGACAAGGTGCACTTGCAGCCCAGAAAGTCAACTGTACCCTGGGCTGCATTAGAAGCAGCATGGCCAGCAGATTGAGGGAGGTGATTCTGCATACTCTGCTCTTGTGAGACTCCACCTGCAGTATTGAGTCCAGCTCTGGGGTCCCCAGCACAGAAAAGACAAGGAGCTGTTAGAGCAGACTCAGAGGAAGGCCAAAAAACTCATCATAGGAGAGATGTTCCATTCCTCTGAAGAAAGGCTAAGAGAGTTGGGGTTGTTCAGCCTGAAGTCTACAGAGAGACCTTACTGTGGCTTTTCAGTACTCAAGAGGACATGTAGTAATGGTTTTAAAATAAAAGAAGGCTAGTTTAGACTAGGTATTAAGAAAGAAATTTTTTACAATTAGGGTAGCAAGACACTAGAACAAGTTTCCCAGAGAGGTGGTAGATGTTCTATCCCTGGAAACATTCAAGGCCAGATTGGACAGGGCCCTGAGCAACCTGATCCAGCTGATAATGACCCTGCTCATTGCAAGGGGGGTTGGTCTAGATGATCTTTTAAAGCCCCTTCCAAACCAAACTATTCTACAATTGCATGAAGAATGAAATAATATTTCAGAAATCCACATCTTATGCTAAAAAACTATGTCATGCTTCAGGTGGTTGGGGACAGAAGCACGATTACTCTGAACTGAGACTGGAAGTTACCACAAGTCACAACTGGCCATGTGAGAGAGCTTAAAACGAGAGCAGCAGCCAGAAGGACAATTTGACCTTAACAATAATCACATTTTCTTCCTGGATAACCATGTCTGCTTCCATGTACTTTTCCTTCACTGATTCCATTTTCCTAAGGTAGGTGTCAAGCCCTGCAGTATAAATGGATGAACCAGGATGACAGTAACAACAGAAAAAATTGTTGCTGAAAGGGATCAAGAAAATTTTTCCAGATACAGGCTCTGGGAAGGAAGATACTGCTTGTACCTACACTCACAGTAAAGCACTGAGTTAAGAGACCTGTCAGCAGTAGAGTTACTATTTCTCAAGTGCTTTCTTAACATGTTTCTTTGATTGGACAATTTTAATTGTTAAAATGCTCAGCTAAAAATTTTAATGTTTCTGCCAATAATTTTGATTGATGAACTCTGTAGCTGTGTACATTATCATTTAATTGAAAGATTAATCTTTCCTGAAAACATCTTAAATGCTGAGTTTATCCAAGAAATATTTTAAAATTCTGTGATAGGTTACAGAAGAAATGGAATCAAATTCTTCTGTTCATTCCAGCTGGTTTCTACTACAATCTGGTTTTGCACTCAATGGCTGGCTTGGATTAAAGCTCCAAATAATCTTTAAAGAAAAAGAATTCATTTAAATTATGACCCTACTTTTCCATGTTTCCCATCAGAAGAACCATTAATAAATTAGAAATAAATGAAATTTGAAAATTCAGTCTGACTACACTTCTGATTGAGAAAAACACAACCTTTGCTCAGAAACACTCAAGAGTAACTCTTACTGCATGGTGTAAATTGTTTTGCCCTTTATTTGGAGCAACTGTCGAGCTTTGTCAGTGTGCTTCAGACAGTCTGGGCACACTTTTTTTTCCTCTCAAAGGAGGTGGAAGTAGAGGAAAGGATCTTCAAAAGATAAAAATCAAGATGATTTAACTAATTCTTAGATTTTATTGTATTTTTCTCACCCCTTTCTTGCCTAGCCAAACAGCAGCTACAGCATCTTGGCCACTTAGTGTTGAGGAAAAAAAATGCACAGACAATAGCAGTGATAGAATTTATACTGCAGAGCTTCAGGCTCCTCTTGGCAATCCCAGATCCTGGCTATCTTCTTCAGCTGAGGATGGGACAGTTTTTCAGTTTCTAAGAGTCAGTTTAAAAAAAAGGCTAGTTTAAAAAAAAAAGGAAAAAAGAAAACCTAGTCTTATTCTTTCTGTTTGCATCAGTCTGCAGCAGAAACAGGCCATAAGAGAAGAACAATTCACTAACTGCTGGAGCTGGGAGGCAGATGAAGTAACTTCCTAAACCTTAAAACTTCAGTTGGTTGTGGAGCTGGTAAACAGAGGAAACCTATGTGGCTGAAGAGGGAATAGGCCCAGTAGCTAGGAGGAAAGTAGCAAACACCTTTGAAGAGCTCAAACTCCTCCAATTTATTTGTTTCTTAACACTGGCAGCTGTGCCACAACCAAAGACTGTCCAGGTATAAGGGAGTCCACGGATGGTATCCTCTTTTCCAAACACCTCAATGCCTTCAATGCGACACACAGCAGGAGAGCTCCTAAACTGAAGGCATGGAAAGTGAGCATACTCTTGCTATCTGGCCTACCTGCTTCCAATAACCCATGAGCTATTCCCTGGCAAGGGACGCACGGCAAGAGCCACTCTCAAGCGGCAGATGGAGGAGAGCCTGGTTTAGCTCTGACAGGGAGCACCCGGACACCCTATTCACCACACTGGGAAAGGGGACTCTCTACATCACCCACCAGCAAGCTCAAAAACCCAAACTCTTTCAAATGGAGTCTGTTAACATGTATATACACACTAAAGGAGTTTCAACATAAAATGCGTTGATATAAAAGTTAAATTGTATAATGGACTCTACCAAAGAAGAATGACTGAGGAAGCACAGAAAATATAATTCAGACTTGAGTCATATGAAAAAAAACAGAAACCAGGAAAAGAGAAATCAGTCAAATAAATTCAGCCTCACACTAGTATTTTGAGGATTACAACCAGTGGAACTCAAACTGCAACTTAGCTGGACAACCTGAAAAAAATGTACTTAATGATTGATAAAGAAAGGGATACTTGAAAATATTGAAAAGTTTATTAAATTCCTATCAAAATTATAATAAGATAATTAGTAAAACGGTGTCCACAAAACAAATTTTATGTTGCATTGTCACAAACAGAATGCACATTCTAATTTCTTCTTTTTATTTTTTAGTTAGTTCCAAATGGTTTGAAAATGTGCAACAAACCTAACAGTAAAAAAAACCCCACCACATTCCAAGGACATTGTACATCACTTGAAAACTGAACTGATTTGGAGATGAGATTTATCAAGTAGCCCTTCTTTTTCATCTCAAATCATACAGATTTTATACATTAAAGGACATGACCCAAAAGCTACACACTGTAAAAAACTCCATATGGGTCTTTTTCTGTTTCTACTGCCAGATTCGGCTTTGGGTGTTAGAAATGAGTGCAGGTAAGAGTGAAGGACACACAAATGCATTCTTATGTATTTCACAAGTGACCCTCCTGGTTAGAAGAGAAAGCAGAGAATAACATGGTTACAGCCAGACTCGGATATTGGCCTCAACAACAGAAAAGAAGCCTGAGACTCCTCGTCCTAAAGCATAGATGTAAGCAGCTCGCAGTTACTGAATTACTTTTGCAGATCCATTTTTATTCTCAGGAGCACCCAGGCATGTGCTTGAAGTTAAGCATGTCTTAAACATTTTCAAGAATAGGCATTCTTTAATTGAGGCTTCAATGTTTCCTCTAAAGCAATTGGGACTTTTAATTAAATATCCATTTTCACATCAACCCTGAAGTCTAGAATCTTAAAAAGAATCTTAATTAAAAAAAAAAAAAACCAAAACCACAGAAATTTCTCTAAAACATTTGTTAAATTCACATTTGTTAATTAACATTTGTTAATTTCTCCAAAACATTTGTTAAAAATGTGTCAAGTGGAAAGATCCTACCTATACTGGAAATGAATATATAGTCTCTAGGAAGGCTGAACACTTGAGCAGCAAAAGATCCATTCAAGAGTTTTACAAAAGAATGAAAGGCTCATCCAAAAGTTTTTTAAACAAGAAACTTGCTTGTTTTACCACCAGCTACCCTAAGAAGAGCATGCCTCTCCAAAGCTACAGCATTTAAGGCACAGTCTGTGCACTGCTAAGGGCTCTAACCACAACCATCCAATGCCCGTCACTCTTAGAGGAACCTGTGATTGCCAACGCCTCAGAAGTGCTTAGAAGAAACAGCCAAAAGGAGAAGCAAATGCCAGGAGCTGGTCCAAGAAAGGGAAAAATCAGAAGGCAGGTAATCAGTATTGAGCACCCATGTTTGGGGGTCCTGCTTTTTCTTCCAAGTGACTGACTTTCTTGAAAATACTTAGGAATTACAATTTTCACTCAAGGACTGAAAACTCAGTAGATATGACAAAATTTCTCTCAACAAGAGGTGATTAGTAGGGTATGACAAAATCAAAACAAGTAAAAGAGCTCATATCAAAGATGAGTCTGTGACAGCTCATCCCAGAGGACCCCAAAATGCTGACTTCAAAGCCAGCACGAGCCAAGAACAGTACCTGACATACACTCCCTTCTTTAGCAAAATTTCTTTTGAAGAGATTTTTGTGACAATTTTAAGGTTCATAAGGACAATAAAGCTAACAGATATCAAAGCTTGGTACACTGATCAGAACAGGAGTTACAACAACAAAAAGGATGCATTATCTGACTATTAATTCTCTGCTTTGAGAACACGAGCAACTACTTTAATTTCAGATGTATTTCAGGTTGAAGTTATGATCACTTGGTGCAAAAGTTTTCTGAGACTTATTCTCTACTAATATTTTTAGGACTTCTCACAGCATCCTTCAGAGTAAAAGTCCATCTTGTTGATATAAACCATGTAAAATCTGTAGCCCCCATCAGCTGCCATTTTAATTTTACTACTAAACACAAAGCAACAACATAAATATGAAGTTGACCAAGTAATTTCCTTATTCTGCTTCAGTGCCTGTATTTGGCAACTGTATACTAATGTATTACCAATAGCAATTTAATGTGAGTATTCTCAGGTTTTGGAGTTTTTTTTTAAAAACCATCTTTTCCTAGGGTTATCAGTTTATCATTCACAGCCTAACTCCTACACTTTATGAAAGTTTTTTATTTCACACAGAACAGCAGATTACCTTCTGAATTGTCATTATGGAACAAAGGTATGTCTGTCAAGCTCTTTTTAGTTATGGAATACTTCACACATATATCAAACAACAGAAGGAAACTAAAAAACCCAAAGTCTCAGTGTGTCATTCAGATGTCAAAATATGTATGCATAAAACACCTCTACTTTTGTTCAATGTTAATAACTGAGTTTACAAGATTGCCTAAAAATGCTCCTAAGGAAAGCAGAAATTTTTGCAGAGCTCCAAAATTACATGAAGCAAATTCAGTCTCTCTATACTTTTTTTCATGTGTTTCCAAAATAAGTCAAGGAACTACTGTAAAGAACAGCAAATTTAAGATTATGTGCATAATATGTAAACGTCCATCATCTAGAATGCTCTAATACAGTGCTTCATCTTTTTTTCTGTATTTGTCAGGGGGTTTTTGCCACAAAGTTACTCAATCCTCTTCTGCTCCTGCACTTATTTTTGTGAAATACCTTTATACTACTCAGTATTTCTCAAGCTTCTGAGATTACTAAAATCAACATAATTTAAAATTTCATTGTGCAATTCTGGCAGAAAGCACATATACTGGAAAACCATTTTCAGAGTTTAGATAGACTTTCTCGTAAACCACTAAATACAATTGCAGAATTTTGATATATTTCCTTGCTTTATCAACCATATCAATCAATGCAACCAGCACTAACTTGCTTGATTTTTCCCTAAACAAAACATACACACATAAAAGAGAGAACAGAATCAAATACAATACTTCTCTATCTTCCACACAGCTATATTCTCCTTTTCTTTTGGGGACTGCAGTACTGTGACTTCTGATGATTCAGAACTGACAGCAATACTTTCCAGTCGAGATATAAATTCTCCTTTAACCATTGTCACGGGCGATAATGAAAGTATTTCTATTTTACTTACTCAAAACAAAACTGCTTTGCAACAGGCATGAGAAATGTTTTACTACAAATTTTGCTAGGTGCTTTGTCATTGTACATGACTTAATTATATAGAGTATTTTGTAAAAGAAATTCTTCCTTACATCTGTACTTCTCTTCCAGAAGGCCCTTAGAAAGAGACATCAAGCCAATTTTCAGGGACTGCACTCGAATTTTTCCAGTTCGGCCACTGAAATTATAAAGATAAGACAATTCAGTACAGTTTCATTTTATTTCATTTCAACTCAAGTCTATTAAAAAATACAAAGACATTGGAGAGTTGTATTTCAAATATACTTCAGATCTCAAAAAAAAAAAAAATTAACGCTACAAATTACATTGTGAATTCTTCCCTTACAAAAGCTCAGCTTCCCTTCCAAGTGGTTTACATGTCAAAACAGCTTGTATTACTACAAAAGAACAGACATTTAGCTCTGTAAAGTTCCCAAAGTCATTTCTTAATGTGATATAGACAGAAAAAAATACATGAGCACACAGCAGGAAGGCCTATTACTCAGTGTGAAACACAAGGACTGCAAAATAAAACCAAGTTTTCATATCACAGTAATTAATTCTGATGGGGTTTTTTCCCTTTCTTTTGTCTCATTTGTTTTGTTCTGGTTTTTTAGTTTTTTGTTTTATGTTTAAAATGTTCTGACATACACGTAATATTGGGACATAAACAGGCAATCCCATGCACTAATTCAATGATGTGGAGCTGTTACTCTTTTTAAGCAATGTGACTTCAGGCTCATCTTGTCTAGCATGAAAAAAAGTACGTCCAAACCTAAAGAACAACTTGAGAAGAGGTAAGTGGTACCAAAGCAAGTAATGTTACGCCTGAAAGAGAAATGCTGTTCAAAAAGATACTAAAACAATAAACCCAGTTTACATGGAAAAGAAAAATTTTAAAGTTCAAAAGATCAATGCAGAAACATATCCTGAAAAATTCTTTCTTCTTTCAAAAATGAAAAAACATGACACAATTTGTCTTTAAATGAGATGTGGCATAAAAAAAATCATCAGAATAGTTAAACTGTATGTACTACACACATAAGGTTAGCTGGGTCTTTCAACAACAAGTAAGATAACACTAAATTTGATACCCCTTCAAACCTTACTTTGGTCCTTTCTGCACACAGAAATTATATATACTTTAATTACTTCTGGAGTGATTATTACATCTCTCTTTCTATCCTATCCATTCAGCATATGGTCTGCTGTCTGATTTACTTCACAAATGTTGTGCTGAATACAAAATTATTAATTTACTCCTGGGTTCTTGATAAATTAGCTAAGCAACTTACAAATATTAATGCATTTTTCTTTACAACATCATCTCATCTAGTGACACTAGACAGCAGTATCTTCATTCCATAAGATGGAATAGAGGTGCAGAGAAATTATTGCCAAATTAATCAAAAACATCTATTACTTTTACTGCCCAGCTGGAAAATCAGGACACAATTTTCCAGAATGTTATAAAAGTGCCACCTTTTTATATATTCAAGCTTAGCTTCAAATTACCTCTTTCAATCACAGACACTACATCATTCTGGCATACCTTGCCATCTAAATGGCTCGTTTTACACCCTGATAAAGTTATTTCCCTATCCTTTCCTGTGTAGGGTTGTTTGTGTTTTAAATTTACATTCATCAGAAAAAAAAGTGAACATTCATTTGGGTTTGATTTAACTCAGGACTGACCACATCATTTGTTTATTAAAGACAAAGTGAGACTTTGCAGCTAAAAGATATGGGCACTTCTCTCAAGGCTTCAAGCTTCTCCTGATTTCAGGAGATTTCTGTAGGGTCTGTGAAAAACTTCCTTCACACAAAAAGCATTTTCTCAATAAATTACATAAATAATTACAAAGCCTGCAATATTACATTTTTTGAAAGAGCAACATATTTACCCCTAGTCTCTTTCTTGGAGACAGATAAATATTAGCACTGTAATGACATATATACAGTAAAAAAACCCAACACACCAAAACCAAATGCCACACACACTCCCTCTCTGCCCCCCAAACCTATAGACTTTGTAGTCCTGACATTTCCAAGTCAATGGTTTAAGTTTTCCCAGCTTAGTGAATCACAAAACCACCTAGATTAGGAGGGGCTTCCAGAGACCAATGCCTCTGCTCAGTTAGGTAGAGCAGGTTTTCCTGGATCACATCCCATCACTTCAGTATCTTCAAGGATGGAGACTGAATAGCTTCTCTGAGTAACCTGTGGCACTGTTTGATCACTCTTACATTAAAATAATCTTTTTCTCATATGTCAAAATTTCCTGTGTTTCAGGCTGTGCCTGCTGTTTCATGTACTGTCACTGCACAGCACTGAGGGGAGCCTGGCTCCATCTTCTCTTCTGTTCCCATTGGGTATTTATGCACATTGATAAGATCCCCCTGAAACTTCTCCAGGTTGAAAAGCTCAGCCTCTACGGATACACTCAAGTCCTTAAACTGTCTTCATGGTACTTCACAGGACTCATGCCAGTTTGTCCATGTCTCTTTTATCCTGGGGAGCCCATAACTGGAAACAGCACTCCAGATGTGTCTCATGAATGCTGAGCAGAAGTGCAGGATCACCTCCCTCGACCTGCTGGGAGACTATAAGGCTGCTTTGCCACATGCCTGTCTTGCAAGGTGCCTCTGAATGGCAGCACAACCACCTAACTGCCCTATGTGTATGAACATCTAAGAATCAAGGCCTTACAGTAGCAAGGTTCAAGAAACTTTTTAATGCCTGAATTCTTAAAAATTTATGGGTCATATATGCCACAAATGTCAGCCCACTATTCAGACTCATAGCAATACAAGCATCCTTGTCATTACAAAATCAACTGATACTGGTTTTTTGCCACTTTAAGCAGCTCAGATATTTTTTGCTCTGATCCTGACGAAGGGGAGACTGAATCTATTCCTTTCTCTAAGTAACTTCCTGACACAGAATTAGGATCCAAAACTTCTTTGATAGGCAAACACAGTCTATATCATAGCCAAAACAGAGGCATGTGAATCTGTAAATTATAAACATACTAAGTATATAATTAATATGTAATTGCTGAATGTAAGTGTAAAAAATTACTGTTTACCAGCAATGGTATGCAAATATTCTGTAGCATTGTGATGGCATAGACAGACCTAATAAATATAAGCATTTTATCTAAGTATGTGAATGCCAAAGAGACAACCAGTGATGGGCACAGCTGCATACAGGAGTTAGCCAGATTAAAAAAAAAGTTGTCAAACAGGCAACAAGATTAAATATAGGAGACTGCAAACAGGAATACACAATAAAGACTCTTAGAAAACAAAATTATGATATGAAGTCTAGAGGAACCTATGTCCCTGGGGGAAGAGGGACAATAGCATAAAAACATCAGGTACCAACAAGGAAAACTAGAGAATGAAGATGAGCCCAGCGCAGTTCAGCCTTCTCTTGTCACAGAGCTCTCAAGCCTAGAGAACACTGACACTGCAGCTAAGGACTACCAGGACTGCAGCTACCAGATACCTGCACAGCCCAGCAACACGAGGCAGCCTGGTAGATCCATGAAGGTCAGCACAGACACCTCCCCTTGATCACCCACAGACAAGTCAGACAAAGGAGCTCATTCTCCTGCCTTATACAGGGCCACAGCCTTCTTACTGCTATCAGAGCCTGCTAAGCAGCCATCATAAACACAGGGGATACAACTGGAGTGCATGCAGAAAACTTCCATCAGCTACTGTCAAAACCAGCGCATAAAGTTAAGGCTGACTGAGCAGGTGTCTCATCCTCATTCCTCAGAAGTTCAGATTTTACTGAAATGAACACGCTGGTGAGGCCGGGGATATTAACTCAGCCTGGTGTTAGAAGCTGCCAGGTGTATGAGCGCAATGATAAATCACAAAGTTGTGATTTTTCGGGGGAAGACTGGGCCACAGAAAATGATCATGAAAGACAGTTTTGATCACACAGCATAAATACCACAGATACCCTGCTCAGACTAATGTACCAAAGAAATTCAATTTAAAAGAAGGCATTATCAAAAGCATCATAACATTAGAAAAAAAACCTTAAGAAAATTTAAAAGTTGAAATACAGGAAGTCAGATAAACATTGCAAAATGTTTAAACAGTGCACATAAAGGTTTCTTTATGGGTAATTCTAATTGAAATGAGTCATCACCCTGAATCAGTACATATAGAAACAACTCATTTCAAGGGGTGTTAAGTTATTCCATTAGTACTGAAAGCTATCAGTCCTTTTTATATAAATGATGTCTGGAGACTTCAGCAAATTTGACAGTATATAGTTCAAAAGAAAAACCACCAGCTCTTGCTTTTGGATGCTTTAAACACCGGCCTAGCCAAATGATTTTACAGAGCAAAAAATTTCCTTCACAGTTCTCATATTAAGTATTAAGATATTTATCTTTAATTTCATTAAAATAAAAAAAAATAATAAAAAAAAAAACCAACAACTCTGGACTAGCCAAAACAAAGAACTTTAAGTTTGGAAAATGTTTACAAGGGCAGATGTTGCTGTCTGGAAGAACCTTTGAGTCCTTGACATAGTAAAAGTCACTGAGTAATTTTAGTGTTTCTCTCCTCTGCTCAGAATGAATCATTCCTGATGTGCCAGAAAATACCAGAACATAACAGACCTTTTCTAAAAATAAATTGATTCTTTTTAAGGGCCAAAGACATCTGCAGGTTGTCTGGAGAGCCATTCAGTTTGCCATTAATCTGTGAATCTGTAATTAAATCTCAGGTGCAGCATGTGACTAACACATGTTTTTGTAGGCAGTTTAACAACTTGACACATTGTATATGTGTAACACCAGTGCAATATATACAATGGAAATGCCAAGACACAAATTAGCTCTTTTGCAATGCCCAATTTAGAAACAAAACCAAAAATTCCAGCTTAAAATTGGTGCCTGGTCTTTTTAGCATTTCTTTTTCTTCCTGGAGTGAATTTGAAAGGGGAACAAGGAAACAACTGTAAAAGGTAATTTTCTCTCAGTAAACCTTCATCCTTGATTTTTCAAAGTTTGAATAAAGACTCAAGTATTTAAGGGGCTTGAAGAATTATCTACACTATGTTTTAACATAATACTCAAGGGGAAATGGGAGAAACTGGAAACATTATTGAAAAAAAGGGTTGCTGCTTACTAAGTGCATTTTAAATATGAACAGATTAAACAACTGACTTCTAACTGAAGTTAGGAAGCAAAGGTAAGCTGAAAAAAATACAATAGATTTGTGTTCTGTCTGAAAGAAAACAAAACCCAACCAGTAACTACAAAAAATTCTCTGACATTATTATGTGTCTTATTCTAAACTGCCAGTAACATTTAAGTCAAGCAACTCACCTAATCTACTGCAATGTTTGCAAGTGATGTGTTTATTCACTCACAATACAGAACTTTACAAAATAAAAATAATTGCAGGAAGAAGTCCTAGTTAATATTTGATGGACCCTCTAATTTTTCATCAGTAATGAGGAGAAGTCCGACTAACAAGAATGTCACAATATTTAACAGCAATGTTTGAATGCCAGTAGCCACCACATAAATGATAAATGGTTCTATGTACTCTGTTCCCTCCTTCCCTCTCCCCGAAAACCAAAATAAAGTAATATATCCATGAAGTATAGGAGAACTGGTATGTAATCCTCTGAGGGGAAAAAGAAAAAAGCTATGAACTCTTAGAATTTGGGACTGAGTGAACATATTGAAGATAATGCATACATCTGCAAGTAAAAGCTCCCTTTTGCAAAGCCAGGTATAAGAATTTTTATCACTATTCAAGAAATACTTTTGCTCTTTTCAACTTCAAATGGAGAGAAAGAAATAAATTTTGTAACCACCCTCATGGAGCTCAGAAATTCTGATTTGTAATTCTGTTTATAGCTCTGAAGTATAGCACATATTCAATCAGAGACACTGAAGTGACCACAACCTGTACTGCACTGCTGAGACTTTAGTCAGCTCCAGAAGAGTCCTGAAATGCCTTTGCTGAAGCAATGTAAGGAGACACATTATAGGGCACGGAGGAGCTGATAGAAACCAAGTCTTTCTCCAGTTTTCACTACACAATGGAGATAAGAATAGCGAATGCCACTAAGAAAAATAAACAACGAACTCATGACTATAAAGCACAACTTAATTAAAGCAGATTGGTTGCAGGTCATGCAGGCTGACATAGGGCAGGGCAGAGAGGGCAGAGTTCAATTTCCAGTAGAAGAAAGAAGGGGCAAGGGGCTCAGAAAGAACTGGCCAAAACCACAAGGGGCTGCTGGAGTGGACATTCTCATGTTTTTTGGGACTTAGTTCTCTCTGGAAACCGCAAATGTGTATTTATATAAACCCACAAGTTCTTACTGTAAGCATTCCAAAACATTCTTGAGGCAAACTCAATGCCCTTGGGAAACACAGCCTTGCTGCCAGAACAGGGGCAGGTGGACCACGTAACACCAGCCCTCAGAACTGATCCATGGCAGGAGCTGTACATGCTGGCATTGACCCAGAACTAGAACACTGCTGACCCTCCAGAATCAGACAGGCTTTAATGCTGAGATCAGAACAACCTCCATCTGATAGAGGATTCGGTGCAGGGAGCTCTTCCAGGATTATGTGTGCAAGTAACTAAGTGTAAAATACATGAAACAACTGTCCCCACCTATGGCAGAAATAGAATCTGATATGAATGGCAATCAGTCTGGAAAATTTGGAACATTCCCTATAGGAACACAGCTAAAGCAGTGTTCTAGCTCTCTACTCACATACACGTTTCTTGAAATCCTTTCAGTGTTTCTTTGTTAGTAGTGTAAAAGCAGTGTAACCTTAGTTCAGTGCTGAGCAGGACAGCATAAGAAACATCTCATTGCATGCAACTACACTTTCGTTATGGACTCAAAACCATCAAAAGATAACCTTTCAATAAAGAAGCTTTTAAGGCGTTATAATTTATAATTCCTGGGGGTACGCGCAGTGACAAAAAAACCCCATTTTTCTTACCTATCATACACGTTGAGTAGCCAGTTAAGACACATGTCTACACAGAGAGGAACATTCACCATATCTTTGTGTTTCTCTTCAAGTCCACTGTAGATGGTAGTGAGACAGCTGATCACATCCTGGACACCAATCAGCTGATCATTTTGACTCAACTTGTGCTGTTTGAAAACTTCACTTGTTGTGTTCAGGTCCAACAGGTCCACTAATAATAGGTTTAAAAAAAAATAGTAAGTTAAAAAAAAAATAGAAAGAAATTTTTTACAAAAAAGTGTGAATGTAGATGCCTGAGCATAGCATTGACAATAATTGCTCATGTGCAAATTGTGGCAAACACTGCAAACAACTGGCCCAGTGGCTTTCCTTTAGTAACATTATAGTGACAAAACATTCTCTGTGACAAGTCAACAGCATTTTGATACTATATATTTAAAAAAAAACTAGAATAAGAACATCATAATGACCCTGCTCAGAACGGCATTAAAATAGCTGCTGAAGTAGTCTGTATAATTAGAGGATCCTAACTTTGGATGCACACACAGACAATTCACTAGGCTTACAGGATTCTTCGCATTTACCATAAAGCAAAATCCTATAAAATGACGATCACTTTTGTACAAATTCTTAGGTAAGAACTCTTTCTTAAAGGTCGTAATAATGTAATGAGGCCTGATTAACTGAACAGTTGCTAAATTAGGGCTTAAAAGAAAGCAGGGAGAGGGACACAGGAACAGTATTCACTGTAGTTTTCCATAACACTAAATGCTATTTATTTATTTAAAAATATTTTTATCTCCTTTATTACAGAATTCTTTATATAAGCAGTTGGTGATGCAATGAATATCTTACCCAGGAGAAGGGTTTTGCTCTCAAAACCATTCAAATATGACTCTGAAAATCTGGGGTTTGCATGGTGAAAATAAAAGGCCATCAATGAGCTCTTCTAATTCCTTTTGCAAAAGGAAGCAGAAAAGAGGAATACATGGTATAGTCCTCAGTGACTTTTTTTTACAGAAGCAAGGACTTTAAGTAAAAAAATAGTTGCAATGTATTAGTATGCTTGCTACAATATACATAACACGCAGTTGAAGTATATTACAAGCTCATAGTGGGCTGTTTGTGAAGAGTCAGTAACACACTCGCACTATAAATGTCATCTCTCAAACAAAAAAATAAAATTAACATGTTAATCTTTGACGTGCTGTGAACTGCTCTTCATCAATCATCAGAATGAATCATAGAATCAGAAAATGATTTTTGTTGGAAGGGACCTTAAAGATCATCTAGTTCCAACCCTGTTGCCATGGGCAGGGACACCTCCCACTAGATCGGGTTGCTTGAAGTCCCATCCAGCCTGGCTTTGAACAGTGACAGGGAGAGAGCATCCACAACTTCTTTGGGCAACCTGTGCCAGTGTTTCACCACCCTCACAGTAAAGTATTTCTTTCTAATATCTAATCTAAATGTCTCCTCTTTTAGTTTAGAAGTGTATCCCCTTGTCCTATCACAATCTGGCTTTTTAAAAATGTTCCTTTCCCTATTTTTTACAAGCCTCCTTTAGGTACTGAAAGGTTGCTATAAGGTCTCCCTGGAGCCTTCTCTTCTCCAGGATGAACAACCTCAGCTCTCTCAGCCTTTCCTTATGGGAGAGGTGCTCCAGCCCCCAGTCATCTTCATTGCTTGCCTGTTGACCTGCTCCAACAGGTCCACATCTTTCCTGTGCTGAGGGCCCAGATCTGCATGCAGTATCCAAGTGGGGTCTCACAAGAACAGAGGAGGAGAATAAAAATGTTAAATAAGGACTCCAGATTTGCAGCCTGTGAAAATTGTGTAATTCTATCTGGGTTGGAAAACAAGTACAGCAGAAAAAGAAGCAGGAGCAAGATAACATTAACCGCTATGAGCGATTCTGTCAAGAACTCAATAATCATCTACCAAAAGAAGGTTACATTCCCAAACCCTTTTCCCTCATCTACCCTTCTTCACATGTTTTTAAAGAGAGAAACAGTACCTCACAGCCCTTGCCTTTCGTCTCCTGCACTAAAATTGGTACATTCTGCTCCAACTTCACAGCATCAAATTTGCAGAGGTTTACATTTGTTTGTTTTTCATTTTCTTGTTTGTTTGTTTGGGGATATTTTAAGTCCTTCTCTTGGGCTTGCAAACAAATGCCAGCCATCTATTTATCAAAGGGGCAGACTGGTAATTGCAGCAAAACACCTTGCCACTAGTTTGACCTGAGGTAGCCGAAATGTTTGGCAATACACTCACTGCAGCATAATCTTCTACAGCAGCTGGAAAGGATGTGATACACTGGAAAAGGCTCACAGGGATATTTAGAAACAACATGAACCCACAAACAGTTCACAGTGTAACCCTGACTACTTTTTTGAGCTGCGGAGGGTGTGGGGTGAAGCCAAGTGAGGCTAACCTGCTATCCGATCACATAAATACTGAACTCAGATGGCCACTTTTCACACTTTCTATTAATGATTTCAAAAACCTTTATGACAAAGAAAACACCATAAAAATTAATGCAACCAGTTTTCTGGTTTTGTTTTGGAGTTAGCTTTTGGTTTAGGTTTGGGTTGTGGGAGTTTTTTGCTTGTTTGTTCATTTGGGGGTTTTTGTGTTTTCTGGTTATTTTGCAACCTGTTTCTGCAAGGTATTTAATGGCTGACTAAAAGCAGGTAATTAGCTTCATAAAACAGACTGACAGCACACAAAACCTGCCCCTTCTAAAGCCTGTGAAAATTCAGAAAGCTTTGGAATTCCAGAAAGCTGTAGCCTTTGGGTTTGGCTTAACATAACCATCCTTGCACTGAAAACAGCAATTCAACAGACACTAAGCATGCTAACTTCTTGTCTTGACCTTATGGCATTAAGATTTCTCATTCACATTTCTGCCTAAGCATTCCAGAAGGACCTGGGAGAGGTACTTCCAGTATTTTTGTACTAAAAACCACAACAACTCTGATGCTATACTAATGCAAATTAAGCTAAACTTACACTTTCAGATGGCACTATCCATGGAGAACAACCAGAGGAAATTACTTCCATTCCTGCTTACTTCAGCACTCACCTGGCTGAATAAGACAGGCAGTTATCCTGTTATGCCATTCCTGGTACAATGCCTACACAGCTTTCAGTGCATTTTTGCAGTACCATTCTGCATCTGCTTAAATATGCTGAATGACCAATCCTGCTTTTAACCAACCAAAGGGCATAAGGGCCATTTCTTCCCTTTCTGCAGCAAGGAGACTTTCCCAAAGAAAAACTATAAATAGAAACCATATCATTCAGCACTGCTAAAGCAGATGTGAGTGTGTGACTCAGAAGCAAGTAACTACATGCAGCTGCTAATGGCAAATTTGAAGCTGCTGTAACCCCATGGAAAATAGTCAGGCATTACTGTAGAGTTTTTGTATTAAAAAGACCTTGCAAATGATAGCAGTTCCTGCAAAGAGACTGCACTGAGGGAAGTGCTCACAGCTCTCACTTTTAGTCCCTGGTGTCTGAATGTTCCATTTTTTTCCCCTTGTATGGTTGACATTCCTATTAAGATTCTTAAATTTCAAATCACCTAGAGGAACTCAGCAACAGAATTCTGAGTATGCATGGTGATTCTGTTCCCTTCTTGCCTTTCAGTACTACACTTCAGTATCTGGGGCATTATAATTTCTTGAAAATGAGCTAAAGTATGCTGCACAAGAATAAAACATAGTCAGGACCTGGTGCTGCACAGTTGCCCAGTACAATCTGCAACACAGAACACTCTCTCTGGCCCCGTTCTTCTGCTACAGTGGAAAGCGCTTTCACTACATCTGCCCCACATAATCCAAGACAGAGAGGCTAAGAATTTGTTATTTCCAACTTGCAATCTTTCTTATATTCCTGCAAAATACATACATGTATATGAAAATGTATGTCTCTGAGGGAATCTACAAGTCAAAAAACAAAACAAGAAGAAACACAACTCTACCTTCTCATTTTAAAAGGAGAATGAGGAAAATGTGATTAACTTCCCCAAAGCCAAGGATTTTTGACGCTTACCAAGAAGAGATAAGGCATCAGCAAAGTCTTCTAAAGTACAGCTCTCAAATGAACTTTCTAAAGTGAAATTGGTCCTGAATCTGCTTGTAAAGCATTCACACTGTATTATCAGTCCCCACTGCAAAGCCAAAATCTATCAGGTGCAAGTGGAACTGTGCATCCAGCTCCAGCTGTGCTCTTGGCAGTTCCCACCAAACATGCCTTTGACATTATATACACACCATGGCCGTGACAGCAATTTGTCACATTTTACAGTGACCTCCATTTTTGATGATTTGTTTTGATGTTTTCTTTGCCTTAGCACATAAGCCTTTCTGAAGCATTCGGCAACCAAACACCTTTAAAATGCATCTGCAGTTACAATTATAGGAAGTACAATGGAAGACTAAAGTAACTCAGACCAAAGAATGAATGGCAGTAGCACAGAAGACGACTCCTTCCCTACCTTGATTCTTTATCAAGCACATGTATAATAAAGAAAAAGATTTTTTTGGCTGTTGCCCCCTCCCATGAAGCCCAAAGATGGAACAAACAAACAGCTTCACTGATAATGAGGCAGACTGGACTTGTAGAGATGTTTTACTCCTAGCTCTTTCAAACTGAAGTATTCTCTTTACTTCTTACTATTTCCTTCTGTCCTCACTTCCACCTCCCTCCCCTGAAACTGGAGACAACAGGATGGCATTTCTGAAATCTGTGAATGAGGAGAGCTAACCATAGCAGTTATTAGAGAAATTGATATATTTTGCAGTAAAAGCAAAAGCTGAAAGTATGTACCTCTTCAAAGCTTATTAGAAGTAACAAAAGTGAAGCTTGATGTACACAGGTCACTAGAAAAGCTGTATGTCTGTCAGAAATAGGCAGCATGACTAGCATCTGCCACATGCAGTCTGTTGTTTCCCACTCTTCCCTGTGGAGCAGCTCACACAAGGAGAATTTTACTTTGCTTTCTGATCTCTTGCTTTGTTTTTTGTTTTTAGGTACATGTTGATGAATACTTTATACCCAGAACACTGACAAGGAAAAAGCTCGTAATAGTCTTTAGTCTTCATCTGCTGGGAGATGAAGGTGTAGTCCTTGGTGGGACCACATCATAAGAAGAAGTGGCGAGAGGTACTCCTAAGAGCCTGTACTGCACAGATACAGTCCAGCTTCTGGAGTAGCTAGCTACCATCTCAGGCAAAGCTTCATTTAGTTTGATGCATATCTGAAGTCCAGCTAAGTTCAGACTGCTGTCTTCTAGGCTGTAAAGAAAACTAACCACCTGGAGGGTGGGAAGGGATCCCTCTTTGTGCAGCTCCTTTCACGCTTGCACCCCTAGGAGGGCTTTGCACTTCTTGTGTTCCTACTCAGCCTGCAGTACTGTGCACTCCTCAGGGCTGAAAAGTCCTTCCATGCCGAGGACTCCTAATTTATAACAAGAAAATTTGGTAATATCATACATCTTTATACCCTCTGTTGCCAAGACCTTTCAAAAGGTCCAAAATCTGCGACCTTCACACTCATTCACATCCCACATCTCCTTCCAAAATTGTCCAGTTTCCTTCTGCTTTTTCTACTTCACTCTATTTTCTTTCTGTTAGATGTATGTTCTTATGTATTTCATTTTCCATTCATAGTCCTAATAGTTTTTAAAATTCAGCTTGCTTTGCACAGGACAGAACTGCAGTGTGGTACTTGCTGTGTGACTTGAAGTCCCAAGTCCAGAGGCCAGGACAAGATCTTGTGATCTATCACTTCTGAGGCTGCTAAATTTTGAATGAACATGGTAATCCTGCAACTTGCTGCTGAACTAAGTCATAATTGTGATATAATAAGAAGTGCTTTTTAAATACCTACCAATATAAATAATACCTGCAGAACAGAAAATTGGAGATACAAACAATTCTTAGTGGGCATACCATTTCAACTTACCTGCTGCACCTCTTTTTTTTATTAATTTATTTTATTTATTTGCAATAATGACACCTACTGTTAGCAATTCTTCTTGCCATTTTGCTGGTTGACAGTGTGTCAAGGATGACTCTGGCCCACTGTTAATGTTGTTAGACTGAAGCTGACCCTCCCTTCCCCAAATACTGTAGAGAAACAATTTGCCTCAAAGGCCCAACTCACAGCACAGTGCTTTCTGCAGTCTCCGGATTTTGATGGCCGTGCGGTAGGCAGAGAAGCGCACATTGTTCAAGTCGGCTGAAACAGCAGAACAGAAACATGAGCAGCCCTAAAAATAGAGCCCATAACTTTCCTTTATGTATAAATCTTCATATTTTGGAAAAAGTCTGATATCCCTTCTCTGCAATGAATTAATAGAATGTATCAGAACATTAACAACAAATTAAAAGACCTGACAAGTTGGGACCTCAACCTGATCCACCTTTAGGGAAAGCCTCCTGATTCTGACAGTCCAGGACCTTAAAGAGAGTGGCCCTGCAGAAATGCTGACACTATTTGACACATGTAATACATATACATACAGGAGAGTTTCACATACATATAATGCACTGGTATGTAGTTTCCAGGCAATTACTCAAATACAGTAAGTTTCGCAAATAATTTATAACTCCATCAGATAACAGGAAACACAGGGCAGCAAATGTCACATTAACAGAAAAAAATGGTTTAAGCTATAATTGACTTAAATGACTTTGTAAACCGGGCTTTACAGTCACATAGCTGTAAACTCTGTTATAGAAACGAATTGGTACAGTAACATTTTTTCCTCACCTAACAGCATTTTTCCCCTTCCTCTCCTTAGAACGGGAGATTTCACAGTAAACGTTGATGCTATCAGGGTATGTTGAACTAGTTGAACAGTTCATAATACAGTTTATCTTTTACTGAGAAGGGAGCTGCTCTAATTATTACCAAAATTAGTTCCTCGCAGACCAGCACCCTGGTTTAAACATGCAGAGAGACTGTATCACTGGACAATTCCTTGTGAAGTTAATAGAAAAAAAAAAAGGTACTGCATTAAAGCATACAGTCAGAGCATATGGTTCAGAATTAATATTACCAAAAGACAATACATGGCATGACCAAGGCAGTAGGTTTTGGGCAAGGTGTGTCTCATCACAAAATGGGAAATGCTGTTATACTCAGTTCATGGGAACTCAAGCATGGTCAGTATCCAAATGCAGCTTTTATTCATGGAATAAAAATCACAATGTTTTAATGAATGCACTCACCTAAGGACTGGAAGAGATCAGTCATTTTTGGATGATCCCAACAAGTTGTCTGTGTCTCATGACTACAAAGGAACAAAGTAATCAAAGTTTCAGGAAATACACATATGCACTTCCAATGAATAAAATCTTAAAGATTTTCTGATTTTCTGCATTTAAGTGCAAGAAATCCCTCAGCTCTAATTAAAATACATGATCTGTACCACCCAGATCCTTGATTTTATAATCACAATGTTAGTCAGACAATAGCTGATCCCTGTTTAACAACATTTACTTCTGATTCTAAGTGTTATGGTAACAGCTGGACTCTGACCCTGCAGCTAAGAGGTACACTAAGAAGATAAAATAAAAAATTTCCTGTGCTGTAAAACAATAAATACAGTTGCAAAAACAATTTTAAAAGTATTGAGATTTTATTTCAATCTTCCTTGCATATCTGAGCACACGTATCAGAACACAAAGAATTACTTTAAGCTTTACCTGTAACATTTATTTAACATGTAACATGATCTTTTAGGTTGGAAAGGACCTTCAAGAACATGGAGTCCAGTGGGAACCCTGATCACTGTTCACACAACCAATCAATAAATATGTTGATTTAGGGGGTGTGCTCTACACCGCTGTTCACAGAACAGAGATTCAATAGGCTTCATCCCTTAACCTACTGTTTAGTGTTGCTGTTTCAGTTTATCAGGGTTTCAAGCAGGCAGCCATAGAGGTCAAAACATGTCAGGTCCACTGAAATCTCCAATTCCCTTCTACAAGCCACGCTTTACTTGTATTTATCAATATTAACTGCTGTAATGATTGCACATTATCTCACAAAGTATTTACATTTGAATTAGATTTGCAAGGTAATTAATCAGAGAAGTCTTGTTAAAAGGATCATAGGATTCCCCTTAAAAGTTAATGAAAATGAAATTATGCTATGTTAGCAAATTTAACAGTAATGATCAGAGAACACTAAGTATTTCACCTTTGTTTCAACTTAAAAACTGTAAGTGTACCTATTTTTTTTTCCAACATAGATGAATACTTGGTTATAAATAATGACTTTAAATGCCATTTTGGCATTAAACGTAGTGAACTGTATCATCATTTGCTATACATAAATGGCTGTACCTCAGTAGGTGCACAGTAATTTATCATCATTGTTTATTTTTTAATTGAGAAACCAACCAAGAATAAACCCTTTTATGCTAGGTGGTACAAAAAATTGGATAGAAAGTCCTTGCTCCGACAAACTGCAGAGAGAGGACGCATACCATAAGGGAAGGCAAGCTCCTAACAAAGTAAGTGCTGAGGACCCTTTTGTGTATGCATCAGCCTCAAACATACACCACTGGAAAGTGCATGATCTCTGTACATGGGACGTGATCCTCATTTTACAGTCCATACACCAGGATAACCCTTCCAGCTTTGAGTCTAGTCTAGGTATTCAGAGAGAGCTTCTCCCCATCATCATGCTTCATACTCTGCCATGGATCTCATTTGTCTATGTGGCACCATCACAACTTTGTAGGGTGTTTTTCATGGAAGTTCATAGGCAAAATATGTACTTCCTATTAATAGAGTAGGTACAAATCCTCTTTTCCCTCTTTGTGATTACTCCCTAGTAGCTGACTGAAAGGAAGAAGAAGCCCTGCACATGACTATATTTAAATAAGAGAGCTATATACAATAATCAAAACAATTCTATCAGACCTTGGTTGAATCCAAAATACTACAGTAAACTCTCCTCAATTCAGAAGAAAACACTAAAATACATGTTTACATTTACAAAAAACACATTTTGCTGAATAGAAGCTTTTATTTGATTTCATTTTGATATCATTGTCATATGAATTGCATTCACATTTCAAATTTCCAATAAGGTGGTCGAGGCTCTGGTAATGCTGAACACCAAAGTTAATGCACACCAGTAAATCAGTGGGTTTGCACTTTTTAGAAAGACTTCTAAAACATCACTATTCTTATCCTTATCCAGAAAAGTGATTTCAAAAACAAGTAGCTTTTCCTGGAAAAGGCACACCAATAAATCATCGTGGAGCCAGCAACAAGAAAGAATATATATAGATGTTATGCTTTGCCATGGTAAAGGCAGGTGACTGTCCAGCATTTTCACCCTGGTGTCAAAAGAATACAGTATATTGGAAAAAAGAATATGTACAGCCTCAGTAAATACTGAAGTAAATAGGAAGAGAAAATACAATATAATGGTTCATACTGCTCAGCTTATTTAATAATCTCAAAGCTACTCCTGAAGTTGCCAAATGTCTGCACTATCACGTTAAGAGGATGCCACAAATATCATGCTGCTCATTTAGAATTGTTGACTAAACCTATTGCAACTGCCCACAAATGGATACAACATGTGATCAGTTTAATAAAGCTTGTTTTAAGGACACTGCTTTAACTCAACTTCCCTAAGAAGCAACCTCCAAAAGTCATGCCCCAAAACAAAATAACAAACCCCAAAACAAGTGATTTTACCATCAGGATCATAGGTGAAAAGGATTTCTTAGGATATTCTGAGAAAAATAAAGCCTGTGAGAAATGAGACAACTCTTAAAAAGATTAGTTTATTGAAAACAGAAAAATTGAAAAATTACAGAAATCAGAAAAATATAAAAATTTGGGATCCTATGGCTCAGTAGATGGTATGCCCCAGGAGTGCAGGGATATGAGATCTTCTGGCTGAGACAGCACTAGACCTTAGGTACAGAAAAAGAACTTGCAGTGCTGGGTTGACTTTAAAAAATTACTAAAAGCCCCTTAAAAGGGGTAAGGCTTTGAATGCCCCAGCACCAATGTCTCCCACAGCTAGTCTGGAGAGAGCAAGAGGGGAAGAGAGAAGAGAGCCCGCCTCTCGGCTTCGTCCTTTTTATAGTTTTTGCTCCGCCCCCAATCCGCCCACAGCCCGCCCCTTCGGTCCAAGGCGATTGGTGCTTTCCCTTTGATGGATCATCTCTGTCCACCAATGGCTCATCGTTGTCAAGGGGGGTGGTATCAGTTAGAGATAAGGGAATACAATGCCTTCATTAAAATTCAGGTATTCAGGTTGCCATGGAACTTGCCTGCAGAGTAATGGCTCTGCAGCTAGAAATAGCTGCTGGCTATTAAGACTGGGTGGGGGGTTTGGCCTTGGAATCAAAATGCAAGTGAAACACCTACAAAAAGTATTAAAATACATCTAACACACCTCAAAACACTTGTAAAAGTATACAGTAAACACAGGAAAGGTAACTCTTATGGTGTACCAGTGGTTTGTAGCTTGAAAAGGGGCAAGTTTGTGATTTTTTTACTGGGAAAAATTTTAACTGGGAAGGGTGCAACTCTATTAATAAACTTTAAACAAATGGAAACACTGATAATGGAGCTGGATATTTGTACCTGGGCTGATGGGTTAATTGTAACATTCAATTTAAAAATAATTAACTCAAAATTAATTACTTAAAGCACTTAATATGCAAAGACCAAGCACAAATAGGGATTTCATGTACGACAAGCCTTAATGAAAACACCGTCAAACTTCTGTGTTAAAAATAAAGGCAGGCAGCAGTACTGTGAGAGAAGCTGTACATACAGGTATACACAGAAATACATTTCCCTCTATTTTAAATGTTGAAATATTAATGCAAACACTGCATGTAAACTACATGCAATTTAGATAAGTCCTGCTAACTGCCTTACAAACTATGATGTCAAAACTAGCCGTGATTATAGGGACTTCGTTGAATCACAGCTTTTATTTCCCTATTTTCTGGCATTAGAAATATGGTTCCATGAACAAATATATTTCTGACTAGTGGGGGGCTGTAAGGATATTCCTGAGAGGTGCAGCAGGAGTGCAAAGGTTATTTAGCTAGGTCCAGAGACCTTTCCTTTTTTTTTTTTTTAATTATTTTTTAAAAATAGAAGAAAAAATAGTTAAGTCCTTGATTAGGATGTGGGTATAGTTAATTGCAATTTAGATTCCAGCTTCTAAGTAATTTATAAACCCATATGCAATGCATAAGAACTGATTTTACTAATCAAACTTTATCCCTTTAATCAAGTTTCCAAGAATTAAGAACAAACAACGGTTTCATTATTGAAATTGCATACTTTAAATACAGAGTTTCACTACAGTTGTAGCTAAAATCACCTTAATAGTGACAACATGCCATACCAAAAAAAACCCCACTTTTAAAAAATTTTTTGTTTACTTTACAGGAAGCAGAAAAAGTGAATGAGATATCAAAAAGCCCTGTATCCTGCACTGTAATCTTGTTTCTCCATTTAGTGCAGTTTTCTCTTTACAGAAAAACACAAAACATGAAATTTATGCCTAATAAAATAATGACCATAAAATATTTTTATGTTTCTCTTTTATTTGCAAAATTAATACATTTGTGCCAGATTGCATAAAGACCAATGGGTTTTTAAAACTCATCACTCAGTTTCTTTCTATTGCACACAGAATTTGAGAACATGACAAAGGAGGCCAAGTGAACATCATCTGGTGAAACTGAAAAAAGGTGAGAGAGAATCCCTTCCATAATTACCTTGCAGTCAGTACTACCTGACAGCTGCTAAGTGACTACAGAGGGTGAACATGACTGTGCCAGCCTAATCCCAAAACACCTAGCAAGAAACCATTGGTAACAGCCAAGCAATTCTGTACGAGGATCCCACAGAGAAGAGGAATGGGCTAAGAGTGAATGAATCACCAGCTCAACAGTCTGTTCAGGTCACGGGAGGCAGCAGCTTCACTGTCATGGGCAGTGCTGCTACCACCATTAAATATATTCCATGGGTAGGTTTCATTTAGGCACCAAAGCCAGACTACTCCGGACAGAGCCATGGAAAAAAACCCCAGGAATGTAATTTTAATAAGAACTGTAAAAAAGTCATCTCACTGAACCAAAAAAATTCAAAACAAGCACTTAACCAAGAGCAGAGAAACCTGCAGAGTCTTCCCTCTCTGTTACAACTACCATGGCACTTCTGTCCCAGGTAACAGCGATGACTGTGCCAAGGAGCATCTTCTCTTGCAAGTACCCTGCTAATGTCAAGAACTACTCATAGAGTGAGGTGATTATTAACTTTGATTGAAGGTGAACAATAGGACTCATTATTCCTTTCACTTGTAGATGGCACAAAAAAAATTTTTTTCAAGGTGTACTGGAGCCCCGGTTACTAGATTTCATTCTGTTCAGTGGGTGGCATAAGGAGGGATTTCTGCTATTACAGAAGTGAGCTCCTCTACAGGGCAGTAACCCAAGTGGCAAGAACATATTACATCTTTCCTCGTGGTTTAGTCAGGGAAGAATTAAAAGCATTTCACTGAGAAGCAAGGGTTTTGTTACTGTCAAAAGAATGAGTTATTCAGAGCAAGAGTCTTCTAAATCTCTTCTGCCAAACTTATGGACCCAATATGAGCCACACAGCAAAACATGCATGCATGAACATATTACCTGACAAAGCAGTGTAATTCAAAAAGTCTAAATGCATTTGTGTAAATTCCACTAACTAAAAAACATGATAACCATCAAATACTCCAAACTACAAACCCCCCACATGTTAATGAAGTGCTCTAAAGCATAGACAAACATTTGCCCTTACAATCTGTTTTTCTTAGCCATTATGTTTGCTGGCATCTTTCTAATTATAATTGGCAAAGATAATCCATTTTAAAAACACTTCCCAATTGTAAATAAAAAGCTAAGAAACAGTTAACATGTAATTTATTCTCTTTAGAAATGAAAGAACAGTCCTGTTGAAATGAATGGATTGAGTTCTACATCTCCAAGTGTTTCAAGATGCCCATGGAGTTGTGAAAAAAAAATCCATTTGTTCTATTTCATCTTTTTTGTACAAGAAAGAAAACTAGAGACAGATTTGTGGGTCTTTTTTATCATTTCTTATCACGGACAAGGCCTCTGTTGATAATCACAGGCGAACACCACAAGAAACAGCACTCTGGCATGATATTAAGTACCTTTCTATTCCTGTAGTTATCTGCACAAAATATTACCCGAAATCAGAATCTTTACTGATCACTAATGAATTGACAGCACTCAGAACTCTGACTTTGCTACCCTTGCCAAATTTCGAATGGCATAACATCCCCACTTTATGTCGTGGTGTTTTGTCTAGATACTGCATATTTTCTTCTTCTTTTTTTTAAGCCCATTAGAAAATACTGTTTTGTGGTGAAAAGAGTTGGCATAATGCATCACAAGGGAATTGCACCTTAGAGATTGCTAGAACAATTTATATGCAGATATTTTGAAATCACTTCAGAGAAACGTGCTACTGCATTTCTTTAATTGAAAACAAAGACTAGCACAGGAACTGGTAATTGAAGAAACTCTCAAACCCTCAAACCTGTATTACCTCCTCTGTAAATTAGATTTTGTTTTCCCTTCTAAGGGAAACACCTAATACTTACAAGAATGAGATTACGGATATAATTAGAATAAGAAAAAAATTTTTTTTTCCTCTGTTCCATTAGTTCTCTCCCTCTTCCCCACACAGGCATAAACCAAACATCAGGAAAGACTTTCTGAGGAGTCTTAAAACATGGAGATGCAGAAAACATTTTAATCCAGTCTCCCACAAAGCTGAACACGATATAGGAGGTGATAAAATAGGATTTCTAAGACGCTGGTGATGCCAGCCACTTTGCAGGATTACAGAAAAGTAACCAGGGCAACTATGGCATTTGATATCGATCAATTTAATGGTTGCAACAAGAAATTGCTCTCCCAATGTAATGTCCTGCATGAGATTAAACTCACTGTGACCTCTTCTATATTACCTTTTTGTTTCTTCTGCACAACACAAATATCTAATAATTTATACCATTGAAAGGTACATGGCTGAAGTACACTTAAATTATACTTAAAAGAAAAAGTGAGAAATACTAGGGAAATTATGCTTCCTGCACATTCATCATGTTTCCCTCATGGATACTTAATGATCATAGTGTTTCATTTATTATTCTGTTTCTCTTTAGAATATTTTTATTTAAATGCTACGTAATAAAGGCTTTATTTCTTTCATTTACTGTTACGGAGGCCAAGGATGTCTTATATAGTTATAAACAAACAACAACAGAAATTTTTCCCTATTGAATCACAAACCTTTACAAACCAACCTATGAAAAACTTATTCAATAGCAAGTTTGCCAAACCTTTTGTCCAAACCTCACGCTCTCATCACCTAAAGTGCACTGATAAATACTGTACCTTCTGTGTTGTATTCCCCTCCATATGCTTATTAGGTCAATTTAAAAAGTATGAAAGACTATGTTGTTTTTTTTTTTTTAGCAGTCCCAGGATTTTACAGATTAAGGTTTTCATTGAATTTTACTGTGACAGAGAAGACACAGACTACAAAAATATAAAATATTCTATAACTGGCATTAAGAAAAAAAATCAAACAGGACGCAAAAAGGATTAAATAAAATCACATCAACAGAGGCAGCAACATTTCACAAATCTGACTTAGACAGTAAGATGATTCAAGAGAAGAAAAGTGACAGGGTAAATCATGTGTATAAGTTCAGTTCTATCAAATATCTACCACAGCCCAGGAGACACACACCTTGATAAACCTGGGCCAAAATCCTTCTTCCAGCTAAGCAGGATAGTTGATCCTTTCCAAAATGCTCCAAGCCAGACTGCCTCTGTCTGAACTTATAGGGCAGAGGAGGTTGTACCCTGGCTTTTTGATATTTCCTATGCTTCATTACCTGATTAAATACAATCCCAGAAAGGGCAGATGTGCCAACTGTTAGCAAAAGGGGTGGAAAGAACCAACTGGACTCCAAAGCCACCACACCAAAGACCTTCCACTGAGCCACTTCTCTCTACTCATGTAAACTACCTCTGGTGTCAGGAACCAAAGTGCTTCTTATCTGAAAATACAGACATCTTGCATCATTTTGACATTCTCCTTACAGATTAAGTGCTGCCTAAAGTAATTCCTCCTGCCTTCTTAGGTGCAGTTCCCTAGTTTTTTTTTAAACTACATTCTGTGTGCAATAAAGTTGTAGAGTGCAGTTGGTTCTTTCTCTTATTTTTCCCAAATACTCATCTTAACAGAGGCACATCATCATCATCTGCAGCTATGCCACTTTCTGAATATTTTACATTCAAGGACACTTACAAAAAGCTATCAAAATGAAGTAAAGGTATGAATTCATGGTTATCTAAAAAAAAGTGTTCTTATTCAGAATTTAAGTAACCTGATTTCGATTAGCATTTATGTTTCAGAATTAATTTTAAAACTTCTCATTTTTCAGCCACCAATCATCGGATAATACTTTTATTATTCGTGTTCTGCTATACCATAAAATGAACAACTGGTATCTTAAATCTTCCCTCTGAACATAGAAGTCTTCCTGCAAATACAGTCAGTTGCTCTCAAATGATAAAAGTTTTGAGACTTACTGCAACTGTTCCTTCTAATCATGCTGTTTTTTATATCAAAGGCAACTCATTGAAAGACGTTAGTATAATTTAAAAAAAAGAGAAAATTAAGACAGTTTCTCCCTCTTTGCTAGCTTTTCTTTCTATATAAAAACCACCATTAAATCTTATTGACTGTTCTCTTGAATTGTCTTACTCATGTAATCATTCCAAACAAGCAAGTTTTTCTTGTCAGTATTGTTTTTCTCTCTTCTTTAAACTGTGTCTGGAATTAAGTAACAGACAAAGATTTAAAAGGGTATTTAAAGCCAAGAGTACTCTCCAGCCTGATCATAACAAAGCAAATGAAGTTCAGAACTAGCTATTTCCTGCTTTATCTTCCACAATTCTCTGATTTATCTAGATGCTGCTGAAAACAATGAAGTTTAGATCAGTAAGAAATAAAAAATGTAGGAAACTGCCAAGGTCAATCTGCTTTCCAGACTGTGAAGCTTCTGAAATCCTCAAGCTTTTCAAAATAAATAAATCCTACCAGTTACATGTACCATCATTCTTTTTCAAGACACAAGAATCAAGACATTGCTTCAGCAGCATATATCATGTTGAAAGTAGGGTAAGATTACTGGAAAAGTCTTATTTGAGATGCAGTAGTTAATTCTGTTGACTTCATTAAAGCCATCCTGAATATAAAACAGTGGTCTCTGATACTATAAAGACCTCAACCCTTAAAGAACTTGCTCTACACTTCTGCCCCCTTATTAAACTTTCTGTGCAAGACCACTAAAAACAATTTCTAAGAGATGTTGGGGTTTGTTTCTGAGCCCCAGCTGGCTTCATTCCACAGTCTAGCTCTAGGGCTGCCAACACACTACTATGAGAGCAAGGCCACTGTACCAGGGGATGCTTTGCCACCAACTGGTGAAAGATTGCACCTAGTGCACATACTGGAAAGACCTTCTTCTGAATCAGCAATGAAAAAAATGAAAAAAAAAAAAAAGATTTCTCAAAAACTGAACTTTGGCTGAAGTAGGGTAAGAGAGATCCTCAGAAACTTAGAAGAATGTATTAGATAAGAAAAACAAAGATATGCATATGAAATACTCAAGTTTAAAATCTTTGCCTTGCTCAGCACAGATCAGAAGGTATATCTTAGCTTGTTCCATCTGTTCCTAACCCTGAATGTACTGGTGAGCTCCACAGAACACTCTGAGGCCCACTCATGTCCCCAGATCCAGCTATCGACTCTGATAAGGTAGAACAGGAACATGAATCTTTCAACACCCACTAAGGACATAACCACTAGAAAAAATGACAGGTTTAGGGTAGTTCTCCTCTTGTTTTCTGAAGTTTGCCACTTAGGCATTTTCCTTGAATTACTGCTGCAGGTATGATCATTTTAACAGCACTTCTGCCTGAGTCTGAGCAGTGAGTATGCCTCCACATCCAACTTCTGCCCTCTCCTCTTCCACTAGGGAGGGAGGCAGGAACCTCTTCTCCAGCGTGTCACAGTTCTCACTGCCCCTTGCAAAACTTTTGAGCAGAAGCACAAATGCTTTTATAGAGAATTCAAGGATGTTCAAAGTAGGTTTTTGCTTTTTCTGGTTACCTACTCAGACCCTTTAAAGAAATTAATCTTCATATGACAGTTTAAAAACAACTGTCACATCTCAAGAATGCTAACAGCTTTGATTGACATAGATTTATTGCTACCTGCTTTTCAAAGCTCTCAAGTACTTGTAAATTGTTTGAAGCACAAAATGTGGCTCACAGAGTTACAAGCAATATGCAATAGTAAAAAAACCCTCACATTCTTTTAAAATGAACTATCTTCAGGTCCAATTCATAGTCATCCTACAGACTTAAAAACCCTACTCTTTTCTTAAACCAAACTGGTAACATTTTAACACAGATTTCCTTCAGCCTAAAATGAAGTACTCTGGGTCTCACTCATACACAGTACCTTCTTAAAATTCCATTTACCTCTCTGGCAAAGACCTATCTTCCTCTCAAAGCTGCAATCTTTGACCTTAAAAGTACTGGCAAACAAAATAAACATTGGTAGAGTATGAAAAGCAAAGTTAGGGATTGCTCTGAGTAGAACACCTTGAGATCTCTACAGCTCTGTAACTTAGGTATTCCCCATTATTTTAGAAATAAGTATCTTAATCATTCCTTTTGGTAATCAAGATATTTGTAAAATTTACCTTAACATGAAGCACTATAAAAACTTCCATCAAGTAAAGAAGATGACAAAAGGACAGACAAGGCATGTCTACTGCCAAAAGAATTTTGCACAAAATGATGAATGGGCTCAATAGATATTAGTCACCACTGTTCTGCTCTAGGTTATAAACTTTGTAATTTTAAATACATTATTTATTCAGGTTTTTTTCCCCTCTACAGTTTATACTCTGAGCCGCACACATAAGAACAAGTTCAGTTTGAACACTGACAATCTATTACACTGGAGTGGCTCTGCTGTTTCTTGTCTGAGCGAGGTTTTTAATCAGGGTTTGTCATTTACTTCTTTTTACATATTTCTAAGTTAACAGCATGCAAAGCAATAAACATAACTTTATCGTATAGGCAGTGTAACTCTACGTAGAGAAACTCTTGATATCATTTCTTGCAACTACTTAGTACCTATGTTTTTCTGCTAAGTTACGCTGATAGGACCCTCTGTTATGCTTAAGAAAAAAGAATCAAGGCAAACTTACTTGATATAATAGGGCACTTTGTTATGTGAAACAGATCTCTGCCATGGAAACTGTACTGAGGCTGAGGAAATAAAGAGACGGTTGTTATTAGAAAGCACCTGTCATATTAAGAAATCTCTCTTTTATTTATTTTACAATTAATATGGTTATAATAAATTAAATGGAAACAATTAAAATTTCCCAGGCTATTTGCAGTAATTAGAAAAGCAGCAGAAGAAAATTATGGCAATCTATCAGGATGATTACAGACATCTATTTGACGCCATGCTGGAAATAAAACAAATGTGATCATTCTACTTCAAAGGAGGATGATAAATTCTGAGCAAGCAAGCTACCCATTTACAGAAACTGCAGACACTTGTTTTCCTACCTCTGTAGGATTATTATCAGTTTTTGCTTTTAAAATAAATGATTCCACTACTATAAATAATGTTCTACAACAGAACAAGAAGAAGAAACATCAACCTTATTTTTATTAGTTACAACCCTTACTTCCTACTTGCAACTCAAATTAATATTAGCACTGTATGGCCAAGAAAAAATGAATTAATCTGTAATCTTTGCAGAATTTATGCAAATCAGGTATCATCCACAATATCAGGAAGCCTTCTGTACACTGAGTCAAAAAAGACATGAAGTCATGCATGACACTACAACTCTGCTGATCTAAACATCCCAGGGGACAAAAGGTAAGAAGTGTTCAGGCCAACAGGACTGCTGGTGTTCAATTTAAAAACAGCTATTTACTGAAAAACCATAGGTACATATATCAGAAATTACCAGACTAGTGCCTGGGTAATTAGGGTTTTAGCATTGAAAAAACTCTTTGCACTAGATTCTCTGCAGAAGCAAGATTGAAAGAACAGGTAGGACTAAGCAATCATCACAATGAGATGAATTCACATTGCACACATTTGTCAGTGCTTCCAACACAGAGTGTGTGCTCTTGGGTCCTGATGCCTCTGTTTGGAACTTTAGAAAAATGAGGCACTGCTTTGATCCACACATGATCTCAAGTAATTAAACTCTCGATTAATGTAATTTTCTGCAAGCATGGCCCACTTTGGGATCCATCCCTCTGGGAAAAAAAAATCCACTCTCCTCTTCCCTTAAGACCTCTCAAAACCGCAGTGAAGGCTTACAGGCTGTGTAAGCCCCATAGGCTGTTGCAGCTACAGACAGAGGTGGGTCTTGCTCTGCTACCAGCTGGCTGTTCCCCTAGGGGTTTCATGGCTGTGACCACTTCCTAAAGCACACAAAATTTCATGGTTTATAATTTAAGAAATATTCATGTACTGAAAGACAGATTAACTGGGAAGAATATTTGGGAAATTACAGGAATAAAGTAAACCACATTCTTTACTAGAAAAAAATAGAGAAAATTCCATCTTTATTTGAAGAAGAAGATAGCAATTGCAATAAAGAGGTAGGTAAAGAAAAAACATAGTAAAGGCTAAATGCTCAAATAGACATAGCTACCTAAAAAATAATCCTTAAGCCTTCATAAATCTGAAAAAGAAAAGGCAAAATCAACCAAATCGGTGAAGGTGGCCATCAGCTTTGAAGTTTCATTCTCTAGTGTTGCAATTTGATATCTATGGTGGCTCCTGTTCTAGTACATTAATTATATCAGCTAAGTAAGAATTTGCTTAAATACCATTTATTTGCTATGACAGATATAGATATTCTGCACTGACATAAAAATGAACTAAACAATGCAATCAATTAAATTACTAATGATTATGGAACAAGTAATGTTCTATTTATTTGGGAACAACTTTTGTAAAACATTGCCAGCTCTCTGCTGCATGGAAGTCTGGAAAATGAGATTACCTTTTTTTTAAAAAAAATCACTGATAAAAACTGAACATAGTAGTTATCAATTTGGCATTCACTAGCAGGCCTGCAGATATTGGTATGGCTTTGAGCAGGCCGCTGGAGACATAAGCTGTTTGTTAGGGAACATGTGGAGTCAGTGCTCTGTGGATGTTCATGGATTCATCTTAGAAAGCATACAAGAAACATAACAGAGAGTAGTGGATCATCAGTCTTGGAAAAGAAATTAATTATAGAAAAAAGAAGTTACTATTTCTAAAGGCAGGAGACACCAAAAGCAACCCTTTTGCAAAAATAAATGGACCTTTATCTGGTTTAGGGATGTGTAAAATTTACTGCTCAGTAATTAACTTGAAAAGTGCTTACCTTCCATCTCAAAAGCACTGAAAAGCAAATCAACCAAATTCTGCCTCCCAATGAAGGGAGGGGAAAAATAGCTCAGCAAAAAGAGCGATCATAGATTGCAGTGGCCTACTAATACAGCTTTACCTCAGACTCATAATGCAGAACATTGTATGAAGGGCTAACACATTGTTTGGTGGTCTTCAAAAATATTTTGAAGCTCTTTAATTGTGATGGTCTGCATGAATCCATGCAATTGGTGTTCCAAGAAGTCAAGCAGTAGTATCAAATGCTGCACTGTGTCTTTTTAGTAATGAAACATTTCTAGCCACTGCAGAGATGAAATCACTGGACTAACAGGGCTGGAACCAGGGTGCTGGATAATCTCATCTATGCTCCCTTTCCCATGAAAGGTTGGACTACATGATCTTTTGAGGTCAGTCCCTTTCAAAGAGGGCTATTCTGTCATTCTATGAATCTGATGAACAGGCAGAAATAGGTGTCTTGCTAGCAAAAATTCCTGATTAAATGACAGCTGGGATCTAGTCAGTTGAAAACGGTGTGATGGCAAGTTATGGTTCCTTGTAAGTATTTGGAGGAAGAGTAACATGTAGGTGAGGCAAATTGAAAATAGCTGCTCTCAGATAAGCACAGAAAAAAACCTGCTCTCTAAGACAGAAGTGCATCTTTGGAAATGGAGATTTGCACAAGACATGCATATATAATCAATGTCAGTTTTAGGAGTTTGAGATTGTTTCATTCAGACTACTACTCTACTTGTTCCTCACAGTTAGAAGTCACTTATTGCTGCCAAAAAGGTTTGAAAATTTTGATTTAGAATACACAGTCTTTCAACCTTTCAGGATAAAGTCCTCAACTTTCCAGATTTAATCATTTTTTTATTATTATTTTACTTTTGAAGTTACTGTTCCTGACTTACATTTTACAGACATTACATAAAGCTGTAGGTATAAGTTCTTTAACTCTGTCTAAAGCTCTAAAAAAGGTTTGGGTTGCAGGTTTTTTGGTTTGTTTTATTCTGTTGGGTTTTTTTTAAAGAAGCTTTAGTTGTACTTGGTGTGGGGAAAGAGGTTGTTTTTAACAAAGGGTTTAAATGGATGACTACATATTATTTGTTTTTCCAAAACTGTGTTACTTAGCTGTAATTCTTTGTGGTATCTACCAACATGCATCCTGGAAACTTTCCCTTTTTTACTTTGGTATGTAACATAAACCGAATGTCTCTTTAAGCCTGAAGAATATTCCCTAAACATGGCTGAGGAATGCTGATAAGGCACTGCAATAGTCTCTGTGGACATAATTCTATAAATGCTTTAACCAGCAACAAAACCAGTTCACCACTCAGACTTATGGATGCGGTGTTTTATTGTGGCATGCTGTAAACCAATTCAAGGAAATGATCCGGGCCAAGACAAACAAAACCAGCCAACCTTTCCTGGCAAGCTTTACATGTGGACTCTTCCACTGATTCTCTTATTCTAAACTAGAATAAGAGAGCTAGAGTCTGAGAAACTTCTTCTACATTGTTTCCTAACCTGTTTTATTTACAGACTAGACTGACTAGTCTCTTGAACAGTTCATTTGGCATTCTTCAGCAGTGCCAAAGGTAGCACTCTATCTATAGTCTTTTTAATAAATTATTACATAGGTGTACTGTCCATGTTACAAGTTTGAGACCACAAGAGCTACAAAACCACTGTGGCAACAGTATGCAATATTTCTAATATAGCTTTTAAAAAGAAATAAATCATATACTTTTAAAGTTGTTTGCTTGATCTGTCAATTTAAAAACAGGACAAAATGGCTCCAGGAATTGCTGGTTTGCATAACAGCTGTAATATTTTATATACACTGCATCTGGTTTACTGAAAAACTAACTGTCAATTTAAAATAAGAACATCGTTGTCACATAAGTCAAGAACAAAATCAAGATTTATTTAGTGGTTTAAATTATATTAACAGTTTAGCTATACAGTGACATACACTACTTCAGAATCTCTGGGAAAGAGCTGCTCATTTTTATGCTGACTTCTCAACTTCTGCAACAATGTTATCTTTATTATAGAAGCTCTTAGTTAAAAACTGGAGAGGTGACTGAGTTAAAATTCTGTCTCATTAGCTCTGATGATGGCAGGTAGGTTGGAACATCAGGAAACCAACATGGACCTTGATAGCACAACCTATCTATGTGTAACAACTATATCAAAACTGCTCTCTTAGTATATGTGAGATTAGAGGCTTATACTTTTAAATGTTTATTTAAAACATGCAAGGATAGGTCCTGAGGAAGTGATGTATGCTGGCTTTTCCCAGCCCTTTACTTGAAGTTCCAGCAATGTATGACATGAAGTCTTTCATTAAAAAAAAAAAAAAAAAATCCAGGCAGCTCTTCCTTTGTGCCATCCTAGCAAGTGTGGAAGCAAATGAAATGGAAGAAAGAGCTGGCAAAGGATGAAAAGATATGGTCATGAACATCCAAAGATTCTGGAACAGTCACTGGTCAGGCATTGCAGCAGAGGACAAAGAAAAAAGCAATGAGGGCACAACCATCTCAGAAAGATAGAGTGGGAAGCACAGTAGTCACAATGTCAGTGAAGTTATGATGAAACACCCCTACAAAAACAAGGAGGTAGATAATATCATGGAAGAGGAACTTCCTCAACCGTTGGGAAACCTGGAGTAAAGATCAGTCAGTGTTTGAGAAAGCCATCATATATTACATGTATCTATTAAATCAAGGAACTTACTGGAAAGAAAATGCTGTGATGCAGGTCCAAAATCTCGGTGTGCCTCCTGTAACTGTTTAAGGCGATCCTCTACAGACACCTACACATAAACACACACATACTCAAAATCTACATTGCGTGTACTTTGCAACACTAGGGTCATGAGAAGAAAATCACTTGTTTACAGTCCTTTTAGTGAAATCAATTTGTTTGTGTGTCACAGCAATTATTTGGCATCCACCTATTTAAGGCTACATTTTTTTCTTGTATCTGCTTAATGAGAATCATGTTCGTATCTTGCAGTGTTCTTGTGTGAACTGTAGATCAATAATGAACAACAGTAGTTTCATGGTGACTATAGCCAACTGCTGAAGTTCCTGACCTCCTCCCAACCCTTCTGTTGTCCAAATTCCCATAGTCAGCAGGTCTCAGCCTGATTGCATTGATCTCACAGCTGCCTTTTCAGCACAGAACCATTTTGGAAGATACTGCTTCACTGGCTGACATGATGCCCCTCAGTTTAATTTAAACTGCTGTAGCACACCCAGCAGTACTTTGGTTGCTTGGGTAACCAAATTTGAGAGGGCGAATACAACACCTCACCCCTCCAAAAAATCCACAAACAAAACAAGAGGAAAAATCCCACTACCAAACAATATTAGGAAAGAAAATGTCTGATATGACACAATAACAGCTTTGCCTCTCAAGAGTGACTCATTCAAGACTACTGGCCCAGAAACTGGTGCCCAGGTTTTGAAAATTCATTCCCACCATCCTCACTAGAGATGTGATAAGTATTTCCTACAAACACAAAAAAGAGAGAAAATTCAGAATTTGATAAATGAACTTCTAACTGATGTAAGAAACTTCACTAAATCATCCAGTGTGAAACTATGTATGAGTTTCAGCTGTAATCAGGCACATTGATTTACCTTTCTTAGACTATTTAAGCACAATAATCGTAACTAAGCAATATGAATCTCAGCATATCCTCTTCTGCTTTTTATGCTACATTGCTATGGCTCTTATCTTGTTATAGCTCTACTAATACTTAAGTCACTTTAAGTGACATTTCCTACAGAAACTGAACATTGAAAGACAAAACAGCTTTCACACAAGCTGGAAACACAACAGAAATATTTACACCAGTTTTTGGTGACACAGATTTATGCAGTAAAATCTACTGCTACAAGACATACAAAAAAAACATGCAGCATTAGTGCCCACTATTGCCCAGAGTTTAATGCAGTTTCCTGTGTGAATACACTGCTGAAATAGATTGAAAGGAAAAGCTTTTGGCCAAACTACAGAAGAAAAGACAGCTCCTTTTGTTGCATTGGTACCAACAGAATAACACCTTAGTGACAGAAGTAATGAACAAATGGTAACAATGCATCTTTTAAGTAAACAGAGGAGAGTGAGAAATATCCCTCCCCACACACCTACTGCACATATGCAGAAGAATACCTGTAAAAGTTTCCACCGCATGTTAAGATCATCCAGCTGACGAGACATCTTTAAAGATGGATAAAGGTCAAGCGGAGACAGCTGGCTGGACAAATCATTCACTGTTTTAACTTTTAAGTTGATGGGAGCAATTTCTTCTCTAAAAGCCTAAAAGGGTAAGAAACATACGCTGATGTTCAATCCGCATCTGAGCAGCACAGAAGCCACTGTAAGCTCCACATGGTGCTGACCTGCCCAGTGTGGCAGCTTGTGCTGAATAACTACACACAAGTCAGTCCCAGGCAAAGAAAACTTCACTCACTTCAATATTCTATTGTATCACTTATATCCACCTTCAGGGAAAAACAGTATGAAACTTACTGAAATGCCCATAAGCAAAGTGCATCCCTAAACCAATCAAATTTATTATTTTTTGTGGTGCCGTATAGCTTTAAAGCTTTTCTTTGCAAAAAGAAATACACAATGCTGTATTAGGAGCTTTAGCAGCATACAGCCTGCCAAGTGTTCTAAAGAAAAATGTGTTCAGTAGGTATAGTTTCCAAGTATTAAGCAGCTGACAAAAATTCAATTTAAAAACTATTATTGAACTAGCAAAGCATGAAGGAATGTATCTTCTAAGGAAAAGGAGTACAATGTTTTACCTGATTAGAACCAGAGAGTAAAGCTATTACAGTGACTAGAAAGAAGTAAAGGTTTATTGAATCAAATCAAACTAAATACAGTATTAAGACAAAAATGATGCAAGTTTTAGTTACAGTTAAAAAGATGCATCAAATGTCGCTCTCGCTGTGAGCAGTTAAGTGCTCAATCCCATAAACAGCTTGATTAAACATCATGGAAAAAGCCCAAAACAACTGTAAAGAAAGTATCTTCTTTGGACAATTCAATTTACCTCCCTTCAAAAATCACTCTCATCAGGCCAAGGAATAGAAGGAATATACTGTCAAGAAAGAAACACTAAGATTCTGGACAGCCAGTAGGTCCCTATTACTTCAGCAGATGTTACAGTTTTTCCACAGCAATGAAAATCGGCAAGACTGCTTTGGTCTACTTTACGGAAAAAGCTATTAAGATATGACAAATCACTTCTTTGCATGAGAGCAAGGAGCTATTCAACATTAGCATCTTATTTCTTGCTTTAGTATCTATATTAAAATATAAGAGAGGCAGGACGAGATTCATTACGCTTCTCAAATCAACAGCAGTCTGGATATTAACTCAGCTTTGACTGTCTTCGTTTTAAAGATTTCAGTTCCATTAACCTTGAAAGTAACAACATAATTTGGAGAATGAGGATGCTTACACTGTGATATGTGAAATAAGGTAGCCCTGTGAATTCACAGACTCTGCATACATAGCGAGAATATCTACAGAAACCTGGTTGCAGCCCATGGACTTTCATTCTTCTAACACCAGCAACCTGTGCTGAAGACATGGACGGTTAGGTAGACGACCCCCTTTCTAATGCTTTGCTGTTTCGGGTAAATTCAGCACTTACTACTAAGCTTCTGCTTCACAAACACAGCTTTTCAGTTTATAAACTTAAGAATGAATATGGTAGTCTCCTCTACCCACATGTGCATACCCACACATTCTCCTGGAATCCATGATATTCACTGCACTGTACTGTTTCCAGTCATCTCTTCTGGCCAATGCTAATTATCAGAGGATATTCCTTCTTGTGGAGCTCTGCATTACTAGGTCTCTACCCAATCCATGAAGTTAAGCAGGGGACAACTATTACTCATCATGAGCAGCCATGCATTGGGATGCTGAGCCCTGCATGGATGGCCTGGAACCCAGGCAGCAAGAACTAGTTTGCCCACAAAAACATTATAGAGTAGAATGTGTTCTTCACTTTGAAATAATCCTGATGAGAAGCCCAGCTAAAGTAAAAGCAAATGCAAATATTCACTCATACAAACAAAAATAGACAGTAGACGTGTTCAGTTTGTAGAAGTTAAGGAAGAGAAATTAAAACTATGTATGTATTTCTGTATGATTGAAAATGCTATAAATGTTTTCCTGACAAGAAGGTTATATACATGATGGCCAAACAGATCTATGTGCGTATGCAATCCCAGCCAACACCGTGAATACGTCCCAGCACCAGACTTGAGACCTCAGATACCATCTTTAAAGACTTTACACCGCACATGAGAATTTAATCATAAGAGTATATAAATATCTAATATGACTAGAGGGACTAATGGAGAGGTCTGACACACACACACAGGCTAAACATTCTCCAGGAGTTCCACACTTACTGTAGTTTTCTCAATGTGATCTGGTAATGAATCTATGAGCAAGTCTCCTACAGGTTTCCAGCCATTCCTCACATTTTCAGCCTCCTTCAAATCAGCATCAAGGTCATCCATGGCACACTGAAGGTCTTTCAGTTTTTCTAATGCTTTGTCCACTTGCTTCTGCCAGATACTGGCACTGGCATTTAGGTTCTCCCATTTCTCTTTTACCTCTGATGACTGCTTACGCATAGCTTTGGCAATCTTCATGGCCTTCTCCTCAGCGGTCAATTCTGCAGAGGGAAAGAACAGTTACGCTGTTTATTTCTTATTTTTGCCTAGTTAAACAGACAGTGCTCCTGAAATACACACTCAAGACAGTCAGCAAGTCCAGTGTCAACTGATAACTTATTTCAGCAGGTACAAGGTAGAAGAAAGTCCACCTTGCCATAACTGAAATAAACCTCAAGCACTCCTGCTGACAACTATTCCTGACTTCCATATATTATGACACCCACAAAGTAAAAGCAGCTTACTGCCAATTTGTTACTTTTGGAGGCACAGGGAAAGGAAATGTATGATCTTCCTTCCTTCCTGGAAACTTCAATAGGTAATCTTTGGACCATTTCACATAGAAAGAGCAAGGACATTACTTTGTTTCTGGATCTCTTACCACCACCTTTCACCCTGGCACCAGGATGTCTCTTCATATTCAGTAGCAAAACCCAAGTCATACTGAGTTCCATGCGGGGTGTGGTTCTGCAGCACTACATTGGTTTTTCCGTGTTAACACCAAAGTCCTAAAAGGCTGGTTTAAATAGATTTTCCAAACCTACAAATGTTCCGTGAAACTATTGATTGAAAAAGAATCAAGCTTACAGTGCACAATTTCTCACAAATTTCAGGCTTATGTGTCTAGATCCCACACAACCCAGCAAACAAGGAAATCCCATTCAAGTCAGCAAAGACAAGCTGCCAATGGTCTTTGCAATAAGAAAAGCTAAGGTAGGGACACACACAACCTCAGAATGTGGTCACACATTATTTCAGTAAATTGCTTATATTGAAATCCCCAGTCCCTGCTGAGTCTGCACGACATCAGGCATAATTCAACACCAGCCCTCTTTGACAACAAGAACTGACAACCAGTCAGTTGCTGGCTTCTCTCACCTCCACAATACATGATTCCTGCATACCAGTCATGTAATTTTATCCGTAAGAAAACATGATGCTTTCTCTGCACCTTCAGTTTGAGACCGAGAAAGACCCAGACAGCCAGAAAGCTAAAAAGAAAACCCTAAAACATCCCCAGCAGGTCTTGCTGTCTACTGCCCAGAGGGTCCTTGCTGAAAAAAAAACTCATGAGGAGCTTCCTTCATCAGGGAAGAGTTGCTTCAGTAATGACAAACAAACACAGCCAGTCTCAGAGGATTCCCCTTCTACATAAAAGCAAGCAGAGGAAACGATATAATGCAAAGACCAGAGAACAAAAGAAGGAGCAGAGATGTGACACGCACTGAAACTAAGCCAATTGGCCTTCTATTCAGTTCTATATAAAAGCCCTGGAAAAGGTTTATCACAGTACTCTTGTGATTAAAATTCAAGTGTTGCCTATGAATAAATTATACACAATCATGCAAAGATGAAAGTACCATTTTTTTCAGAAGTCAGAGGAGACATACAATCTTCCACTTACTGATAAATTGCCTTTAAAATCCTTTTAACTGTCTAAGCTTGGAGTTGCTAATGTGGTGAAGGAGGGTGAGAGGGCAACACACCAAAAATGGTGTGGGAGGAAAGCTTTTGCTTTACAAAGGCCAGATGAATGTCAAAGTAAATGCACAGTTACGGTTGCAAAAGTTACCCTACTATGCCTCTTGTATGCAACTGCTGTCCCACAGCACCCAACAAGGAAAAGCATATTGCAAGTAATTAATACAAAATAAAACATTAAAATGTATTCCAGTTTGTTGTTGAGAATCCACTTTTTTCCAGATAAAAAAGTAACATGGAGTTGCTTGGATCACAACCAGAGTTTCTGCCCACCAATTTCACTTATTTGTCCTGATTTTTCTTTTAAAGTTTTTTTCAAATCTTGTTAGCCCATATTACTCTTGGTATATGCTTGACTATGAATATCCGAAGAGTATTCAACAGCACAATCCAGATGCCATCTGGGAAAAAAACAAAACCAACCAACCAACCAACCAAAAATCAACCCACAATGAAATTATAATTTGCATTATAATTGTTGATGTAGGGAGGACAGAGTGCTGCCCAAAAGCACAAGAACCTTGCTGGGAAGTGGTTATGTAGGAGAAACAGAAAACGAGGAATGAGGAGCAGTAACCAGAGCACAGTGGAAGGCAAGAGCAATCAGTAAGAGCCAACAGCATCAAGGGAAGGGAGGCACACATCCAGCCTGTGGGTTGTGGTGCATGTTTTGACCTCAAAAGAGAGCCATTTGAAGAAAGAGTGCAGCTGAATGGTACAAAAGACATTGTGAGCTTACCAAAATATTCCAGTGACTTGCTGGGTGTCAAAAGCTATCACGTGAGAGCACTGCCTGTGTGTACTCTGCCTGCAAAAGCAGAGGTTATACCCAGGCTAAGGGACACCACAGTGGCAAGAAGGTACTGCAGAAGAGAAACTTGGAATGAAACGGCTGTGAAAAAAACCTGCAATGCTTAATCAGATGCAAAGAGATATGAACTATATGTGTAGCTCTGAGATACAGAGATGTGGCAGTAACCTACAATTTGCAATACTGACACACCAGAATAAAGATGAAGACCAAAGCTATGCTGTGATAAATTGCACCTTATCTCTCGATTTACAGCATTTCACAGTAGAATAAACTGCATCATAGTAAACCACAATTTTGGAATGATCTTTACCCCAAGTTTTGCAAAGAAAATATTTCTTTATTTCTTTTGAAAAGAAATAAAGCTTAAGCTCTCAGCAAAACTCCTTCAGAAGAGAAAATTCTTTTACACAGAAAAGAAGAGCTACAAATTACTTATGTATAGACATCAAAGAAGTTGTTACCATAAGTAATTTTGGAATTATTCACCTTTGAGAATAATATTATTGAGGAATGAATGGGAATTCACTACAGTGACAAAGGGGCTGTGAACAATCTAGAAGTCAAGCTGCACCTAAGGAGCAAAGTTTAGCATCACAGGTTCTCTCACAGGTTGAGGTATCCTATGATACAGCTATCGGTTGTGGACAACCAGACCTCAGGAGTAAAAGTTGCAAGACTATAAATGAGGACTAAAGGGAGCACCTAGACGTGGAATACTTTACATAAGGCAATACTGAGCTTCATTGGAAGGGGACAGAAAGTCGCAGACCTATTGGAGGAAGCCTCCTCTCTGGTATCTTGAACATGTGAATACAGGGGACACTATACCCAGAAACTGGACTAAGTAGAAGTTACAGATATGCAAAGCTGCAGTCTACCATTTTGATCCAACATAATGCAGTCTCATCATCCTTTATCTGCTGCCAGAGCCAAAACCTACCAATTCTGCATAGAAGAGCAGAATGCTGCAAGGCCTGGGCAGTTCTAAGCTAGATTATTAGCCAGTTAAAAAGATCAACCGCTTGACAAAGAACACATAGAAAGCTTTTTAGTAAGAGCTGAAAAATCTTGCAAAACTCTTTGGCTTAAAGGTACCCACCCAGCAGACCCAATGAGTGCTTCTTGCTCTAATAGAGGCAATAAGAAGAAAAGGGGCTGTAGTAATAAATGGATTGGATGTAGCACTTGGGGATAGGTTCAGGCGTGGTTATGGTGGTGCTGGGTTAACAGGTGGACTAGATGATCTTGAGAGTCTCTTCCAAGCTTGATGATTCTGGTATTAGAAGAGGGGAACAACAGCCTGACTTTATTTGTCTGGCCAGCTAAAACAAGGCAACTTTATTCACAAAAGAACTAGTCACTTATTTGGGGATGGGGAAAAGATTCCAGAATGACTGGGCTGATACAAATATCCCAACAGAACTGAAACCCAAAACATCTTTTAAGACCATTTGTCAAATAAGTGTTATTGTGCAAGGATATCTACCACATATTGTATTTGAAAAATATTCATTCATTGCAAGCCTGTTTTATTTCACAAAAGCCTTTGAAGTGCTTGCAGACTTGCACTAAGAAGACATTTACTAGGGAAATAGAGCAAAACATGTGCTTTTATGAGCTATAAAACCATTCAGCATACATTCATTTAAGAGAAATACATCTTGTATAACTTAATGTTTTCCATCATGAAAGCCCAACTTATTAAAGAGCAACACATTACTTCTTTTCAAGCAGAGATTACATTCTTCAAGATACTGGTTGCACAGCATAGAACTGTAAATCTCAAAGAAAGTGTCTTAACAGTAAGAGTTTTCTCATATTAGTTTGGAATTCATTTAATCAGCCTGTCATCAAACAAACCAGCACACAGAATTTCTTTTTGCTGTGAAAAAATTTTACACAGTAGTCATTGCTCTTTTGTTTCTACTTAATATAAAGTATTCTCAATCATGACTTTGATCGGTGTCTTCCCACCCCTTTTTTTTAATAGTATTTATTACATTAGCTTCACTTCAGCAGCTGCTCAGAGAGCAAGAACAGCCTATATTCACGGGACCATATGTTTACCAGAGAGGACAGATAGTAACTGACCTTGCAGTCAGGGAAAAAAAGTCCTCTTCCGTAGCGAAAAAGAGACAATCTTGATTCTAATATAAATTTTTGTCACAAACAAAGTACTGAAAGCTCCAACAGCTTCTCTGTGTCTCTAGCAAAAACTGAGTGCCACAAAAGGAAAACCTTCAGGCCTGAATTTTACAGCATATAGTTTCCTTGACTGCTTACATATATGGATAATACCAGTGAAGAAAATAGTTTTTACTTAAGAATTTATTTTACATCTCTTGAAGTATTTGGCTGTTGCAGTTTTCATTCTAAGCAACAGTGATTGATCCTTATTATGTGGCCTTGAACTAGTGATCTCTTTCCATCTTGCCAAAATTACATTAATTTCCATTCACTTTTGCTATATTCTTAACCAAATATACTGGAACTGGAAATAATTTCATGTTCCCTCCTTCTCACATGATGTCAAACATTGTCTCTTCCTTGGTTCAATCAATCTTTGCAGCAAAAAACAATGGATGACACAGCACTGTATTCATTATGAAAACTTTCAGATCATTTGAATAGGCACAATGGCACTCCCACGCAGAAGATCCAAAATGAGTGCTATCATTGCATCATGAAATCTTTATCATTGCTGCAGACAAAGCATTGTCTGAGCTTCTAACAATCTTGACAGAAAACTTAGTTCTGATGGGATGGGAACAGGAAGTTTAAAGAATAAGCAGCAATTGGTTAAATGCAGCAATTAGTCAGACTGAGCACCCAACCATCCAAGCATAACCCAGTATTTCACCTTCTCCTATTCAAATAACTATTGCATATTTAGTTAAAACAAGAGCAAAGAGCACAGCCATATTCCTTTATGCCCACTTAGGTTTTCTTATACCAAAACTGAAAGTTCTTTAAACTAGAGAAATGTAATTAAATAAAGAGTGAATGAGAAAAGTCTCTTCAGGAAAAAAGACAAATTATCTCTGGTCTACAGAGGACAAAATTGCAAAAGTAGAGCAAATGAAACTGTTGACATCATGTATGATAAATAGCTCTGGTAAAGGCCTGGTGTATGGACTCCAGATAAAGACAACTGAGAACAATACCAGCAAATACACATCTTTTAATAATGATTGTTGATATTTCCCAGTGGGTCCTGGTGGTGAAGACAAAGAAGGATGAAACAAAGAAAATAGCTTATAGGTAAAAGAGATAATTAAGTCGTCCCATAGCATCTCTCTCCAGAAAACCAATGGAGATAACAGCAATCCTGGGAACCAGACATTTATCCAGCATAACCAGTGTCATTTGTCAACATAAACAAACCACACACAATACTTCTCACTATAAACATGCCAACATTTTGCAATAAATGGTGTGATCCAAAGCAAGTTCACAATACTTCTGCATAGTGGAAACCCAAACTTTATGTTGCTCCAGGAACATAAACGAGATACGAGTTCAGTTTTATTATGGTCCTGCCACAATCCCCTGTTAAAAGTATCACCAAGCTGTGTCTTCTCCCAATTGCTGATAAAGGGAAAGTATCAACAGAGAGAGGGTCATTAACACTGTATCTCAGTTACTCAAGGCAAGCAACAAATTAATCCTGTTTCTTTACAAAGCACTGTGACTGCAGATTGTAAGAAGCCTTTTACTTACTCTGAAAATCAATAAAGATTTTTTTTTTGGCACTGCACATATGGCAGGTAGCTCCTCAGCATGACTGCAGGAGACATACATCCCCTAACAGCATTTCAAAACAAACCAAAGGCACCTATTTTATTCCAAAACAGTACAAAACCAGAAAATACACAAGTTAGGCAGCACAAAAGATACGGCTCCCTGATTTGACAGCACCCTTTAGTGACCACACAGGACTTAAAAACATCCATGTTCTGAACTTTTCTGAGCTTCTAAGCAACTCTTCTCAGCCTGTTTTCTCCTTCAGAGACATTACATTTTTTTATTATTCTGCAATTTCCAATTTGCTTTCTTGAAGCTCATTTACAATGTTTTTGAGCTATGTTTGCTCTAGAGAATAAGAAAGGCATTTTCTTTCACACAAAGGTCCTAACCTTTGACAGCCATCAGTCATCTGCACTGCTCGTGACATAACTGAAAATTTTATTGCAACAAAGCTTCACTGGTTTCTAGGGCCTTTTAAACAAGGCAACAGTTAAGCTTTAATAACATGCTTCCACACGGAAAACATCCCATATTTCAGGTAAAACTGGGACACAACAGAGGATAAAGGACAAGAATGAATATGACTATGTTTGTATGCCAAGGTCCTCATGAATAAAAAAACCCGAAAACAATCAACCAGTAATAAAATTAACCACTTTGAACTTAGGCCCACCTGCTTCCATTAAAAAATCAGGCTTTAAAATCCTCTAAGTTTGCACTCACACCACACCACTCAGCAAGTGGAAACAATTTCCTTGAACTTTACTAATATGTATCCAAGCAGACAACCATGTAGACTCTACAGGAAGAATTTCAAGGCTTTACCCAACTGGACTAACTTGTAGGGTGACTAAGAGATCTACCTTGAAAAGGAGAAAGATAATTACTTTGAAATTCTCTCACAGGTAACTGCACATTTCTCTTACCTTAGGAAGAAACTCTTAAAAGTCCCAAGTGAATGAGCTCCAACTAAAACAAAAGCAGCAATGTTCAAAATAGTGTAAGTACTTTCCGGATATGATTCCACTGACTGCCAGTGGGCCATATCCTCTTCCTTCTCCTAAGCACTTCTAATTTCAGACTCTAGACTTCATACTCAGTCCAACTACACAGCAGAGAAAAAAAATATTCCAGTGGTGTGTGATAGCTAGAGAACAAACAAAAGTGACTGAGAATAGAAATGCTGCCTTTACATTAGTAAAGAGTAAATTGCCTATTTTCAGTGAGATCTTCCTTGCAAAAGGAAAAGTTATGGCACAGAAATTTACCTAAATGTGGTCAGTGGTGGTAAGCAAAAAAGTTCAGCTTTTATTTATGTCTGAAATAGGTGAAGATACTGTGCCTCTACAAGTGTAAATAAAGTATCTACATGCCATTCACTGATACTTATTAATATATTTCTTTTACAATACAGATGTGATTGATGGGGCTTTCTATTCAATTAACAGGAGGTACAGATAGTAAATACTTATTTTTAAATGCTGTGTCTATCACAACAACCTTTGCTACGAAATAGCAGCTTTCAAAGATAGGAATCTAATTGTCCTAAGAAAACGAAGAGTTACTGAAGTAGTTGGATAACACTGGAGACTCCCAGAACCATGTGCTATTACAATGAGAATCAGTGTAGTGGCCTGTGATAACCTGCTAGGATGTTCCACTGCTTCAGCAGAATTTTAAGGACAGAACTTCATCAAAGCTGTATCATCAGTTCACAGAACCCAGGGGACATAAAATATGATTTCTGCTTTCCTTTGTCTCTCCAATAGCCTGTAACCTTACTAACAGTACATGGATTTAAGAAGCCAGCTGTAACTATGCCATAGAGAATTATAATTAACATTTTTAGATCAAAGTTTTTTCCTATACCATGGACAAGTGATAAAAAATGCTAAAAACATGAGCATTTTCAATTTTCAATTTCTTTAACCTGTCCATCCATGAAATGCAGCAGCTGGCTTATCAATCAGTTCCACCCAGATGCTGAGGCAGCTCAAATACAGGAAGACAGTGAAGCTTCCTTTTCGTGATGGGGCCTCTCTACAGAAACATGGCAAAACAAAAACAGAAGAAAAGATAGATGGGAGATACAATTAACTAGGAAAGTAGTTTCCTGGAAGATGAAGAACTCTGTCTGAATGTGACAGTTACTCTCTGGTGTAGCAGAAGGCCAACACAGGAAGCATAAGGTGAAGACGGGAAAGAAGAAACCAAGGCTTACTCATAACCTGATTCTATATTCTTGTCATATACTTGAAATTAACAAGACCATTATAGACAATAATGGGTTATCATAAGGCATCCTATAAAAAACGTTCTCTTTGGATGGAACAATATATGTATATATGCACAGGCCCTCAAAACAGGTCTCAGACAGATAAGTTCAAAACGGATTCTTATCAGTTGTCTCCTAAATCCGTCTCATTCCTTGCCCTTGCAACAACGTCCTCCCAAGCATGAAAAGACCTATGGTGAAGGAAAAAATAATAAAAAATATTGACTTAAAAAAAAATTAGATTGAGAGGTTGAAGAAAATGGAAAACAATTTTACAACCTTTATCATCTTCAGATTAGCTAACCATTCCCCCACAAAGACCCCTTCCCTTATAGAAGGTAGGAAATAACCTCAAGAAACTGTGATTTTCCAATTAATGCAAGTTTGAGTTAGTAAAATAGTTTTGCTATTTGTCCTATAGAACCAGCTAAAGCAATGTTCAAATCAAGATTGTAGTGTTGACTGTTTGTCAATATTTTTAGAAAACAGACTGTCAGCTTAGAATCCATAACCACACTCCTTCACCTTTATCAATATGAAGTGGACTTCATTGGAATTAACAAGTTAACTTTAATCAACTACAGAGAACACCAGTGATCAAGAGGCTGATAGAAAATAAAAAAAATTAACATCTTAAAAGCAAACTAAAGCCCACACTCTTCACTGAAAGTGCTTAATCAGAAGAAAAATGCTGTGTGTCTGGCTGTCTTCTAGCTCAGAGATGAAGTTTTCTGGAGATTGGTGGCATCAGTTGTCAGAAAAAAATTACTAGACTCACTCCTGGGTGAAAATTAACAGCTTATTACATATATATGAGATCAGAAAAAATGATTCAAAGACAACTTTTGGCCTGAAAGTCTATTAATCTACAGAAAGTGAATGTCCATTTTTGCACAGAGTGTGAGTGCCCACTGCTGGCAGCAGGAGCTTCACAGGGGTCTCTGGGAGAAGAGGCTAGGGCTGCCCTGTGCCAGGGACATCAGACTCCAGACAACTCACCACGGGGCACACCTGAGGCCCTCAGCCACGCTGGTGGCACCTCAGGGAAGTGTATTTAAGAAACAGAAAACACCAGAGGGAAATAACAGGAGAAACAGCAGTGGGAACATCAAGATGGGAGGAGGAGGAGCAACCCCATGGTAGGGCAGATATTCCACATGGAGATAGCACACAGAGGAAAGGCATGAGAGGAAAGATGGAGAAAGAAACTGCTAGGCTATAACCATGGAGTCATCACCTTCCCACTCTCTCATGCCACTTGTTGCCTCTCTGAGCATGACCAGCATCACAACAAGGGGACAAGGAGACAGGAATGAGGGAGTCAAATTGAGTCTGTGAAAGTGGAGAGGAAATGGTTTTAACGTTTGTGAGGTTTTTTCCTCACTGTGAACCAACTTACTATTTAATTATTTATTTAAATGGCAATAAATAGTTTGTTTTCCCCAAGCTAAACCTGTTTGGCCCACAACAGTAGTTTGTAAGGGATCTGCATCTGAGACCCATCTGATCCTCATCCTCCCCCATGAGCTTTCTCACTCATGTTCTTCCCATCTCCTGCCTCCATTCCACTGTGGTGGAAGACATAAGTGAAATTAGTGGGAGTTTGGCTAGTACTCAAGACTAACCCATCACATGCTCAGAAAAAAAAGTCCATGGAACTACTGAGTGTGAAGAAGAAAGAGGAAAAGAAGTTCTGTGCACATCTATGAAGCTTCCCAGTCCAAACATATGATTGATTTTCAAATACGATGACTAGACCAGAGACACGCACACATCACTTGCAGACCATGGGTGTTATTGCTATGCAGTTTACCATGGTCATCAAATTCCCTGTTAGTCTATTCTCATTGCCACTGGTATAGCGCAAAATAATAATCATTATCTTCATAACAGACTGGATAACAAGAATTTATGATGCAGTTTATCACCTGAAGTTTGGTCTTGAAGTTTGCATCTAGTCAATCAACACTGACTAGATCATTGATATCAACTCTGTTAGAAAATGAACATTTTACATTGGTAATATTCTATGTACTGGCATCATTTGTGCTGAGAGGTTCTATGTTTTTGAGGAGAGAACCTGCAATTTCAGACTTCTGTATGAAATTTTTGTATGAAAGAATGAACAAATATACAGAGAACATCCTTATTTTTCAACTGCAAGCTTGCTTGTGATTTAGACCAACTAAAACACTGGAAATGCCATATAGCAAATGGGTTTGAGAGTAAAGAGAAACTGAATATTTTCAGGAGTCAGGAGTTCAAAAAAAGTTAAGCTAAGGTACCAGCACTAAACAATGAGACAAATGGTTCATTAGCTTTAATCACCAGCTATTCAAACTTTATCACAGAGTTGAACTAGGGAATATGAAACCACTTGAAAATTTGCACAGAAATAACATGAAGTATGGATGCAGGAAAGACTAGTTATTTCCACTGAACAAACGTAAGAAGTTTGCAATGGAGACATATAAGATGATGTATGGAAAGAAAAAACTAGCTCCCGATAAAAGCAGATGTACTGAAATTTTGTGAATTATACAGAACAGTAAATTATTCACATCTTACAGCAACTGGCAGTTCTGCAAAAGCAGATTATTACATTTTCCAAGAACAGTTCTTGTGTAAGCAAAAGCAAGAACCTCATAATGGTGTAGCTTGTATCAGAGACATAACTGTAGGACTGAGAAAATTTTCTGTTTTGTGGTTGTGGGGGAGTGGAGAAAATTTATTACCTTCTTTTTGGTCTCTGATATTTAGATCAATATCTCAACAAATACTATGCAAAAACAGTTTCTAGGATAGCTGTAGTTCCATTCCTTAGCAATGATTCATTTAATATTCAAATCTTTAAGATTCTGTAATGACAGCCTTCCTAAAGCTGATTTATTTTACTTCTAATGAGATACACCACCAAGTATGCTTATTTCTATTTGTGGAGTAAAACTTTGCAATAGACATATGGATGTTTGAATGTGATTCCTTGAAGTATTATTCTGACTACATTTAAGGTATGTATATTATAGAGTTAAGAAGAAAGAACAGAGCTACCATTAGTGTTTTAAATCAAAAACTGGAAAAGGCAGTAGAGATGTTTCTACTTCTTCCATTAAAATGTAAGTACTTACAAATCAGAGAAGTAACGCTTGAATCTAAAACACCGAAATAAAAGCCATCAGGATGCAATTCAGAAAATTCTGAGGTCTGAGCAAGTAACTGGGATATAAAACACATACTAGAGACATGCAAGTCCTTTCTCTCTTTATTTTGACCTTTCCCAGAAGGGAGTGTTTTCTGACCTGTTTTTGAATGCAAGCTCCTTCTTGGTTCCTCAGGCCCCTCAATTGGTTGGTCAGCAAGGAAAACTCGTGCCTGGTCCACAGCATTGAGAATGGTTTGCTCTTTATCCTTCAGTTCACGCCTCAGTGCCTTTTGGGAAGGGAAAGAAGAATGCATTTGTCATTTGACCTTGTGAACTATACCATATTCTCTGTTTTTGTCTCTCCAACCAGACCTGCCTATTGAGTGAGTAATAGCCAATGTTATTCAGACTGCAAGATAAAATACAAATTTTACAAAACAGAAGCTGCTAGAAATTAAGGCTGGAAGGGTAATATTTAGGAAATTGACTTGAAGAAAGGAATACAAGAAAGGTGATGATGGTAAGTTAAAAAAAAGCCTAATAAACTGAAACTCCTACATTAAAATTCTAATAAAAAGTATATTTAATAGGTTTATTGCTTTTAACAGGATTGCTAACATATAGTACATTGCTACAATAGACTGTTTACTTTTTGGATAGCTGGAATAACAGCAAACTGCATCTACTGAGACTTCAGAAAATTATTTAACAAATGATAAAAAGAACTGCAAAAATAGTTAACGTTCCTTAGAAAATGAAACATCTTGTTTCTGTCCACTATTTACTAATATTTTTAAAATTTAGAAAATACGTATCAGAAATTTTATTATGATAACACATTCTGAAAAGGCCATCTTTTAAATTACTCAAAAATATTTTCTTTATGATGCAAAAACCAATTGAAACTTGCATACAGAAAGAAAAAAATCCATTTTTATATAAGATTTTTTTCGTGGTGATGGAAATTAATTTCAGGGTATTTTGCTCTCCAGCATTTATGACATTATTAAAGGGTCAAGTGTAACCAAGCTTTTTTAAAAAAAAGGTTATAAGTAGCCAACTGTTATGTTTCTTATGAAGCATTTTCTTCCAGCATAAAGCATGAATCTGTCCCACCTAGAAGGAAAATGTGCTTCCTGTTCTATCTGTATTACTTTCTACACACAGAAACACAAAAGAAGATACTTTAAACATTATTAGAATGCTATGTTTATTTTTTATAATGTATTTTTAGTTCTAATTAAAAAATTGAGGCTTATTTTACTGTCACAATTCACTAAGGTCCCATTCCAGATTGAAAAAAGCAGTTACTAGTTTCAACATTATATAATAAAATGAGTGTTCTACTGAAAAGTGTGAAAAACAGATACCATAAAAGCATCACAAATGCCATCTTAGCCTTGTCATTATCAAGTCTCTTGATGCCACAATCACAAAAAACACCCTCATCTCGACTTCAGTTTAGCAGGAGGCAAGTTATTTTTCCTCCCTCCTCCCCCACTTCATCTTTTCAAATATTTCCATTCTTCTGCTTCAACTAAAATAAAAAACAAAACACAAAAATACACAACGACAACAACAACAACAAACCCCCAACAAAACCTAATCACTGAAAACACACTAACCTCCATCACATTTAGGAACCTGCATTATACAGTCCAACTTTCAGTAACCATTAACTATTGTATTTATACAATACTCCTCAGAACAGTGCTATCTCTGTATGCTTTTGAACAGCAATAATATTCTTTGTAGGATTCAGTACATACTGCATGTAATAATTGCCATTTAAAAACCAAGCCCTACTTATTCAAAACAAACAAACAAACAAACAGAAATGGGAACATTTTACATTGTAAAAGCAACATTCCTGAAGAATCTCTTCAGTTCATCACAGTATGTATCAATATTTTAATTTCACATTACTGACACTAGAATAAGACATTTTGAAGTGCCATCCATAGTTTAAAAATTAAAGCATTCTCTACACAGGAATTTGTTTCAAGAAAGAAGGCAGGCAGTATTATGGCTGAAAAAATTCCCCATTTAAAAAAGACTTTTTGTTAATAGAACCTATGTGGATGCATCAGCAAAATATAATTTATTTTAATTTCAAAGACTTTGTCAGAAACAGAGGGGTGATTACTACACTTTGAAGTAGGAAATATTTCTAGAATTACTTTTTTCTCCTCCAAATAACTTCCAAAATATTTCCAAAGCATGCAAGAAAAGGGAGGCTATGTCACATTTTGAGTACAACATGAAATTTCAGCAGTTAGAAACAATCTAGAGATGGATCTCTTTTACTCTGTCTCTCCTGTGTACCCTCACATACCGTGTTTCAGCAATTTCTCCTGATGACCCTAAATAAAACTTCAATCAAGTTTGACCTAACAGACCTTGGATTTAATTCTCCACCATCCCTGCCACTGAAGTTGTTCAAATTGAGGTTGACAACAGAAAGATTTTAAGAATTTGGCCCATACAGCTCATCAACTATAAATCATCCATGGCAATCCTTATCAAGATTTTTGACATGAAAATGATTTTTGACATCAATATTCTTAGCCTGAAATACACCATACACTGAAATACTACTACTAAAGTAATTCAGCAGTCGAGTACCTTGAGCACACCACAGACTTCCTACCTAAATTATGTTTGGGGTCCTTTTTGTTTGTTTGTTTTTTATGCCACAGGTGCAAGAGTAATTTTTGGCAGAGCCACTCAGACTTGCTTAACTTTTTCTTAGTAATACTCAATATATTTCTCTGTCCCTCTTTGCCAGTAAACAAGAAGAGCAATGAGAATACACAATGCAAAGATAACCAAGCATACCAATACTCTCGTCCCAGCAAACCTCTCTGCAACAGAACAAAAAAAAGTAACCCACTTATAAATCTGATCTTGAGCTCAGATATCATCTCTCTTGAATGGACAAAATAAAGATTTCATTGGAAAAATCACATCTAGAGGAACACTACAGAGTAAAAGTAAGTCATAAAAAGCCCAGCAAGGAACATAAAACTTGCAATACTGAATCTGATTATTGTAAAGATTTTTATATAGTGAGAAGTACAATCATATATTTTGGTGGTTTATTTAGTTTTGCAAAAGATATCTCTTCAATGGCTACTCAGAATGGAGGGATCTCCTTCAGTTGTCGAGGATATTACTTCATTCTCCCTTTGTCATTAAGAACTAAAATAGTTAAAGCATTGGTAAGCTTTGAGTGGAGCACAGGTTTTAGTAGAGGGAGAATTCTCCTCCTATTGCTGGCTATGCCTTTCAGGAAGAAAATTAGGAGAAACTGATACAGATTAAATAAGTGAAGGCATGGTAAAAAAACTTGAGAAGCATCTCATAATGTGTCATGGAAAACTGTCCACTAATAAGCCAAACACACAGATGCAAGTGATTTTTGAATTCTATTGAGCATGCAGATATGAACACAAAATGGAAAAGCAAAAGCTGAGCACAGAGATAACACATTTATTTTGCCCACACTATGCTCTTTCACATTTTTAAAAGTACAATAATATTTTAAAGCTATATTTGCCATACAAAAAGGGGCCGTACACAACTTGGGCAGTAATTCATACCACTGTATTTCATACAGCAATTATAAATTGCAAAATTACTGTATACTTCAGGTAATGATTTAAAATGAAAGCTTCACTTCCCTCAGTAATCTGACAGGTTACAGACTATTAAATGGATTTAGTCCATTGGTCTATGCTTTACATGCTTCTGTTGCATTTGCAAATCCATTCTTACTTCCTACATAAACCAGGACATGCAAGAGTCCTGTAAAAACCAACACTAATTTTAGGCATTCTTGATTGTTATGAAGGAAGGGGGAAAAGCCCTGAAAACCTAAAATCTGGTGTATGCAGTGTCAACACAATTTGTTTTCGTAGCTGACCTCAAACAATACTAGAGAAAAATAATTTTAAAAAACCTCCTTTAAAAAAAGTCTTCCACTGGTAGATGGATATGGGCCTACAAAACTACACTCTAGAAATATTTTATGCAGCATGAAACAAAGCAATAACTACAATCAGCACTGCAGCATTCATTTTGCAGGTATGAGGTCCCAAGTTAGCCAACTATGGCAGTTACCCAGGACCCAAGTAACACAATCTTCCTCTCAGGGAAGAGAAGAAAAAGTGTTACCTCCATGATTTTCAATGACAACCCAGTGATTTACTCTCCATTTTGATTTGTTCCTTTTTCAGTGACTGTGAAACATATGTTACTCCCTTTATAACTCTGGAAATTATAGACCATTTGCTCTGTTACACCAAGATAATTGAACCCATTTGCCCTCTCCTCATTAGAGATGCATCTGATTTCTAATATAAAACCCAACTCTTCTTGTAATCTAAGACTTTTTAAAGGAATTTGCCTAAACCAGGGCATTACAAAATTCCTGTTGAGAATGCTTTGCAGCTGAAGTATTTCCACTCTTGAAAAATTGAAAGCTACAAAACTTTTGCTATTGTGATTTTTGACACTGTTTAGTGTATCCTGAAAGCACCTATTTCCTTCAGCTGCACCTTAAAATTATTTTTTGAGCACAGTAAGTAGATTTCCAAAATTACTCACTGTTAATTTACAGTCTCTTTTTCTCTTTTGAATTGTACAGACTTGTACAGAATAATTCAAGGAGCAGATATGCTTAATAGCTCCAACAGATGAAGGCAAAGTTAATTTCAAAGAAAACACATGGGATGTTTCTTAAAAACAGAACATATTTAAATCAGGTCTCATTATGCACTCTTTCAAGGAAGTAAAGATGCATGTTATTGTAGCTCATATCAGTTTAGCACACTGTAGCCTCGTGTGCCAATCAGCAGCTCCTGTAGCGTTTAATTACTTATTCATCTTTATTCTGCACCCAGTGCTTGAAAAACTCCTGTTACTTTGATACACTAAGATGAAATGGAAAAAAATAATCTGTGGCATATAATAGGATGGGAAGAATAATCAAGATGATTGAGCAAACTCAAGAGTGAGATGAGGAATTGTTTCTAAAGACCACACAGAGATCAAGGTAAACTGAGTCTCTGCCAGCTGTCTCCATCACTGAAGAATGAGCTAGAAAGAAAATAGCATAGCATGTTTAAAAAAGCGGTTCCTTCCCGTCAAATACTATTTAATGTACACATAAAATTTCAAAAGTGTTTTGGTCTCTGTACACATCTCTCTGTAAAAGTTTTATAATATATCTAACCCAGTTGATCTAGAAAATATTCAAATAAAGAACAATATTTAATTTGAGATGGTGCATTTACCTTTTACTATTTCATACTAAATCTATGTGGCAAGAGAAATAACAGGAGAAAAATGATTCCTAATACACAACCATTAGTACCTGGGGGGACAAAGACAAATGCAGTGCATGGGACTTTAAAGATGAGACTGAATCCTGATAAATCAGTGACAAACAGTGACCAACACCAGAACAGGGAAAGAAAAGTAAATATCAGAGTGGGGGAGGGGAAAGAAAAAAAAAGAGGAAGCTGTTTACCTCCATAATAAATATATATTGAGTATTTTAGATTTACTTTTTTAATAGAATCTAAATAGACATCTCAAAAAGGACCAAAGAAAAGTGTCAAAGGCTGCATTTTTCTATATTTTCTCTCAGTTTACCATTTGCCACTTGCTTTCTCTTTTGCTGTAGTGTCGATACAAAGTGTGCAAACAGGGTGTCAACTACAAGGGTTTAATGTGAGTGTAGACCTGGAAGTCACATCTATGGCAAATTCCTCTTTTTTGCCTGCAGGCACAAGGAAACTAAACTGACAGAAATATAAAAGCATAGATGTGGGCAAAAGAGAATTAGACTATGCATGTTGGTGATCTTTTACCAGAGGCAAATAAATGTTAGCTTACTTAAGACTTTCCCTTTGATTTATCAAAATAGATGCTTCAGGCCAGAAAGAAGGATACTTTTTCACCAAGACTTTCTTGTCCCTCAATTTCCTTTTCCACTCTGGTCCCTGGAGGAGTGCATGTGCTCATGGCTACTCACTGAAAATATCCCCCACCTCCAAATACCCATTAATAGACATACATTACATAAAATAAGCATCTAAAACATCTCTCAATGAAGTGCATTGCAGTAGTACAGCCAAAGAGGTAGAGGAAGGGAAGTATGCTGTATCAGACAGAGACAAGAAACACAAAGCTGTTTCTGACATTCTAAAAACCAATAACCAATAAACTGACAATCTCAAACTGCATCTGTATATTCCTGCGAGACACTTTAACACAAGGAAGGGTAACTGACTTTCTTCTGAATTTGTTACAGTTCAAAACCAGTAAGGCTATACAAAACCAGTAAGGCACCTTCCTCCATTTTCATCTAACAGCATTTTGAAATCAGACAAAGATGTTTGGAAGCCTGTTTGGAAAAGCCACACTTAAAATAACCTCACAGAGACTTTGAAAGGCCTCCTTTGTGCACTAGAAAGGAATCCAGTAATACAGCACAAAGGCAGAAGTAAGCTTAATTGTCACACAGATTGCATCAAAAAAAGACATTAAAAAGCCATTCTTAAATTAAAGAGCACATGGCTATGCTTTTTCTTAAAAATTGAACTAATTCTTTTTTTACACAGTGATTTTCCAAGGAAGAGCTTCTTTAGTCTTTTCTGAAGCAAGAACTACAAGTCCTGCATTCCCTAGAGATGCTACAGGATCTAAATCCAAGTAGAGATGAAGGGAGAGACTGCTTAATTGAGCAAAGGTTACAAAAAAGGAGGCATAATGATGTTCATTAATATGTCTTCCAGCACCAATAATCTTATGTAACTTGATTTCATATTTCCTAGTCCACTGAAATAAGACTTTGTGTTTCTAGGTCAATAACCAAGACTTGGTTGCCCAGAGAAGTTTGGAAGCTCAACAGAGCATAGTCTTTAGGAACTGGAAAACATGGAATGCCTGAAGGCTTTTCTTTTCTTCTTCTTAAAATTTATTTATTTATACTGGGGGTGGGGTGTGGTTTAAATGTGATCTGGAACTATGCTGGGGGGGAAAAGCCCCACACCATCCATCCTTGAGCAAATGCCAAAGACATTATAGTCAAAAAGTTTTTTTAAAAATATATCATTATTTTCATAGTATTTTCTTAACAAAAAAGTGAAAAGACAGGCTTCAGTGTGCTAATGCGAATTCTCTACTGAACTAACTACTGAAATCCTCAGAAATATAACCATTCTGGCCAGTGGAATCCTTTTGTGACGGGTTTGCTACACAGTCCATATCCACTGAACTTGCTTCTTTGGATATTTTTCCCTTCTTCAAGAAAGTAATTTTTTATATTGAAACCTTACTTCGCATTTCACTGTACCATAAGTACTACAAAAGTATCATATAAACAACAGAACAAAATCTGCTAGAATATGTTTATTTTGCTCATCCAGCAAGTTTCTGATGTAAGTGAGCATATTTTGGTTTAAATCCATTGTGATAAGACAGCTAAAAAAGGGCATGAGAATCATTAAATTTGATGGCTTGCATAAATAATACAAAAGTGGTAGATTAAAATAGGCTTGGTTTACATTGCTACATGAAAAAATCTTTGTAATGGAGCTTTTAGAAAAAAATCTGTTTAACATACCTAATCAGGATTTAATATAAGAATTCATACAGATTGTACCCCAGAGACAGCAAAAATGCCTGAATCAGTGTGGAGTCTAAAAGACGAAGAGAGAGGGAAGCTCTTGCAGCTTTCCACTCTTTCTGTGGTAGAAAAACAGTATTTACTTTTACACAACAGCAGTAATCACCCTACTAGCAGTAGAACCAATTTTCAAATGCCAAACTGCCAGTAAAAACACATTCAGCTTTACATCAAAAGGACTACAGTGTGCTTTTGGTGAAGGAAAACTAATCCCACAAACTCTACTATGGAAACATGACAGCTATCCGATATCAACAACCTTGGAAGACTTGACCTCTTTTTATTTCTTTTAAAATTTATTTTGTAGTATTTCCTCATGACTCTGAGGAAAGTCATGACTAGGTTTCCAGGGCTGAAAGCAAAATGAGGCTACAACTTCTGTATTGTATTTTTCCTGGACAGGACTATTCTTATGAAGGTTGAGAGATTTGGGGTTGTTCAGCCTGGAGAAAAGAAGGCTCCAGGGAGACCATATTGTACAGTATTGACAGCACTCCAGTACCTAAAAAGGGCCTACAAGAAATCTGAAGAGGGGAAGGTTCACCTGCTTTGACTCACTGGTCAAACTTCTACCCACTTCTGACAAAATGAATTGTCAGTGATTATTAGGGCAATTCTCGATTTTCTAAAGTAAACACGATTACAACAAACTCCGCCATCTGTGCAACACTGGGAAAAACACAACACAAATTTTCATGAATGATTCATCCAAACTCTTGAAGACAGTCTCTGAGGATTGTGTAAACCAACAGTGTCATCACAGGCATTTTCACGTATCTCTGATCAACAGAAGGCAGGAAGAAAACTAACCCTCTCTACTTGCTCCATGTTTCTTTTGCCTGCCTCCCCAAACTCTGCTCCGGGTTCCTGTCAGAAACAGGATAACTACTTACATGAAAATTAGGGACAAACCAGAACCTTTTTTCTAAAGTATACGAGAACCAGTGTCCAGACACAGGGGACTGACAACAAGAAATCAGCAAAGATAAAATAACATTTTACATTGTCTGCCAAAAGAACACTGAAAAACCCCATAGGGAAAGATCACTCTACAATGCCAAATAAAGCACTGCACTGAGTCTATTTCAAAGGCATTTAAAAAGATTATATCATCTAAAAAGCAACCTTCAAGACAAGGCAATATATCATCAAAATAAGGATCCTTCCATTTCAGATGAAACTCTTTTGTAGAGCTGTCTGCAGAACAGAAGTTACATTTCTTATACACCCTTCAGTGTTGTACCTCCTTTGAAGAAGCAAAGGAAATTTGTGTCCTCCATGCTAACTCTAATTAGGTTCAAACTGTGTAACTGTGCACTGCACAGTGTACAGCTGGGTAGCTTTGGGTAAGAGTTACTTAAAGAGTTACTCAGTTACATAAAACCCACCAAATGAGTTTATGACGGAAACACTGTCAGAGCATCAAACTCCATCTTTTCTTTATGGGTAGCAACTCGTATAACTTCTGCTTTTTATGCCAGGAAATACTCACAGAAAAAGGGGGAGGGATAAAGAACACATAAAAAAAGCATTATTCTGCTTATGCATCCAAAGCATGTACTGCCTCCAGCCTGACACAAGACACACAAAACATCTGCTGCATATTGAATGGCTTATAACTTAATTGAGCAAGAGCCCTCAAATATCCTGTTAGCACTGCCTATTTCCCTGCACCCTCAACAGAAAGTATCTCTCTGTTCAACAGAAGAGAAACATTGTTCTTTCTTTGCTTGCTGGCAACAGACTGGCTTGGGTTTGCTTAGGCTGTGCGACTGCTGAGCACTGATGAAATGCCATTAGTTTCTTGCTTCAAACGGAGATGATGCCACTATTGGCAAGTTGGGTGCTGCCTTGTTGTTAAGAGCAGTTAAATTCAGGTCACCTGTTGCTCATTTTGTGCGACTAAAATCTCCTCTGCATTTCTTCAAAAAACCATGAGTGGGGCAAGTCAAATATGTCTGGTATCATAAGCTACTTCACTGTTAAATGGTACCTACTGTATTAATACAGAGGTCTTGAGAAAGACTTTTAGTAATTAACAGTTCAAACTCAATATGCTCAAGAGCAACTTTGAGTTATGCAGCACTATGAATATTCATTCAAGATATAAAGATAGGATGCATTTGTGAGCATGCCTACATCTCATGAGAGGTTTCCTCTGTCAGCCTCCTTAGTGCAAGGGCACATCAGCGTCCTTGCCAAAGAATTGTGATCACCAAAAAAAATAGTGAATGTACTATATGACATCACCTATAAATTATAAATAATCAGCTCACTGCAAAAAGTCTCAGGAGAGCATCTCCTGTATGACAATTGTGTAAGGGGAGGAATATTCCCCTCTGCAGGAGAAAGCACAGGCAACAGAGCCCAGCTGAATATTGAAGCAGAAAAAATGCTAGGGACCAGTTGCAGTTTGAGGCTAGCTCTAGTGTCCCTGTTCTGTATGCATGCATGCATACATGAGAGAGGACTGCTACTGGAAATCATTTCAGAAGCAGAAACCCTGTCAACATTAATTACTCCTCTTTCTTAGAAACAGTCACTTTGGTTTCTCTTTGGAAGCAAATGGTCCAGACAGACAACTGAATAATCACCAGTCAACAAACTGTCTTCCTCACCACAGTGTACTTCAATCTCCCTCGTAGCTTTTTTTGCTCTCAACTCTTCCACTATGGCTTCCCACTTTCAAAACTATCTAAAATGACAGCATCTTTTTAAAACTGATACCACACAGTTTGTTACTGTCACGTGACAGATTATACTGGATCTCTGCTTTGGGTCACTTCTCCAAAATTTCCTGTCTCTGGATTGTGTGCTACTATATCTAACATCTGCTCAGTAGGGAAAGATTACTGTAAAACCATTACTTAAAAAAATAAGTAAGGAAATAAAAAGGAAAAAAGTAAGGAAATAATAAGGAAAAAAAAGAGGAAATACTCTACTTCAGAAAATTTTCTAGGCATTTATGAGAGAGACATGAGGAAGGAATACCCTAAGGGCAACATGACTTTCCCTTCTGCTTAAGTCACCTCCTTCAGCTCATTCTAGTTGTCATCAGAAGTTAGAGGAACATGAAAACACAGACCTTGGCACCTATGCCGTATCTGTAAAAGCCAATCAGACTTAAGAAGAAGAAAGAAAAGAAGGACAAAAAAGGAAAGCCCCAAGTGCAATATTTCACATATTCTCCAGCACAGCAGCAATGCAGCACATATCACAACATGGTTATGGTGGGGCTGGATTTTTTGGGGGGGAAGGGGGATGTGAGTTTGTTTTAAGAAGAAGAGAATTTTCCCTCATCATGAACCACACAGAACATAAATAAAAAATAGATTTCTGTGGGGAGTTTAAGCACCTTATCAAACGCGGGACACCCAAACTTGTCACAACATGCAATAGACTGTGTTGCTTTATTAGTTCCATTTATGCCTCTGCAAACTAAACTTGCCCAACACAACAGCCTTGTTAAGTCTTTGCATTTTCGAACAGATGATCTAACAATGTCTCATAAAAACAACAGAAAATCCAGCTGGACCTGTAAATTCAATTAATGAGATAAGAAAAAAAAAAAAAAAAAAAAAAGAATATGGCTGCTATCAGACAATCCTACCAATAAGAAACTAGAATTAAAATACTGCTGGGTATTCAGTATACATATACTAGTACAAAACACTGAGTAAACCTACTTGAAAATTGTCAGTCTTTTCCAAATAGTGTTCCATCATCCAGCCACAGGATTGTGCCCTCCTCCTTTCCAACTGAATCCACTATTTTATTTTAACAATCTGCTTAGGGTTTTATTCAGTAGAAAAAGATTGAAATTCAAATAATCCAGGCAAAGTTCTGCAAAATATCCATGGATAATAAAGAAAAACAAAACTTTGTCTTATTTTTACCCATTGTAAATTCTTTTAATAGCCGTTCACATAAACTATACTCCTTGATTAAAAATAATTCTATAAGAATGATTGTTAACCTGGAAAAAAGAAAAAAGGTCCTACTGACACTTATTGCAAAAGTTGTCATAGATCATTTTTTTGGGATGACTACAAAGCAGCTTTCTGATTATGAGAAAAAAGTAATTTAATATAACTGACAGTGATTAGGGGTAAGTTAGAGAAAGATACTAGCACTTAATAGAATATTTCTGTGAAAAAGGGCTATTTAACTCAGCTGAACAAATACTTTCCAATATAGGGCGGACACATTAGAGAGATCACAAGACAGACTTATTACTCATCTTCACTCACTCCATTTCCTGCCTCTGCTTTGTTTCTCTGTATGACAAGCTTTTTCATTTGTAGCTCTTCAGGCAAAGAATTGTAATATTTTACATATAGTAGAATCAGCATGTATTAAACAGGATTTCTTTTTCTTTAGAAATAGAATTTGAAACCCCAAACAATTTCTCATTAAGAAAAAAAACCAAAAAAACAAAAAAAGCATTGATTCTATGTCCTCAATACTTAGATACAAGTTCTATGCCATGGCAAAGCTACCTAATAAATGTATGAAATAAAGTAAAAGAAGTAAAATTCTGAAGGTATAAACAATAACACTGAGAACAGTTATTATATGAGGGAATGTCTCAAAACCAAAATCCAGAATTGGTTTTAGTGACTGGATACCAATGAGTATTTCAACACATCTGCACCAATTTCCCAGAAATGTAAATTGTCAACTTAAAGCCATTTAACAGAAAGGTGAAAACATGCAAATGCAGCAAGACACCTATATACTGCTCTCTTTCCCAAGAAATGCTAGTGAAAACTGTACACCCTAAATACAGATTTTTAAAATGTAAAGGAATTTCACTTATTTCTTGTATTTAGTTCATTTATACTGCATTTAGCAATAGGGTACCCTAGCTTCAGTGCTTTTAACTCTGAAGTCATTGCTTTCTTAGAAATCTCTTCACATTTTTCTACAAGCATAACCAGAATGCAGTAAGCATGCTTACTTGCAATATGTAGAGATTTTTAGGCCACACACATCATCTAGTACCCAAGCTGTTTTTCCAGAACTGCATTAACAATGTGATTCACATCTGACCTGTGTCTGTTCTTCAGCTTTCTCTCCAGCAAGAAAAGTACCTTTGTTTTTACAACATCACGGGGTTTTGTTTTGTTTGTTTTACATACTGTGCTGTTTACCACTAGTCACTCCTTCATGGATCTCACATTAAGATAACTTCTTCCTCTCTTCCAGTGTTGCTGCACAAGCACCATGAAAAGCATAAGTAGGAAGATACAGGTGAAAAAAGGGTTTGAGAAACTACAGCCAAGCAACCATGCTCACTGGACTAAGAATCTTGTAGCAGCCAGAAATGTCAGAAGGTATTATCTGCATGAACTTACAGAAGAATACAAGATCATCAGAAAATCATCCAAAATGAGGCTGACCTATTGAAAATGAGTAATTTAAACCAAGCATGACTGCTTTGCAGTGGTCTGTGTTTTAGTCAAAGCCTGGGGACTTGTTTCTATGTCAAGGACTGAGGCTCCTGAAAGTGTCCCTACCCAGCATGATGGGAGGCGCTCACCACAGCGCTGATGTCAGCATCAAGTATTGCTCAGTACCTCTCTGCTTCAAAACCTGAGATAGAAAAATCATATGCACAGGATAAAATTATCAGATATGACTGAAAATTATCTAAAAATTACAGCCTCCCCCTCCTTTGCATTTATTTGATGATGAAAATATTTTCACAATTAGTCTTCCCTCTCCTTTCAGGGCATCAAAATGTTATTGTTTTAGCACTTTATTCTCTTGGAGGGTTTCTTCCCTGGCTTGAACCTTATCCCTTCAAGGGAGTGAATGCTTACATAAACTTCTAGCACCTCTCTTCTGAGGCAGATCCATCACTCAAAAACAAGATGGAACCACAAAAGAGAAAATGTACTAATCACTGTTATTTAAAAAATAGAAAGAAACAAGAAAGATTTCATATCAGGTTGATTCCAAGGTAAATAAATATAGACTGTATAGGAAAAGAAATTTTAGATGACCTGCAGTAATATATAACTGTAAAATGATGTATTTGTTCCAGTAATTTCTTTAAAACTATCTCTTTTACTATTCTCTCTTCCATTACTGCTAATATTAAATTCTTGCTGACCTGTTACACCGACTTAATGAAAAATATACTAATAAAAGTAATGATTGAATTCAATCATTCAAGTCTCTGTTGATACTGAAAATTTTAATTTAGACCCAAGTAAATCACACAGTTATAAAGTATGCATTTTTAATGATAAGCATAGTCCTTCCATTATTCATGATATTTTACTTTGTATTTTAAAAAGTCGTCAAGAATGTAAGTTGCAAACAAGCTATTTCAAGGGAGAGGAAGTCTGTGGGTTTTTTAAAAAATCTATTCTATTACCTATATTAGGATTTTTAGACTAAAAATTCCTTAGGAACATAGACAGAATGCATAAAATTCAGTCCAGCTTCAAACAAAAGGGAAAATAAATTTATTAGACCATTTTAATGGTTTGTGGCTTTGGTTTACTCTCTCTTAAACTTATAAATATTGTTTGCAAACACAAAATTGCTTTCAACAATATTATAAAACTGACAAGGAAATACCATTGGCATATTGTGTTATACCATCAAACACTGGCATAGATATTTTTTCTCTCCATTTACACATTCTCTTAACAGGTCTAAAAGATTAAAATGCTATCATAAATTACATGACTTACCGTTAGCAGCAGCTATTGAAAAGCTATTCTTTGAGAACATCTTTGGAATGTTCTCTCTCACCACAAGCTACACCTGCTCATTTAAGGACAGCCCCCAGGGGCTAGAAGTTCAGAAAAACTATGCAGCTTTCCATATCCCCTCAAAATCTGTCCTACAGAGAAACAGGATACAGGGATAACCAACAGCAGCCCCCTAACATTAAAACAGTCATGTGTCAGTAGTTCAACTATCAAGAACAAGAGTTAAGGCTGATCTTTGTTCACTGCAGAACCAGAAGAGGCTGCTCATGTCACAGAAGTTACTGCATTTGTATTGTCTATTTGGCAGAGCGGGCTACCAAGTTTCACATTCCGTTAATATATAGTGCTTGAAACCTCTTTAGGACAGAGTAGCTTCACTACTAGCCCTGACATAATGCTACATTATTATTAAGCAACAAGACAGAAAGGACCCTCAAGAAAACTTAGGTTTTGTACAGGATGCTTTTAAAGTGTCCTCACACATTACAGGGGAATAAATTGTAAGATGACCAACCAGGCATGTAAAATAACTTATTAGTAGTAAATGTGTGAGGACAACATTACACTCCTTACAGAAAGAGGTGCCTAAAGAACCATCCCAAAACCAAGACACAAACCAAAAGAAACCCAACCGCCACAACCAACAGCCACTTCATCGAGCAAATATTTTCTATCTTAATTACATCATGCTCATAGAATTCAGTAACCTACTGATTAAAAAAAAGTAATCTCAGTAACTCTGAGGAATGACTGCAGACACTGCAGACCTATCAGGCACAGCACTATATAGAGGAACTGTACTTGTACCTTAATACTGAATCTCAGGGTACCCTGAGTCTTCCAGTGTGGATGACTACTGATGAAACTTTAAATGACATGAGGAAAGGAATCATGTTACTGGCCTCACAAGATGAGCATTCAGGTTCCAGATCTGATTAAAAGAAAAAAAAAAAAAAAAAAAAAGAAAAAAAAAAAAAAAAAAAAATCTCTTCCCCAAAACAACTAACCCTGAATGAATCTGTAAGTGGTAAGGACCTCCAGCAGCCCAGTGTATGAGTGGAAACCCTTGATCCAATATAATGCCTTTCTGAAGCCAACACTGAATTCACTTTGCAGGAACCACATGTTAGCAAAAACATAACGTCCAGCACCTTCCCTAAAAAGAAAGATCCAAATCTTTAAGCACCATTTTACATTTAGCACCCTTTAGCATCCAAAGTTGAAAGACCAAAACTTCAGAGAAGAAAACTGCTTCTAGCAACATTCCTAGCAATTTCTCAGCCCCACAGACTAACCACCCTGTGGGAGAGAAATTCACTAAAACCCAGGTGAGAAGATACAGATGTGGGGTAATTGTCTAGGAACAACTATTAGCCACGGTTAAGAGCGCTTGGAAAGAAAACAGAAGAAAATACCTCCTGTGAGATTACCTTGCCCATTAAACCAGTACCTACATTTGCATTCTAAAAATGCAACAAAACAAAAATGGGAAAGCTAACAAACAAGTATAAGAAGAAGCAGAATCCCATCCTCTCCCCTATTTTGTACATACATTTTGAAATCTAGCCTTTAATCTCTAGAATCTGCATGAAAACAGGAGTGGGTGGCTGCCATGGAAACAAAAGTTTTCCAATTTATTGCTGATGTTCCTAGGGCAGATTACTGACTGAAATAACAAGGGATTGAGGATCCAATAGTTCAGGAGCTAACTGGAATAAATGTGTTTCTTCCCTGAAGAGTCTTCCTGCAGCAGGAGGAAGCAGGATCTAGATTAAGATGTTCTTAACAGAAAATAAAACAGATTCTTCACCAGTCCCTGTTGCAAATGCAGTCAGTTTCAGTGGTAACAGCCTCTCTTGCTGCATATTTAAGAAGTGCATCATAAACTAACGCTTCCGTTCAATTTCTCCAAAACAGTGATGCATAGGGGACTCTGGTGTTTGCACAAAATTCATATGGAAAAGTGTCAGTTATATAAAAAGGTTCTTAAGATTTGCATTAATCCCTAGAAGCTTCATTCCATACCTTGAATGACAAGTGAAAAGCCTTCTTAAATAAAGTATGTTTCTTCTTAGTGGTCCAGTTTATCAAAACAGATCACAGAGAAATCAAGGAGACCTGAGCTGGTTGTGTGACTATACTGAAAGAATCTCAAACTGTTAAATGAGAAAGGTGTGAGGAGAAAAAACAGTTTTCAGCTCTGTCTAATACAAGCTATGAAAGCTCCTGAAAAAAATATGGCAGTGGATACTGTATTATTGTGGCTCTCTAGCAGCACTCTCCAGTTGAAAAAACAGATTCACTGTGACTGTGCCAGTGTTTTTTTCCTGGCTCTCTGCCTTTGGAAAAACAGACCTCAGCAAAAACCAATATTTGCCTTCAGAGAAACGTCCTGTCTCATTTCCTTATACCAGTCCATCTCTGGGATCGAGTGAGGGAGCTCATCTGTTGACATATTGTCCTTAGGTTTCAGGTGGTACCCAGCTTTCTAAAATCCAATTGAAACACTAACTGATCTTAAAAAAAACCGTACACAGATTTAAATCCATGCACATTTTTCTGGGCATTTACAGCTTACAAAAAAAAAAAGTCTTGGGAATTTCATTGCCAGGTGTCTGAAATAATTTGCTTAGTAGGCCACTGCATCCAAAAAATAGCCAATAAAATATTGAGCATCCTCAGAAAGGACAAAACAAAAAGCCACTGTTTTACTACAGTATAAAACATTGCATGGATGCAACTTCATCCTAAGTATCATGTGCAATAGCAGTCACTTCAGCTCCCTAAGGATATAGTGGAGTCAGAAGAACTCGGCAAGATGAACAACACAGATAGCTAAGGGAACAGAGTAGCTGTCTTATGGGTAGAGATTAAAAATCAGTCACTAATACACTTGTGTTCCATCACCTTCCCTGGCAGTGTTCATGGCTCACCCTTGAAGGTCAGGCCACAGCCAGTCATGGTATCGCAGCTCAAGACACAGTAGTGAAACAGATGTCTGGTACATTCCAGTGCATCAAGATGTTACAAGATTTCATTAGTTCTAGATGGGCTACTACTAACAATGATGGAAGCAGAGTGGTCTTTTGTGAGGTGAAATAAAAAGATACCACAGAAACAGGCACTCAACTCATCGCAGCCTTTTAAGGACAAAGAGAAAGGCTGACTGCTGTGCTGTTTCTGCAACGTAAGCCTAATTTATGACATAAACATTCTCCTCCACAGCAATGTCAGAATGACCTCTTATTTATTTGAGGATATCTACAAATCTTCCTTTATTCAGTGGTTTGAAAAAGACACAGTGAGGTCCTAAAAATTTATATGGGAGTCTTTGATTAAAACAAATGGGACAGGGGTTCCTCAGGAAAGAGCAGCATGAGCTGTATACATCAAAATGATATCATTAAAAAGGCAAGCCCACAGAAATGTTTCATTTATTGTACTGGAAAAGTGTTTATGAATTGTTTTTTCCACAGTAAGACAACCTGCTTTACTCTGCATTAGTAACAGAATAATTTGTTCTTTCATTATCCACGCTATTTATTATTTTAAGTATTGATCCATTGCAACTTTCCTGACTTATCGCAAGACAACCACACTTCTGGGAACAAGATGAAATACAGCCAGAAGAAGCAATTTTTCTGTCAAAGTTAAAAATACACTGCACTGGCATCCTAATTTAACACTTCATTCTTTGTGCCATGCTTTTGTTTACACATCATTCTTCTGGAGAAAAAGCCCAGGAGAGCAGTGACACACACCTGAATCATTCATGTAACACACAAATCAGCTTGAGTAAACCCTTAGTGAGCAATGGATTTAAGTCTGTCCACTTGAGAACCCTCATTTAACCAGGCATTAACTCCACTCTTCCTCTCCTGTAACAAAATATTCCCACCCATGATTTCCACCTCTTCCGCCTAAACACACCACAAAGAAAACTCTCAGTTCAAGATTAATGAGTTGTACTCCCCTTGAACAGTACAAATTTTTGGTATAGTACAATAGAGGATTTCTTCACCAATAATCAACATTCAGGATTCTCAAATATGCAAAATTTCACGAGTTCTTAGAAAACTCTTATCCCTTACAAGTTTACTTAAGGAGCTCTCACACTGCTCAGTAATGCTGACTGACTGTTGCAAAGGCTATTCCCCCTCTTGATAGAGCACATAGTTTTTGAAACCACATCCTCACTTCAAAGAGCCACTTCACAGTAGCATGGTACATATTGCTCAAGCTCCTGCTTCCATCACATCCTTGTCCATCAGACCAAATTGCAGCTCTTCCTCTAAGCAAGAGGCTGTATTGATTTTCCAGTTCCAACCATGGACCACTTAATTCTCCTTTCTTACCCCCTCATAGCTCACATCTTAGTCAAAATTAGTATTTCAGCAACCACCAATTAACTGACCAACCAGTTTAGCTGACCACCTCTAAGCAGCACAGATTTTGTGTGCTTTGTCTTATGTGATGAGCAACAAATTAATAAAGCTCTTTATCATTAGGAGCATAACCTAAAGCAGCACAACCATAATGCTTCTCTTTTCACTCTTAGATTTAGTAATTCCTAACATAGAAGCAGATTTTAAAACAGAAAATATCCCAGAAAAACAAATCTAGAAAAATTAAGTAGAAATTTATTTAAGAATAAGCCCATTGCCCAAAGTCAGACAGGCAAACTGAAAGAGTGAAGGAAAGTTTAAGGCTGGAAAATTATTTTTTTCCTTACAGACTTCTCCCACTGTTAAAGAGAATAACAGAACTACAGGCAACCTGAAGGGATAATACCACATAGAAAGTAGTTTCTGGTTGGCTATAGTAACACTTTTGATTAAGTGAAAATAGCTAAGTAAAACAGAAAGAAAGACTACAACTTTCATTATTTGATTACTTTAACAAAACAAGTCTCAAACATGAAATACATAGACAGCAACCCCAAAAAGTTTGAAGAGTATCTAAAATATTAATGACCTATCCATAAATATAAAATTATCAATCAAACATTCACAGGTCCTTTGCCAATTCATTCTGAGCTCAAATGAAGCTATGTTAAGCATCTCTTTGATCCAAGATGCATGCATTATTTAGCATTAGCTAGACATTTGTTCATTTATGCAGACACATGCCAACAGGATTTATGCAAGAGGAAACCCATTTCTGCTTAATTTGAAATGTCCTGGTTCTCTGTCTGAAATATAAACCATAGTGATTTATAGCTTTTAGGTAGTCTTTGTACCTTAGCAAAAGCACACTTTTAAAAAGCTACAGTCAGGAACTCTTCTAGTGGAAAAGTGAGATATATAAAGCTCTCAGTGCAACTCCAAAGAACAAGGTGTCACCATCTGTGCTGCCTTCTCTTGTCCACGCATGTGACTCTAGGTATTTCCATACACACAAAACCAGCCCACTGATTTTTCATGGCACTTCTGCAGCTTTTCTTCTCCAGCATATTAAAATATACACATGGGGTGGATTTTTCAGGGGTAGAGGCTGGGGCAAACAGGCTTGGGGTGGTATTTTTGGTTTTTTTGTGAGTTGGTGTGGGGTTTTTTCCCTGGTCTATGTAGCTGATCAAAATTTGCATCACACATATTAAAATCCTAAGTAAGTATTTATAAGGAAGACTGGTAAAGAACAGAATGAAAGGGAAACATGAGCTGCTAAGAACTAGCTACAGTGAGAAATTGCAATTATGGAAAAAAATCTGGAAATAAACTCTGAAAAGGTAGGTGCCTTCAGTTTCTTTTCCCTATAAACCATTCTGTGTCCCACACTTCTGGAGTGTGAATGTAGACTCAGCTATAGGTACACTCCATATGAACAACTTCTCAGCTCAGGTACTTCTAAACTTCCTCTCAGTGTCCCAATTTTTCCAGCATTCTTGGGACTTGTTGCTCCACAACCCCTCTCTCAAAGACATTTTGAGAATAATCAAAATAGGAAATTCATGCACCGTTGTTTAAGCTTCCTCTTGATCTGTCCCTTGCAACACACAGAGCAACACAACACCCAGGCTGGATGTGCTCATTGCTAGACTGCACTTAGCATTTAGTATGTGGTAAGACTATCAACTACTACAGATGACGGAAGTTTGGCTGAACAACACAAAAAAAGAGTCAAAAAAAAAAAAAAATATTTGGCACATCCTGAAAGATTTCTGTTAATCTGGGAAATACAGGCTAAATATGTAGCCCAAATTCAACTTATTAACATTGCTGTGGGTAATGTTTGCTTTTAAAGCATAGAAGAATGAGAGATATTTAAAACAAAAACAAGTTTAAAAATCAAAAAGCAAACCATTTATTTCCTCCTGTCCAAGCAGGCCTCACTAGCACCCAAACAATGTGAGCCAACCCAAACTGTCACATAATATTGCACTTATCTATCTAGCACTACTGAAGCCAAGTACTGAGTGAGGGAGATACTAAAAGAGGGAAAGGCCAATAGAATTAGTGCCATTAAGCTGAAGCAAACAAGTCATCTCCTGTACCTGAGGGGTGGGGGGAAGTAGGTTAATAGAATTATTGAGTAACTAGAGGCAAAAAATAATGCTAATACAAGAGAATTCAGAAAAACAAAGGGAAGGAGATGAGACTACCATGAGGGCACATCTTACACAGCTGAGCCACTATTTTACCACTTACATTTTGAAGTGCCAGCAAGGACAAGATCAGGAAAGCAAGCTGGAAATAAGAGGAAACGGATCACAGAGTAGTGGAGACAAAATGAGGTACTGAACTGCTCAGTTTGCATGAAGGCAACTTCAAAGCTACACTCAGGTATGAAACTAAAAGAAGGAGGGGAGCAGAGGCACACAGACAAACCTGGGAGAACCTGTACAAGGTCATCTGATGTGGTGCTGCAGAAACTCAACAAGGGATCACAAAAACCCCCTTTGATCAAAAGTAAATCTTACAAATGAAATGTTCCGGAGGTTTAACGCTTGAAGAAGCATGGATGAAGAAACATTTTAAAAAGTACCAGGACAGCTGGTGATGAGGGGTGGAATAAAGGGAGTATCCTTTGGAGCAAGAGAAATCAAGTCATACCTCTGCAATATTCATCTGATATAGTTACACCTCAAATTCCCACTGAGAACTCCCAGCTTAAGGCAGGATACGTATTCTAAATGGAGCACCTTAAAGGCAAAGCAAACGGAGTAACTGACAACATAGAATCACATACTGTTTACAAAAAAATCCACTGAAAGGACAGTTTTGACATAATGTTTTGAAAATAAAAATAAAAATCACAGGAATAAAACTTGTGTTCCTCAACTTAGGACATCTTTACCCAACATCCTAACCACATCAACCAATCACATAACCTTGCCGAGGAGGAAGAAGGACAAGTTTGGAGTTTTGTTTTGTTGGCTTTTTGCTGCTTTTTTTTTTTCCCTTCAGTTTTCACTTTCTATCCAAAAAACCCACAAATTTTCAGTTTGAGCAATCTTATCAGCAAACTGCAGCTTCAGCAAGGAATGAACAGATGCTACTAAGAAACAGCACTGAAGCACTGCTATGACAATCAAACCAATAGACAGCTGTGGTTCAGCTCCCCTCCTCTGGCAATAGCTAACAAGCAACACTTCAACAGAATGTGAAATGCCACCTGCTAATAATTCGTATTTGGTATAGCACAGTATCAGTACATGATATATGAGAATCTCTTGGCTCCCCCTAACAAAATAACTGCTAGGAAACAGTCATCGAGCATCATCTAAGAAATATCTGCAAGTGTAGAGAGTGCTTTTGCTGGCATAGGTACATAAAAAATAAAGTGATACTCAGGGTTGCTTTAACTTTGTGCTGTTGCAGACCATTAATGCAGTTCCCATTAAATACTTGACTCAGGCAACTATATCCAATACTCACTGTGACATTGCAAGAACATATCTTTTCATTTGAAAAATGAAAGAATAATCTCCAAAAGCTCCCAAATGAACTCATTAGAGTCTTAACCTTGACACATAACAAAATATCTTTAAACATAACAGCAAGGATTAAACAACCCAGAGGTGCTCTCTCCTTCATACTGCTGCAGTTGACTAGTGGTCCAAATGAATGATCCAGCATCATTACTACTAAATTTTTCTACCTCAGAATAAAACCCCAGTTTTACTAATCAATTTGAGTTCTTCAGCTGAGAGGCACTACTAGTATTATTTTGCTACTATCATGCACATACTGTAATCTACACAAGACACAAATAAGTCTCTAGAAAATAACCTGTAGAGGTCTACCACCGTCCATATTTAGCTGTGTTTCAGCCTTTTATTGCTCTTTGGCACTAGTAATCCACCATTTGATCATTATAAAAAAATTCACAGCAGATGTGCCTACAAACAGAGCACGATGCTTTAAGTGGATTAGGAAGAGATGAACTCTCAAGAAATAAAGTTCCTCAGTTTGTGTTAATAAATTTACTTTAAAAGACTAAATTAAGGAGAAACATATGCAGATTTCTTTAAACACTTCTATTTTGGAGCGAAGTTGCAAAAGTGCTGCTCATGTCAGACTACATTTTCAGTACTACCCCACAGTATTCCAAGTATTTCTGTATTAGAAAGTTTTTCCAAACTCAAATTTTGCCCTCACTAAACACCACAGCAGAAAAGACACCAGTGTAGCTGGCAGAGGAGAACATACTTATCATGCAATTAGATATATAAAGCTGCATTTGTTCTCTTTCCCTGTTTACACCATACAGATCAACAAACGAGATGGAACCAGCTTTATTAGAACAAATTTTTCCAATGGCAAAACCATCTTCACTTGATTACTGATCAGAATTGGCAAGGTAGACTCTACATTCTACATGAATGAAGAAATGTAGATGCAACTGAGTTTTTTACTGTGAAGAAGTACTTAGGAATTAACAGCCTACCATGTACAAACCAGAACAGGACAAGCAAAACCAGAAAACTAGAACAGCATGCTATAGTTATAACAGTACAAGGCACAGAAAAATTTTAGTTCTCTAATACAGTTTTGAGTCATCTTTGCAGTGTAAATGTGCATCGGTAGGGGGCTGCTATCACTAACATGTAGAAAGCCACTCCTCATGATTTTACTGAATTTACACTCAACTTTGCTTGGTCAATTCTTACTTTTCTATGCCTTCCTTAACTTTTAGAGTAAAACAGCAGTTTCACTCATCAGGATTCCAAAAATATCAGGAAACTGTAAAAAAAAAGTGTTTAGACTGAACGCATGTCTCAGAAATCCTTTAGATGAAATTTTATAGCATATCTTAGTTGTGCTTTACTGGGCAAGGCGGGCAAGCAAAATGGATGGAGACCTAGAGCTTTTTTCTAGAAATTAGTCACTAGGAAGCATTCATCATTTCTCCTGTACAAATATTTGCTTCATTCTATAATCCACAGTATCATACCCATAAAACTTAAGCAACTTACTTTGCAGTGGTCATACTGCTGCTGTAAGGTTGGAACGTCCCCTCCAACAGGCATTTGTTTTTTCAGTTCTTCATCTTTTGCATTCAGCCATTTGATTAATTCTTCCAGGGATGTCAGCAATCTGTTCCATTTCTCTGCACTGGCCTCCAAGTGAGCCCTGTGAAACAGCAAAGAGCATCTTCAAAGCCCTGAATGGCAAAACCAGCGTGGGAAATCAATAAACAAAATGACTCCATCAGTAAGATGAGAATGTTTCAAGCATTTAACTGCAAAGCAACTTTGTGTAAAAAAAAAAAAAAAAAAAAAAAAAAAAAATCTCTATTTCAGAACACTTTGCACAGCAAATCAAAATAAGCAGAGGAGAAACGGGGGAACACAGACAAATACGTACCTGATGTTATATCTAAAACCTTGAACACTGCATGCATAAGCAACATAACAAAATCCTGTGTTTTGGTGTGACTCCACCACTGTTGTGCAACAAGCACAAGCACATTTTGTGAGCTAAAGCACTGCAAAACTGAACTCTATCATGCCAGGACCTTGACTCTCCAGAAGCAAAAACCAGCATGTTCTACCAGCAGTGATCAAAAGCAAATTGTCTGCGCTGCTGAACGTATCAATCAGTGACACAGGTTATTTAATACATCCTCTTCCACTGATGCTGAACTACTAGAGAATTAACACAGTGAATCCATTCCTCACTTGAATTGACAAAACAAGTCAAACTCCACAATATATTTTTCTACAATTTTCAGAAATACCTTGACTTGATGTGTTCTCACTGCAGTGCCTAAAAGATGCATAGAAATCTTCAACAGGTACCAGTTACCCCTCTTTAACTGCAGTCATTCTATGTTATGGTATCATTCAAGACCAGCACACACCTAATTTATGTCAGCAAAAACCATATGTTTCTTTCTTCACACAGAAGGGTAGAGCTGAATGATTAGTCTGAGACCAGTTTTGCAAGTTCCTCCCCTGCTTCTGATGGATGAACTAAACTATAACTCCCTTTCCTATTTTGCACGCTGAGGGTTCTCTTTTTGCTTCTGATTCACTGTGAGTCACACCTAGAAACTGCCACCTGGCTTGTCTTGTATTATCATTTCAAATGGCATTAAAGTGAATGTTTGGGGATGACACAACAACATTTGAATTGAAGGGATGATGTGCTGCAAGGTCAACTTCAACGCAAGGTTATGTTTGGCCACACTGAGATCTCCCAGCAATGCTAGGATACGTGAATCAATATAGCAGTCAAGTAAGAGTATATAGGGAGGGAAATACAAAGCAAAAAAAAAAAAAAAATCCACATTTCTGAAAAGGATAAGCTAAGCACCTTTAGGAAGAGGAATCTATTCTCCTTCAATCCCGTGAAGGAAAGCACTTGGGTAACTACTTGGGAAAAATATAAAATTTAAGTACTTGCTAGAAGCAACATTTTACTGCCTACAGTTTCGTGTGTTATGGTTTCTATTGTCACTTACTGCTCTCACCGATACCTTTATCTCTACACTGAATTGCTACCAGCTGCTTGTAGCTCAGGCCTACACAGCAGAGTCAGCATCACACCCTGCACTGAATTACAAGCAAGCTGTTGCTGTAGGCCTTGGTGTGCAGGCCAGCAGCTTCTGAGTGGAATGTATTGTCTCCACTCTCCCGATATATTTTCAGGTACTCAGAAGTGGCCCTTCTTTCTCGAAGTGAAAACAGAGTTATACTTCTTATTAATCAGGCAGAGGAGAGAACTGCTCTCTCATCTAAGCCAAGGCAGCCCACATTTAAATTTACAGTTTTGCCATTAGACTCTGATAGTTTAAAAAAATATATACCTTTGAGAATTTCTAGAAGCAACTACAACTAAAACGTTCAGATTTATAGCTTTCTGTACATTTGATAGTGCAATCTCTATTCATCAAGACTTCTTATTGTTTCTCGCACATATAAGCAGCTCTCATCTCTGAAAACTGGCACTCTCTGAGGCTTCAAGATTCTGCTCTAATTATTTAGTGGAACTCTTGAATGCAAAATAAATTGGAGCTTTTTAAGGAGGGGGAAAACTTCTGCAACTAGATGAAGGACAATTTAAGGGTGATCCACCACTGTTTAATGTACAGTGCAATAATATTAATAGCGAAAAAAATTAATCTGATATTAATGTGATTGTTATAGCATATGATACTGAATTAAATGCATTGTAATTTACCACTTACTACTTGCGTGCATGCCATATTAATGTCAATACCAAAATAACTCTAGCACATGGTTTCAAAGTTCAGCACAAGTTAACCCTGCAGGGTAGAACAGTAAGGGGTGGGGAGGAAATGGACTATACTAGCAGGGACTTGAAAATTTTTCACTGAGCACAAAGTGAGCTAGCCTCCCAAAGAAAGATATTAAAAGGAAAAAATACGCAGGGAAAAACTCATTACATCAGCCTGGATTTTTCCAGAATATTAGCCTTTTAATGTTATCAAAAGCAATACTGAAAATGAAAGCAAGATGAAGAATCTGAAGACCATACCCAAATATTCAGTTCTCCTGGGGAGCAAAGAAACACACACTCAGCAAATCCCATTCAAAGCAAATGCTGCACAGGAGCAAGGGAGTTGAGATATGCTTCAAATTGCATTTCAGTGTAAAGTTTTAGTATCACGTTTACATTTGTCATACAGACATTATCAGAGACAGAAGAAAAACTATGCAGAAGTTCTGAAATGTTTCTTGGGCTTCTCTGTTCTCTGAGTTGGGATTTCTGGCCTTTCTTTTGGAATTGGTACTTCTACTGATAAACAACCTGCAAACAAAGCTTCAGGTGTTTGTGTTCACGTGACAAATGAATTGGCAAACTCAGAGATTTACCAGGTCAAGTGGCGGCTTAAGAATCTGCTCTGATCAAAATAGAGGTCAGTTACGTATGATTGTTTTTGAGCACAAGTTGGAGCACAAATATTCACCAGCATCAACCAGCTGGTATGCAAAAGCACTCCTAAGGGAATCCTGGATGAACCTGAAGAACACAGATGCTCCCATCCAACTGACCAGACTGAGAGGAACCCTCTCTCCCCCCCACCCCCCATGCTGAATAAAATCATCCAGAAAACAGCAACTCTGACACAACTCCCCTTCTGTTGACCCTGACAGGCTCTCTTCACAGCTGGAGACCTCCTCAGCTTTTGATTCTGCTATGGAGGTAGCACTTTTCCCACAGAGCCACAAGGGAACACATGGAAAAAAATAAGATTGGTGGGTGGTCCAAATATAGAGAAACAGAGAGAAACTCCTTTTCCATTTCTCCCAAACTTTTACCTCTACCCTCCCCCAAACACTAACATCCTCACACCTCCTGCCCCAGGAGAAAAGAATGTCCCCCAAACATTTAGCTTTTAAAAGCAGATCCCCACAAGTCTGCAGCTTTGTTTTCTTCCTAGGAATGAGATAAAGAGAGAAAAACAAAAGTCTACAAGTAATTTCAAGGAGAGAGACAGTCCTCTCAGATGGCATCACAGACACTACAAGTATAGGTTTAAGCAGCTTCCATGCATTTAAAAATATATCAGAACAGCGCTGCTTTTCCAGTTTGGAACTCCCTTTAGTTATAGTAGCAAGGAAGTAGAGGCAACACAGTGACTAGCAACACCAGCTCTGAGGACTAAAGTGATGAGAAAAACTCATACTATCTCTATTTGGGAGAGCAGTACTTTCAGCAATTAAAAATCAGTATAATCAGAATGTACACATACCTGAAAATATTCTAAAAAGCTTATGGAAATTTTAATTTAGAAGCACTACTCCAAGCTAAAAGCCATAACGAAACAATCAGCTTGTTCTTTCTTCAGTCCTAGCATCTAACAGTTACATGCTGTTCTCACTTGACTCATCTATACAGTTTTGCTTTCCAATTCATCCTTGTAAAAAGATACACCAAGAAAGCAAAACTTCAAGGCAGACAGACTTCATATCAGTTCTGTGCTTTGTTACTTCCATATGAAGGCTTTCAGGACTCTTGCACAAGTTAGAAAAGTGAACTGCAATCAAAGGATGGAGAAAAATATATAAATTCAGAAATACTATGCTCTTTTCAGTAGTGACTGAGATTTGAACGGTTAATTTACTTGACTTAGATTTGCACCAGTATTCTCTTCCTTGCCTATCTTCCTCTTTGATCTCAAGTGACATGTGGCTCTGCAGCACTCCAGGTATCAGCAGAGCAACATAAACATTAATGTTGCCCAGTGGGACACACATACCATATCTATGCAGAACAGAATAACTGTGTCTGTACTCAGAACACATATTCCTATTTTTCTGAGCACTGACTGCACAATCGGTCTTTCCGTACTACAGCTTTGGAACTCATTGCTGTACAGGGTAAATGGCTTGAAGGCCCTTTTTCATGGCCATCCATTTCTCCCAACTTATGACCAACCCCAGAATGGCCAAGCAACTCAATGGTTCTTGCTGGGACGCCACAGTTGATAAGCTATTATTTTAAGAGCATGCTTTTGTCTTTCTCTTACACAGACCTCATAACAACCCAAGTTTACCAGCTCTTGCATTAAACTGCCTATGTGGTGCTGCCAGTCTCTGCAAGCCCCCACACCAAACTGTTTGGTTCTTTGGGTCCAGGTTCTGCCTGTGGGCTTTCACAGAGCTGATGCAACTGTTTCATTTAACTGTTTAGCAGGCTGGTGATGTGATAAGTAGAAATGAAAAGTAAATATCACATTTTCCCATATATCTCATTCAAACTCTTGTGCCTGGATTTCAAGCTCAGCTAATTTTCCTGGCCTTTATAAAATTCATATGAATGCTTAACATTGTTCTCTTCTATTAAAAGAACAGTTTTCTTAAGCCAACAAGCAAGTGGTTGCAATTAAAAGCTCTAGAAATTATTTTCTATGTAATTCACTTTCATGTAGCATTTGATTCATATCAATGAATGTGGCAGTATCTATTTTAAAAATGATTACAAAGATTTAGCAATTACTACACTTGTGCTTGGCACTGGCAGGGTCAAAAAAATGTAAAATGCATTCCTTGATTAATAGGTACTTTAAAAAATTTCTCAATTGAATAGCAGCAATTAAAATTCAATACCAATTAAATGGCTCAAAACACTTAAGATGCAAATCCTATCAACCTATAATTTCAAAACCAAAATTTTGTAAAAACAAAACCATCAACAAACTCCTGATTTCTCCTCCAAATAACTGCAGATTCGCAGAATTATTTCACTGACACTGCCATTGATTCACAATAAGGAAAGACTCAACATACTTTCTGGAAATTCTGGTACTAGGTCAGCAAGTTACGACTGCAGTTCTGGAGAGAAAACAAGTAGCTAAGCCTACCTGGTGAACAAGTTCACCAAGCTTTTACATTTGCACTCGGGGGTCCCTCATGAAAGAGAATAGATATTTCACTTCAATGCTGTGGTCATATTTGTCAAGCCTCTTAGAAGACAGGAACTGTGCCCCATTCACACCTTGATATTTTTACTACTCACCTGATGTTAGCTGACTTTGCCTTCAGGTCATTCCAGCGCTGGTTCATGTCATCAAGCCGGTGCTGGAGCAGAGCAGCTTCCTCAGAGTTTCCCAATGCTTTCACCATTTTCTGTCTGTTTCCATCAATGCTTTTAAAGATGTCATTGTGGGCATCAATCTCAGCTTGGATGTCCTGAAATACCAGCAAGAAAAGTTCAAACATAGTTCTGTAAGCAAAGGAGGGAAGAGCTGACTCTAGTACTCCTAAACACTAGGACAGAGCATGTATTCCAACTTTCTCGGTTGGCTCTGATAAAAGATGCAGAGGAGAAAACCTGCAATCCTATTAACATCACTACAAAAGGTCTAGCTTTCTTAAGTGTGAGAAAAGGAGTCTGCAAGTTGTCCTAGGCTGTGAAAAAGGAAATAGAATTATAAACACCAAGTTTTGTGATGTTGTGTTTTGTAGCACTGAAGGTAACTAACTACCTACTGTTCACCCACGCATTTCACACAGTGTGGCATTTGCAAATGCACTAGAACTCATTTCCTTTCCAGAAATTACACAGATTCAGCCTTAGCTATGTCATCTTTTTCTTCTTCAAAACAAAATGTTGCAGAAACTTTGTACGGTCTAGTGAAATGCAGCCTCTATCTAGTATTTTAGGTGACACATAATGAAAGCATTTAACTAAAATCTGTCCCCTTAAACTGCAGCTAAATGGCTACAGCAACTGAAGGTCCGTTTTTACAATTAAACTACATTACACTATGCCCTGAATATATGGAGAGGTAGACATAAAATAGCAGGATGTATTATAATCTGAATTTCATAGTAAAGACTGCAAAGAAAAAGAAAAGCCTGTGATTTCCATTCAGCTGACTCATTTCTCCTCCCCTTTGAAATTAAACACATTTTATTCTCTCATCTACCATCTGCCTCAAGAAAAACATTACAGATGTTGTCTTCATCTAATTGAGCACAGTATTATTTTTAAAAGACATTATAAGAGCAAACAAAACTTCCTGCACCACTGCCAATGGTTTCTAGCATCCATACATCTATGTATACTCCAATAAAGCAATGTAAATGTGTGGAAAGCCAGGAGGTGCACTGGCTGTCTCAATAGGATTAATCAACGAAGATTATGACAGGAACTTGATGCAGACGTAAATAAAATTCTTTTGCAAAGGAGGAAATCAAATAACTGAAATTCCTTAAAGGTTTTTATTCTTCCAGTCAAGTCCTCAGTAATCACCATCTGTTCCCAGAAGCAGAAAAGGAGGGGGCTCTTGTACCTCCCCATCCTAAAGACGTATTCCTGCTTCCACATCTACAAATTAAAGTGGAAAAGTAGCCATGAATTTGAGATAGCATGAAAGCTTTCCTGAGTTAGGGAAGAAAACAAACAAGTCAGGACACAGGTGAGGAAGACTGGGGAGGAGATATGGGGCAGTGGGGAAGGAGGCAAGAGAGGGTGGGAGGCACTGGTGAAGCTCTGTCTCACCAGAAGAGCTACTATGTGACTTTGGACAACTACCTATTCTTTGCCCTGAGATTAACTCCTTCAAAGCAGGTAAAAGGACAGCTTTGCAGTCCTTAAAACAACCTGATTAAAATCACCGTTCTAAACACAGAAACAAAAATGACATTTAAAAGGAAGAAAACAGAGTGGAAGTGTCTGATGATCAGCCAATCCAAATAAGAGTGCACAGTCATCATCTGAATTAGATGCTTATCTGAAAACATTTGCAGCTCCTGTCCTTACAACTCCAGCGTGCATTGAGACCCAGCTCAATCCCACACAGCAGGAGATACAACCTCGTACAGCAGTTATGATTCTAATTGCAACGAATCTGTGCTATAAAAGCCACGTCACGTCAAATATCTTTCTTTTCCTCTTCAAAATCACAAATGACAACTCCATTGAAAACAAACTGATCTCTAATTTTCCATTCTACAATCACAATATTAATTGTAAACCCATTCATTCGAGAACCTTCATAAAGCATTCTTGGATTTTAGTTGAGAGGCCACTTCAGCATCCACGCTCAAAAATGTTTCCTTCAAAATGGGGCTTGATTCTTGCACTTTCCAATCATCATGTTACACTGATTAAGGTACAATAAATCTGCTGTTCACATTCTCGAGTCCCATCTGTGACAATCATGTTGAGACAACTCAGTTCAAAGAATAAAGTTTCACAATTAACTACTCTGTCATTTCTGATTTCCATTTTCCAGGTTAAAAAAAAAAAACCAACACAAGCCAGTGCCAGCTGATGAATAACCCAACAGGACTGATAAAGTTACTGACTGAGTTTGTCACAGTCCTCAAAGAAAAGATGGAGAGAAATTCAACTAACATACGCCACATCAGTGTGCACGTGGAAGAAGTAGAGCAGGAAGGTGGGATGTGAAAAACGGTTAATGGCAAGAAATGGACACAATAAGTTAGGTATTCTCCAATAATGATATAAAACATCTGGATTTTTATTCACGTATTGTCCTCTGGATGATGGGTTCCCATCTTATCTTAAGACTACTGTAATTGGTAGCAATTGGTGGTTCTCTCCTTTATTCACTGTGTTATCAAAGTCCTTCAATTCTCATTTGTAAACATGTGGTTGCCCTCCTCCCAAATTTCTTTATTCAAAATGGAAAGAACTCTATCATTCTGTAAACCCCACAATTTATGTTCCTCCTAATCTATTATTTCTCTTCCTGCCTTTTTCTTGGTCTTTGATTCTCTTTTGTCCTCTATGAGGCAAAAAATGGGATGAAAAAAGTTGATTATGCCTGCTCAGGCCCCAGTGATGATTAATTCTAGCAAGAGTTAATCCACTTTCAATTATGCAATACTTTAGAAGAAACTCGGAACACTCCCCTATCATCACATGGAAGTTCCCATATTCAGAGTCACAGGGGCAACACACTGAAGTATGCAGGAGAAGAGGGAAAAATTCTGTTGCTTTTGCCACGTAAAGAGGGGATACAACTGTGAAACTCCATCACTGCTCTTAGCCCAATGCTAAAGGGATCTGGGCCAGAGTGGTCTCCCAGTGCATGTGAAACAAATCAAAGGACAGAGAAAAGAAAAACAAAACAAGAACACAACAGAAAAAAAACCCCAAAACTAAAGAAATACACTATAAACTAAAAATGTCTTGCTTTATCAACTTTTTCTGAGGCACTCCTACAGAGATGCCATATTTTGCTAATTTTGCAAACATTTATGTGCACCTATCTGTTAAACTGGATTGATAATTTCTTGTATGAGGTCAATGTATTTGTTCACATGCCAACTGCTTGCAGGATTAATGCCCTGAATTAGAAGAAAGCTTTTTGAGGAAAGAATTCATATATAAATCAATGTGAAGGCTCCAAAGTTTGAAAGATTGAAAGGAGAAGAAATAACTAGATTGGCATTTAGATATGTTCTTAACCGTAGCCAGGTATTAGAAGACTGCCACTTCCCTTAAATTCCTTTGAAATATTAAGATTAAGCTGCTGCCTTTTTCTACTTTGGTCTGGTGATTTCAAAATTCTGTTTCCATTCTGAAGCTTCTCTGACTTCTTTGCTTCTCTCCCTCTTTACCTGTCTTCCTGCAGGACTCAAGCTTTCATTTTATGTTTGGATTTGATTTTAAACCTTGTCTCCATAAGAAGCCTACTTCTTGCTTTAACTTCTACCAAATAAAATACTAAATTGCCATGTGATGACAACCAAAGAGCATGTTTTTAAAGAATTCATAAATATGTGCCACTCAGTAAGGCTACAGATGGCAATACTGAAAAGGACCCAAAGACACAGCTGACTCCCTTTGAAGTTGCTACTAGAACAGCCCAAAGGCAGACTGGAGTGACATGCCCAGAGTAAAAGAAGGTATATGACGATAACTGGAACAGAACCAAACTTATGAGCCCAGCTCCAAGATCAACCAGCTACTAAGCTTTTGTCTTTCCTTCTTACAGACTGCAAGGATATGTTAAAAGCAGTTACAACATTAGGCATAATTGTCCTTTGGAAACTATCAATGCTTTATAAAGGCAAAAAAACCTCCAAGCCAAACCAACAGCATTCCCATGATGATGGGCATTCTAGTGTCTTTTTCTAAATCATGAGTCCAGAAGGCCTCTAACTCACTCTGCAACCCTGTAAGCTATTAACAGATTCACTTCTACTCATGTTTTTTTCAGATTTTGTTTGTCTGTATTGGCAATATACCAGTAAAGACGGTAATACAGGCAAAGTTATTTCCCCTTTTATGGGGCCCAAACACTTTTGCTGAAGATAAAAACACAACTAGTGGAAGAAAACTCCATGGCCAAATTAGAGTGGAAGAAATGACGCATTTTAAAATATACAAAATGTTACTCTATTGAATTTGCACTATTAAAAATGCTGGGGTAATTATACAAGGATCTAAAAGAAGCAAGCTATTTTATTCCGTAAGGGAAATAAACATGTTCCCATAGCATTAAAGAGATTATTATCAAGAACCCTTAATTAAATTTTTCTTACATGTAGGCCACAAAACTCAACTTAGTCTCTCAAGAAAAAAGTCAATAGCATTCTGTACCAAACTATAACTTCACAGAGGGTTTTAAGCTAGGACTCATCAATGTTTTACTACAATGTTTTTTAAACCCACTATATACAGCAGAATTCTGCATTACACTCCAATTATTTTTATGTTTATTAGGAAACAGAATTCCACTGAATTTTCATAAACATCTGATCACAGATCAGGGATAGCAAAGTTATGCCACACAAACCACACATGGCTTGCAAGAAATGGACATACAGGTACAATGCTGATGCTGTGCAACAAGCCTGGCAGCATTTTGTGTTGGCACATTGAGTGCTACATCCTTTTAATCCCCAGGTACAAGCCAGAGACAGGCATTCTGTTGTGGCTTTCAAACCACATGTTTATCTTAAAAGGAATTAGTGGGGTTGAAGTTGACTCTTTACAAACCAAAATCAGCTTGAAAAACTGCATTTTCCCTAGCAAAAGTTACTCCCAGGCTATTTTGCCAGAACAGTTTTGTACGTCTTCCACCCAATGCAAATCATGCCAGAGAGTTCTGTGCCAGGTGCACAGAAGTGCAAGTCCCATGAAAATGAATACCCATTTGCCTTCACTGGCAACGTTGAAGTCAGCAAAGACACATTTACAGAAACGCTGCACTTGTCTCTTTCAAAGGTCAGGAATAAATGTGATGACTGCTCATCAAAGTATCTGCAGAAAAATCTTCCAGCTCAAACAGCTGGAAGAAAAATGTCAATGCCAACCAAAGGACATAACTGCATGCCACAGACAACAGCCAGAACATTGTTCTTTGAGGTCTCACAGCAGGTAGCAAAGGAATGGATTTTTTTTTTTTTTTTTAAATAACAGATTGTTTAGTTTATCTTGAACCAGGTACATTTTACCTGCTCCTGCCAACTGCCTCTGGAACACTGCTGTGTCAGATATTACTCCTTTTAGCCTCTGCTTTACTTGGAGCTTTTCACTTTCTGATGACTCTTAAGAAAGGAGTAAGAATTAGAGCATGATAGAGGTGTATGAAAGTGGCCATTGTAAAAGGGGAATTGGACTTTTATTTGTTTCAGCCTTAAAAATGCTAGGGGTAGCTAGGAAAAAAAAAAAGGTTCTTGTAAAAAGATGGCTAAAAAAATCTCATCTCATCCAGGAAGTCTCTGATGTCAGAGGACAGTCATGCCTTTAGAAAGGCTCATCCCATCTGCTGTCTCAGAGGCCTGACTGCAGCAGCAGTTTCTGTTAAGCAATCAGTTCATAATGCACTCACATTCAGAAGAGCAGTACGCATTGAACACCTTAAAGCAGAATTGCCCTTATCTTAAACCCACCAGTGCCAGAAATGTGTATAAAGATGGACATTAAACCTCTCTCAAGTGTCATACACAGACCATACTGGATATCACTACAGCCACTGCAACTATAGTGTAAGATCAAAGCAATTTACAAATCAATTGGCTGTAGATATGACAGAAATGTAATTAATACTTAAACTCTCAGATATTTCATGAACAAAAAAGATCTTTTTTTGGGGGGAAAAAACTTTTGGACATTTTTCACTTCTAATTTTTAAAGACTTGTACTACCAAATGCCTTGCACCAACACATCAAGTTTATAAAAAGTTGTCTTGACTTGCACTTAAGCCTCTTGGATGGTACCGTAAGAGGTGACATATGGTGTAGTTAAAGATTCATTTTATCACAAGAATGATGATGCACTTACAGGAAGGCTGAGAATGCCAGACTGCCTTCAACAACCTCTGTGGCTCCATTGCATGGCATAGACTCAACATCTGAGAGGCACCATAAATGTGTTAATACTGATTCCAGCAGTCACCTAATTATGACTGAACAAAACCAAAGCAGCCCTGCCTACTGCAGTGTAATGTGACTCTGCTTTCGCATAGGAAGGGAGTGCCGTGCAAGCTTCTGCAAATGCCATCTGGCTTCTGCATTATGGCCACAGTAACAGCACTCATAATTCTCTCTGTAGAACATATATTAATGAATCCAGAGAGCTGAAAGGAGCTTACAAGCCAGGATCGCTGTCATAACGCTGTTTCTCCTGGCAGCAAAGACCTCAGGAAGGACAGGATGGGCGTGTGGGGAATCATAAGAGGGAGAGATGAAGCAGGGGAGGAGGGGAGCTTGTTAAAAAATTTAAAAAAAAAAAAAAAAAAAAGGAAAACTTGCTAAATAAGCACAGATTAAAATTTTAGAATTTGTGATCAAAGTCCACCAAATACAATGCTAACCTTCTTCTCCAGCACCAAAATATCCTTCTATGTTGCATGACAAATTTCAGCACAGTAGACAACAAAATTTCACAGCAAGCTTCAAGCTAAAAAATACACCAGAGCTGTGAGACCTCTAAGTTTCAGTTTTGTTGAGAATTGCTATGATCAATTTCTTTGAGATAAAATAAACACTGGAATATTCGAAGTCACAGGGGAGAGCCTGGAGTTTACATATAGGGCATACATACCGGGCTTGCAGGATTCACAAAATACTAGAAACACTGGTTAAAAACTTCTCTCTTAATGAAGTCATGAAGCATCTCAGAGTCCGGCACGTGTCCTAATCTTTACAGGCTACCACAGCAGCCTCTACAAGAGAAGAGTGAAGCCCAGATGACAGACTGGGAGCAAGAGAGAAGCCAGTGACCTACACAATGAAGAAATCGTGTCACAAATGCTATTGCTGTTACTCTTAGCTACTTTTGGAAGAGTCATGCTGGTGGGACCCTGAATAGTGCCTGTCTCAAGTATACCTCTCCCTGATAAACAAAACTGGTAAACTGGTAACTACTGAGGAGGAGAATGCTGGTTTACATTTAAAAAAAAAAGAACAAACTGAAGTTTAGAAAAACACAGAATCAGGCATTACAAACTGCTCTCCTACCGTGTGACCACATTTTTAAGGTGTTTTATCTTAATCCGTAAATAAACTACTTTGTATTTTGTTACGGACTGCAGTCTTGCAGGACATAGGAAGTTCATACAGCGAAAAAAAAGACAAAGCAAATCTAACAGTGGTTACAAGCATGCAAATGAAGTTTCACTGGAAGTGCTGACAAAGAGATGAAAACAATCTGTTCTCTAACATTCTCATGTCTCTTGCTCATCAGCACAATCACTGCAAAGCCAAACCTCCTGCCTCTCAGCATTACTGTTACCAAACAACCTGGTAAGAGAAAGAGTAACTAGTTGAAATAAAAGAACAGATGAAACAGTGGGAAAGTTGCATATTTACTAGAAATAATTCTACTTATAAAAGCCATCAAGAGATCTTTCCAATTTGACTAAAATATCACTCATCTAAATTTAACAGCAAACTCCAGAGCACTGGCTTTATGTCAATAGTGGAACAAGGTCACAGGCAGCCTGTAACGTCCCCTTACGCCCTTGGCTTAGCAAAGCCCAAACTGTTCCTCATGTCCTTTGGAATTTAAAATAAATAAATAAGTAAATAAAAATGCCCACAATCAGAGGACATGCTCTACAAGTAATCTTGTAGGACCTGAAATGGGGAAGATAAGCAACATTAGATTTCCATAAACACGGTACACATGAGGACATAAACAGCAACACAGAAAACCTAGGTTAAACATCAACCTGCCCTTTTTATTTACTGTGTAGTTTTCAAAAGCATACATAGCCTTTTTCAAAGGCATGTGTGCAAGTGCCTATCATACCTTTTCAAATTTTGTCAGCAACTCACGTAAGCTGAAGTTCAGGCCAATCATCATTAAGCATCTCCCGAAGCCTACATTTTCCTGGTACGTCCTCCAAGCCGAGTCTATAGCCTTCAGAAAGTTTCTCTCTTTTTCCACCTATACAGTCCCAAAATACTCCAAGCGCTCCAGTGCGTGTCTCTCTCCTGGGCTGTGTTTCCCTGGGAACAGTTCACACAGTGCCATTGTCACAGTCTCCCTGTCCCGGCTCCTTCCCATGGGCTGGGCACCCAGGGGTGAGCCACTGACACTGGGTGCTGCTCCTTGCAGGGTAGTCCTGACCTCATGGCACTGTGGGGATCTCCTTGTCTCCACACCTCTCCAGGACTGCCTCCAGCTCACCTCAGCAACGGCCTGCAGGATCCAAGTGCTTCTTGCAGGCCTCAAGGTTAGTGTTTGGTCTCAGTGACCCCAAGTGAGAGAAACTATAACCTGCTGGTATATGATGGGAGGAGAGGAGGAACAAGTCCTTCCATGTTGCTCCATTCAAGGGGAAAAAAAAAACAAAAAACCAAGAGAAATTTCTGTCTATGGAAAGCATCAAAAACCAGCGTCTCAGACAAGTTAAAGTGGGATGAAGCACACTTCATCCTAGGAAACACGGTGTGACCAGACAGAAGGCCATCTCTCCTCTGCCTTCCTCAGAGCCAGCACCATGGGCTGGTGCTGCTACGGCAGTAACCAGGTACCTCCAGCCCTCTTCACTTCACCCAGAAGATGCTGTGCCACAGAAAAGCCAAGGCCCATTAGAAGTCGTCTAAAAAGTAACTTTCTTTGTCTATACAAAAAAGAAAAACGTCCAGCAAAGGATCCTGCTTGCAACCTCCAAAGCCTTCACTGGGGATCTCCTCCTTTGGTGCCGTCTGCTCTGACGGCCGTGTGGTAATCTATCCCCGGCATTTGTTTATTATTGTAATCAGCATCCTCCCTTCCAGCAGCCCTGGTGCTGCTCCAAAGCCAAGCACACTCCCCCTTCCTGGAGGCCTCCCCGTTGGAAAACCACCACCACCCCTGAGGCTGCAGAAACCCCAGACCAAAACCCCTTGCTCACCCCCTTTTCCTTCCCCTCAAATGGAAAGGTGGCTGTTCAGTCACTGAGCAAACTTTGGAGCTGTAAAAGCAACCAGTGCCGCGCAAAGCCACCGCGAGCTGGGGCTGCTCAGGAGGGCAGGCTCGGCGCAGCCAGATTGTTTTCCATATGAGTCTTTGCTCGGCTGCGGGAAACCTGACACCCCATGGGTGGCTGTGAGGAAATCACTCCATTTCAAACCATTCCCACTGGAAACCCTGTGTGCATGTGAAGGCCTATTTAAGCTGCTATTAATGCCTTCCGCACAAACACACATTACTCAACCACCAAAACCAGATTCAGTAATAGCTGCCAGCAAGTCAGCAAATGTATAATTAAAACCAAACCAGCAACCCACCACTTGCAAAACCCGTTACAACTAATTCTCCTATGAACACATTGGGTAGCGCATGTTGCTTTTACTTTTATTTATTTCACCCTACCATCATATGAAGTACCAATGAACTGACCAGTAGCAAAACTATCCCTAAAATTATTCTGAGCTAGTGGATTATACTAATATATCTAGTATGGGTCGGGATTTTACAAATAACTCTGAAGGGGGGGAAAAAACATTGGCATTAGCAGGATTTTTACTTGGTTTATTTGTACTTTGCCTCCTGTCTGTATGCTTTATGTGGGCATATTACACAAACTGCAGAAGTGCTTGCAAAATAAACTCAGGAAAATTTTCCAAAGGTGACAGAACTAAAACAGCCTTACTGCCCATATAACAGATCAGCTCAAACAGTCTGAATTTATTCCACTGCTTCTGCAAGCAAAAAGCCTATTTATCATGTTCACATACTATTATTTTCCAAATTAACTATTTACAGAAGGAAAAACAACAAATTAGAGTGAAAAAGTAAAACCATTCTGAAAGAGCTATAACGAGAATCACTATTTGAGAATCTCCTTCCTTCTCCTTCAAGACAAAGTTTGGATCCTATTCCCCTGCACACTAAGGCCTTCTGCTGCTCTTGGAAAAAAACCCCTGTACAAATCAGAAATGAACAGCCTTTAGATCCACTTCAGAGATGTTAGTGCATATAAATAAAAATGGGTGTCAGGCTGGATTACAATGAAGCTTCATAACTCCAGGACTGAATCCAAATATACAACATTAATTTTACGTTTGGTCACAGGTTTCATACTTAGATAACTTGTTTTCCAATTTTCATTTTTAATCAAAGAAATCATACATTCTAGATCTTTCAGCACTATTAGATGCAAATGAAATGCCCTCTAAGGTGCACACATACCATTCTACATAATTCTATAAAAGGTTATCAAATATTTATGTATACACAAGATGTTGGACCAACGCTGCCAGCAAAAGAGCTTTGAAAATTGTACTGAATAACGACTTTTTCAGTTGCTCTCACATGAAAGCACACTGCAGTATTTGAGAAATTCTGAATTTGTAGAAGACAATAAAGTAACTGAAATAAGTTCTACGCTGACATGGGTTTAATATAGCTTCTGCACAGCCAGCAGTTCTGTAGATATGACAATGTCAGATCGTAAGCTCCAAAAATACAACGTACATTTTAAGACCACTTTACATTACTTATTGCTACTAAAGTTTTTAACGTTTTCTTGATCAGTTTCATCGCAATTTCCCTTAAAAATAGCTCTGCATACACTGTTGGCAACAAAAATGCAAATTTCATACTGAAAACTACTGTTATTACACAGATGAAATATTTGAATTGTAGAGTCCAAACAAATTCACATTTTAGAGTGTAAGCTCTCATGATCTACAGCTGAAAACAAGCACAACACCAGCTGTAACAAAGCATCCTTCCAAAGTGCTCTTGTAGATGCTATAGAACCACAACTGGGAATTTAAGACGCTGGAAACAACATACTGCTGCAGAAGATTATGTGCAGTGAAGCTTTTTGTTACTTTTGGTATTAGAGTGGTTTGGTGCATTTTCTCATGTGTCTTAAATAAGAACATAAAACTGGATAAAAATAAAACAACCAGCTAACAGCATTTTATAGCCATTGGTAATGTTACTAATGGCAGCCTGCAAAATGCAAGGGCTGTCAAAAGAAAAGCACTTCTATCAATGGCAGGAAAAGGATGGTCAGCACAGCAGCCTGTAACACACAACTACGATCACATGTGCTGGAAACTGTTTATAGGTGTGGGTTCTGAAGTGCACATCCCACAAATCCAGGCTTAAGAGCCTCATCATTTAGCAAGGCATAATGCAGAGATTATAGAACTAATAGCAGAATTTTACAACTAAAACCTTATTACTGCAAAGAATTAACTAAAACCCCCCTACTTTTATCAAGTATAAATTCAGAAGCAACTGAATGTTAAGATACTGCAAATGAACCAGCAAAATCAATGAAACCAAGCCTAGGTAAGGAGGAAAAAAGTTATTCCATTTCTACTTGAAATAAAAATACCTGATCAACTTGGAGATGATCTTACACACACCTCTAAAGTTCCATTTCAGAAAAGATAAAAGTCTTTGAGACTTTACTGTGTGAAACAACATTAGATATGTATACAATAAAGAATTTGCTTCACACTTGAGATGATGTGCAAAATACGCAAGAAAACTGTCATGCTAAACACAACTTGATTTTGGAATGCAAACTAAAGAAAGGGGAAGGTTTTTTTCTTTTTCTAGAAGAAAAATGGAAAAATAAAGAACAGCAAGAACCTTAAGAGTAAATTAATGAGGTTGTTTATACTAGGAACATACATACATCTTATGCGACTCACAACAGCAAGTAATGACAACAAAAAGATAAAAAGAAGAGTGTTGCCCTATGTGACTCAGATGTAAAGGGCACAGAGGTCAACTGGTGGTTACAGCAAGTCAATACATCCTGTTTTCTCTCAAGACATGCAGCTTCAGGCAGGAACACAAAAAATCCAGCAGTTCAAAAGCACTGCGCTATTTTCACCTGCCTTGAAAAATATCTGGTGTCAATCTGATCAGACCAGGAGGGGGAAATGCCCTCTCCCTTCCTACAGCAGGTCAGCATTTACAATACAGAGTTAACACACTGCTCCAGCAAGGTCAGTCCTACACTGAGGCTTATTATCAATTGAACCCAACATAAAGGTTTCAATTAAGCAGAGGCTCACTGATAACCTCTGCCAGAAGTCAAATCACTTAAGCACCCATAGTACCTCAAGGACTAGCAATTCATCAGGACAAATGGACAAATAAAATTCTTACAATAGAGAGCTACAAGTGGCAGGATAAGACAAAAGTGACATAAATATGATTACCAAAATTACCAGTTCGGTATCTATTACAGTGGCAATTGCAATGCAGATCATGAATTACATGAACATTCCTAGAGCTTAGAGCAAGGCACTGCAACCATTGGATTTGTCTTTTTTTTTTTTTTTTTCCCTCTATGACTAAAGGTATTGGTTTGCCTTGGAAGGTATTTTTACAGGATCAACCAGACACATTCAGGCCTTCCTCAAACAAATGAGACAAGACTTTAAATCTCAAGAACAAAATTCAGTAGAATTCTAGATGTAGTGTTGATGACAGGCAGTGCTGTACTGCCATGAAAGATTAGTAGAGGACTGGGTGGTTTGGTGGTGGGCTTTTTTGCCCTCTTATTTTTAACTTGTTTGGACAGCACATGGCTTTCAGCTTTATGAATCGACCATGATTTTATAATGATTTAGTCTTAAATATAAACTCTTGTGTTCTTTGCGCTTCCCACAAGAACCCAGCCCTAAAAGCAGAATGTTTCAAATATACTCAAAACACAACAAAAGAAGGAAATATCTCATACTTGGAGTATAACTAGAAGAAATTAGATGTCAGAGGGAAGTATGTAGGAAAAGTACCACCATGGCATCTACTTCATGCATAGGGCATTACAAAATTTACTGAACAACAGACCAAGATTTAAATTCCACTTAAGGGACTGACCAGAACATGAAGATTTGAATCGTAACCCTAAATGACAGAATGAAGGAGGCAGCAGAGAGTATGGAGGAAATCTGGCTTTTATGCCAGGCAGGAATTTCCTCATCAGGCGCTACTTTCTGGTAAGTACTGGTGACTAAATAAAATGTTCCTACTTATCAGCAGTCCATAAAGACTTCAATGGGGAAGCCTCCTGCTAAAACTGTTAGTTGCCTTTCCTCCTCGTTTCCCTCCTTAAGGTATAAGACACTGGTGTTTGCTTGCAATAATCAGACTGGAAATCAGAAAGTGTTGGGGCACCTCGTGGTCTGTCTTAAATAGCATTTTTAACACTGTTCTCTTTCCACGGAAATGAAATAAACACATTATCTTAGATACGAACATTTTTATTTAAAAGGGTGAAACTGAAAAGAAGGTGACTATCTAGTGGTGATATAACATGACAGACTGCCAAAGCAACACATCCAAAAAAAGATTCTACAAGCAGCATTAACGCACACCCAGAGTAAATATCCAGTTTCCCAAGTTTGAGAAATTGGACTTCCGCTATTTTGGCCCAACCTGACAAACGTTTTCCTTAAAAATTTTCTTGACTGTAACAAAAAGTTTTATAGCTTTCTGACAGCTTAGTGCAATAAAAGCCTCATTAAGTCCATGCATATTATACATCTTGAAAAGAGGCTTATTCATATATTTATTACTTAGTAAAGGATACCCATCTCTCGAGATACTAAAACTGATCAATGAAAAGATGATTAATTTAGTATTTTTTAGACAAGTACTCAATCCAAGTAGTGGAAAGACCACAAAAAATACATTTTAATTTCAGAGTTTGTATTAAATAATTGATAGACATCTTAAATTCTACAGCATTAATTCAGTATCTGTGGATTAAAATCTCATTCAAATAATGTATTGCAGTTTCCTCTTATTTCACTTCTTACCAATAGCATTAGACTCAAGTGCCTAACATGGCTTCAGTGCCATTTCAGTTATCCTATGTAATTTATCATTTTGCCACACTCCAAGGTTAAGTACCTTCTGACTCAGTCTGCCCATATATTATGCCCTAGCTTGTCTTATATTCTCAGTTAACTAAGTGGCCTTATCTTGCAGGAAGGAGAAGTATTACCTGGATCTAGTTGATTTTTGGGTTTTATGGTCTTTTTGAAAGCCCCTGAGAATGGGACTCTCCCTATCCAATGAAAACTCTATTCTCAGCCATAAAAATACGCTTCAGTGTAAGCTTTCCAAAAGCCACCGTTTCTGTTATTTGAATATTGGCTAGGCATTTTAAAAGAGTTAAAAGCAATGTAATTGGTGCAATTTCAAGTAATTTTTTGTCTATGAAGTGAGCATTCTTAAAACATTTACCAAGGAATGAGCCTCTATATCAACTTTAACGTTGCACAAGAGAAGAGCAGTAAGAAAATTACTCTTGGTAGTATAGCAAATGGCCATCTACTAAGAGGTTCTATCAAACCACAGGTGGTCTATTTCCTAATCAAGCAAGAAATACTGAAGTGTACCACTGCAATTTACCAGAAAGGTGAAGGTTTTGTTTGTTTTCAAAGTTCACTAAAAAAGATCAATGACACTAGACTATAGGGATCTTCCACTAACATTTAAAATAAATCTTTTAATGCTGTGGAAACTGCATCAAAGCAGCAACCCACAATGCTTCACCAAACTGAGCTTTTGCTGTGAGTGGAGAAAGAAGAGTATCTGATGGGGGGGCTTATTTTAAAGGCCTTATGACTGATACCAGAGGACAACCTCGTGTTCATCTTAATTAATTTTCAAACCACAGAATTAAACCTTAAAAACTGGTTTTAAGATTAGGGTCTAAGTGTTGTAATGCAGAAGGAGTATTCATTTTTCTCATTAATTGTGTAATGATCCTCCAACTCTGCAGTTAGATAAATTAAATGAATAAATTATACTCCTGTATCTCCACTGAACATATGAAGAGAATAGGGTTTTAATTTTTTTTTTTTAACTGAACAAGTTAGTACTTATTAAATCAGTAAGTGTTACAGGTAAAATAAAAAGCCCTAGAAGTCTAAGTTCTGATCAAGGATGACAAATACTCAGTGCTGTTAAGAGATGAAATTATTCTATTTCATAGCCAACACAATTGGGAAGAATCATGCTTACATTCATTGTCTAGAACTCAAGCACATCGAAGGAACACATGAGAGATATCTGTGCTGGAGTGACAGTTCTGCTATTCAGATATTTTTATATGCACATGTAATCAGGAATTAATATTAATTACTTTTATTAGTGAGGCAAAATGGAAAAATTGTGATGCAGCACTGCAAGTTAAAGAATAAAGGTAGAGTACAAATGGAAGAGATTATTTTAAAAACACCTTCATTTCTGTCTGAAAAAGAGTTTCCAAGGCAGTTAGAAAGCACTACAGAAAGAAGGGACAAGCCTCCTCTGAAGGCCTTTAGAATTTAAGAACAGTAAATAAAAGACTTATCAGGAGGCATCAAGGAAGCCAATCACTGTATGTTTTCTAGCTGAATTTTATTAATTTAATTAACATTAAATTCATTAACATTAAATCTTCCAACAACCATTATCCAAGGACTTCCAAGGGAATACCATGTGCTCTTAACTAACAGGATGTTTGAGAGCAGTTTTTCATGTAATGCTGCTGATCTTTCTGGCATCTCCCACAGCAAGAAGTGTTCTCCACTGCAGTGCCTGAATAATTTGCCTACAGTCTTTGCTTCACACAGATTGGTTTGGTCTCTTACCTCTCACCTTTTTTTTCCCTAAATTCAGTCTGTGAAATTACTCCTAGCATTTACCAGAGTAAGAAATTAACGTAAAGTCTCAGTAAGAAGTACACACTTAGATGTACCTTCCAAAACCACACCATACAGCTCCTATCTTGTTTCATTTAAGGTAGTTATACATGATTGCTAGTAGCAAATTTGTGTTTGCTTATTCAAGTGTCAAACTAGCAGAAAAAAAAATATATATCCCTTCTTGTTTACTTATGTACTGTCACCCCTTAGCACAAGGTAAGCAAAGGTCAGAAAACAGGGTGCTTAGGGGAACAGACACTGTGCAGACAGCAGGCTGTCCCCACACTCATGCAGAGACTCACAGCTTGCTGCTGGATTTCCCAGTGCTACTGCTGTAACCGTACTTTTCTTTCGAAATACCCCATCTGATTTAAGTTATGAAGCACTAAACTGAATCTCCACACAGATTTATTATCTTTTTGCATTCTGCGTCATTTTGCTAACTGAAGGCTCTCACAGAGATCTTATTACTGGCCTGTTGACAAAAATAAACAGCATTTACAATTGAAATTATGATAATATTTATTCTTGAAATAAAATGTAAGCTGCATTATCCATAACTGCAGCTTTTGCTCTGGTTTGAACAAGAAGCTTATTTAAATACAACGTGCCTAAGGCTTCTCTAGCCCCATTTTATCACAGGCTACTATACAGGAAACAAATAGGGTTTCCAAATTTTTTCAGACAGAACTTTAATTGTTTAATGTTAGTCAGAAGCTCCACTTCCACTGAATTATTTAATGCTTTTATTCTCATTCAACTCTCATTTAAAGTCAAGAACTCCACCTGCTTTTGAGAAGCACCCAAGTTTGTGCTGGAGGAAGGAAGTTGAAAATTTGCACACAAAAGCCTAGAACGAAGGTTCGAGTCAACTTCACAAGGACACAAAAGCATGGGATCACCTTACAGCATTTGCAGCTAAACCATTCTTGGCTTTTCATTAGGTAGTAACTTCCTGAAAGGAGGTTTTGGGGTTGTTTGGGGGTTTTCTTTGCTTCACAAAAAAATTGGCTAGCACTGAAAAAGTCTGGTCAGCATACAGGAAAATTTGAGAAAATCAATTTTAAAAATATCCACTGCTGTACATTCATTCATATTGAGCATTTTTAAAAAAATTTTACACTGAAAATTTAGAGAAAGATTAGCAATTCTGAGGATTCAGATAAAAACTGTTTAACTCTAGGCATGAGAGACAAAAAGTACACCTGGCAGTCATACTGCTGAAGAAATATAACAGTTCATTATATGTGTGCTAGCACTTCATCCATGTTGGGTCCACATAGGATCAAATTCTGTTGGCCTTTCTGCATGCTTAAAGTCCCAACAAGGGGAGAAGGAGGAGAGGGAGCACATATAATAAAACATAACAGAACAAGAATACCTCATTAGTTGTGAGGGTGGGAGAACCCAAGGCATATTCATGTCTGTGTGGAATAAATAATTACTAAAACGGAGTTTCTACAGAGGACCAGCAGAAGAGTAAGGCAGTAGGCATGCCTAGTAAGGCATGGCAGGTGAGCACACCCATTTTGAACACAATGATTCAAACAGCTGTGAAGAGCAGAGGCACTTGCCCCTTGCATTTCCCCCCACCTGTGGAACACAGCTGGATGAAGGCTAAGAACTGAATAGTCCAGAGCAATATGTATTCCCAGAACAGGTCCCTTCTGCTGCTACATTTTCCATTTTAGAAGTTTGTGCCTAGTCAGCCATTTAGTGATAATGTGAAAAAGGTTCAACATGGCAAAAGATAACTCACTGTAAAATATGCAAAATGAAGAAAGACAGAGAGGAGAAAAGAATAAAAAATAGAGTTAAAAGTTAAAGTAAAATAAAATTTTAAAGCATACCCAAAGCCTATCCAGCTGAAAAGTCTCATGTCTTTGGTATATTTAGTAAAATGAAGCTATAAAAATTCCAGGGCAGAAAGGCACAATCAAATGTGCAAGCTGCACCTCTCTCTAAAACTCTTCTTCCTTGCATGTTGCTTGTCTTGCAAAACCACTCTGTTAAATGTGACTTGTTCAACATATTGAACTATATTACTATTCTAGAGGCACTTTAAGAAGAACAGCAGCAAAAAAACCTTCACCTTGACTGTATACTACTGCAAGATGAAACTTATGCCCTTTCACTCTTAGCCACTGTTTCCTTGAAGAGCAAAGAAGGGATATTCTGAGATACCAGCCTGGAACAGGTCGTTCAGGTCACTGGCATTTCCCATCAGTACTGTCATCGCAGATCAAATCTAAACTACCCTGAGACTTCTTAATAACTACCAAGGAATAAAAAATACCCACATGTTTGTGCATACATGGTTTCTCTTACCTCTCTGCTTTTCATCCATACATTATAAGAGGGGATACAAGGAGTAAGCAGATTTGTAACAGAGCAGATTTGTTAAAAAACAACATTGGATCATCTGTCAAGGATGCCAACTACTTGCAGCAACCCTTGAGACTGTGGAACCTTAAAAGCAATATGCTTCTCAGCAAAGCCAGTGTTTATGCACCTAAAGCTAAAGCACACATGAGTGAAAGCTTGCCTGCAAGGAAATGAAGCCCATCAAAGAATAATATTCTATAGCTCCAAAAAGTCACTGTAAATGACAAAAGCTTCTTTTTATTGTGTCAGACACTTTCAAAAACAAAGAATCCTCAACTGTTATTACTGAAACTGAACACCTGCTAAAGGAATCTCTCACCTGTAACAACCTTGTGCATTTTCCTCCAGTACTTGATAAAAGCCATATTTTCTGATCTCACATCTCCCTTGAGAAGTGAGCATTGTGGTGTCTTTGGCTACCCCACATTAAGGAACGCATGAATTTGAAACTGAATGAAGTAGTTCTGAGCTCATATTGGGGTCCTACTGAAAACATGACAACATGGGGTAGTTCAAACCCTGCTACATAGAAAAAGTAACTAGCACCACGGTCAGCCAACTTTAAATATAACTTGAAGTAGTACCTAGGCCACGCTGTCAGACATGATCTCAAATACTTTCTTTCAGAGCTACATTATATGCTGACAGTTGGTGAACTGCAGTTTTCGTGTACAACATTCATGAAACTAAATATATAACAGCTTCCTCAGTAACAGCAGAACACTTTTAAGACAGCCCTTTTGCCTAAAATGTGTAAAATGTACATGAGACTTCTACAGAGTAGCAGAAAAGATCAGTGGTGGAAATAAAAAGCCAGGCATTTCTCAGAAGGGGGACTCAGGAGGGACAATGAATTTAAAATGCTTAACACTTGTGCAGAGATGGAGCTACCTTACAGAGGACCTGGAAATAACAAAAGACATTCACAAGTAGTGAATTTTTAAAGTTAGTTTTCTTTCTGATGGTTTACTGCCTGTCTAGAACAGCAGAGAAGAAAGCAGCATTAGCAATTTGGCTTAAGGTCTTCAGGGAAAGAGTCTCTGCCCTACTTCAACAATAGCAGTTGCTGAGGCAAATTAGGTCTTTGACAGGGATAAAATGAAGTTCCACTGTAAGCACAAAAGAGCTCCCATTGATTTTGGCCTCTTTCAGCTGATGTAAATAATCAAGTAACCATAAATTTGGCAAGGAATAATTGCTGCTTTATCCATTACAGAGTACTGAAAAAGGCATTTAAAACCACCTTGAGCAGAAGGAAAAGGAGAAAGGAAAGCTGAGCTCGGACAGTTCTTCTCCTTCATTAAGTTCTATTCTACAATGTCACCTGCAACAACACAATCATCTTTCAGTGAAAGTGTAGAAAGTGGTCTAAACAGTAGGTTGGAAATTCCATGCTCTGACAGGGTCAGTGGGCTCTTAATTCTGCTAAAAAAAGGAATTTATGAAGTTTCATTTAACCTGCAGACAAACTCATTTGAAGGTAATCTGTGAGCAGTGGATGCAGTGATGCATGGCTCCCAATAAATTTTTCTCCAGTTAAACTTCCACATGGCTTCCCTTAGTCTTAATGGAAGCTCAGCTCATGTTCTTGCAGCCTCAACAGAACATTTCTGTCACCTGATTTTCTTTCACCTCTTGACCTGTACGCACAGGACTTTTTCCAGCAGTCATCTCCATTTCAGCCAGTACTCAAATTAGATTACAGTGTCCCAACAGGACCCTTCTTTATCGAGACAGTTGTTACATCTAAGGCGGCAAACACCTTTCTCCCAAGTGATATGACACAGGCATCCCCCTAGACCAAAAGTACTCACTAGTCAATTTGGGCTAACATCCATGCCTGGGTGGTGTAGAAAGTAAATACATCCCTGGACAGAGACTCTCCCTATCACCACACGGAAATGATTTTGGCTTCAGAAGCTGCTATGAAATTCTTCCAGCTTTGGAAAAGTTGACAGAGTGGCCTTGCACAAAGTGCGGGCGTTACCTTCCTATTTCATGCAAACAAGAATCAGGAAGGCATACCCCAAATAAAGGGGGTGTAATGATTACCTTTGTTATTTCAGGCACCTACAGACTTGGAATCGCCTTTACAACAAAATCTGGTACCTCAAGTTTTGTACAATGATAAACTACTATTTAAACTTGCTTAAAACAGTTGCTGCAAAAATAGTTGGAAATTGACACTTGCATTTCCTATGAGTCTAAGCATGGGGATTCTTAGCAAACCTGCACAGGTCATTGCATCATAAAGGGGCTACATTTACTAAATAAAAATCATTACACCCCTCACTTTAATTCTTTTTTTTCAAGTAACTGCTTTGGTGATGAATGTCAATGAAAGTTTAAAACTTTTTCTTTCCTCTTGAAGTATATCATTTTGCTAGTGAAGGAAATGGCAAGACACATACATCTCAAATCAGTTTGGATTTGTTCTTAATTAATATAACAGTATTAGTGAAACTTCTGAAGGGAATGAAGGGAGAAACAGAAAAAAAAAAGGACCATCATTATTTCATGAAGCACATTAAGCACATTTAGGAATGCTAGGTGACTTCAGAGAATTTTATGTCCATTTTAGCTGTTGCCTCAATATCTCTCAAAAGAACAAAAAAAGTGGAGAAAAGCTGTACTGATCTCAGAAGAACTCAAGAAGCAACGATAAAAAAAAAGTACCTCAAGTTGACAGGAAAAGAAAAACATACCAGTCTTTATGTTAGAAAGCAATAATGCCTGAAAAACATGTACAATGGCATCTGTGAATGAAAGAATTACTATTAATTGCTACTTTTATTAAGTAAGGAGATCAGGGAATAAGATGTTCATGAAGGCTCAGGTACCCAATTTAGGTTTATTTGCAATGTTTTCGGTATGTCTGAAGAGGCTGATGATATAGTAGAACACTTACAAAAGAAAGCAAAATTAGTCCAAAAGATTTTAGTAATATCAAGAACAAAGGAAGAGACCAGTAAAACCTAACAAAAGCCAACAAAATTAAATTGTATATATTTTCAACAATGACATTCTGAAAAAAAACATGAAACAAAAACTTAGTACCCTGACAACTAGAAAATAGAAAATTTAAGGAGTTTTTAGCTTGATACTTTTGCAAGTACTGCATGACATTTAGCAAATTAACAGTCAGTGCAAAGTCAATACCCACTGAAGGCGCATGTCCCTTTTGACTGTTGCTTTCTCTTTTTCCAGGACAGAAAAGATAGTTATGCTGATATGCAGCTGTTCTGCAACAATGAAAATAAAGCATCCAAACATCACACCCATGCTGCATAAACCTCAGTCAGTGTTTCTCATGTTACTATCTGCTGATGTTCTGAATGCCTAGATAAGCACCTGGCCTTGTTTAAAACACCACTAAGATTTATGCTTCTAATTTTTATTTTTAATGGCTCTCAAAATATCCACTTTCGGAAAACTCCATGGGAACAATAACAGCAACACCAAAAGAAAATCCTTCAAAAATGCACAAAAAAATTTGCAAAATCGGTACTGCTTTCTAAATGAAAGCCCATGCAGACCAAGATATGAACATGCTTAGAAACATCAAAAAACGCTTAGAAACACCAAAAATTAGCCTACACTATTCATCATCTTTAACAGATTTACCTAAAATAAAGTCTGCAATATGGCAGCTTTAATAGAAATGGAGGTTCTGTGTGGAAAAAGCTGTTGAAACAAATGCAAGAAGAAAATTCTCATTTACCACTGCATTACAGGAACTGAGATACTGTAAATTGATGACTAAAAGAAAGGTACATTGAACCCCCCCAAAAATGCAGATTTGTGGTTTTAAGGTATCAAAGATGAGTACAGAACACAACAACTGGAAATGCAGATCAGATCCACCATCAGTTAGACAATAAAGCACCAAAATTCAGCTGGCAGACCTTCAGCCTATGAACAAAATCATTGTGTTGAAAGCATCTATCTCCACAACATGAGTGACCAAACAACCTCTGCTGGGCATCGTCTGCAGGCTAACTTGACTGACTTTCAGTATTTCAAATTGAAAAGCTAATTCTTGTTGACAAGATCAACCCAGCAAATATCTGCAGTGAATCGAAGGCAGAAACCAATGACAATACTATTTGACTTGTGACTAGCACAAGTTCTGAGGATTCATTTATGTGCAATATACTTGAATATGCAAAATATCAAGTCATTATTGCTATTTTTAAATAAGAAAAACACTTTCAATCTATTGTAACAGCATACAGATTCTGAAGAGGATTAAGGGGATAGCTCTTACAAAGTCCTTCATGTATTTTAAACACTACATCTCAAAAACTTATTTGAGGTTAAATTACCATCCTGTTTTTGCAAAATCCTTTCAATCACCCCTGAGACTGTCAGTACGGTTTTCATTATTCATGTCTCTGCTTAAAGGTACCCTACCTTAGCTGAAGCTAATTCCTCTGATAATTAACAGCCTAACCAAATTAAGCTTAGCTTAACTATTTTAAAGTATTTTAAATTATTATACATTGTTCAGTTAAACTTACTTAAAAATTACAAATGAAAACAGTGCAGTTTTCCAGACAGATAATGAAAAAAATTGTAATATCATTTTGCTGCAAGAGGTAAGAATTGAACTTTTAACTTTTAAAATGACTGTGTCCCTAAGAAGTACTTATGCTCATTTTGGAAAAAAATAATCAAATATATGATGCAGGAACTGTCTGTGATCAGCGGTACCATAACTCCATTCTACTACTCTAATAAGAAGTAAGATATCCTTTAAGGCACACCAGCAATTAAAGAAAAGTGGCATGACATGGAGCAACATTAGTGACTGATACAAGTGGTCACTGAAATGCACACTTGACAATGTATGAAGCTCTCTCTGAAAATCTCCAGATTATTAGCTTTTATTTAAAAATACAATTAATTACTACTATATTTGGATGCATTTTAGCATACTTACAATAGATCTTTATTAGTTTTATTGAAATGTAACTAATTATACTTGCAGCAAAGATGCATTTTGAATACACAATTCTTTATTGCTGTAAGTTGCTTGATACTTTACTTCATTAACCTCAAATTTAGAGGACACTCCTAATCTAAAAAGGTTACACAACTGTGAAATCCAAAACTTTAAAACTGTGTTGAAGTTCAACATGTCAAACAGGTGTTTTTTTTTTTTTTAACCTTGATACCATTTTCATCATTTTGTACTTGTTTACAATTCTTACTGATTTGTGTTATGGTCTTATACCAGTACAGAAGCAGGAACCTCCAGAACTGCTGTTGAACTCACACTTCAAATGAGTAAGGGTTGTTGGTTGATTTTTTTTTTTTCATATATTTAAACTGGGAAAGGAGTCTTCCCTTCTCCACAGCCTCTTTTTTTAAAGACTGCTTTCGATTTTTGGCAAATGTAGCACTTGCATCTGCATATAGTAAGGTTTCATGATAAATGAAAGAAAGAAATGAAAGAATAAAAATTGTGCCTTCTAAATGACTTGCAGCAGGCTTCACAATGTTCTCTCTCCCCATAGCACCAGTTAAGGAGACTATTTTCAGTAACTCACAGACTTAATAAATCACATGGGGTACCTCCAGCTATTTGGCTCATGCCAGTAACATGCTGAATACTAGAAGACTGCAACTTTTTAACAGAAGCTCCCCATTTGATCTTATTGAGAAAAAAATCTACTTGAAAATCCATATAATTTAAAGTATACATTAGGGATGCTAAAGCCAACCCAAATTAAAGTATATTATTTTTATTAATCTCCTTTGTTCCCCCCAACAGTGTCACCACACTTATTTCAGGTGCCCTTATCTGTGCATTTGGATCAAATCAACCTGTTTTGGATCAAGTTTTAACTATATCTTATAACGCTGTTTGAATTTTCTCTGAGATATGCAGAATTTTCCTTTCAACACTTTAATTGGCAAAACATACCCAATCCAATTCCACGCACTTAAATTATAGAAATGTCTTGTCTGAAGTATCCACCAATTCCCATCATTTCTAACAGAGAAGGAAGGACAAAGGCTGACTTGTGCTATCAGAAAGCACAGATGATGGGTGAATCCCAGTAGAGAAGGAAAAAATGCTCTTTTTACAGTGATCACTTAGAGCAGTAAACATTCCCCTCCAAGAAAACAGAAGCTGCCAGACACACTGGAAGAAGGAAGTTTTTACTGGAAATCTCTGTAGAAATTCTCTAGAGTGAAAAAGGACTGTAATAGTATACAAAACATTAAACCTAATTTTAAAAAATTATTTTAAATACAGTAAACATGACAATAGTTAAGTAACTGTATTAGTCTATCAAAATTATTTGGAATAAAATTTTTAAAAAGGCATGCCAGATGCTGTATTTGACTTGCTTTTCAAATATTTATTTCCCAACTTGAAGTACTAACTGAACACATGGGCTTTCAAAGCTCTGAAACAACACAAACATGTTTATTTTAGGGAGAAGAAATTTTATACCTATTTTAAGGAAAAAGTTCTATTTGAGATCCACTCTAGTATTCAAAGAGTATTGTTATTGCAAATGTACTTACTGGAAGTGGTTTTGTTTTATGGGACTTTTTTAAGGTACTGTAGTTTTTCCTGCAGTCTTTCATTCATCAGTCTTAGTTTTTGGAAGTGAATATTGGAAAATATTCGTCTCTAAAGCATATTACAATTGAAAAATTAAGAAAATATTTATACAGACTGCAAAATCTTTTCTAAACTCTTCCAGCAATGGGCAAGTTCTTGGTCTTTTTAGCATAGTGAGGATACTGTAGGCCATGCAGCACATCAAATCTGAGCTTAATTTGAGGACGAAGCAAGTGAGAGAAAGTTCAGGAAGTGTGCTCTTCTGACAACAGAATTGATATTGACAGAAGGACACAGATGACTGAATGGCATATACAAATTAGGGCACTTAAGCTCTGAATTACTAATGAAATGAGAAACATCTGCCTCTTTTACCAGCTTCTGCTTAAGCTTTTTCAAAGTCTCAACTGCCCCACATAACTGTTATGTGCAATGTCCACCAAGCAGAGTTTTCTTGGCTGTCTTTGTCCTTGCTTAGTCACAGTGATGGATGACCCTGTAAGACAGACCCTGCAGAATTTGGGGAACATTATTGACCTCAGACTGGAATACAAATGGCTCTTTAAAAACTAATGATGTACGGTATGATTGGATTGAAACTGGGAAGACTGCACTAGACACACCTACGGTGATCCCTTGCAATGCCATCTGGGAAGTGTGGGCTAAGAAAGCAGCTGAAAGCTTCACCACTTCAGAGCTGCTGGGAGCAAGGCAATAGAGATGAAGTGAGATCAATTAAAAAGAAGATGCAGCTGAGTTCATGCAAAGGGCCTGGGATCACTAAAAGAAAAACTATTTCTGGAGAATCTTGTTCCACTTATATCCAGAAAAAGCAGTGTGATCTGATATTTAAGGAGTAGCTACAATGGGAAAGGAAAATTACCAGATGGCAGGAGCCAAGGCCTTAGCCAACAGCTCCAGTTGGAAACTACAGAAAGAAATCCTGCAGGACTGAAACAAGGAGAAGGAATTACTCGTAACAAAGTAACCAATTTTTCAAAGGCGTTTCAGACAGGCAGGTTACTCCTCCAATCACAAAATGACAAAGATATTTGGCTGCTCTTTTGATTGCTGCAGATTTGAGGTAACACAGCAGACTTAGACATAGGAATCTCTTTCTCACTGCTACGTGCTACAAGAAAACTACTGGCATGAAAACTGGACTACATGGGGCACTGACATCTCAAGGACCTGTGTGTCACAGGTAGAGAAGAAACCATCCTTTTCACATATCAACAAGCTATTTCCTGAAGTACCAGTAGCACACTAACAATTAAGAGACAGAAGGGAGCAAAACTGAAATAATACTAAAGAAAGATGCTAAAAACAATGAAGCAGTAGAAACAGCTAGCATACTTATTTGTGGATTAAAGACAAAGGGCAAAGAAGGAAGACAGAAAGAAAAGGCAAGAAGTAGTGAAGGAGAGGTTTTTTTATTCTTTTCTACTTGGTTAAAATTTAAAAAAATGCAAGCCTTTACAAAATGCTGCACTGCAAAGCATTATGAACCAAGTCATTCTGCTGAAGGAGGTTATAAAAATGAATTATAGAAATGATTGAAGACACAAAGAAAAAAATATATTCCTGCTACAGTACGGCTTTTTACTGCACTTATTACTGAAAAATTTTGCTACATAGCATGGCAAGAAGCAGTGAATTTACCTATGCCATAAGCCTACTGTCAAATCAACTGATCATATATCAGCATTTTTAAGAAATGGATGAATTTCCAACAGATCTACAAAGGTGATTCACTGCAGAAAGACAAGCTCATGTATCAAGTAACTTCTATACTCTGCACACCTTAGCTGCTTACTGAAATAAGCACTTTCAACAAAAGTCAAAACTGCACAAAGCACCATCACACAAAAACAGCTGTGGGTTTTGTGTTGGGAGGAGCAATAGTAATTACAGCAGCTTAAAAAAAAATAGCCTCCCTCTTTATTTTGAACATGATCAAACCTAATGTGCCCAGAGCTGAACTCTGTTTTGGCCCCTTCCTTGGCACCAACACTTGGATACTTTCATGACAGAGGCACTGCCAGCCCAGGAACACAGCCACCCCACTCCAGACAACCTTTTCTTCCCTTCTGCTGCCTCAGTAAAGGCTGGAGGAGAGCAGGAAAGCTAATTTTTGCAAGGAGCTGAATGACCCTATTGAGTGATTTCTATAGTGAAAAGGTTGCCAATAATCAAAGCACAACTGAATTGTTAAAACCTAATATTTTGCATTCCCATGTATCACTGAGGAATGCCATTTGGAGTTACAAGTAGTTTGTGAACCAGGAGAGAAAAACATTACTGCTAATGAGAGATGTAGAGGGGAGGAACAGGCATCTAAAAAGGCAGCCCAGTCATACCAGAGATCAAGCAAAGTCTAGAGCCAGAACAAAAGACAGCACTTGTAAAATAAAGTTGGCATTGCAAATGATAAGTTAAAAAAGAATCTTTTGAATGCTCCTAATGCATTTAAAATAAATCTGCAAGAAGTGAATAGAAACAATTGTTCCTTGTCACTGAGGAAATGCCGTGCGTGAGCTTATGAATATTATTAAAAAGAAAAGACCTATTTTAGAACATAAAATACAGTCTTCACCATCAGTAATACAAAAAAAATTCTCTGCTTTAGATTATTCCACAAAATAAGCATTGTTTGAAACATGATCATATCTTCTGAAGCTAATAAGCTACTTACCATGTACCATCCCCAAAACTCACCTTCCAGATGTGAGCATGCAGCTAAATTAACAGAATATTTAAACTGTTCATTTTTTTTGTCCATTTATGGAATACATGCTCTATGTATTAAATATAAAGTTTCATATTTTTGCTGCTTCTACAACTTTCTTTCTATTAAAAAAAATTCTCTCTTATTTTAGATCATTACATATATACCAATGAGGGGTTGACATTAGCATATTATTAGCATTTTGATTATGAAATCCTCTGAATCCATGGAATTCCCAAAATGCCAATATGAGGCCTGCAAATTTGAAATGCTGTCCTCAGTGTATATCCATCATCGTGTATCTGATGTTTCCTGATCAATGCACTAGTTATTCAGTAGTTATTGACTTCATGGAAGAGTATTTAATGCTATTTAGCACCGTATCATTCTCTGTTCACTTGGTTTCTTACTTCTTCTCAATATTTAGTTCTGATTCGCTCTCTGTCAGTTTGTTTTCCACAATAAACTCCTTAATATATTCACCCTATTGTAAAATTCAGCAATCCAGCAGAGTCCTGAAGCCCCAGCTTAGATGAAAAGTCTTTCCATCTTCTAGGCCTGTTTGATCAACACTACAGGCTCAGGCATTCTGCCTTTTCCATTAGTGCCCTCAGCGTCAGACAGCCATCTGTGGCATTTTGTATGCTTTAAAAATGTTAGTTTAACACACCCCCCACAAGCAGGGAAGAGACTGAAAAAATGCATCCATTACATCAGAGATGTGTCATGACCTCAACCAGAAGCTACAGTTTCAAAAACTACAATATTTTAATCTTCTCTACACTTCGTAAAATTTAAAAAGAATTTACGCATATCATGCGAATGAAAGAACACCTTACATGCATCTGAACAGGTCAACACACTTTTTTCTGAGCTATTAAACACACCTGTCTAATAAGCACTGTCTTATTCTTTTCTCCAGAAAATAATTTCACTATAGTGAATATCAAAAAGGAAGGTGCAGAAACTTCAGGATAAGCTATATATTTGCTCTTATTTTTGTTCAAGCTTTCTCTGTGAGCATTCAGTATCTTCTAATGGTTGGTTGTCACCTAAAGAAAAGGTTCTTTTCACCCATGGGATGGTCCTGAATCTGATTCCATTACTACAGAGACTTATTCCACTCATCTGAAGTAAGATTTGCTGTATTATATATTACACAGAAACAAAAAAAAAAAAGAAGCACACTCTATAGATCATACATTTTTTTCCAAGTATGATGGGTTACTGGTTCACCCACAAGCAGCAGTCTTAAAGAGGAGTCAATTAGTATTTCAGCCACATACCTTTGTCTCCTTCACAAGGACATAAAATTCACACTGCTACTGTTGTGCCTTGTGTGGCAGCATTGATCATCCCACTAGAAAACTGCTGCTCTGCTGGACAGAAAAATTCTACAGGGGAGACTGGATTCCAAAATAACTTTCATTAACAGATCCAACCTTTCACTGCTCTTAGCATCTGTATACAAACATCTTTTCAACCAGTACTTCAGTAAATCAGATTTTAAAGGAGAGAGGAGACAAGGCAGACATCTAGAGCAGTCTGTGCTACAGAGCTAATAGGTCAAAATAGTATCACAAGCTTGGACTTCCAGTCCTCATTCTCTCTCTGAACTAGCATCTAACAATCAGTGTTTCTAAAATGTGAAACGCAGACAACACCCCCACACAATGAGTACCCAAAGATGAGGTAGTGAGGCATGGTGGGTGGAACTGCAAAGGCTCCAAAACTGACCATTCCTGTATGAATAAACGCAATTTATCCTTCACCTTGGCCGCCAAACAACCCCAAGTCTCAGTGGTAAGGTCCGTGGTTACATCAAGCAAGCCAGCCAGCTTTGCACTCTACAGCAGGGCTTCTGCTATTGGCAGCACTCCCACAGGAGCTACAGCTCTCAGAGCACTTTCTGGGCTCACCTTCCCCCACACTACAACAACCGCAGCACTGTGACAGGAGGGGGACTGGGCCCAGCACACCAGCCTGGCCCTTTGAGAGAGAGGATTCTCTCCTGTTGTAAAAACAAATCCAGCCCTGTTTAAGAGATGAAAGACACATCTGCAGCTAGTATACTTCATCATTTCTGTGGCAATTTAAATGAGGTTCTTTAAAAAGATAATAGAGTTGGTCATTCCACTTAAAATTTCATTTCAATTATAAACCACAAAATTTAATACCCTGAGATGTCACAGAATGGATTTAATATCAAAGAACAAAAAACAAAAAACAAACAAAAAAACCCAAACAAACAAACAAAAAAAACCCAACAACAACAACAAACCAAAAACAACACATAAGCCTTCCAAGTCAGGCTCAGGTATGAAAGCATAGACAAAACATATTTTCATGTAAGTTGTCTTCATAAAAGTTAACATTGTTCAGTGTTCTTATGTTATTTGCATGTGCAGTTGATTGCTCTTAGCCAAGATTCACAACTATCTCGGCACAGCCTTCATGAGTTCTGACTTTGAAGTACCATAAAGTACTTGGAATCTGACTGATACCAAGCCTAGCAGCTACAACAGCATGGGATTGTGTTTGGGGGGTCACACATTTGTTTTCATACACACACACACGTGTGTGTGTGTGTGTGTATATATATCACACTGTGTACACTCGAATGTGGAGGTACAGAAAGTTATTAACTTCAGCATTCTTAAATTTCTTTCATCAACAACGTGTAACCACATGCTTCCTCAGCACAACCAGATTTCAGTTTTTGACTGATCTTTAAGCTGTAATTGCAAGAGTACCTGAATAGATCTATGGCTATTTCTTACCTTTTCAGACTTAAAAGGAAACAAAAAACATATTTTAACTTTGTGGGGGAAAAAGCCACTAAATTTTCATAAATCTGGGAACACCACTTCTGGGGATAGACAGTTTAAAATTTACATCCATGGACAGTAAGCCAGAGCCTCAAGTCTGGTCATATATATAAATATATATAAAAATAAATAAATAAATAAAAATAAAAACATATCTATTTATCAGCAAACATCTATTTGTGCACTCCTATTATTCTTGCTGATGTTTTCTTTGCTATCTTAAACACCTTTAGGCTGACATTTGATCAGAAGACTATAAACTGATGATGACTGATTAAGAGACTTCAACAGTTGTCTGAAGGATTATTTATTTATTTAAAATATATCTAATTAGACTGCATGCACTGTTTGCAAACGAGCAACATCAAAATACAAACACAAATCAGTCTCCTAGCAGGAAACGATGAAAACAAGTTCTCAGGTGTTGGGAGTAAAGTCAAACCAGTGCACCACTGAAGTCTACTTTGTGGCAAGCAGTTAACTACTGGGTAAGAGACATACCCCAGAATTTAAGCAAGACCAGCTTTATTTTTATTGCATAAAACCTAAGTTCAGATGGGCACTCACATGATAAGCAAGAGAGGATTATGGCTGAAAAATCACCTTCTCATCATAAATAGCTATACTTTCCCTCCAGTTATCAAAAACATTTCAGAAAAATCCAGCCTTGTGAATTTCCCTATTAATGGGCAGCAAGAGACAGCTATTCTCATATTTCATTTAGCTTCTTGACTAGAAATAAAAGGTTAAAATGTCATCTAGTCCAAGTCATTATTTTAAAAGTAATAGCAGTATCCACAGTTCTCTCCATTCTGAAGCTCACCCTTCTCTCTACAAAAAAGTTTAAAAACTTCTTTTGCTAGGGTTGCCGACATACATCCAAAGAGATGGTGACAATATCATGTACACTGAGGGAGAGAGAGGGAAAGCAGTTGGGGAAAGAAAAACCCATCATGGCAATTTTGTAACTGCAATATTTAATATCACTGGTGGTGAACCATCACAGTGATTTTTAATTGCCCTCCCTTCAATTTTTAGAAATATCTCTGAAAGTATTCTTGAAAATATGTGGACAAACATTTGGAAATAACACTCACTTTTTACAAGAAGGATGTTAATGGTAAAAATAGAAGTGAGCACAGATTAAAAATTATTGTGCAAGTAATTTTCTGCTGTATTTTATTTTGAGGAAAATCTCCCCCAAACAAGTTGCTATTTGTATTAATGTACCCCATTCCACTTGTTGTGTTCAATTTTCATCATTTGCATGCTAGGAAGTATAACATCAAATTGCATGGAAGTTACACTAAAAAGACCAGGTCTCCTCTTTGCCAAGACAGCACACTACTAAAGCAAAACCCGTGTGCAAAATTCGTAAGAATTCCCTGAATAATTAAGTTAATGAGCGACCATGAGCATTTAATTACTAATCAGTTGGATAGAGTTTTATCAAGCAGTTTCATTTGTAGAATTACAATAGGGACAGCACTTGCAGCGTTTGGGAGAAACAAAAATTCCACTTTCATAGGATGGCACAACCACTTAGGGCCAAGGAGCTCTGCAGCCCAGCAGCTCAACACGAGGCTGATTGCAAAGCTGGGGTTATACTGCTGAAACCATTGTGCAGTCCAGTGTCTCCTGTCTATGCCCTACTTCTCATTTACAATTTATAATGATTCAAAACATGAGGTGTTTTTCCACATCATTTTATATTGTGCATGTTATGCACTTTTATCAATGCACATTTAATATACCACACATTGAAAAAAAACCTAGGTAAAAAAATTAAGGCAGCAGTTTTCATTTCTTGTCATCTTTCTCCTCCTTGCAATACATTCACATGAACTACTGTAGAAATACTACTTTAAAGTTTATGAGTATGCACTTGGAAGCAGTAACAAATGAAATGCTATGGAAAATGCCACTTGAAAGATACGATCCTTTGCAGAGCAGTATCCTATAAGGTAATTAAAAGGAACATTGCCAAAATCTTGGCAAATCTGCACTAAGAATGCCATTCTTTTGATGACATAGACAAGAAATTGTTCATTTTGTGAAATGAGTATGTTGCATATCAATGTGCAATATTTCAAGCTATATAAAATTATCTTTGCAAAAATATAGTGTAACAGCTTATTTAACTGTAAATTAGTTGCCTTGCTACGTCTGCCATTCATTTTGAAAACAACTTGTATTTGCAACAATCTAGCATTACTGATGAATTAAGAACCAGTTTGCTATGCAAAAATGTAATGAGACTTTAATTTTGGAGAAAATAATGCACTAACTCTAAATTAAATGGAAAATCTCACTTCTGCAGAAGAGAACAAAGCAGTATGTACACATAGGATTTGGGCACTTAAAAACCACTTTGAATAAACCTGAAGAGGAACTATTTTACATGATGTTCCTTTACGAACTAGCTGATAAGACAATGAAGGTAGAAACCAAAGCTAGCTGCAAGTAATACATCTATATTGTGAATATAGCTGAAAGACTTACATTGATTAAAAACCATTATAAATTAAAGCTTTATTGGCTCTTTGGAAACAGAATCAAGGGAAAACAGCCGAATACCCATGTAAAAAAGCTTAACTTTCTCTCCCCAGGAAATGTGCCTAAAGAAATACAAATTTCTAATAGAAGTTTATTCTTATGAAATTATCTAATCTACTCTACAAGAAAATACAACTGTTTTCTGGCTCTATATCATGCTAAGAATGGAAAGGTTTAGAATGAGAGCCTTCAGCATACTGAAGCTTTCTGAGGTAGAAACAGATTTATAAAATATATACAAATAAATGTATATATATTTACATGCATGTCATAAATATAGTACCAGAAATGAGCTCCTGAATTAATTGTAAGATAAAAAATACACACAAGACAAGAAGGAGTCAACTGAGGACAACATGAAGGAGGCAAGCAATGTGCTATGCTTCTTACAAGTTCCCTTCCCTCAACAGGAGATTTCTGGTGTATTTCACTGCTATGAAAGTTCTCGATTCCCTCAAAAAAAACACTGCTATGTGGAAGACAAGACCTCTGCTTAAAGTTTCTTCTCAAAAATAAAAATCCATTCCCCCTTTTTGAAACAGTAATGAAGGAGACCATCATTATTCAAGTGAAGGCCAGAGCCTGTTCACTGATAGGAAAGAAGGAAAAGGGAAGGCAGCTCCCTTCATCTACTCACCACCTTTCTACCTGAACCTCATGCAGACCAGCAGTAGTTTACATTCATTACAAACTCCAGCAATTGCAAGAGTATTACAAAAATTACAATATTACAAATATTAATTAAAATGGCAACTTAAATGAGTAGAAGAGATTCCATCCAATTGCTTATTTTCTTTATGTTCATATAGAAGGGTTCTACACTTCAGAGGCAAAAATTAATTAACTTCAAGGTCTTTGCCAATTATTAATTTTGTATTTTAGATAAAGAAGTGAAGACATTTTTATTAAAAAAAATATATGGGCAGTGAGTATTTCCAATAAAATAAGTCACATAAGTCTGCTTTAATGAATTAACAGATATATTGTTTGCTATACCAGAAGACATCTTAATATCCCTCTCATTTCCTTCAGACATTAAAGAAAAAAATCTAAATCAAATACCAGAATTAGTTAGTTAAAAAGGTTTACAGACATAAATGCATTCCTGTCACGTAAGGAGTTTTATTTCCTTTAATTACACTGATTAACATTGCCCCCAAAAATCAGGCAATGGAAGATGTAAAATACTCTATGACATGGAAAATTCCTGTCATTGCATGTTACTTTTCTAGAAACATACACTTGCTGCTTTCCCCACATGAGATTTACAACATTGTTTCACAATGCTGACACACATGCATACAACCATCTTCCTAGTAAAAATTAAAACAAACAAGACTAAGATCCAAACTAGCCCTTGGAGAGTTTTGATTAATACACCATCCGTTAGCATCTGTTTCATTACATGCTGCAGACCTCTAGATTAGAGCAGCATTAATAACTGTCCACAGACTGAGACATTTACATGAGTTTCTGTACTGAAACCACAATGCACAGTGCAACCCTAGGTGATACATTTGGCCTTTACCATCATATAAAAGTAAATTCAGTTGGGAAAGATCCCAATCTACAACTGATGATTTAAAATCCTTGGCACTTTCTACTCAGTATTATTTCAGTTCAGATGCATTGAAAGTAACACAGGATTTGGTACTTCTTTAAAATTCTGCTTTTACCAGCACCTACTCACAAGCAGATAATGCTTTCTTTGCTTTCATTGGGAAATTAAATAAAAAAACTTCCATTAAAAAAAAATAAAATAATTGGGGTATTACAAGGTAGTTAAAAGGTCTTATTCAATCAAGAGACCACTTGAGTACTTCTAGGCCATCAAGCCTTGATCAGGTTAGCACCAGCTGCCACAGGCTTGTGCTCCTAATCCTCTCACTCAAGCATAGAATGGGACCCTGAGAAAGTGGCACAGGTGTCAGAAGAAATTCCTCAGCACAGAAGGAACAGCACTGTGTGTTTGCACAAGCAAACGTGCCAAGCCTGCTGCTTTCCTCTCTGTCCTGCTGGATGCGGAGCAGCAGTGACCGACGGGGGGCTCGCACAGTCCCCAACCCCGCAGCAAAGCTCACACATGTGACAACACAATAATCTGGCCTGTGAGGGGCATAAAGGGACTCTGTGTCCTGGCAGTCATTTCTAGTGAGACCAATTACTCCTTGATGAGAAGGCTCATTCTCAATGAAATTCCTTGCTGAAAATACACCCAGGAAAACTGTTGTGGCTTTAAACAAATGCAAACACTGTTCTCCTCAGAAGAGAGATGAGACAGGAACTACGGCAGCAAATAACTGGAGTTAAGAGAACTTCACCTGCATTACCTGCAACTGTATTTAGTCACTTCTTACGTAGCCTTTGATTCAAAGTCAGCTTTTCATGATCTTGAGAAGCTCAACCATAGTTTTGCCAGAGATAAACTATAGTTATAACAAAAACCTTGCTGGTAGAAATTACACTTCTTGTTCAAAGAGCAACTGCACATTAGTTTTTCACTATCATGTTGCTGTGTCAGTAAATTAGCACAAAGGTATGCATCTCTTTCTCCTTTGCAGTCAATAACTGATTTTCTACAGTCTACAGTTTCACATTAGAAAAAAAATTATCAATTACTCCAGCCAAGAGTCTTCAAAATCACTAGAAATAAGTGAAATTTCATTCCATTTATCAAGTACTTCAAAAATCTATCTAAACATGGATGAACTTGTTCAATACTAAGGAAGTAAAGCAGAAGACAATAGTCAAAGTATTTCCATTGAATACTTCTTCCATAAATAGGGCAACAAGAGTGGACTCCATTACATACAAGGCAGCAGAGAAGGTAACAGGAAGAGAAATTCACGATCTTGCAAGGCTTTATTTTTAAAACCAGTCAGTGAACCAGAGCACACTTGTATATATACACACCAATCCTTGATGGGTTCAAATAGCCTTACATTAGGAGAAGCTTTCTGTAAAAGTCCATATTTTAAAGATACATAATCCAATCCCAACATAGGATGACTTTCCTGGAATCACATGAAACCATTACAACATGAAAAGACATGTTGTGAACCAATTTTTTGTGAACACTCAGTTTCCATATGTCAGGATTTGAAAGCAACATTTTAAAAATACCTTTCAAAATAACAATTGAAAGAAAGAAAATTATACACATCCCATCCAGATGTACAATATTTGCAAAGTATTCAAGCCAATGTGCAAAACTAAGAAGGTAGCACTTTCCTCATTGGTCCTGTGTACAGTCAGCAATGAAATTAGAGAAAAAATAAATGCTAATAAATTTAGACTAGGGTAGCAAGTACTCCAGTAAAACACTACTTACAACATTTCTGGCAAATTTTTAATAGAGCTATACTTAGTTTGTAAAATCCATGTCTCTTTAGGGACGAAAAGAGAATAATGTATATAATGTGTATAATTAAGATCTGCATACTTATGTTTCAAAGTAAATATGAAATCAAGCTTTTATTAAATTCCCATGTTTAATTCAACTTCACAACCTTTATATTGATTATATATTTATTTACAAAATGTGGCCACTACACTAACATTAGAGTATTTCATATTATTGTTTGATGCATTTCACACATTCATACTGCAGCAGATGAGACGTACTTTGGTTTCTCTGAGGTTAATGCAACAGAATTTCGTGGTTTCATAATTGGTTTCATATCAGCACAGAACTACCATCTTAGAGAAGGTTGTCTAAAGTGACATTTTCAACCATGTTAAATCACTTATTTGGTCTAGAAATAATTTTCAGAATATTTGCAAATTAATACAAATCTTATTGGTATGCAATCTCAACACTTTGACACCCTTTTTCACAACATTTCTCCCACCACTGCTCCTGAGAAAGCTGACAGAAATGAAAGGATGTGATTCTGCTATAAGTAACTAAGTAAACATAAGCATGAGTCTAACTAGGAGTCTGTGCTCACATTCAAAGTCAGAACTTGATCTTCAACAGGTGAAATAAGAGCACACTCTTCACCTGAAACATCCATTAGAACTTCACATGCATTCCTTCAGTTAGAGTCTTGGATTTCAATCTCTTGAGGCAGATTGATCGTCTCTATTCATTAATTATATTCAATTTTTGCTTGGGTTTTTTGTTTGATTGCTTGAAAGATAAACAAACAAAAAAAAAAACACCCCAAGGCCCCTCAATAACTTGCCCTCACTAATATCCCTAATATTTTTATGTCAACTTGTTCCTGTTTACAACATTCCATACAAACAGGAGGTTATAAGGCAATTTGTCTTTTCATTCTCTCAGTAACACTTCTCTACATTATTACTAGTATGATTATTTTTCCTTAACACAAAAGATGAAAATTATCTATATAACAAAGTCATACCAGTATTTTTATATTTTCATAGCTGTATTTAAGTCTATGTGGATGAAAAACTACCCTACCTTCTTTAAAAAAAAAAAAAAAAAAATCTTGTCTGATGAAAGCATGCTCTGCTTTCCATAGTTCTACAGAATGGCTGTAAATATGCTTGGGCTAGAACAAGAGGATTTACATCGAAAACCTGAACCAGTCACCATTTATTTTGTCAATGGAAACACAAAAATGAATCTTTCCAAAGGCAACCCAGAACAATTAAGTTCTCTTCCTAAAGACTGAATATAATTTATCCTCTCCTGGAGCTTGCTCCTTTCCATTAACTATATAGGAGAGACGAGGGATTCTACACATCAGAATAACGAGATTCTAGCACAATTTTCTGATGGGAGTGGTAGGAACAAACAACCAAGCAAACTGTTAAAAAAAAAGTGGTACTATTTCACCAAGAAGCTATTCGAGCAAGCAAAAAGAAATCCTCTACTATACAGTATATGTCAGTATACTTCTTATTTTCTTAGTAGCTCAAATCTCAACAAAATAGGAACAAAACTCATGAAATTAATATTTAAAGAAAGTTTCAGAATTTGGCAAACTTTTGTGATGCAAACTCTGACTTCAGTCTACAGCTGAGGACACATTAAAACTGTCACTGTGTTTCATCATAAAGCCAAAACAAAACTGACTTTGTTTTCATTTACATGCAAACACTTGCCGGGGAAAATTTCTGTTTAGATTATCTACTTAATTTGCATTATTCCTTTCCTAAGCAGTATCTTAGCCAAATACTAAACTGCTGTCATTTAGAAAAATGAGGCGTTCGAAAATCTACATTCTCCATTCATTGAATTGTAATGGGAGGATTATCAGAAAAATTTTTTTCATTAAAAGTGAGTCCTGGGTCTGAACCAGGAACAATAGCTAGGAAATTCCCACACTGGTAATCATTGCCTTGCCTTTCTCAAAGAAGTCAGTAGATATCTTACTGAAAACATGGAAGATGGGGAATGCAATCTTTGTAAGGCTGAGCTATACCTAAGAGAGCACCGGCATTTCCATAACTGAGTCTTAAACATCCTTTCTACTAGCCATAATTTCAGTTTTGATTTCCAGGAATTCAGTGGAAGAGGTCATTCTGTGAGATTGCAAATGTCAAGTACTGCTAAAGATTCAAAACCCATGAGTCAAACATAAAAGCTTAACAGACTTCTGTTTCAAGGGCTTTTAGGATGCACTTTGTTCCCTTTATAGTTTTGGGGGGGTTTTTTGTAACACTTTTTAAATACAAAAAATAAGTGAGATTACCACCTAATAACAAGCTCCCAGAGGAAAAGGGGAAATGTTCCAAAACTTGCAATGATGCTGGCAGTGCTGGACTCAGCTGTAACCCGATTAGGAAGGGATTAACGAAAATATCTGTACATGCATGTATCTACACTTTCTCCCTCCTTTCTGTGCCAAGTAGTCCTCTGAGATGTACAGACACCAGGCTGACTTCACCCAGCAATTGAGGGCTTAGAAATTTATTTGTTTGATATGGTGTAGAGGAGATCGAAGGAGATAGAAATAAAAACCACCCAAACTAAAGCAAACAACTGAGCAAGTTTGAACAATTTTTGTTAGCTCTTCTGTTTAAGAGTATAAGTCACTGTGTAAGGAACAACAAATGGGCCAGCTCTAGCAAGCGAACAATTCACTCATATACGTGAGCCTGTGCAAGCATTTTATACACCTATCCTGCAAATGCATGTCTAGATCTTTGCAAATCCTTTTTCTCCTCTCCATCTGTCACAAACTGTTTCTCAGTGGTTGGCTCACTGATGTCAATCAACACACCTTTTATCTGCAGAGGACAAAAATCACTCCCTAGCCTAAAGCACAGCAAAAAAAATCCCAAACATTAAAAGACTTCAACTTGTCCAATTACGATTTCAAGACAGAATGTAGTTTTGAACCAAAACCATAGCTTGCATTTGAGAGGATCAAAAGAGGACCTTCCAACAATAGTGCTATACTATCAAATAAAGTACTTCATACAAACAATGTGAAACCTGAAAGGATCTTCAGCCTCTTTGCTAGGAAGGAATCTACACTTTACTTCTGCTTCTAAATAAAGGCAGAACAGGTGAATGGATTGCCTTCTGGTTTAAACAAAGAACAGGATACACAGCCATGAACGTAATGTGAAAGCAGCCGTAAGAGCTCAGACTAAAGAGCACAACAGTGTATACAATAGCAGGAATCCCTCCTTTGACACACTCTCATCTTCAACTATTACTAAGCCAGGGGACTCAATGAATCAGACACAATCTAAACATCATGTTTAATAACCCTGATGCACTACCTTTTCTGCCACAATTTTGTCCAAACACTCTAAGTTCATTTTTACATCTGGCCACTGCATCATCTCTCAGAAATGAGTCCTACAATTCAATTATCCATCATATGACAAGGCATTTCCTTTTACTTAATAACTTACTGCCTCATTAGATACCTCCTCATTCTCATGTTAGGAGACATAAGGAACAAATCATTCCCTCTTCATCTTCTCCCTGCTATTCAAAGAGTTTATAGACTTCAATGAGATGAGTATGGGCCCATGCCTTTCCATATCAAGAATCATAATTTATATAGAATTATTAATATATATATTCAATCCGATTCTAAGCCTTCCAGGACATCAGATTGCTCCGCTTATCTTTCTCAGTATCTTTTGTAGTTGAACTACACTACACTGAACTTCAGAGGATAAGGCAAATCCAAAAATCATAGTATTCAGTAACATCATTTACCAAGGGCATGCAGTAGTATAAATAATGCCTTCATTTTGTTCTCTCTTCTTTTATTAGAAACTATTAATTACTTTCAATTCCCGAAACTGTCTTTGCTTTTGTTCAGAAAATTCTGTGTCTAAAACAACACTAAACTCAAACTCAGAATTACCCTGAAGATACTTTTTTGAAGTGTAGCCAATTAAGAACCAATTACTGTTCATGTGTAATTAGGACTGTTTCTTCTGGCACAGTCTTTCATATGCCATTTTAATCACCTTAGAAAGCACTGCAACTCTTCACAGTACATTTTAGTTTCGCTGCTTTTAATACATATGTGTGGGCAGTACACTTCAGCATCCCATTATTCATCCTTTTTTCACAAATCATTCACTAATATATTGAACCATAAAAGTTCACCAAGAAACCTAATCCGAAAGAAGACTCCTTCTTACATCATGACAGCATGAAGGGATTTGGTTTTTTTAACAACAAAAACATCAACCACAGTAGCTTCCCCTCCCCGATATATAGATATATAGGGATTTATAAATAAGTTTTGGTAACATAAATATACTATGCTGACTGAATGACTCTACGGTGGCCTTTTTACTCTAAATTTAAAGAATTCTGAAATATTTTTTGTACTGTGGCATCTCAAAAGCTAGTAACTGTTTCTCAATATGTAACAGTTATTTAATAGCTACCAATTCTATTTCTATGACTTTTAGCTGTACTGTTGGTACAAAAAACAGATTTGCTGGTCTGTGATTTCCAGGACTGGAGTATTTTTTTTTTTTTTTTTTTTTTAAAGCTACCATAACATTTGCCACCATTACACAAATGTATATGCAGACCAGTGAAGGACAAATGTTGTGCACCAGAAACATCAGTTCACCAATGCCCGACAAGATTTGCATGAAAATATCTCAGTATAGTAGTCTGTTTATTACTCATTTTAATGCATAGCACCAGCTTACTGGAACTGCTTCTACAGGAGTTCTGTTTGAGAGAGATCCTCAGGCTTGCTCAGAATAAAAGACACAACCTACACCCGGTCATGCACACCTCTCATTCTCTACACATACAATTTACTTGCTCCAAAATAAAATTCAAACCCTAAAATAGATTGGCTTTTTGGGTTTGTTTTGTTTTTCTTTGAAGGTCTAACTTTTGCCTAATTAACTTCTGGAATACTTATTAAAAAAAAATATTTCCCAAATCTGCTATTAGAGCAAAAATGCAAAAGGGCAGAATCAAATTTCCTTCAAACATTTTTACCCCAGGGTCTCAGTCTATATCTGACTCTTGTACAAACCATAAGGACTAAATAATAAACTACATATCAATAATAAAAATAAATACTGTACAATAAAAATTATTAGTAAAATAATCATACTGTCTCTCCCCTTAAGATAGCATATTTTTATCTCATATAGATTTTGGAATAAATCCTTCAGCTCTAGAAGCCTGGTACAGAATAGCTGATTGCAGATTTACATCCAGTTATGTAACAATATTTTAATGTAACAGAGGTGGCCATAAAGCCAGCACAGTCCTTAATGTTACCTGCATTAACTATAAACCCTTTACTTTTGCTCATCATTTCAGCAAAATTTCAATATTCAAGATAGAATTATCCGTTTTTATGGTTGTTTTTCCCTTTGTCCTAATAAAGAAAGAAAAAAGCAGTATTTCAAATAGCTATAGCAGCATACTTCGGAAGAAGGTGTTGTCTCCTCTATCATCAAATCAAAATATAAACCAACATCAAAATACACCAAAACTTGGCTATTTTTCTGAGGATTTAAATGAACAATAATAAATCTAAAGAAATAATACATGTATATATAAATGAATAAGTAAAAGCCAGCATGTCCACAGACAGGGGAAAATAAAGCTTTAGGAGCCGAAATGCCCCACATTTATGCCCACTCTATGTGTTTCAAACCTGGGTACAAGCTTTCCATGTGGAGTGGAGAATGCCAAAACAAACACAGTTGGCAAAGAAGGGAATAACAAACTGATGGGGTGGTGCAACATACAGAAGAAAGGCTGAACCCCACTGTGGAAACATCTGCAATAGAAAAACCAGAAAGAGCAGGTGGGGAGAGTGGAAACTGGATAAGGAATGGGGAGAGAACCTGGGACCAAAAACCATAGGATAAAGAGAAACAAAGAGAGGAGGAAAGCAGGAGTGGAAGACAAGCAGAATAAGTCAGACGTCCACAGCACTAACACTTGGACCTGCTGAGGAAGACGACCAGGATGGGAACAAGCCAGCATGGAGAGAAGACAGAGTAGGAAGAAAGTGGGACAGGGAGGGTTACAACTGGAAGGATCAACATTTGCAGAAGTGAACAAACAAGAAATGTTGTGCAAAGCCTGCAGCAAAAGACCAGTAAGGGAACCTATCCTTCAGTCACCTCCTTGTCAGCAAAAGAAAGGAAGGTTACTCTAAAACAACTGGACTAGACACTAAATAATAAGATTCCTTACCTATACCTACAAAAGAATCCAAACAGCATGATCTAAAAAAGAATCGGGTCCCATATTAAACTACAAGGAAGAGGGGGGAAAAAAAACTGTGCACGTGTTCAGTAAGCAAGTACTGACTTTTGCACACTAAACAAAGCAAGAGGAGAGTGGAAAGATAGCAAAAACATGTAATTAAGGACGAAACCACAATCCAGGCATAAAACGGAGGCAAATTAAGTTTACATAATTGACCTTAACTGTAACATCTCCTAACTTTATTATTTAACATGACAATAATAAAGTTTTCCTAATATTTTGTGTGCAATAGAAATTAATAATCAGAAAGAAAAAATGAGTCTACCCTCTGGCCTCTACAGTCCTCTGGCTCACCTTTCAAACACAAAGCCAAAAGAAGTGAAGCTGATGCTCAGACTTAAACCTATTAGACTTATTCTGCTTCATTAACACAAAGCTTGAACAAAGGAGCACACGACATGGAGAGCTGGCAGGTCAGGGAGCACCAGTATTTCTACAAAGAATACACAGACACATGTTCTCAGCTGATTCCTGAGTTCCCCCAAGTGATCAAGAAGCATATTTCATACTCAAATCTGAGGAACAGATCTGTACCACTGCAGTACTGAGAAAAGTGACATCCTATTGTACAACATATTAAATTATATTTATCATACTCAACTACTTAGACAAGGAGGGTGGTTGCCCTGTCCCCTACCAATCTGAATACATACCTAGGTCCATTCACACATCTCCTACTTTGCACTTTGGATTAATCAAAGCAGGGAAAATATTTTTAATCTGTTTGCACAGCACCTGCTTCAGTAAGACTGAAGGAGGATTCTGGAAGGCGGTCCTGATTAAGAGCACTCTAATGGCAATGCTTCTCCTGTCCAACTACAAAATTGCTCATGCACATTAATGTAGCAGACAGACTGTGATACAGGCCACATCTATATCAGGAAGCACAGAAATGCAACAGGATCAGACCTGGGGAATGCAAACATTTGCTATGCCCTCTTGCAGTGTTCAGGGCTTCAGGCTCATTCTCAACTGACCCTACAGACTGCATGGCTACCAGTGCCTTTGGACCATGCTTTGGTGCGCCTTGGGACTTATCTTCTAGTGCAGTTTCATCCAGAAGAGTTTCTGCATTCCATTCACTTGATGATATGAACCAAATAGGAGGGACAAGCCTGCTACAAGACATTTCCCTCAAGAGATCATTTCTGATTTGAATGGAACTGCTGATAGAGACAGCCACATCCCACTGGCACTGAACAGCAGCTACCAGCTCCAGCACTCTGTCTCACTCCAACTTCCTAGAGTTTTCAAAATCATTCCCTTCTTTCTAAAGTTTCCCTTTAGAAATTTTTCCGATTCTGCTGCTCTGCTGATAAAGCAGGTAAAGTATGAAGTCTTTTGCACAGAATATGAAACTCATTAAACTTCTGTTGCTAAATTTAAATGTTGTACAATCAGAAGAAAAAACTCCACACGCAGCTGAACACTCATTCTTTGCAAATGCAGCACTTGTATACAACTGATTAAATTCCATGTGGAATTTGCAGTACTTGTAAAATTAGCCATTTGAATGCCAGAGTCATTTTTATATAGAGAAAAATGTATTGAGTTAATAATGAATAAAACTGCAGTAATAATAGTTCTTGCTATCTTTATATCTGCCTACATCCCAAATTTGTTCATGGATGTCAACATGCAATCCTCTGGTTTTTTTGCCAGCTGAACAGATGACACTTTACTACAAAAAAAGGGAAACAAAAACAGAGAATGTTGAAGTAGCTCTGGGTTTACTTGCAGAAACTGGCAGTAGCTAAAACAAAAATCTCACCCTATTTCAGTGCAACAAAATGGAGACATTAACTTTTTGGACATATTTTAAAGGCAAAGATTTTACTTATACACACTTTGAGGGAGATAAATAAAATGCATTCATTCATAGCACAGCACAATTCCTTTGGACATACAGCATTTGGAATTATTTGGGTAAGAAATAATAGCCTATAATTTACTCTTCACATAAAATGAGTGAAAAGTAGCAGTACCACATGAGGCTGCAAGATGTAAAATACCTGCAATAGGACTAAGGAAGCAGGGTACCACTCGGTTGAATTTTTTTTCTCAAGCACAAATGGCTTGAGAACCATATTCCATAACAAACACTATTTGCCAACACTTGTGCTGATACTCTTAATAAGTGGTATAGTTCAAGCAGTTACTACTTTGAATTTTTGAGTTACCAGAGGTTGTGGCTAAAGGCTGTTTCAGTAACACTGCACAGACAAACTACCTTATTTCCATCCAGCAGCTCCATAAACAACAATCTCATTATCTTCTCAGTTATCTGTGACTATACCATGACTTGTTTTATATCAACATTGTTCCATCCCTCTAGGATATTTATGAAGTATATATATTTCTCATCAGCTGCTAGGAAAAAATCCTACACTATCCTTCTTTCCTGTCAGCTGCAGCACCTCTTACTTTCTGACCGTCCCATTTAAATTCAATCTAATCAATATATCTGGCACAAAACAGTTTCTTCCAGTGCTCCAACTAACACGACCATTAAATGTCTCAATTTTCTTTCCAAAGCAATTTCACATGCTGTTTGGAGACTCCCTTCAATCCCCAATCTATGTATTACATCTACTTCCTACATGGCTACCTGGGAAAGATTCCCCTTCCAGCATGCTAAGCTTTCCTACTTACAACTTGTTACTTTCTACTGTTAGCATCACCTATTTTGGTTCTCTTGCTAAGAAAATAATTAAAGGAGTCTGCCAACAATGCACTTGTAACCAAGTGAAGAAACAGACACTGCTTGTTTAGAGCACCTGCTCTCTGATCATGTTTTACAATATTTATCACTTGCTTCGATTAAGACTGCAAGTTTTTCAAGTTTTAATTTCTATTTCTGTAAAGTGCTGCTCTTATCATGCACTATAAATGCTACATAATGATTCAAACCATTAATCTTCTGCCAACAGAAAAATGCAACTGGATTAAAGTAGATTAATTTGTTCTAAACATCAGTCTGATTTGGTGGAACATAGTATCCAGGGTGGCTGCTGTCTTTCTAGGTTGGTTTGTTTTGTTTTCTCCTTATCCCACAGATTAGCTCCCATAGTAATACTTTGTTTTTTTCCTGTAAAGAATCAACATTTACAAGAACACAATTTTATGATAAATTAGCTTTTTCAGTAAATTAAGCACTACATCTCCAGCAATACTGAACTGTGTCACTTTCCACAGACATATGGTGGAATAAACCAAAACATACCAGGACCTTTTTGGTACAGCTACTCAGCATTTTTACATCCCCATGTGCATATTATTCACAAGTGTCTGCATCTACAATGTCATTAACATTCTCGAGCAGAGGAATATTTTTGCAAGTGCCTCTTTCAAAAGCATCATTCCAACAACTGATGAAACAACAAAACACCAAACCTCTAAGCTGATTTTGAATCAGGTCATGTTCAAGCTCAAAAAACTGACCGAGTCTCAGCCCACACTGGTGTCAGCATGGAAGGCACCAAAGCACACCAATGTACCTCTGCTTAATCTCAAGAAAAAGTAAATCAGCAGTAGAATCCACAAGCAGACATTGCTGCCACCAGCCTATTACACCTCTTACATCCAACTTCAAGGCAGTCTCCAGTCCTCTCCAGTTTTCTTTTAAACTCTATCACTTTTTGTAAATAACACGTCCAGGCTATTAAGTGACAAACTATCAAAGACTAATTAGGCAGAAAAGGATTTTAATAACCAGCTGGACAGCTTGAGTACTCAATTTTGTAGTTCTCAGGCGTGCTTGAGACACCTTGATGTTGTTTTGTCTTTTTTCCCAACACAAACCCTAGGTTTACAACCTTGTCTTACAGAGACAGGCACATACAGAACTGTAATCAAATTTTGTATTTACTCGAACTTGTCACCAAGGCCTGAAAGAAGAGATTTGCCAGTAAAATAAGCTCATTGCACTCTGCAGTAATATTTAACAGTGATGAAAAAATTATACTGCTTATAGCCATTCAAGAGCTCACCTTTATCACATCTCCCAACCACTGAAATCTCAGCACAGCCGACCTCCTGAATAAGGTCATACCACAGATACCTGGCTGGGGGAGGCACAAAATGAGTCCCCCTCCCCCCAGGAACAGCAAAACTTGATGCAAGAATCCATAGCACTCACTCACTGCCAGGCAGCTCACTGCTCATTGGAGATTGCTTGAGCCTTCCTGCCTCCTGGCCAGGAACACACATCAAGACAAACATCTGCCTGAGGCTATGGCACAGCAAACTCTTGAGAAGGTACTACATAAAAGTGAGAGAGACTGTATCAAAGCACCAGGCTAAAGCAGGTTAGAGCGACGGCCTGGCATGCAAAGTCAATTTCCCCCACATTTAAGATAAATATATGCCCACAAACAGATCTAATCAAAAGCTGCTTTGCCTTTAGGTAAACACAGTAATTTAAAACAGCCATTTTATTTTTGTAAGTGAAATCACATTTTCTTGAAGGGTGCCATGATTTCTTCCATATATCTGCTGCCCAGAGAGATCAGGACTCTCTGGAGAACATCCTATGCATGTCTGTTGAACTTGAATTTACTGCAGAAACTCTAACATTGTGGTTTGTCAGTGACCTTTTTGTCAGCTGGTCTGTAATGACACAGCAAGAAACTCACTCAGCCTGTACTGAAAGGGAAAATCGCAAGAAACAGGGTATCTACAACCACTTCACAATCCAGGTCACTGGGATGCTGTGAAAGACAGACAGGATTCTTACACCAGTCTCATCCTCTAAAGCAAGCTGAAGTGACAGTAAAGAATCAAGAAAAACAATGACAAAAGGACTCAGTAAATTGAGGTGCTAACACTAGGTAGCAAAAAGACTCAGTTCAGGAGTAGCCTTTTCTAATGCACTAAGAAAAGAGGTAAAAAATCCACCTGAATGCTAACAACTCCTTACATCCAGCAAGTCTTAGGAGCAGCAATTTCACAGTTAAAATACTTACTATCCAAATCCAGAATCCACGGTTGCAATTTAAAATCTGGGCAGTAGGGAACAGGAAAAACAGATTTGGCACTCCCCTTTCAAAAATGTAATACCACCACACTGAAAGTGACCATCATTTTGAAGACATCTCTGGTACTCAAAATTTTTAGGAAGAGGAAATACACTAAAGCTTTATAGAAACTTTAAACAAAAACAAACTCATTGGCTGAGAGGGGCTTTTTTTTTTTTTTTAAACACTGACATGTAATAGACAAAGTATAAACATGAAAAGATGACAAGTTATTCTTACTTCCTTGGAACAGACCAGGACATGTAAACTGATGTAACCTCCTTGCCAACACCACAATCTACTCTGCCTCACAGAGGGAAAGCACTGAATCTAATGCTGCACATTTTGGGTACCATCACAATACACATTAGATGCAGCTCTTGCCCTTAATGACTCTCTCTGTGCTTTCCTATCTTAGAATGGACAGCATTTAATTTTGCATGGTGTTTTCAACTTCCAACAACACTATGCAAAAAAGGGTCAAAGATCAAACTTGCTTATCTGACAGCAGGCTACAAACTTTCAATCCCAAGTGAGTGTAATCATCAAGACCTGGCATTTCTGTCAAGGAAGACACAGTGATCACCAACTGGATGAACTACTGTTTGACTCTAGTCACAGTGACAAAAATATTTCCTGAACAACATCTCTGCATTAAAAACGTAAGTATTGTTTTCTGACGCAATTCTAGAAGATTCTAACTTCAAGATTTTAAACTTCAAGTCAATATTTAACACATATGCTGCTGAACCTAAGTAACAGGCAAAGAAATCAAATCTGTAGTTTACTATTTAGTTAGTAATTAAACTTATGATGAAGGCAGGGAGCAATAAAGTTTCCATTGGAAGGTGGCTGATTCTCATCAACGTTTTATTAGTCCATACTGAGATGGAGCACATTCCCCCATTCTCTTCCTAAATGTAAGTGTTGTGATTCAAATGATTATTGGACTGGTTTATTAATTTGATTTTCAACACGTGGTCAGGGAAGAAAAAAAGAAAATTTTTTATTTTTGTTTCCAAAGGTATAATTCACTTAATAAAGACCTCTAGGCAGAAACTGGTATCTTACACTAAGTTGCCTGCACCCTTTTGCAAAATGCCAAGAATTTACTAAACAAATACATATGTGAACTATAAAGCATGTTTTTAAAATCTTACAAGCATCTTCATTTACTTTAGACGAGTCTGTGTTTCACAAATTAACTCTTTCCTCCAACAGAATTAGCATGTTTTTAAAAGTTTCTCTATTAACAAATTTAGCTTCTATCATAAGAAAAAAAAATTGAATACAATGAAAGAAAAAGGCTGTCATGTCTCTCTTCCCAAGTTTCCCTTTAGAAATTTTTCCGATTCTGCTGCTCTGCTGATAAAGCAGGTAAAGTATGAAGTCTTTTGCACAGAATATGAAACTCATTAAACTTCTGAGTCCTGAGTGCATCAAAAATCCCAGTGCCCAACTCTACTCTCACCACAGGAGTGACACCAAGCAGCTCTAGGGATCTAGGATTTCCTGACATTACTTGACTTGCTTGGTAAGCATAGTCAGAACACCTACAACAGTTAATTTCCACACACACTCCTCCCACCCCACGTCCCCACCAACCCGAGTCTTTTAACAGCCTATTTTTAATTCTATTGATAAGGTTCATAGCTTATGAAAAAAAAAAGTACTACTCATCAGACTGTCTCAGTTTTGGAGACAAAACTTCAGTAGGAAACACTCCGGAATGAGCGTCTCCCCTTTTCCTCCACCAATAAGATAAGTGGGTCACAGCAAGTGAAAGTGGAAAAAAACAAACTGTTTATTAACACACAAACAAAACAGGGTAGAACAGGGGGAAAAAAAACCCACCACCTCAAAATACAACAAATTCCTGGAGAGGGAATAGACACGTGGGCTTGGACCAGCCGGGGCCACCCCGCGGGCTCCGCAGACCAGCAAGGAGGGAAGGGAGGCAGTGAGGCAAGGGGAAGGAAAGGGAAAAAAGAACAAGAAAAAAGCCAACAGAACCTTTTCCCAGCTAGCTGGAACCCAAAGGAAACCAAAAAGCAGCACAGCGCTCCCGGCGCGCTCCCTGCCGAGCCCTGCCCGGAGCCTGAAGCCCTTGGGCTGAACCGTTCAACCGCCCCCTCGGGCCCTGGCTGCGGCCCCGCCCCCGGGTCCGTCCTAAAGGCACAGCGTCCTTGGGCACTGAGCGGGTGGGTAAGGAATAAAGCGGCTTCATAACGTCAGCCCAGGACATAGACATGATATGATACTATTGTGGATAGCTCAGAAGGTTAAAATCATTCAGTAACATGAAAGAACAAAATTATTTCCCAGTCTAGCCAGACTGAGATGAGAGCAGCAGATTTCACTTTATGCTTTTACGAACTAAGTACAAGAATGGAGAGGTTTGAAAGACCCACTCTCTCTTATTACTTAGCAAATGAAACCATTTCCTCCCATCCTTCTTGTCCTGGTTTTGGCTGGGACAGAGTTAATTTTCTTCCTAATAGCTGGTACACTGCTGTGTGTTTAGATTTAGTATGAGAATAATGTTGATAACACACTGATGTCTTAGTTGTGCTAAGTAGGTCTTAAGTCAAGGACTTTTCATTTTCCCATGCTCTGCCAGTGAGGAGGTAGAGAAGAAGCTGGGAGGGAAAATGGCCAGGACAGCTCACCTAAACTGGCCAAATGGATATTCCATGCCACAGAGCATCAGGCTCAGTATAGAAACTGGGGGAGTTGGCTGGGAGCCACCAATCAGTGCTCAGAGATGGACTGGGCATTGGTCAACAGGTGGTGAACAACTGTATTGTCCATCACTTGCGCTTCTTTTTTACTTGTGAGCTTTTTTCCCCATTGCTATTATTTTTATAGTTAGTAGTAAGAGTAGTAGTAGTATATTTTATTATCATTATCATTATTATATTTGTGTTTGTTTCAGTTATTAAACTGTCCTTATCTTTACTGAAATGTTTGGGGTTTTTTCCTGATTCTCCTCCGCTTCCCACCAGGGGTGGGAGGGAGCAAGTGGCTGCATGATGCTTAGTTGCCAGCTGAGGTGAAACTACAACTCTGCATCATGTAGTGGAATAAACACAACCTCAGGTCTACAGCAATATATTAAAAATTATTTGCTATTAGAATATAAAGAACAAGCAGAGAGAAGAATAAAAATTCCCTCTTTTCAATGTATAACACAATCTGAATCTAAATTAAACTATAGGATAAAATCGTTGCATATTAATGACCATGACAAGCAAGGGAATACTTGCTTCAGGGGCCCTTGGACTGTTCTGATCCTCAGATGATCTAAGGACATCCTGAATCAGGTCAGCTTCCAGGCATTAACCTGGTCATCATTAGTAAGTGTCAATCTTGTTTTCTGCTAACTTGCTTCTACCCACACCCAGCCTTCCTGCGCAATACAATTTCACATCTGATATTTCTCATTTCAGTCTCCCACCCACAGATTTTCCTGAATTCAAATGTCATGAAGAATCAAGCAGACCACAAGATGGAAGGCAACATTAATCAAGACAAACTGTTATTTAAATAATTTTTCATTTTATCTTATTTTTTATTTAATATTGCAGAGACTGTTGCTTTCAAATCTCAGAAGTGCAGGAAAAATTGAGAGTCCTTAAATACCAAAGCCAGAGTTCAGTGAATCTCCAGAACTGTTTAATCATTGCGTAAAGTTATACCTTGAACAATACAGAATAGAAGGCCTGTAAGAAAGAGTCAGACATTAGATCATCTTTCTTTGGTTCCTTACTGTTTTACCTCACTAAACTAAGTTTTCTATATTAAGACACATGCTGCATGCCTAGATATTTATTTTTTAAAAATATTAAATTGGCTTAAACTTTAATTATGGACATTTATGGAAATTTTAGGGAAAAACATCTATCAGTAGTCCTTCACCTTAGCATCTCCTTTCATCCAAGATAAGTGTCACTATTACTATTTTATGACTGGGAACAAATTACCAGAAAATCTAGGGCTTCAAGTCTGACTGATCACCAGCTCCAAGTGGGCTGGTAGGTCACCCACTATGGAATGACTGCTACCTAACTCCTGCTTTTTTGCAGATGACCTATCACACATCAAACCCACACAATAGACCAGGGGGTGAGTTCCCCCCATTTGATAAGTCTGAAGATGCTAAATGTCTACAAGAATGTTCTTTAAAAAGGATAAATCTGTTTACATAAACCAGGAGTCATTTTAAAAAGCATGGAAAATCGAGAATCTGGAAGTGCATGTATCAGCAATTCATATCCTTGAAGACCATGTGTGAGTATTTACGTCACACATTGACAGGAATTGTACAGCTATAGTTCTAAATGAGAAAACAGTCATTTTTATACTTAAAATGTGAAAAGTTTCCAATATTTAAACATTATCAATACCTTTTCTGGGGGGTGGTTTTGCTTTTGTGATTTTTTTTTTTTTTTTGGACAAACAATTTATTCCACAGCAGTATCACAGCTCTGTGCATTTAATCACCATCTTTCATGGCACAGTAGGGAGGAGAACCCTAACCTGTGTAGCCATCACAGACATTTGGCAACCACTAGGCCAGTCCATCTTCATAAAAAGCTTTGCGTTATTACAGTTAAAATTTATAGAAGTGGCAAAATGGAGACAAAAGTTAGTTTAGATTAATGCTGTTAAGTGGCCTGCTTATTTGTTTGGAAAAGCTTTTCATTTATGGAACACCCCCACCCTAAATTCTGAAACACTTAAGTAATTTATTATTCTTTACAGAAGCTGTAAAAATATAAATCCCTATCCCCAAGGGAGCCAGAATGATTATAAAAAAAAGGTAAATTTTATATATCAGATGCTAAACAGTGACCTCCCGTGACACCTCAAACAAAAGTAAGCTACATTTTTTTGGATGGCAAACACCCCATGCATTCATTGTAGAGCTTCTTTAAGATAGACATGCTTAAGCCTTGTTTTAATTATTTTTATTTTCAATAAATTCAGACATAATTACCAACTATAAATACTGTTATTTCAAAACAGAAAAACAGTAATTAAGAATTAATTCTTGGTACATAAACTGAGGAGCTTGAAGTGAGAGGAGGGCTAAATAGTTCTTTAGCTTTCCACAGTAGAATGTTACTGCTGCATGCAGAGCTTTTTAATCATGCATTCACAGACCAAAGTTTTAAAACAATGTCAAGAGAGACCAAAAATTCAGTAAGGCCAATTAATAAGATAGGCAGAAAATGATGACCACCCTAAGTCGGAAAAAGACAGCATTTGTTTCAAGTCTGCAAAATGTCATCATCTGCTGAGAATACAGAAAACACAAACGAGCATTCTATAAAAGGATACATGAATATATGGGAGGAAATGCACAGAAAACAAAACCACAACACCACTGCCTTAAACCTGCTCAGACACTAAGCATACATCCACAGAGAGACATGAGTCAGGAATTCTGACTGAAAGGCTTTGACAGTTTTTCTCATTGGTACCACCTCATGGTTTAAGCCTAAGACTTTAGCAAAGCATGATCAGCGCTCTATGATTAATCACTTGTGTTACCCTGACGCCCAGAAACTCTGAGCCAAGCATATCAACAAGCAGAACACTGCACAAGCACAGGCTGCGGCGAGCAGAGAGACTGAAGGCAGTCTGCAGCCAAAGCTGAAAGTGAACCACAGGCAACTGGGAGACTAAAGAGAGACCGTCAATACAAGTCAGCATCAGAGGCAGCAGTAACTAGCAGCAAGCTTATTTTAGCAGAATAAGCTTTTTTGAGGCATTTTAATCTTTTATAAAGTTAATACATGTTGAAAACAAAACCAAAGACCACCCTCCTCTGAGACGCACCAAAAATTGTCTTCCAGTTTGTGAAGCAGAAAACGTATGACAACAGAAAACACCTAACAGAAAGGTATAAGAACAGCAACGCATTTGTATAGTGTATTTGTGCAGTCAGGTTAATTACTTAAATCTTTTTGATCTTTTTGCTGTTCATTGTTGATAAATATATTATCTATTTATTTTCCCTTGTTTTCACTGCTGGACCTAATTTAGAGCCTGTCCTGGGCTGACGTTATGAAGCCGCTTTATTCCTTACCCACCCGCTCAGTGCCCAAGGACGCTGTGCCTTTAGGACGGACCCGGGGGCGGGGCCGCAGCCAGGGCCCGAGGGGGCGGTTGAACGGTTCAGCCCAAGGGCTTCAGGCTCCGGGCAGGGCTCGGCAGGGAGCGCGCCGGGAGCGCTGTGCTGCTTTTTGGTTTCCTTTGGGTTCCAGCTAGCTGGGAAAAGGTTCTGTTGGGGTTTTTTCTTGTTCTTTTTTCCCTTTCCTTCCCCTTGCCTCACTGCCTCCCTTCCCTCCTTGCTGGTCTGGGGAGCCCGCGGGGTGGCCCCGGCTGGTCCAAGCCCCCGTGTCTATTCCCTCTCCGGGAATTTGTTGTATTTTGAGGTGGTGGGGTTTTTTCCCCCCTGTTCTACCCTGTTTTGTTTGTGTGTTAATAAACAGTTAGTTTTTTTCCACTTTCACTTGCTGTGACCCACTTGTCTTACTGGCGGAGGAAAAGGGGAGGCCCTTTCCTCCTGAAGTTTTGTCTCCAAAACCAAGAAAGAGCCAGTTTCCATTACAGTTAACAAGTTACAAACCAAAGATATATTGCCAACCCCAGAAGAAGCAAGTATTCTTCTGTGCATATACAAGTATTTTCTGATCTAAAAGCTCTTTAAACTAGTCTTCAATTTTCTTCATTATTACTAGGTTTCTTTATTGAAGTGTCATTTGCCTTGGTTTTTCATATAATAATTTCTTAAACAGCTGCGCATACCAAATTTGTGTTGTGTATTCCAGAAAAACCAGGTTGTGAGCAACCATGGAGCTTTTCAGAATTTCTCCAAGCAGACCTAAACAATGATACAGTGCCCTCAAACATTTATCATCTGCTTAAAGAATTTGCTACTTACTACTCAGCCTTTCAGAGTCTTTAAAGGTAAAAATGCACAATTTCATAATCCTTTGTAATTCCCTCCACTTAAACTTTCCATGCATAAAGTGATCAGAAGAGAGGTTTTGTTGTGATTTTATGCTTCTTTATGCCTGTTTTCCATATACCATTCAGAGTCAATACATGTTCCACGACATGCTCAGTTTCCAACTAGCAAAAAAGTGTTCCAAAAATGCCATCTTTCCCATTGTGAATGTAATTGAGGCAAAATCCCTGCCTACTTTTCAGTGCCAACTGGACACATTATCATTTCAGCAAGATCTACACAGACACCCTTAGGTAACCAACCTTTCTTGGAAGGGTGTTAGGTAGATCTCATTACTACTATATATAATTCGTTTCCACATTTACCTTTAGGTACAAAGACACTGTCAAATCCTTGACCTAAGATATATGTGGTCTTTGCTCAAAATATGTCTCTGCTTTCCAGTATGATAAAATCAGTTATTTTTAAACTGGATACTTCAAAAACTGGCAAAAGTGTCATATACACACTAATTCAAGCATTCATGTAATAACACACATGCTGAGGTTTAAGGTTCAGATCAGATTGTTTGCATAGTTATTTCTAGACTCACTTCTATACTGTCCTGTAAAAGTTTGCTTCACTGCTTGCAGATCCACTTTCTTAACAATGCAAAGACAAGCTGTTATTTTTATAAACAACAACAACTAAATTACTATATTATTTTTAAATTAAACATCCTACTAAGGAAATAGTTAATTTGCTTTATAGAGAGACAAATTCAATAAATGATATCTTAATTCCTGTATTTATAGCAGATTTTTATTCAACCCAGTAACAGGACCACAAAGGGAAGCTATTAAGTAATTATGCTGAGAAGGAAGGAATGTTCAATACTTTCCTCTGCTTCCAATCTCACTAATGAGGAATATCGTTTCAGATACACAATGCACACAGATGAAGCAGCAAAAATCTGAGCTTCAACTGGTGAAAAAAGGCCAAAAAGTAGTAAGTGTGGCTTTCTCAAATTATGCATAACTTATTAAATCTGCCAAATAATACTTAAATAATAGGCTGTTAGTGTCTAAGAGCTATTAGCATTTATCTCTGAGCACCAACAGAAGATGGCAGAAAAATGCAGATATAACTCTTCTCTTTAAATTAGGGATTAAAGAAGGAGCTAAGGAATTTACTCGACATAAGCTTTACTTCAACTCCTGTTGGGGTCCCTCCCCTGCCATGGAGCCCTGGCAGAGGGGCCCTGAGGGCACAGACACGGGGTCTCCCTGCCCCTGCTCAGGCTCGTTCCCATGGGTTGGTTTGTGTTCCCTGCGCGGGCAGAAGGACCCTCGGTCCGGTGACTGGAACAGTTCCTGGGCAGAGCCCCGGCCATGCGGCTGGAGAAATAAACATCTCTGAAACATCTACCAAGAATCTGTCTGTCCGTATATATTTCCTTTCCACAGGACTCCTGGTTTGGTATATGCATGTTGCAGTATCCCCACTGCAACAAACTCCCATGAAAAAAAATAGCATGCACATCATACATCATGTCAGGCTAACTTAATATCCTTCAGTGACAGGATAACAAACCTTGGTAATATGGGAGTGGTAGTAAGTGTCATTTACCTTGACTTCACTAGTTGTCAAAAACCTGACAGGACAGTCCCAGGTGCAAGCATATCTAGCTGAAAAACTGTATTTAGTAGTCAACATATCACTATCAAGGTACTTATGAAGAGAAATTGCACAAGGACTTGTCCTGTGGCCAGTACTTTGCAATATTTTCACTAACAACAGGATAGCAGAAAAAAGTAATCTTTCTGATTTTCACAAAGAAAACTAAGACAGGAGCAGCTACAAAGATGCTGGGGGGGAAAAAAGGTAAGAATTAGAAACAGAGCTTGGCAATTTTGAGAACTGTTCTAGGGGAAAAAAAAAAAAAAAGACAGGTGGCATACCTCTAAGACAAATATCCTGTGGGGTAATTGAGTAACAAATCAAATTGCAAATGCCTTGTGAAAAGGGATGACTGAGAGGATTGCATTGCAAAGACAGGTCTGGATACTCAACCCCGGGAGTCCTCCAACAAGGCAAATCAGAAAGGTGTGGGAGACCAATATCACCTTCCATTCTGCTCAGCTCTAGCAAGGTCTGAGCAGACAAATTGCACCAAGTTTTGGGCATAGAGCTTCATGAAAAAGTTAAAGGAACTGCAAATTATCCAAAGAGTAAATGATAGTTTATCTAAGAAAAAATGAGAAAGAAGAAAGCACAATAGTCTTTTGATATATATTGAAATATGTGTGAACTACCATGGGAATACATTCTTGAAAATTCAGTTTTGTTGTGAGTTGAAGGACCTTATAATATACTTCTTTCAATTATAAGGAATAAAATTTAATTTACATATCAGAGTAAAATACCAACAAAATGCTTTAATAGCTTGAAAAAGGTGACTCAATTTGTCTTAAAAAGAGCAGTAAAAAACTTTCTTAAACAGACCAAATATTCTTGAGTAACATAGGAAGAGATGATCTCAGCATTGAGCTAAGACTAGGTGACAAGCAAGTCTCTGTGCCTTTATCTGCACTATTTCTTACCACTCACATTATTTCTTTATGTACTAGAAACATGAATATAATGTCACCTCAAATGCCTACTTGATCCTTCTGTACTGAATTCTTATGTACATTTCTGAATTCCCCAAATACAAGGGAAGTATCTTCAAATACACAAGAAGTATCTCCCAGAATCATTCACTTATTTGAAACCTACAATCTGTCCATCTCCAGTGCTATCTACAGCATCACACAACCCTTCTATACACACATAGCTCGTCTTTCCATGTGAAAGACAGAAAATTTGGGGGCTCTACCTCAACAAAAAATATTTTTGACACATTAACAATTCAAAAGGAAATGCTGGGGCAGAACCACAAGCACCCAATTTATACCTCTCTCTAATCTCCAGAAGCAAATTTAGCACATATTTGCCTATCATCAGGAACAGATGTTCTTAAGAAGGTTCCTTGCTAAACTCTATTTGCAATTTCAAAGGCCCTTTCGGGTGTAGTCATATCATATACCTCCACAGCAGTGTGTCTCTCATTTTAAATCAAATCCATTTTATCACTCAGGCTGAATGAATCTATAAAAATACCATGACAGACAAGACAGGATAAGGGAGCAGCTTTCCTTTCTGTGCACAGCTTCACTGCGATCACATAGGCACAGTGCAATTTAGTACTTTCTCTAGTCTCACCCTAAAAGAACTCACATACCATTGGTGCCACAGGAAAACCTTTTGCAGTATTCACTTTTCCAAATCTCAGAACAATTACAAGTGAAACCAGATGGCAGTAGCAGATATAGCAAGTGGACAAAATGTAGGATAACACTACTTTGAAGCCATAGCCTTTCTTCATTAAAAAAATCAGAAATAGGTTTCTCCAAAACACACAGCAACAAAATGTTTCATTCTACTTTATGTTTACAATTACATCTCCACCTACATTGCATCAACTGGGAAAAGGCTCATAGAGAAGAGGAAAGAGGGCTTCCTCCTCCCTCAAGAAGTGAACACCAAGCATTTGTGCTGCCTCCTGCAGAGTAATCAGTAGGTCGCGTTTCAATGCACTGACTTTTAACTGACAGGTGACCATTTTGCAGACCTTCACAAAAATGAAAAGGTGGGGAAGAGGGAGTAATCATTTTCCTCTGGAGCATGTCTGAAAACTAATGTCAAATGATCATGCAAAGGAAGTTGCCACAACCAGCTACAGTAGCAGGGGAAATCAGCAAACAGAATTCCTATGGCTGTGATCAAATTATAAAGAATAAAATTAGCCACAAAATATCAAAAGAAAGAGCATTTTATTTACTTTCCTTTGTTCTTCCTTTCTTCCACTGAGGAAAATTTTACAAAAAGAAAGCCACAGGCAGTGATGGCCTTTGCATCTGCATAGATTTACAGCACAAGAGCAAACAAAAAGAAGGTGTACTTTCTTTTATCTCTTAGTACTTTGTGCAAACCCTGACAGTCTTGCTGCTTGAAGGAGTCAAATCACAGAAATATTGCAAAGTCTGAGAAGGGGCTGTATCAGAAGCAAGAAGCATTCATTTTCTGTTGGTGAAACTTTTAGGGGTCTGGGAAGGGGAGAAAGGTTAAAAAAAAATCAACGCAAGTGTCAGCATTTGACTAGGGATCATAGCTCATTTGCTTCCTGTACTGAGAAATTCTCCAGAGCAGTTACTTCATGTCACCCAGTCTCTCACTCTTCCCCTGCAGCAACAGGAATTTATTCTATTTTCACTTCAGAGCATCTACTAAGACGTTGCATCAAAAGAACAAACCAGACAGTGCTCCAACAACTGGGGAGATGGGTGTTTTCTGTAGCTCAGTGCCCAGTTGTGCTATTTTATGTCTTTTTCTCTTTCCAACAGGTTCATTTACTCTGGCCACCTTGCCTGTAAAAGTTCCAGGCTCCCTTAGAAACTGAAGCCACATACTCCAAGTACAGTAATGACTGACTGCCAGCTCTCCGTTTCAGTGTGTTGACACTGACTTCAAAAACCACCCCAGTAAATCACCATTAGGTGAAACAACAAGACCACAAAATTCATACCATCATCATAAACTGTAAGCCAGCTGTTTCTCTTTCTAAAGTGTCTTTAATCTCATTTTATTTTTCCCTAAGTCACTACACAAATGCCACTGCTAAAGACTTCTCTCTTGCAAAGATGCTGGGACAATACCAAAGCAGTCATAAAATCTAAACATATTTTATAATCAAATTAAACAATGCTAAACAAGACAAATTATTATACTTAGCTTTATGCCCTGGCTTTCTAAGATGATCTAAATCACAGTTCCCTTTCAACATGTCCTATGCAATTGGACTAAAGCCTAAAAAAGAAATCGTGTAGAGACTTCCTACACCTTCTCATTTCTATTTTAAAATTTATTGCATGCTGTTCTAGATCTGCCATTCAGAGAGTATCAAAACAACCACCAGTTAAGTTTCATTTCCCTTGATTTCCTGCAAGAAAAAAATAGATATATCCTATGCATATATGGTTTCTTTGTCCTTGATTCAAAAATTCTGTAGGTTGTTTATACATAGACTGACACAACTTCTAGCAGCACTCACCTGGCACAAGAAACTTCCAGTGAGCATGCTGACAGCCAAGTTAATAAAATATGCAAAAGTAACACCACTAGATGGCTTAATTTCTTCTCCCTTGCAGCTGTTAATATTTTGCTCAGCCTATAATGCCTCTCTTTTTCTAAAATCATGTTCGTTACATTTCAACACAACCAACCTGAACCTCCAGGGACCATACACCTTCTCGACAATGTACAGGACCTCAGCAATATTAAAGCCTCTATTTGCTCATTAACAAAATCTTCATTGTCTCCTCAAATTTTGATTTGGAACATTGAGTTTTAAAGATTAACATACTTAGCCCAGCGTATCATACAGTCTTGGACAAAAGCATAACCTTGGCTTATTTCTAAGTTCAATATCCAGCAGGATTTGGACAAACTGGAAATGTGGGACCACAAAGAACCTTATAAAGATCAAAAAGTCGAAGTGTAAGGTGCTGCACCTGGGTCAGGGCAATCCAAGACATGAATACGGACTGAGAGAAGAACTGATTGAGACCAGCCCTGTGGAGCCTGGGGGCCCTGGCAGGTGAAAAGCTGGACATGACCTGGCAGTGTGAGCTTACAGCCCCCCCAAAGGCCAATGACATCCTGGGCTGCATCGAAAGAGGTGTGGCCAGTGGGTCAAGGGAGGATCCTCCCTCTCTTCTCTGCCCTCATGAAACTCCACCTGGAGTTCTGAATTCCAGTCTGGAGTCCTCAGCACACAAACCTGTTAGAGTAGGTCCAGAGGAGGAACACAAAGACAATCAGGGGGCTGGAGCACCTCTCCTTTGAAGACAGACTAAGAAACTGGGGTTGTTCAGCCTGGAGAATACTCCAGGGAAAGCTCATTGCAGCCTTCCAATAATTAAAGGAGGCTTACAAAAAAGAGGGAAAGTGACATTTTACATGGGCAGATAGTGATAGAACAAGGGAAAATGGTTTTAAAGTGAAAGAGGAGACAGATTGGTTTTTAAGAAAAAAATTCTTCATTATGAGGGTGGTGAGGCACTGGAACAGGCTACCCAGAGAAGCTGCAGATGCCCCATCCCTGAAAATGGTGACGGCCAGGCTGGATGGTGCTTTGAGCAGCCTGGTAGGTGTCCCTGCCCATAGCAAGTGGGGGTGGAACTAGATGATCTTTAAGGTCCCTTCCAATCCAGGCCATTCTGTGATTCTGTGATATCTACCACACATTAGCTATCTTTCCTTTGGTTTTCATATTTTCTCTTCTTTACTTGTTACTCCACACAATTGTTCTTTCATGTTTCTTCTTACAAAGATTACCTGTTAACCTAAATTCAAAGGTTCATTATAAATGCATGGAAAAAATGCACTGCTCTTCAGCCACACAGGATCATTCCACTGAAACTCACCATTACTGTCTGCAGATTGGTGTACCAATGACTATTTGTGTTCCCAAACGAGTATCATCTTCTATGCCACAGGAACAAGTGAGTAGCTTTAGACAACCTCAACTGGTAGTCATTTTACACAAGCAGGCAATAGGAGCTACTCTCCTATTGCAGTCACTTACCAGCAATGTCAAAATAAAACCATGTTGCAAGATCTAGCAATGCTATTCCCACTGACACTTTTCCTTCACTGAATTGACCTTAATCCATAGCCAAAAACTTTTATCTGGTACCGTCAATTTATGAGGCTGACTTAAACAAAGAAAAGCACTCCTGAAGTACAGAAAGCTAGGCTATATTTTAGACTGCCATTGAGTGGTAGTCTAAATAGGAGGTTTTTCCAGTGGATAAAGCCTGCCATAGTCCTTAGAATTGAATCACAACTTTCAAAGATTTCTCCACAATCACAAAATCCATGGGCTACTTTGGGGTTGTTCTGCACTCTCTTCCAATTAAAACAATAGTTGACACCATAATTAAAAGGCAACCTTATTTCCAATACTTTTTGAAAGAACATCCCTCACCTTCAATCCCCCATTTCAGTCACAACCAAACACTTGCAAAATGTGTATTCAGGTTCTGCTGGCAGAGTGATAGTTTCTCCCTATGAAGCAGATCATTACCACACCTCTGCAACTGAAAAAAAGGAGAGGAAAATACACTTGCTTTCGTCTGAAATGAAACTGCTGTGCTCTCCTCATCCCATGGAGTCTGAGATGCAATGATAAATTTCAAGATTTCAGGTAATAGTAAGACAAACTCAGACATCTGGTAAAAAGAACGTTTAGACAAAATAAATATTAAACAAAACTCTAGCCTAGTACAAAAATTCTAGAATCCAAATGTTTTCTAAATCTAAGTAATTGTAACTAAGCCAATGTAAGTGCCTTATCACATCAGCTTGCAAAGAGACAATGCCCGTGGAAGGTCATGTCCAGATCCAAATTCTTCAACTAAACCTCCTTAATTATCTCCCTTATTTTCATTTAGAAGTACCCTTAATATAGAGGAAACAATGCTATAAGGGATGAAAGTCTTCCACGATTGGGCTAAATTATCTGCTTACAGATAACAGCTGAATCATTTAAGACTATTCTTCTTACTGAGAGCTATGGGAAGAAATTGAGTTCATTTATCATTACACTGCTGGGCTACATGAAGTGAAAGATAATGGCCTATAAACTGATACATAGCTATGTCACTGAAATAGCTGAGGGACTGCTTTTTGCTCCTGATGCAAACACATGGCAAAGAAGTGAAATTTCATTGACAGGCTTCTCTCTTTTCTTTCTGGATCCATTTCCCCCCTCTTCCAAAAGAGGAAATTGTCATGCTTACTAGTAAAGAAAAAAGTGGGAAAAGGAGATTTTGTGCAATCTGTAACTTTTATTATGCTTCCATCCTTCTCAGAGGTGCCCAAGAATCCCCAATATTGAGTAACTTTAATTTAAACTCTGAAATTTAAAGTTTAATTTCAGTAACAGAAAGAGGAGAAAGACATTTGTTTCAACTAGCTTGCTGTGTTGGAACTCGTAGCAAAAGAATACCTCTCTTTGTAGCAAAGAAAATGAGAGAATAATAACCAAGAGACTTCCAGTATGTGATATGGAACATCCAAAATTGAACATGAAGGGTGAGTGATTATTTCAGGATTAATAATGCATCCCCTCTTAAAAGAAAGAGAAAGTAGGAAAGCAAAAAGCATAGTTCACAAACTGAGTCCAAATATGGCAGGTGACAGAAAGCAGCGACCTCAGATGACTGTTCTAGGACCATATCCCAAAACCCAACACAATTAGTACTAATTGATCAGCAGTCTCAGCAGAAATGCCAAGAATTGAGCAAGCATTGAAAACCAAAGTCTCCACCTCTCCCCAGAAAGGATGCTTTCTCCAGGTCAGAAATTTGGAACACCAGTGCAGAAAAACCAGCACTTTTCCTATTAGCACAACACTGTGCCCATAAATACAGGGCTCATCAGCAACTGAGGAGCATCTACAGATTCATAGAATCATTAACATGGGAAAAGACCGCTAAGATCTTCAATTCCAATCATTCACCCAGCACTGCCAAGTCCAGCACTAAACCATGCCCTACACAACCAATCTACACATTTTTTTCAACTCTTCCAGGAACTCTAATTCCACCACTTTTCCGGGCAGCTTGTTCCAATGCCTGACAGCCCTTTCAGTACAGAATTTTTTCCTAATATCCAATCTAAACCTCCCCTAGCACAACTTGAGTTGAGCAGCATTTAAATTTGTTACTTCACTTGCAGCACCTACCATGTTTACCATATACCATAAACCATCAGTAAATATAATTACTCTATGACTATGAAGAATTTCTTTCTGTAGCACAACACAGGATTTCAAGTATCAAAAAACACTCCTGACATCTTATACCCACATTCAATTATGCAACTATGCAAGGCTGAGCAAGTTACTTTTGCTTTGTAGTAAAATCCTTTGCACCAAAGCATATCAAGAGTGGCCACAGCATGAAAATATCACAGGGCAGCCAGAACACAACACAAGTCTGCAAGCAGTGGACATGAAATAGAAAACTCTCAGGGCAACTTTGGAACATATCTCCTACAGTTTGTCCTGATTAAAAACAGAGGGGAAGGGGAAAAGGAGGACAGAACTGTTCCAGAGTTCCTGATGACTAACAGTGACAGGACATATTCAAACAGCATTATTTTCCCAGCTACCTAGTGAGTGCAGGTTTTTTTAAAAATAAGCTCAAATGATCTGTCTGAAAAAGACAAGAAAAAACTGCCAGTTCTCTAGACACAAGCTGGTGAAGCACTATGATGTTCTAGCCAACTACTGTTTCATGACTTCATGAATTTGGGCAGGGTAATTAAGCCCTAAGGGAAAGAAGGGGGAAAAATTGCTTCCTGAAAAATAGCAGCAATCAAAAAGCACTGTGGCAAAACACTGTGGCAAGAGGCTCTCATATCAAATATTGATCCAGCTCCCGTGAACATGTGAAGTTCATGGAAGTCAAGTTTCCCATTAATGCTACATTCATGCTTTAATAGAACTACCTCATATTTTAGATTCATTTTTGCTGCAATAGCAAAATAGTTTCAGCTTAAAAATCAAACTTGCCTTTAAATAAATGTAAGAGGATTCTAAATGCATGTCCTGAAGTATTTCTCTCATCTCCTCTCTCCTTTCCTCCCTTCCACATTACTACTGAACTGCTATTAAAAAAAAAAAAAAAACCAGCTATATCCTAGAACCTATCTTAACTTCTGTTAAGCTGCATTTTGCTTACAAATAGGAATGACTTATGCAGCACTTAAGAATACTGAAATTCTGAAGCTTTTTGTCCTCTCCCATTTTGTTTTTCCTTGTTCTTTCACCTTAAAGAAACAATTCTATTTCTAGAGAAGCCGCCTGATACATAGAGGCCTAGAGACCACACGGGTTTACAATAATATACCTATTTATTATACAGTTTTATTTGGCACTGATCCTAATTAGACAAATGGCAAAACAAAGTGGTCACATTTAGATCAGCCCCATCACTCAAGATGTGCAAAACCTGTCTGTCTTCTGCTTTAGTTCTGAAAACATTATCTGAAAATGCAAAAGTGGGGGGCAGATTAGATGACAAAGTTTTGTGCTATATTAAAACGCCTTCTACTCCTAGGCACGTAATTCAGATATGCACCAAATGCCTGACTGTACTGCATTACCACCATTGAGATTAGACTAGAGCTAAGGGGTTTGCAAATGAATACATGCTGTGGCTGTACAGCACACTCATAGCAGGCCCAGATTTAGATCAAAATTCAGCAGAGTAGTAAGAATTTTTCACATGGGGTAAAACTGTGAAGCTCCTTTTCATAGGAAGTGAGCAACCCACGGCTGAAAACTGCTGCACTATCATTTTGACTATTTTAGTCTTCACTTATAAGCTAATAGGGCACTAGCACAGAGAATCACAGAAAATCACAAGTTGGAAGACCTCTGGAGGTCAAACCTCCTGCCAATTCCAGGAACCAATTTCAAAGCTGGGTCTGCTGCTAAGGTCCTTATCCACTAAAACTGTTACTGCCAGAGATGGAAATATAACAGCCTCTTTCCTTGGGCAACCCACTCCAGTGCTCAGGTACACCTCCTGTGCAGAACTGTTGCCCTTACAACCAACTCCCTTGCTGCAGCTTATTCCCACTGCCTCTTTTCCTTCCACAGGGCCCCTCCAAGAAGAGCCTGGCTCCATCTTTTATAGTGACAACTCACCAGGTATGCAGTGACAGCAGATGGGAATCCCTGGAGCCTGCTCTCCAAATTAAGTGAAGTCAGCTCCCCTGCTGCTCTACTCCTACATCAGGTAGGAGCAATGCACCTCCAAGCACTGCACTCTCCCCAGTCTCTCACTGTTTGTCAAACTGGGCGCCTGAAACCAACTGTGGTATTCCAGACATGACCTCACGAGTGTTAAGTAGAAAAACATAAACACTTCATCCTGTCTGGCTACGCTCCTTCTCACACTTGTACCCATGCATTGGATTACTCCTTCAGGTGCGAGAATTGGCATTGGGTTTTTGTGGGGCTTTTTTTAAAAATTTATGGGGTTCCTGTCAGTCCATCCCTCCCACCTGGGGCCCCAAGGAATGGGAACAGAACTGTTTTACACAGTCTAGTATCATTTACAAACCTGCTGAGGGTGCACTCCATCCCACTCTGGATTCATAACAATGCTAAACAGTATCAGTCTCTGTTCCATCCCATGAGGAACATAAATGGTCCAAACAGTTGTCTTTCCACATTTTGGCTCATCTATCTTGTCCACATATCCCTGATTTGGCTGTGACAGACCGCATCCAAAGTCTTTCTAAAACCACGATCAGGGAACAGTACTGCTTTGCCTTGATCCAGAGACACAGCAACAACAGCTTGGGCACCCTTCTCAAAATCCATGATGGCTCTTCACAATTGCCATCTTGTCTTTTATGCTTGGGGGCCCTATTACAGTGTTTTCTTTAAGGACTGAGGACACAGGAGTCCTTGGGGAAAGACACTTAGCAAGCTCCTAAATCTCACTATCAAAAGGTCTTCCCAGTAACTTTACCTACAAGCTTCTCTTTGAAATTCTGCTCATTCTTTTACACTCCAATGACAACCAGAATCCACACCTGTCTTCATGAATCAACTTACACTATCGTAGGAAGACCACAGAAATTCTCAGGATCTCATATCTCTCTGACCTATCAAAACATAAAAATATCCCTCCAATATCCCACTGATATTTTTTATTAGATTCCTCCAAAAGACCAAAGGAAATCAATTAGTAAATAACATGCTAACAGTTAACAACATCTTGCCTACACCCCAAAGCCCCTAATGGTGGTTGTCCATCACTGATAGAGTGTATATAAAGGTGCAATTTGATACCAATGGAGAACTGAATTCCATTAGTTATTACATTTCCAAATAGAATTTAATTTCTTGTCCATATTTCTAGTTTTCATATCTTTTGACTCACTGGATAGTCATTTCCAGCCTTCACCTACCTCATTTTTTTAAAGCTATTAAAAATTTTCTCCCTTCAGCCTTCCATTGCTTCTCTAGCTGCTGTGATCATTCTATAATAAAGGCCAGAAGCAAATCAACTGTCACCTCCCAAGACTACCAGATGCCTATCATTTTAAGTATTCTCCACAAGTTTTCAGCTTTACAATTTTTAATCCAAACCCACAAAGAAATTATGTCCATCTCACTCATTTTAAATGACCATTGACTGACGTGCACTCCCAGCCTATTCATGCTCCTTCAAATAAGGCTTATCTTCTCTGTCACTGAACACCATCAAGGTACCACGTTGCCCTTGATTAGTTGTACGTTAGCCCTGTTCTGTTTACAAAACACCCAAGTCACATTTCATCCGAGCCCTGTGCATACACTCTTCAAGAAATCACACCAAAAAACCACATCTTCTACAATCATTCTCAACACAGCCAAGCTGTGGGGTATTTGGAGGTGGGGTGGTTACCAGTCAAGTTGTTTTCTAAAATGGTAAATCCTAAACTCCTGAGAGGCTGATCACCAGATATTATTTACTAAATCTCCTTTTTCAAAATAGTGATTTTGTTTTCACCAGTTCACTTCTAGCCTCACTGTACTTTAGTAGATAATAGTCATCATTATCCAAGGCTCCCTTAATTCTGGCCTCCTCCCTTCTATAAGGCTTTTTTGTAAAACTAAATCTAATTAGAATGTCCTTTATACAACTAGAACCGTATCAAGCAGTCTGGACGTAACTTTCTCATCTAAAAAAAGAAACTGTCTGCATAATTTAGCAATGCTTTTGACGACACTGCTTCATTTTTCAATCAACAACCTTCTTAATACAATATCCTACTTCAGAACATGTTTCCAAAATTAACTTTTGTTCTCACTTCTGCTGTCCAATGAACGTACTACATTGCTGCTCCTTCTCATCCACACTTGGTTATCTGCATTTTATACCTATGTCAAGTGCCAATGATTTATTTTCTAAATCAACTCAAAGTCATGTAAGCATTAAAAAACTTATCTTTGTTGAATTAATTTGAACCAGGATTAACCTACACATTTCTCAACACAGCCTTCCAGGCTTGTTTTTGCCCTGTCCCCATGACCTTCAGATTTTTTTCAAAATTTCATAGGAACAGAGCCTTTGCTGCTACTCTCAAAATTCAACAGAATGTAAATGTCTTTTGGAATGCATCACCAGTATCACAGCAAAAAAAGGATTCTGGCTGACCCCAGCATTCGCTGTGCTTTTAAATTCCTGCAGTTTTATAAATTTAACACTAGCTATTAAAAAAACAGCATAAAATGAGAGGATTACATTTTAAATTATGTATTCTTAAGAAAAAAAAGAACCACGAAATGTGTTTCTGATGTTGCATAGCTGAGGAAGTCAGGAACTCACCTAAGTTACCACACAAAGACTCATGCTGGATCAGGTTTGAGACTTGAGTATTTTATATGAAGAGTTGAGTATTTATTTATTTTTAAATCAGGTTCTTCTCAAGAATTTCTCAAAAAAGTGAGAGGCAAAAATGAGGAAATACCCTCTCAGCAACTAGGTATGTTTCTCAGCCTGTTTTCCAGTGGATGAATTCTCCAGTCCCTGAACGCTAGCAATGTGTTTCAAAAATACCACAGTCAAATTCCATATGCAGGATACATATTTCAAGGTAATCATTTATCTGTCTGCCAGAGATGCACTATTCTTTACCTTCTGTCAGGGAACTTAAAGAAAGTTTCGCAATTTTGTAGTTTATTTTTGTAAGTAATGTTGTAGCTCTGGTCTCTCAGAAAAGATCGATCAATTTGTACCTTAAAATTCTTTTTTCTGTTATAAATTCATTCTAGTCTGAGCTAGTTGAATATAACTAATAAAAGTCTTTCTTTAAGGATCATATTAGCAAGAACACAGCAGATGACAGCCCCTACAACAGTTTTCTGATTGTTCATTATCAGCATCAAAGTCTTACACAAGAGTTTTGAAACAAAGCTGCTAACAACAATAAAGCAAAACTTATTACATACTGATAACACAATGCCAAGTGCAAACATTTTGCCCTGGTATGCCACTAATTTCAGGATAAAAATCAAGCAGCAACAAGTGGAAAGGTCTATCTGACAAAACTCACCTTGGTATGAAGAAATTAGTGAAAGAAAAAACAGCAACAGAAGAAATATCCTAAACTTTGGATTTCATGTTTTTTCAGCCACACTGCAGTATGTCAGCAAAGTGTTTATTTTTGTTTCTTCTTTAAAGAAATTTGCAAAATGTGGACTATTAATTCTGAGTGCTACTATTATATGAGGCTGTTAGAAGGAACAATTATGACTTTCCCCAGTACAGTTCAATAATAAAGCCTTACTTCTTTCATAAACAGTGCAATTTAAAACAAACACTAAACTTCAAGAATTTATCTTACATATTTCATTGGCCCTCTGTTACACTTCAGCGGACACTTCACATGAAACATTTAGATCTAGTTCATGAAGTATGTACCCTGGATACAATGCAATAATTCATACACTTCATAGTAAATAGCTTCTCTTCTGCAGATCTGAACTATATCAGTGTATCCACAGAATGCACAAGACATACAAACATCTGACATTCCAAAGACAGGAGTATACAGGGCACTACAAGAAATCTTTCCTGGCATGCTGTCATGGTTGCTTTTAGTAATTTCCATACATTTTCTCATCTAAGCATTAACATTTCCATCACCAGACTTCCATCTATCATTGCCTTACATTGACACCTGCTGGAAGTGACTGGGATCGTAAACCATTTCTTTTTTTTCCCCCTCAATTAGTGTCTGATTTAACTGTACAAGAAGACCAACAATCCTACTTTCAGTAAACTAAGCACAGACATCTGAAAAAATAAGCCACATGACTTTTTAACAAGCAAAAAATATACAATGTGTAATTTTAAGCAATGTGTAATTCCCAAGGCTATCAGTGCATGGGTTCTCAATCAGAAAATGTATTTTAAGAACGGCTTTTTAGAAGATTTTTTCACTACCCCTTGGGTAGATAATACTCAGCAAATTAAGTACGCAACCATTTACTGGGCTCTCAGGCTAATTAGCAAATAATTATTACTGTAAGAGTCACTAAATAGCAGCTTGACAAACATTTTACAAGTTTATTCAAAAAAAGTGACTAAACAAGGCAATTATAGCCCATGTCTTTAGATTAATGAAAAAAAAATCTGCTTTATTCACAAAAGCAAACAGGCTTTTTAATGACAACTGATAGACAAGAACAACTGAGAAATGTTTCTTAAAATAGCTAGTATATACACAAACTACTGTCTCTCATTCTTCATAATGAAGATGCATCTATTAGTACAGCTTGGTAAACTGAAGCACACTGAACAGCCATTTGACGGCAATGTTTTTCCCCATATGCCAGAACTTCATCTACAAGCTTCACATCCTGAATGATACTTTTCCCTTACTTTCAAACCCTACTCTAAGGATGGGATCTCTCTCACTTGATGTGACTTTTTATATTCCTCATAACAGGAAGCACATTTCAGATTGAAGCAAGTAGGACAAGTTAAGGTGGCTTTGCTTTATCATCAGAACAAGACTTTGGTTCTCACACACCTTGTATGAAAAACACAGACATATTTTCATCAAAAAACATAGACAGTTTTAAAGTATCATAAGCAGCAAGAAGAGAAAAATTATTTCAAAGGCAGCCAAATAGAATTTATGTAAGGTTATGTCAGTATATATACAGCTGAAGACCTATCAAATTTTATACTTTTGCAACATTTCAAGACAGAATCATTATATTAAAAGTTTAATAATACCTCACCACCTCACCAGGGCATCACACTGCAGCAGTATTAACTCACGGACTTTACAGATCAGTTTTAAATTTATTAATTTTATTCACTTACTTTAATCTGGTGAGTGATCAAACTACTTTTTAAAGTGAATTTTACTAGGTATCCTAGATCATCACCATAGTCTTAAGGTTCAGAACTACAGAGCCTATGAAAAAAACAAAAGGTAAACACTGTCTTTGGGAGTAGAAACAATCAGCCTCCAAAATAGGTACCATCAAAAATACCAGTAAGTGGTAGCCTATGTCAACATGCTTTTCCTCCAACTTTCCTGATTTTTTAACCATGAAAGAACTCAATCAGTGAAGTCAGAAATTAATGGCTGCGTATTAGTGTGCTGAACTCATTGCTAATTAAAAGTTTCAAAAAACTCAAAAGAAAAATAACACTGGGCATGGAAAAACGCAGTTATTCTATATAATGGGTACACAGGAGTTAAAGAATCACATTTACCAAGAGCTAATTATTTCCATGGAAAAGAAGTGGTACTATTTTATAAAAAACAAATGAAATCATTGAACATAACAGTTTACTTCCAGAGACTTGAATGGTGGGCAAGAGAGCACTTTTCTAAAAAAAATGTATCAGTCAGACAAGCATAGGGTTGTTTTGGTTTTTTTTGTATTGCATTCTTCAACAAAACACACATGGAGAGCATTACAGCTTTAAACACACTAGACAGCCTAGATGATTTTGACACTCACCCCATGCTCACTATCTTTTCTTTTTATCTCAGAAAGACAACAGAGTTAGCAAAACACACACGACATTTAAGGCTTACGTTTCTTACCTTACAAAGCTTCTGGTAACGGGGAGAAGAAACTGCCATCCTCTGTAAACGATGCAACAACACCACAACTTTCTGAAGAGAGGATCTCACCACAGCCATCATTTTAAGTTTGCCACACTTCTGAAGATACCTCAGAATTTGCATTATAAATGAAGAGCAACTATCATTTCCTCCCGGTCACTGGACAATGATTTGCCAGCTTTCTGAGCATGCTCTCTTCCAGGACTGCTTTTGCAAGCTACAGGCTTTATACGTTTCAAAGGCAAAGAAGATTGATATAGCATAAGTTTTTCTCCTAAAATAACCCCACAAAACAAATGCAAAAAAATAACAGCCTTCACAGATTCTTCTAATCGGTACTGCTCAGCTCTGTTTTTGCAGAGGGCAAATGAAGTTGAGCAGCCGGTCGTCTGCCACCGTTCAGGAGTGCACTAAATAGCCAGAAAAAGGTTATTAATTTAAGCCTGAAAGCTGCAGGAACAAAAAAAGAATTCCTTCAGGAAGACGGCTCCAGCGTATCACAACAGTTGCTCTTCCCTAGTAGCTGCTTTCTATCAGCAGACTGAGTGTTTGCTCCCTCACTCTGGGAAAGGATGCTCTCGTTCTCAGACTGAACGCAGCTCTGGCAGAGCTGTAGAGTGAGTGAATAACAGATTGTGTTATAAATCTTGAGAGAGGAGCACAGGGATACCTGCTCTAATTATATCAGCCATACGTTAAAGGCTAATAAATCACAAGCGTTTCTCAAAACTAGATTACCCAACACAAAAGGGAAAACTGCAGGGGGTAAACCTCTTCCTATAAAAACTCTCTTAAAGCTAATTTAGTCAAAGGGATCTCAAAGGATTCTCACTTGCATCAGAAAGTAGGAATGCTTTTCACAAGTCACTTCCAATTACATATTTTCCAGAATGACTTTAGACAAGAAAAAATAGGGTTTTGATAAAGTAAAAGCATACAGTTGCATCATCAGCCCCTTCTCTAAGTCATCCTTGAATCCAAAGAGCTAATACAATTTTGATGTATTTCCCATGACAAAGCAGAATTTATTTAAGCCAGCTAAGGATGACAGCAGGACATTCAAGAGCATGGAAGTGTTTTGCTACCAGCAAGCACTTCCAATGCAATACAGCCAACGTACCCCTAGGTGTGGGAAAACTGCAGCATAACCAGAGCCAGCTACTCATTGCTTCCAAAGGCGCTGTGATGAATCTACTTAAACCTGTATCAGAGGGGCTGCTGTAGCAAAGGCTCAGGGAGGCCTGAACACAGTAGGTGGAGCACACCACTACAGGTAATCATATGATTTAATGTGCATATTTCCACATGAAAAGGTACCTACACATTTCAAGCACATCAATCAGCACAATATGCAGGCAACAGCTATCCTGACAAGTTCATATGATCCAGAATAACACACAGCTTAGATATCAGCACATTATACACTGCTTTGCCTCTTCTAAGGCACTTTCCTACCAAGAAGATGAATGCAAGGTTCAGGTTCTTCATACAGGACGTTTAAAATCTCTTCCAACCAGTTATGTGAAGACAACCTTCTCACCTTTATTTTTAGGACTGAATCAATGTTTCTACCACTCCTTAGATAAACCCTGTTTACCTGTACTCTGCTTTCTTCTTGATCTGTCTGCAACACTAACAACATCATTTTGAGTAAACAGATATACACATTCTACTCTGTATATAGAAATCTCACCATCCATATTCACCTTGCCAGGCACATTGTCTTTTCTCATCTCCACCACTTATTTGAACTGTTCCTCTGGATGCCATTGCTCCTGGCTTACATCCATTCCCACCAGAAGTGTGCTTCTATAACCTTCTAGATTGAGCCTACCATTATTAGCTGACATGCTCTTACCAAATATCTTTTAAGGAAACCTATGATGCAGCACAACTCTGAAACCATGGAAGCATTCAGAAATGACTGAACAAAAGCTGAAACCTCTTCTGTGTAAGACAGAGCCCACAGTCCACAACTTTCTTCCTTCAGTTCTGCTTTTTATCTTCTCGGTGTTTCAATCTGCAAGTTTGAATCAAGCAGTGAGACAAACTGCCACTACTTATGCTGACTTTTTTTTTTACAATACAAAAAAATCTTTGAATTATTTTGAACGCCGTCATATCTGTAGGCACAGGACTTTACATATATTGCACTACTTCTTACTATTTCCTACCTTATTTTCTGCATCCCTGTTTTAAATTAGGTTTTAATCTCTTTCAGGTCACTGCTAAACATTTTCCAACACAGACTGTAGTGTTTTGGCACTAACCTGAAAGGAAGACTTCTACAACATTTAGATACTGAGAGAATGAATTTAACTGACTGATGACACAAGCGTGGATTTTTCCTTTTCGAAAAGACATTGCTACCACACTCAAAGTCTGCATTATTTGCACAGTACTGTTGCTGGCCTCAGGTATCACAATGAAAGGCAAAACAAGGCTTCAAGTGCTCAGATCACTGATTCCACAGCAGAGTGACTTGAGCTGCAGCCAAAAAAGTTAGGCCCAAAATGTAATGGAGGATAGTCCTCCCAGATTACCAGATGCCAGTTTAACAGATGATCCTATTTTGAAAATGCATGACGTGTAACAATGGCAACAACAACAAATCCATCACGTTTTGTCCAGGTTCAGCTCATTTCATCTAGAATTTATCACACCTTAAACTTATAGTAAAATTTTACTTAATGCACAGGCCTTGAGGAGCACAGACATCTTCATACAGAGCAGAGAAGGTTATAATCCCTGCATTCTTCTTAAAACCATTTAACCACTACCCTTAAAACCAGTATTTCTTCATATATTCAACAAAGCACTAAGAGAACAACACTGTTATTTTACATCACATAACAGAGGAAGAACAGGAAATTATCTTTGTTTAATCAGATATTCAGCTTAAGAACTTGTGGTGATCTGTTTACCCATTGCTTTTCCTATCCCACATTGTTCCCCCCCTGCCCCCTCCCGTTCCTTGCCCCTGGCCACTCCCTCAGGCTCTCGCTACTGGTTCCAGTACCCCAACTCCACCGATGTACCGCCTGACAAAACCCGCCTGCGCCCGGATCACGAGGTCTCTCTGCCTCTGGGGATTGCCGGGACAAGAGGTAACTATTACAAGATTCTCTTAATCCCTTATGAAGAGACCGTTCTCGCCTCCTTCGCCATCACTGGTTGTAACGCTGATAGCTTTTGGAGCAAAACTGCAGAGCAGTCCAAAATGGACTACGGGAGGGCGAAATGGTCGCACTGCCCTAAGCAGCTCCCTTGAGCTCCCAGGGAAAGCTGCAGCTTGTTAAACTAAATCTAGCATTACAGCAATAACTTGCAAGGGAATGGGCTTGATATTTTGAGGTGCAGCAAGGTGTTAGCACTTCATTTTGTTTTCAGAAGTTCAACAAATATTTGAAAACATAAACAGTGATTTGGGAGGGTTTGTCAGTGACATTCTATTAATGTCTTCGTTTACATTTAAAGTAAGACTGTATGGTGGTAGGAGACAAAGTTCATTCTGGAAGTCATTATGACAGTCTTTGACATGCTCTACTTCACTTCCCAGGGTACCCAGAAAAGGCTTACAATATTATATAAGGTCATGGGTGAGTTAAGTGATGATACTTCATGTGCACAGTGTGTAGAAGCAGTCTCAGAAAAAGATGGACTATATCCAGTTACAGGATGCTGAACCAGGGGAGGTCATGCCACAGCACCTCCATCTGCCTTGTCAGTTGTTACAAGCCAGGACAATGTGCATGGTCATGAGTTGGTTATAGACCTTCTTCTCCACACAGCAGGCAGTCTTGCCCAACAGTGGTCCCCTCACAGAGCAATTTTAATCAGATTGCAGCACAACAAAGAATGGCAAACAGCCTTCCACACTCATGGTGCTTCACATGAGCCAACAAATTGTGAAATAACAGTTGTATCTTGGTGTGATTGACTACATAGAGTGCAAGGTAATGCAGAAATAACTCTATTTACACACAGCACTGCCTTCTGTTGTTAGCTGCCTGTGCCCTGTTTTAGCTCGTCCACCTCCACTACATTACAGTAGTTGGGAGCGCTGCCAATAGAAAGCGTAATACTAAGTTCTAAGTGTCACCACTACAGACTAGTCTCAGCATATCACAAAAAGCCACATCTCTATAGATAAGTTACCTGACTGACTAGAATCATTTGAACATTGATGACATGTCATCTTCAACAGATACAAACTGCCACAAAATACTGTGCTCTTTATTACAATTAACGAGAATAGTTTGTTATCAGATACTTCTAACAGTCTTGTTTCATTTCAATTCAGCTTAGATATGTTCAGATTACTATTACATGTGCTACTAAAAGCAACATCTTTTCATTATAAGCTGCTCAAACCCACTTAGATCACAGATGACATTAATCCAAACCCAAAGTGCAGGATTCAGTAAGTGGTGTCAGTAAAACTCCTCAGTCGTTTCTCAGATTTCCAGTCTGTGGCCTGTACAAGAAAGGAAGGTCAGCTGGGGAGCTGCTGGGCAGTAGGAGAGGGAGAAGGGGTAATCCAAGCACAACAACATCTTGGATTACTGGGAAAGCAGGAGGAAGGTGGCAAGCAGAAATAGGAGACAATGCAGCCCAGGAGGGCTTTACTTGGAGGGAAGTAGATTAAATTGTTTGGTTGGACAATCACACAACGTGACTTGGTTTAATCAAGCGTACACTTCCTGAATGTACCCTCCAAGGACATTTAAGAGCCCTCAGTGCCATGGACATACACTAAAGTGTGTACTTCAAATTTTAGGAAGAGAAATCTGCTTCCTTCATACACCTGACTCCTAAAACACTGTTTCAGGAAACACCTTTCAATAGGCTGCAGCTTTCCCCAAGCAAGTAGATAACTCTTCTTTCTAACATTTGCCATTGAAAGAAAGCCTGAATAACAGCAGTATTATTTAGTTTCTCACCTGCATTTGCTTTCTGAGTTCCCTTACACAGACACTGTCCTGAGCAGTGTTCTCACGCTCGGATGCATCTGCCAGAACATTAACTGTTGTCTCTGCCTCTTGAAGCCACTTGAGGAAGCTCTCCAGATCCTTGTGTGAGGCCTGAACTGTCTTCATCTCTGTCTCCAAGAAATTCTGCCGATCGACAGCTCTGAAAACAAGACAAGTGTCAGAATATTCCCCCACAACATACAGCATTATATACATCATAATGAAACTACTAAAAGGAAATCTGAAAGGTATCTCTACTAAGAAACTACACATCTGTACAGCTTGTTTTATCATTATTTATATCACTGTTTCTCCGGTTAGTATATCTATAGCTACCCACAGATGTCCTGAACTGGTTATACATGTCATTGACCTTTTTAAAAAGGCATGCAGAAGAAACTAAGTTATTAATTTAAAACCTAGATTTTCCTTTTAGAGTATTACCATCATCAACTTATGCTAACTCAAATGGTAGAAATGGTATTTCCATGTGTGAAAAATGGGCTTTTCCCTATCAACAAAACCCACACAGAGTAGAAGCACTGAGTGTTTGGGGTATTTTTGGTTCCTCTTTTACAGTGAGCAGAAACACTGCCATAAATTCTTAAGAGTTAAAGTGCTAAGCGATGAAAAGTCAAATACCTGGTTCTTCTCTGCTAGAAGACAAGACTTTTAACACTATCTCTCAAACAAACAGAATAATACACTGCCATCATAACAGTCAAGCCATTCTCAACAAACTTAAATCTAAAAAAAGACTGGCAGAATATAGTCCAAATTTTCAATCATATAAAAGATTTCTGACTGATAAAAATACTAAAATATGTGTCCGTAAGGGGATTTTTTCATGTAATAACAACATAATCCAAATATTTTAACTTATGAGCAACTTCAAACAATTTCCTAGGAAATAAATCACCTTACACTTTTGCGTAACATACTGTCTCCTTGTGATTGAAATGAAACCCAGATGAGAAACTATTATAGTCAGCAACTTTAAAAGCTCTGATTAGCAACATTAATAAAGCATGAAAAACTAAATTTCATCTATTTGAGGCTGTTATTATGCAGCATTCCTTCTCCCAAAATCAGGACAAAAGAAACAAGCTGTCCCACGCCAGCACACTGTAGAGAAACTTCTAGCAAAGCTAACAGCTAGAGTGCTGCTGCTGCGTAAGTAGAAAGTTCAATTTTATTTTCACATCAAGCACTAACTGTATAGTAAGATTTTAGGGGCAAAGGGATATTTAATTTCAAAACAGACAAGACCAAAACACTCAATATTTGGTATTCCCACATTTCTCCAGACAGGCCCAAACTTGTGTCTTCTGCATCCTCCCATCTACTTCAGCTTTCTTTCGTCCTCATGCTGTGGCAGAAGCACTGCTCAGCAGTATGAAGGAATTGCGAATTTCAGTACTAGTTAAAATATTCCTTTTAGAAAAGAAGCAGTGGGTGTTCAGTACCATTCAGACTGACATTTCAAAGCAAGTAGCCTGGTTAACTAGCACATCAGATGAGGCAGATACAAGTAAAAGCTGTTTTCTTTCAAGGACTGTGAGGAAACCTCATGCAACCCCAATTCTGCCAGGCTCACATTCCTAAGTTTTAGCATAACTAATTTTTAGGAGACAATTTGCACAAGGATTTGCAACCCCTACTTTAGGAGCTCAGGACGTATGTCACTTGTTATTAATTGCTTTATCCAAAATAAGAATCTAAGAATCATTCCTGACTTCATGCTTGCCCAAGTTTTGGCTATTAGCAAATGACTAGAAGAGCAAGAAGCCTTCATTCTTGCTTCTCACTTGCAGCTGGTATGCTTCACCCAGTCTTGAGGAAAAAATAATATGTAGCCATGCTAGGGATAACAAGTAGTTGGATAGATGTAGTCCAGAAAAGATAATAAGCACCAGCTAAAAAATTACAGCACACCAAGGAACTGTGAGAAAAACGTAAAGTAAAAGCAGTTATGAGCTCTAACTTCAAATCCCTCTCCCTCTGCAGGGATTTTCTTCCCTAGCAGGGGGTTAAGGCCAAAGGTGGAAGAACAGGAGTGACAACAGGAAGAACAGACTGGTAATAAAGGTGACCTTCAAAGAAAAAGAACAGCTCCAAAGGATGAAACACTAAGTGACCCAGATCTCTAAGTCTATGTACTGATGTACTAGATAGGAATCGAGACAACCCAAACTTTGTAGTTAACAACCTTCACTGAAGAATATTGTGTTCATCCTAGTTTTAATTTCTCAAGCTTTCTGCTTGGTTGAACTTTAAGGAAAGAATTAAATCCTATTACCGTCCCACTGCTGCCATACATTTGAATTAAAGCTGAAAAACAATCCTTTCACTAAATACGTACAAATTTAGAACTAATGTTCTAAGAGTGTTTTTAAAGAGGACATCCATAGCAGTAGCGAGCAACACTTTTACAGAGCAGATGGAAATACTTTCATCCCCTTCTACTAAAGGCCTCAAACATAAAATAGAAAATGGAGAATTCTGTACTGCATATTAACAACTACCCCATGCTATAAAAATGTAACTCAGACTTTCAAATAATTCTGATACCATTAGAGCAGCCTCAACAGACATAGGATCTGTACATCTTCCAGGATGCAAGAACTAAATTTGAGGAAAAGCTAGAGAATTATTTTCAAATGCAGCTAACTTAATACAGTGAGAGTGGAGAAAGTCCATGCAGATTCTATTGGCAAAGACACACCCAAGAAAAAAAAAACCTTATTCTATTATTTAAGTTTTCATGGCTCTGTTTCAGGTTTCTATTCTACACAATTATTTTTTCAGATTTAAACTAAAAATTTGCAATGCATGTAAGTGTGTGACCAAAAGAAATTCAGAAACTAACATCTGAGACAGTACAGAAAGCAACTATAATCCATTTCCAAGGCAGCACAAACACTCAGAATGACTATAGTTTCACCCCAAAGTATAAAAATGGAACACAAATAGCCACTGGGCAAAGTATCCGATTTACACAATGTCAAGCTGGGGAGCTTCAATCTCTTAATGCCAACAGTTTTAAAATAAGCTCCTTGACTTTACATGCCATGGCTACAATCTTCCTGGTAGTGTTCTTGTGCTGTTCAGGACCACAATCCTTTCAGGTGATGTTACTAAGGACCCTTTCCACAACCTCCACGTAGGGGAACAAACTGGTATTTTAAAGCATTATGCTATAAATACAGATTTGTCCTTACAAAAGCCATAGGGCTACATGTCCACTCTATGTACAACCCCGCATGTCCCAAGATCTGCCACAAAAAGTAAGCCTTGTCACTGGTATTTCTATTTCTTGCATTTAAAGCAAATAAAAACCTTCATCCTGTTGAAAAGGTGCTTTCTTTGCACATTCTCCCCTTTTAATTCTACCGTGTTGCTCAGATGGGGTTACACTGGCTACCAACTGGCTCTTAGAGTTGTCCTTTACATTCTGCCACTAGTTAATAAACAAAGCAGATATTCACCTTCCTTAGGCTGCAGACTTCAAAGAGTAGCCCCAGTGATAATTGAGGAGCTTCAGTTATACACAACAAAATGCAGTAGCTTATTATTTTAAACTTTAAGCAGATTCAAAAATAATTAGAGGCTTCCAGGCAGGAGCTCTTCTTTCTGGTCACCTTCTCTGAGTAGTGGGCAGTCTTATGCCAGTTCTAGCCATAAACACTGCAAAGTCTGAATGTGAATGAGACTATTACAGAATTTTAGTCTACTGTCAGTGCTAATCCAACAAGGAGCTGTTTCCCTTCATCCTCTAATTAACTAGGAAACAAGCTGCCACATGCAAAGCACAAAATGACAGAAGAACCATTTTCCTCCAAGGAAGGATAAGATGATGTTCTACTCTGCTTCCTTCATTACCTGCTTACTGAGAATAGTCCTGCTGAGAAAAACTCAGGAGTGCTGGTGAGTGAGAGGCTGGACATCACCCAGTAATGTGTGCTTGCAGCCCAGAGAGCCAGTTGTGTCCTGGGCTGTCTCCAAAGCAGCGTGGCCAGCAGGGTGAGGGAGGGGATTCTGCCCCTCTGCTCTGCTCTGGTGAGACCCCACCTGCAGTGCTGCAGCCAGCACTGAGGCCCCAACATAAGAAGGATGTAGACCTGTTGAAGCAGGTCCAGAGAACCACTAAGATATGCTGAGGACTGGAGCACCTCTCCTATCAGGAAAGGCTGAAAGAATTGGAGTTGTCCAGCCTGGAGAAACAAAGGCTCCCAGGGGACCTTAAGCAGCCTTGCAGAGCCTGAAGGGGGCCTATGTGAAAGATGGAGAAGGACTTTTTGCAAGGGCATGTAAGGATAAGACAAGAGTAATGGCTCTAAACTGAAAGAGGGCATATTTCAATTAGATAATCAGGAAAAAATTCTTCACTCTGAGGGTGGTGAAGTACTGGAACAGGAGAAGCTGTGAATACCCCATCCCTGGAAGTGTCCAAGGTCAGACTGAATGGGGCTTTGAGCAGCCTGGTCTAGTGGACCATGGTCTGCTCATGACAGGGGGCTTGGAACTGGATGATCTTTAAGGCCCCTTCCAATTCAAACCATTCTATAATTCCACAGTTTCTATAATGTTCTCCTCCTCTCACTCTTCAAGAGGTAACATCAGCTCCATAAGCTTTACTAAATAGGCTTTTCATTCCTGTAACTGACATCCCATTCCAAAAGCAGCTGCTTCTTTCACAGGCACACATATACATATAGAATTTAGTTGTCATCTTCCCCACTCCCACATACAGAGGATCAATTTTGTCTTCTCTCCTTCTAACCACAATGCATATAGCGTTTTAGATTGCAGAGTCAGACACTATTCTAAATGTTAATTGTCTATCAATACCATATACTAAAAAACATTTCTGCAGAAATTAGATTACCCTGAAGGAAAAAATTATGCATAGGAAAATACAATCCTTTTATTGAGACATATCTGCAGATACATCTTAAATAGAGGATGAATAGAAAGATGTTTCAATTAAGTCTCAGTTCCTACAGGTCAAGTATTTTCCAGGTGGGAGTACTAGAAGGATTGCACTTGAGAACCCAAAGCACAGCCCTATTCAGGGGAAGTTTCCATTAGATGGAAGGCCATAATGAATTAATACATGGAAAGATGAAGCTGAACACCTACAGCCTTATGAAAAGAAATTACAATAACAAACTACAAATACATAAATCATACCAGCAATAAAGAACAAGAGAGGAACTTTCAGACACTTAAGAGAGTAATAGCCACAAGAAAACCTGAAACGAAACATGATGAGTCCCTTCTTTTTCTGCTTAAAAATATACCACATGAATGGGAAGTCATACAGAAGCTTTCCATTGTGAACTGTGGGAATTTCAATCACCAAAAGAGCTTGACTGCAATTAACTAATTATCCACAGCAGCCCTAAATGCTGCACTAAAGCATGCAGAGAAGAGACTACAATACACACATATACACAGAATGCAAGTTTAACACACCAGCTGCTACATAGAGTGAAATCCTGTAATTACCTTTGGTTCAGATTAACCCAGCAAGTGTTCATTTGGTCAGTGGTTTCCTTCACCTTCCTTGAGTCATCATCACGATACTCTCGAAGTAGTTTATTAGAAAGATCATTGAATGCTGCTACTGTGATGTCACCTCTATGCAAATCCTGTACTAACAGCTAAAAGCAATTCCAAATGAGACAGATTAAAATCAGACTATTTCTCATATTATGCATTTTATCACATATTATAAACAACTCATTTTTTCTTCTTTTCTAAAAAGCAAAATGTGCATGTTTTTCAGCCAGAAGTAAAATCTTAAAGAGAAAATCTACAGATATTAAGTGTCCTGATAACAAACTAATCAAAACAGAAATAGGTGCGAAAAAGTTGTATTTGCCTGAACCACCAGAGGTTAGAGAAATCCTCTTTTATATTCTACTGGCAACAGAAATAAAAATACTTCTGTATTTTGAGTAGCATGAATAAGTTTGAATTATTAAAATAGCAATATAAGCGGCATCTAAAAGTAGCATAAATGAAATGAGCACTCTGAGAATTTGATTTCATTCTTTGGGGTTTTTTTGTTTTGTGGGTTTTTTTTTTGTTTTGGGGTTTTTTTGTTTTTTTTTTTTTTTTTTTTTTTGTTTTGTTTTGTTTAAAATTAAGAAAATATATTAGAAGCGTTTGTTTATTGTGGCAGGGTATTTGTACTGTACCTTGACTTTAGAGAATCTAAACTCAAGATTATTTCTAAATCAAAAATAATATTTCCATATATATATATACAGTTGCATATTATGGCCTCTGCAGCTTTCTCTTTGGGCATGGGCCTGCTTTCACTTAAGAAAACAAAGTAGACCTAACAGTCCATTTCTATTTCCCTGCTCATGTAGAGATAGACACAAGTCAGATAGTTGTGAAAAGCACACAACTTTACTGTGTACTTAAATAGCTATGGATTGGTAAGCAACTCTCACAATCATACTCCCTGCCTCTTTCCACACCCAGCTGTACCCCTACATTGCCCCTTCATGAATATATATATGTGTGTATACATATATGCACATACTTTTAAAACTCTATGATATGCCTGTTCTAAATACTGTACTAATAAGAGCCTCTCCTCACTGCTTTGTGTCTTTAGTTCTCATACTGTGCCACCTACAGCCTGCCCTTTTTCTGATAGCCACCAGGACAAAGAGCACCAGACTTACAGATTTATCGCAGCACTCTTGACATGATATAAAAAGCATCAAAGATTGCATGGAATCCAAAAAAAAAAAAAAAAAAGAGCATTGGATATGCCTGACTACCCATCAGAAGTGAAATTCAGGACAATTTTAAATACCTTAGCCCATTCCTAAACTACTGTTAAATACTTCTATGAAGTCAATTCTGTGGCAGTAGCATTAAACTTTAACTGGTCTGGGGTTCAAGCTCTTTACATAATATCATTTCTTTGATGCTATATTATACTCATTTCAGGTAAGTTTTCAAAGACACACATGCATGCATGCCACCTGTTTACCTCCCAGAATGTGATTCTTGGGAAAACTGATTTATTGAAAAATATAGACAACTAAGAAAACATCATGCCCAAAAAGAGACAGAAAATAGTACAACAACTAAATTGCATATTCACTCATCAATTGAATCCAGTAGCATTACACAGGAATCAGGACTGAGGAATCTGGTATGGAAAAAAAAATAGGCGTAAGTGGTCTTACTTTGCTCTCTGCAATCTGTTTGGCAAGCATCTCTTTTGGGGCCTGCAGGAGCATTCGCAGACGGAGCTCGCACTGCTCCATGAGGTGCTCCATCTCCTGCCTCTGCTCATGCCACTGCAGGCTGTCTGTCAGCATGTACTTCAGCTGCTGCTGCCGCACCTCCACGCTGTGCTGGGTGTTGTCCCACTGGTTCTTCAGCTTCTCCACTGGGGAGGACAACACAAAACATGCAAAATATGAGGCAAATGAACAAGTAGCCATAACTACCTCTTAATTTTCAGGACAAAAGCCAATAATACAACTCATTCTCAAACACAATAGTCTTCATATTCAGTACTTCAGCTCCCCATGTAGTTGACATTCACAGAAGCAAATGAAAAATTCAGGTGTTTGGCTTCCTCTTGTTTAAGCAGGTCAGCATACAAGTAACAACTATTATTTCTAGAATATTTCAAAGGCATTTTTTACTTTTTAAGTGCACACATGTGGGAAGATGCACTGCAGAGACACACAAGACAGCAGAGCTCCAAGGAGCACAATTTTAGGGTGATAGGACCAGCAAGTCATCTTTGTGCATCTGTAACTTAAACCAGTACAAATAAATAAGTAAACAAATACTGTTTAGATAGCTTGTACAAAGCAAACTAAGCATTCCAGACCATCGTGTGTTAAAGAGTCTCATGGCACCTGTACTACAATTTTGGCCAAGGTAGAAACACTCCAGTAACAACCTACTTTGGCAATTTAATTCCACCACAGGTTTCTAAGACTTAAGTAGATGGCAGAACAGAGAAGTTACTGAGTACACCCCACTTCCTTCAAGTATTCCATTCCTCTCTCAATAAATAGTTAAATTAGGTGATGGATAAACACACTTAACCTTTAATAAACAAGGAGTGAAAAAGACAACATGAGAGCCTAGAACAAAAATTGTGCATTACAAAAAGCAGTGAATCTGTCTTTGGAGAGAAATACATGGCATCATACATTTTCCTGGATACTTACAGACCATTAAAGCAAGTGTATTACTTGAAAGATTATAGAGGTGGAAACAGGTTTGTCTACTACCTGATGTGACAGTTACAGGGAACAAATTATATCACTAAAGAATGCAATAAAAAAGAGTGTAGTAAAAAAGTAAATGCAAAAAAAAATCAAAACCAAAAAAACTAAGCTGGATTTCTTGCACATCTCTCCACTCTGAGCAGTAAGAGGTAGGCAGTATGTAAGACATTGAATGTATTTATTTTAACAGTAAGTATGCAATTTTATTAGAAAATTAACATGCTTGACACTCAAGTCACTTCAATTTTCCATGAAGCAAAAATGTCAAAGGTTGTGCTTAAACTGAAACCATTTAAGTGAACTTTACTTTTTTTTTAACCTTTTGCAATTATACAAAGCCATTGTGCTTCATCTGCTTGAGAAAAATCTCTTTACTTTAATACATTCAACAATATTCTGTTTAGTTCCACAAAGCTCTCAAAGACTCTGGCAGCAAAGCCCACGTGTCAGAGTAAATATCACTCCACCATGCTGGTGGACAAACCTAATAATTTGTGCAATACAGATTCATCCATTTCAACCCACAGGCAGCTTGTGGATCAATTTTTAAGCATAGATATTTGACATTTACATAGTAGCATTACTATTATAGAACAAATACTTATTTATATACTTTTTCTTATTAATGAACCTTACTCTCTATACTGCTGACATATTTACTCTTTTTTCTATCTCCAGCAAAACAGGACAGAAAAATAGGGACATTCCTGGTAGCCTCAGGATTCAGTGGGTTCAAGAAGTAAGTTCCTAGAAAGAGTTGTCATGGGTACCAGTCTGCTATCACAGGCAGAAGGACTGGAAAAGATTCCTGATTAGACTGTTTTTAAAATTCCCAGTGTCTATGAAGCAATTGGGAGCTTTTCTTTGCTCCTATGCATTTGCATAGTTACGCTTTGTCTAATGACACAGAGCAGACTCACAGAAGGTTGTAGGACATCAGTATATTCTGATAAATATTTAGTGTCTGTATATACTCAGTGTTTAAACAACGAGGTGCATAAAGCAGACCTGAGCTTCACTTTTCTTCAAAGAGCAAACTGTCCTTAACAAATGTCAGTAGTAACAAAACCTTCATTTTTTTTTTCATGTTTTATGACAGGCAGAAAATCTTCACACACATCGAAAGTATCTACTGGAAGCTTAATCCATGGAACAATATACAGCTTCTCTTTTCCCACCCTGGACGGGTATGACTATAGGGGAACTCAAACTTTCAACATACAGTCCTTTACTTCTTTGTTCAGCTTTTCTGAAGAATCAGGAATGCTTGACCCAATGTCCCCTCGTTGACAGACTCCCATGGAGTACATGGTTATTATCCTCTCCAGAGTTTCCACCTGACCCCTAGTTCTGAGTAACTGCAAAACTAAGTTGCTTCTTTGAGTCTTACTCCCCCCTACCAATCCATAGTCTGTGAACCTCCGACAGCAGATGCCATCTCATCAGACTCCCAGAAAAGCCACCCATCTGTGGGCTTTCTATCTGAGCCTACCATCTACATCGAGTCTTATGGACACCAAAGAAATTCATGTAGGTGTAGTAAAGGAAAACTACATTACAGAGGAGAACATAAGAAAATATATCTTTCCATCTTTACTTCTAACTATGGTATTCCCTGCTGCATGAATTTTCTAATCTTAGGAACCAGCAAATCTTAAGATTTCCAAAACCAGATCGTCCATTAGTTTCAAATTGTGACAATTGGACATTTCTTAAGTACCAGTAAAATAAATTTTCAGAGGGAGTGGGGGCCTTTAAATTGGAAATTAAATTTTCAAGTACATGTCAGTGACTTAAAATCTCTACTGTCAGTCAACAATTTTCAAAGTACACATGCAAACTCATTGTCCTAAAGTCAGTACATTCATGTTTTTAACTGTCCAGTGCCTCAAAGTTCAACAAAAACAAAGACACATGATTAGCTCCTTTTCTCAATAAATAAAATCCTCATCCCTGTGGCTGTGAAGCAACCCAAATTCTTCACAAAATGTTTTGAAATTCCAGCAATACTATTGACCTTTGAACCTGAAAAAATGGCCAGTCAAAAAAACAAGCAGCAATTCTTGTTCCAGGAATTTTCATTAGACTTTTTAAATGAAAGCCACTTAATTGCCAAGTGTTCTTTTCCTTTTCAAGGAAGGCAACTTCAGCTAGGCTCACTTGAGATTTTAAGAGAAAGATATGAAGATTTTTACTGCCATGGAAACAATGTATTCACAAACACAGGATGGAGAAACTTACTTTTTTCTGTGATCTCTGTCCTAATGTCTGAACTGGAAGTTTTATTTTTCAAATTCTGAGCCAATGTAAAAACAGAATCAAGCTGCGGGTGCCGATGGTCCATATCTGCATTGGTTATCTGTTGAGAATTAGGATATGATTTTTAAGTCCAAAAAGTAGAAATTAGTTAAATTCATCTGTATTATTTGTAGATAAAAAACCACATGTGTCTCCACAAGGATACTGCTGGTCCCATCAGTACTTTAACCTTTGAATTGCTACATTATTATAGCACTGCTTTAAAAAGCTAAAATATTGTAAATTACAGTTACTGAAAATCCAGAGGTGAAAGTTAACTGTACAAGCCACAGTTACCACAGTTGTTGCCCAGTGTTTTCCAATATCTATTTTTCACTCCTCCATAACTTATTTTTCTCCTAACCAAGCTGTCATCATTTATATATCTCAGAAGCAGCAGTGGGTACAGGGGGAAAGTGAAGAAGGAAAACAACTGTAAGGAACAATCAGACCATATAATGTTGTTTTATAAACTGTTGTTCTCTTACTATGGCAATGTACCAGAAGCACATATTACAAATATTATACAGTTAAAGCAAAGCATTTCCAAAGCTACTGTACATCATGTTATTCTTTCAAATTCCAGACTATGTGAGATACTCACAGAAACAGTTTAGCACTTGTTTAGCCTACAGTTTTTACTCTACACTTAGTTAATTAAGTCATATAAAATGAACCTTAACAGCTGCATACATCTCACTAATACTGCCCTTAATCACAGTTCAACATAGCATGAGCTATCAACAGAAATAAAACATTTACATCATAAGCATTTCTGTTACAATTTTCAATCTTCTTAGCGTGCCTCTGGAAATCAATTTAGTGTAACTACAGCAAACAAAACCCATTAGAAACCAGTAAAGAGTGAATCAAAGGTCACCCACTAAGCAAACATGAAGCTTCTCCAAAGTCTTCAGGGTAAGTTAACTATACAAACCCCAAAAGGTGTCAGGAGATATTCTCCATTTTCTTTGTTTTAAACAAAAATATAACAGTGCTTAGCTCACACAGGGATACAAGAATTAACCGGAAATGGCTCTGAGTGTAATAAGAACATCATTTAAAGTGTAACTTTCATGTTATACATTTAATTGCAGTCAGGGGTTTTTTCCCCTTGTTTTTAAACACCTTAATTACTTTTCATTTGTTTACTGAATGCAAAAACTATTAAAAATATGAGACAATTTTCTACTAGCCTTCACAAAAACACATACTTTCATTCGTGCAATAGTCCGATTGATCTCTTCAGTATTTCCCACAGTGACTATGTTTGACTTGAGCATCTGGTCAATCAGTACCAACCAGTCAGCCAGCTCAGTTCTAGTTTTGTCCAGATCAGCAGGTGCAGAAAGTTCCAAAGCCTGCTGAGTCTGAACAGGAATTTCCAATGAAGAAGATGCTAGCACCACCTTTTGGATATCTGAAACAGAGTGTGGGGGTTCTGTTAAAGAAAAAGTAATCATGGCCATATGAGCAGTTCTTGGAATAACAGGGATGTTTTGTAATTCCTATAAATATGGAACAGCGTCTATAGAGAAAGCACAGCAAAAACTGTATTTTAACAACCAGAAGCTAAGTAATCAGAAATTTCTTGTGCACCTTTAAGGCAGCTATTTTTTTTACTGCATGCCAAAGACTCATCCTAATGATTCAGCCTAAATTCAAAATAAACAAGATGAAAACTTGCAAAAACCAAATTACATTAAATCTAATAAAATGAAGCTAAACATTCTCTGATACAAAAGGGAATTGACCCTTATGAAGCATAAAACCCAATACTTTTTTTAAGATAAACATCTAAAATTTTCTTCCTCAGTTTTCTATTATGTAGCAAAAAGGTATTCTCCACTCTTGGCTCAGAATAAGCACAAGTCAAGCTTCTGCAATAGATGCTTCATGGACTTGGCATTCGACAGCTGTCTGAGGCAGGGACAGATGCCCACTAGTTCAGTCACATCCTTTCTATCTTTTTAACCTGACACAACAAAGAAGTGAGGAATGAGGTGAATGAATAGTAAGATTCACTCCAGAAGTTGTGTTCTAGTTCCAAGAAACATTAAGTCACATCAAGCTGGAGCATGAATATTTCACACTTCCCTCAAACAATGAAACACAGGAGCTTTGTTTAACAAACACCTTGTATGAAAGGAGAACAAGCTGAATTCAAGGTTTTTAACAGGATTAAACAGAAGTTGGTTTGCCTCAAATTTTGTTTACTGATGCTGAATTAAAAAAAAAAAAATAGTGAGTTAATTTACTGATGTTTGAGTTGCAAATTTTTTCAGGCAAGGGCTGTTGTCTTTACCTAAATTTCCAAAAGGGAGACCTGGGCATTTTGTTTACAATCTGTATCTGCTGAACTGCCTCCAACAACTTGAAAATATGACCAGTGTCAGTGCCTCATACAAGAACATATATTTGGACAGCCTTCCCTAAGACATTCAGGAAGGTAAGTATCTAGCAGATAAGGGAGATCCATCTGTGTCCCTAACTGAGCCAAAAGAAGCAGAATGGCCTTTATTTATAGGACTGCAAAAAATCTGCATGCAAGAGATACTTTACAAATAGTTAGCTGTATGGAAAGCTTCTAGTGGATCTTAATTAGTCAAAGGTATGACCCCAAATCCACAGGAAACCAGCCTGTCACAAACACAGCTATTTTGGTTTCTACTTTGTACCTAGACCTGATGAAGAAGCCTAAGCCTTACTAAAACCTTTCTCCATTTCAAAACTCTTCGAGGAACTCCAAAAGACTCCCCCAGCCCTGAACAGTAGAGTGACTTCTTCCCTACCCAAACATTCTGTCTCTCCCATAGTAATATGAAGGCAGCCTTAAGTACAGCACCGTGGTTCAACATTTCTTATTTATATTTGTCTAAGTTCATAGAGTTTTTTCCTTTTTCAATTACTTGTGACTGCAAACAGGATTACACTCAAGACAATTAAGCAGAACAGAAGGACTGATCACTCACCAGGCGGCTTTGTCTTCGTAACAAGATGGGACTGCCCAACAAATGCCTCCAATTCTCTCACTTTGTCAGGCACTTCTCTGGACACCTACAGACCAGAAGAGAGAAATAAAAACAGTAACACAACCTATATTAATGGCAGAAAAGTAATCTCTTATTGAAAGACAAAATATTCTACACCACACCTCAGATACATTTCAAATATTTTTTGAAGGTATCCTTTAAAAACAATAAAAACTTCAAGAGGTACTCAAGTGGGTTTTTTTCAAAAGATCCCAGTGTCATACCTAAATATTGAGAAGAAATAAATAAACTATTGTAGACTGGTCATTTACATGTTTTTTACTGTCTAAGCACCAAAACTATAACTCATTTGAATATACTTTGAAGAAAAGATGATGCAAAGCATAATTTGTCAGTCGCACAAAAGTAGAGAAATAGGGAACTAATCGAAAAAGGAAAAAATGTTACAACTCCATTGTAGTGAAAACAAATTTGCCTATTTGCTTTTTAAAAATTTTTAAATGCAGTGAGGGAAATGTAGTATACAAAGCAGTGGGGGAATCCCCATTTTCATGGCTGAACTGGTAAAAACACATCTTTTTTCTTTCTCTGAACTATCAAATGCCCCTTTCCCCAATACATTCTTACCTCTGTCATCCATAAAATAATCTCAAATAATTTAATTTTTTTTTTCATTTGGATCTCCAGGCTTTGCTTGAAAAAAATTCTTGTTTTACTCCAACCAGCCTTTCCAATGAGATTGAACACAGGAGTTTCTAATTTATAGCAGTTATGCTTAAGAAGAAACCCAGACACACTTGATAAGATTCTTACTAAGCTTTACCACAGCTTAATTTCTCTTCTTCTTAACTGCTACAAGCATTCAACTTTCCTACATAGCAAAGATTTATTCTCTGAATTTCAAGTTAATACATTAACTGTTTGACTCAAATAAGCAAAATATTTTTGATCTAGCTGATACTTTTCATCCATCTTTCAAAAAAATAAGCCTACACAAAAGAAAAAAACAAAACAAAACAAAACAGGAAAACCTAAGCTAATTAAATTAACTCAATCTGACGGAAAAACGTCCATCAGTATTTTCGTGTGAAAATTGTTTGGGGTACATTTCCTGATCATTCCTGCATGGCTTCCAAGTCATTTTATGTACACACCACATGTCATAGATACAGGAAAAGGAGAACAACCATTCCATATAGTCAACCTCAGGTACCCAATACTGAAGAAATGCACACCTTATTCCACCTCACATTGAGGGACTGCAGGCAATCAGAAAGTTTGTCTTTTTCCTGAAGACCAATGTTTTTATCCAACAGCACTTCAGGTTCAGTTCTGTTCAGCCATTCCAGTCTGCCACCCAGTACTTCCATCTCTTCACTTAAGACCTAAAATGGACAGAAGAGCTTTAGATGAAATGAAATAAAATGCATACATGCTTAAGCAAAAGAGGAAAGCTTTCTTTTAACTCCAATATTAGGCATTTCCCTAAACATAAACAGAATAGCTTCTATTTTGGTTTCTATGCTTGATCTAGAAATTATTGAAACATTTATTATGTTTCACTTCTGGCATTTATATTAAGGCAGATGACAAGAAAAATTACACTTTGATGACAGTCAGGCATCAAATACTCAGCTGACGTGAGTCAATTTGTTTAGGCAAACACAACTGCAGCCACTTTACATCATTTATAAACACTTGTTCAAGACTTCCCACCTAGATTTGGTCTAAAAGAGGTTGGTTGAGATTTTGTTGGGTTTTTTGTTGCCTTTTTTTAAATTACTGATTTTTAAAAAAATGAGCAAGCAGGTTAGTTGGACTGACTATTCCTCTCGTTCTTTTAGTATTACAGAAACATTCTCTTTCACACATCCTACAAACCAAAGACATTTTGTTGTCAAAGCCAGACACAAAATAAACAGGAAAAATACATACATATGCACACAGCTTACTTGAAATGGCCAAAACCCTTACAGTTTAAAAAGCAGATTAAATAAAATCTCACACATAAAAAAGTATTACAATTGCCCAGTAAATGGGACAATGGTATTACTTACCATTTAAGGTTATCAGCTTTCTTCTACAGGTTTTAGCAATTACGAAGCTGACACACACACAAATCATCTCCTGTGAAGTTCTACTTACTAAATTTTATCAGTAGTATATCTATTTCTCACTCTTTCATACACAGACATCATCTTCTGGCTACATACCAGTTACCAACTCAACCCAACTTCATTTCAGGGTGCATCCTGCCTGTGTAAGTAATCTCACAAAATTGTCTCACACAACCATAATATTTCTTTGCCTATTTGCAATGTGAAAATTCCCCTCGCCAAAAGCCATGTCCTGATGCTTTACACAAGACTTACAGATGTATACACATAAACACACTAATCAATCTTGCCTGTAATTCTTGCAAGTTTTCTTCATGGTTGAATGTAAATCTTGTGTCCAGAGCATTTTCTACATTTTCTAACCAACAACGCAGCTCATCAAGCTTCTTTCTGTACTCTATCAGCTGCTGGTTCTCTCCTTTTAGCCTTAAAAAGTGAAACAAAAAGTCCAGCACATCAGTCCTACATTAATTCTGATGCCACAGTCAAGTGCTTTTCAGTGCTGGGAGCATTTTAAAGGATTCATTTTTATCGTGAAAAGATTCTACCATCATCATTAAAATGCAAGATATTTGCAAATAAATACTACTACCTTCAAAACAGATGTATTTTAGTTCCAAAGTCACAAAACAGACTTTTAAAAGGCTGTGGAACACATTAAACGTAAGCGATAGTAATGACAACACCTACACGCCTAATCATTCCAAGTCATTATAAGGCCACTGAATTTTTCTCCTGGAAGTTTTAGGGACATATATAATACTTTCCCTAAATCACATAAAACTTTAATGAAATTTCTCAAACTAAGTAATTAAGCAAGTTCCTATTACATTTCTAAATGTACCAGGGGATGTTAAAAACACGTAATTACATAAATATCTTACTTTACAATATTGTGGTTCAAGAACAATACAAGTTGTTTCAATTAGTGTATCTATAGCAATGATAAAATAAAAATTCATGTGATGTACTTACAGTTCAGCTTCAGCCAGAGAAAGTAGCTGAGCAATTCTTCCTAAAAAGTCTGGCTTTATAAAGAAATTATTTTAAAAACAAAGTACAAAGTGTAAGAAAAGTAGTTTTGTGGTAGTCATTTTGTGAGTTGTACTAAACAAAGGCTTACTAAGCAGTCAACTGCAGATGGATTTATGAGAAATTTGTCTAGACAACAGTTCCAAACTGAGCTCTGAACATTAGGGAAATTCAGATTAATGACAGGGTGCAGTAGAATGCACTCTCTCTCCCAGAGTCTTCTAAATGAAATTCTCCTTATTGCATCTGGTCAGATATCCAAATTTTTGATTAACTTATTACCTCTGTTGTCTATCCATGACCTCTGTTGTGATTGCTTTCCAGCGTCTATTCAATCCTGCCAGTTTCTCCTGTAGGAAGCTCCCATCCGTAGCAGACAGTTTCTGTATGATCCCTTCTCCAGTTCTGTTCAATGCTGAAACACTGGTCTGATGGCTGTTGACTCCCTCTTCGAGTTCCTGTCAGAAATGTAAAAGCCACACAGAATTTTATTACTGACCTAAAGTGACTTTGATCTGGCTCATGAGACATAGGATGAATCCTGGGTGCATATTATTTTACTAAAAACAGGCACTTAAAACCACCTTACTTAGAAATGGATGCTGTTGATCAAATTATTAATGTTCTGTTATTGAAACTAATTCAATTTTCTAAGTGTCATAGAAAGATACTGACACAGAATAGGCTGCAAATACTACAAAGAATCACAAGAATTCATTTAAGCCATCCATGCTAAAATCTACACTCATATTTGATTCCTTTTCTATTAATGTACAGCACTTCCTAGTGGTTCTAACAGATGGTATGACTTTTAACCTGTTCTTTTCATAATCTATACCCCAGATACTTCTTTAACTTCAGAGTATTTTAGCTAGGATAACTATGGCATTGCTGCCATCATCCTAGATGCCACAGAAAATTCATGAAGCATAAAGAAAGTCAGAAGACGTCAGGATTAAATTTTCGAACATCCCTAACCACTGCAAAAATCTTACACTGTTAGCAAAAATATCTTTGCAACTAGATTAGGAATAAGATGTTTCAAAAAAGAGAAGTGAAATTCTTGAAAACTTCAAGCAGCAACAAGGATAAAACACAAGCTGTGTCTTAGATAGAACTTACTTTTCTTTCACAACTCACATCTGACACTTGGATAACTAATATTCTCAAAAGAAAAAAAAGCCTTGATCCTTAAAGTGATGTTTTCTTCTCCTTATTTAAAAGGTAGTAAAATAACTAAAAAGACATCAGGGAGCTAAATTCCAGAACCAAAATCAGAAGAAAAAAAAAAATCAAACATAAAACCCCTGTATTTGGAATCTTCTTTTTCTAGATTGATATACAAGGTAGTATCTTCAAAAGTTATTTGTTTAAATAAATAATTTGCTAAGTAACAAATGACCTTCACTGGGGTCCATTTTTTAAAATTATGAGTTGAAAGCAAGTGAAATAATATACTGGATTTTTTATCTGATTAACATATTTCTGAAGCTGTAACAAAACTTATAAACTGACAAATTATGCCAACATTTGATTTATCAAATTATCTCAAACCTATCCATACTAAGAGCAATTATAAAACCCCAAACTATAAGCAGGAGTTGAGCTCTTCCCCAAGAATAAATTTTAAACTGCAGCCAAAATAGAAATGTTAAGAGTTACTGCTTTTTGAAGTGTAATTGGACAGCCCCACTGCAAATCCATATGTCTATCTATAAAACTACAATTTTAGACAAAAATCTAGGCTTTTTCCATCTTGCTCATTTTCTGCCCGATTCACACATACCTGCTGATGCAGCCCAGCTGTCTGCAGCTCCAGGCTGCCATCTGGTCCACGGGCATCAGCCAGTAACACTTCAGCCTCTGTTATCCAGTGGGAGAGATCATTGAGATCACAGTGGAACTGCCTCCACACCTCAATCGCTCTGTCAAAGCAACTGTGGGAAACCAAAGGATTGAAAAATTAACCAAACCATTGCAGTTAGAAGGCTAGGAATCCCATTCCACTGCATAGATTTGCCTTGCAGAACAGAAAGACTAACACACAACCTGATTAACCAAGTCCTAGTAACTGAAGGCTTCCTGGCACAGTAGCTAGCTGTGGTGAAAGCCAACAGCACAGACTGTCATTAACTTCCAGCTGAAGGAAAAAAGGGCAGTCCTAAGCAAACTTTTGTTTCTACCACTTAAAAAATAAAGATTAATTAGCTACATCAAACTGGTCTGCAGAACCCTTCCCTCCTTTAATCGTGAAACAATTCAGCTATCAGACAGTGTGAAACATGAAATATGATTAATGACTCTTGCTCCTTTTTCTCCTTCGTAAGCTATGGGGTGCTGATGCCCAGAATTTATTAAGTGAGGGTGATTTTGATTATATAGATTATATATTTGATTAAATAGTATTATCAGTGAACATGCATAAGTCGGTCTTACACAATTTAATCACACAATAATTTACCAGATATTTCATTGTCATCATCTTTGTAGCCTCAAATTAATGTGTTGCTTAACTTGAAGGGCAACATGCTCTAGCATGGAACAGGTAAAATTACCACAGTCAGACGGTTGTTTTTTAATAAAATGAGAGCTCTCTTATGTTAACAAGCTAACAAAGTGAGAGCATGACAAAAACACGCCAGAAAGGAACAGAGAGGTTTGTTTTCTATTCCAAACTAATAAAAACAGTCATCTTTAAAGACATATGAGGCCAAGACTACTGCTAATCAGAGGACACCTATTTTGACTGAGGAATGATCTCATTTGCAGCTCATTATTGCAACAACTGCAAACAACTGCACCAGTAAAGACTCTGGGGTATATGCATACATATAGATGCAATCTGAAATTAGCAGCATAAGAAAGAACTTTAAAGAGCTACCATTGCAACTATTTTTTTCACGGAAATCAACAGTCACAGAGTTCTTAGCAAGATTGTTTTCATTAAAATTGAATCTCATTTTACAAAACATACATATTTCTTGATACATACAGGGCTTTTTTGTTATTATTATTATTGGCCAATTCCAGTAAAGAAGTCCTAAAAATCCCTACTTAAGTTTTTCTAACCTTATCTCCTACTTCTACCATTTCAGTTTCTGGCACATACCTTGATTCAATACCCTAGACCAACCTGTAGACTGACCCCAAACCTCAATCTCCCTTTATTTCTCATGTATGTTTCTGTCCCATGATAGTAACTCATTCCACATTTAATGAGAAGATACATTCCAAGCACTTAAAATAGATTAAATTTGATTCCTTAAAAATTAAAGTTTTTGAAGGAGTTTTGACCACATGACTTTTTGAGCAATGAGCAAAGTTTCACTCCAGTTTTGAGTCAGAGGCATGTGCTGCTGTTTCCCTACAGACTGCTTCCAGTACCAAAGTACTTTTAAAAGTACCTGTGACTATTGCACCAAAACTTGGCTATCCTTTGCCTCCTGTGCAGGAATCCACTGTTTCCAAACCACTTCTCATTCCCAAGTCATCAACACTTTTAGCACTGGGGGAAAACCCATAGCAAAAGGAGAAGAACTAGCAAACCAGCACTGTTACTTCAAAGCTTTAAGTCCATATATACACACATTTTACTCTACACATGTTTAACTCGAACTGTAGTCAGCTGGATTTAGTTGACTACTTAGAAGCTTTGCTAAGTAAAGTTTAATTCAACTTGTGCTTGGCTTTATCAGAGCTTTTATCAAAGGTTTAACTACTTAGCTGGCATTCAATCACAAAATCTTTACTACCTCTGAAAACTAAGTCAATCTTTAGCTGGAGGCTTCAAATGCTGCTTCTCCTAATTTTGTAAAATCCCCACCCACACCAGAAATAGAAAAAAGCCTGAGATGATTAAGGAGATTGTCATCTAGCTTATACTTAGTGCAAAACTAGGAAAAGCAAGATTAAACTTGGCTAAGAATTCTTCTTTGTAACGGAAACAGTATAAAAATACTAATGCCATTTTAATATTGCAATTAATAATGTCTTCATTGACCAAAGTGCATGCTTCTATTAAAATTGCAGCATTTTATATATTCAGAAGGCTACATTCCATTTATCTAAATTGCTAGTCCAGTAGTCCATTTTTGTATGAAAACAAAGCCCACTATTATTCTCAATAATATGCAGAGTTTTACAAACTTTATGAAGTTCAAAATTAATGTGTATCAGCAAAGTGACTGAAGAGGTGATCTGTTCCGTTTTGCCAGTTATTCATCAACACTGAACCTACTCTTTGATACACTTACCTTTTTCAATAAGAAGACTACTTTTCTGGTCAGCCCCGGCTACTTAAATGAAACTGTACTCATACTTACAAAATGTTCACATTAGTTAAAAGTTTTTCAAGTAAATTACAAGTAGGAAGAAAAAGGCATAACTAAAGCTGAGTGCATACAGTACCTATGAGGACAATAAAATAGCTGCAGGCTTATAAATATGGATGGACACCAGGTTCTGGAGCAGTTGTTTCCAAATACAGCAGGTGACCACGAGCAACCAGCAAGAACACAGAAAGTTGTACTTAGCTGGCATCACTGCTTTCTAATTAAAGAACCCACAGTGAAACAACATTGCCTGCTGATTTCTTAGGAATCTTCATCCTCCACTGATCCAGGGATCCAGAATTTCTGGAGGTCTCTATTTAGATGATACCATCAACTGATTTTTATATCCCTACACACACATCAGTGCTCTGAGAAATAGTTGCAAACATCTGCTTAAGTAATACACACTCTTCCTAAAAACATCTCTTCAAAATACACTGCCACATGTGTTTGATATCAGTTTTCTGGTGCTACAAAGCAAGTAAACATGGTTAAACATTACTTTATGCTCTGCAAAACTTCTACATCATTCATTACCTTACATCATCATTAAAAAGGAAATACTGTAAAAGCAAATTAACTACAGTATAAGCCTTTGCATTTAATTTAAAATTTCATAGAATAATTTTCAGTCATTAAGGGGTTCTTTGCATAGCAGCAATTTCAGTGTCCACTGCTGCTTGCAGTGTGAGCACCTTCAGCTTTGTGGTAACTTCCTGAACACAGACTTTCACACTTCTACAAATTCCAACTTAAAATATTCACCTAATACACTTTTCCAAGTTTGACTAAGTTGTGCTGGGTTTGTTTATAAACATTTTAAACTGATTCAGATAAGGTAAAAAGTTTAGAGTATCTTCTGTAAGGGGTGGGGAGAAATCAAACTTTTTGCCCAAGTGAAATTACACCTGTTTGTAGAAAGGAAATTGGAAATACATATTTCTTAAGCACTGATTTTAGTAGTCTCTTGTTTTCCTAAGCACAGCATTTTCTAATCAGGTCATCTCTCATCTTCAATTACTCACAACAAATATTATTGACAACTATCATAGGTGCTGTATTTTAAAGATCCCATTCTTTTAAACTGCATCCTTCCCTCAAAAATCAACCTTGAATGTTAAAAGATGTCCTACTCAACATTATTCTTCTAGAACTTTGCTTTGAGATACCTTTACAAAACCAAAATTTCATGTTTTGTTTATAAAACCTTCTATTTAATAAAGTAGAAACAATCAGCTTCATAAAAGCAGTCAAACTGCAATTTCCATATTAATGGTTTCAACATTGAATAATTCTGGAAATAATTTTGTAATACCAACATATTAAAGCTGATAACTCCCAAACTCATCTTCATCATTAAGGTACATTTGAAAAACACTTACATAAACATGTACATAAAGTATTTACCACATGGCCAGAGAGACCAATCATGCTTGACTTACCACTTACGATCATTGTACATTCTATTAATTCTGTCCCATTCTGCATTCAACTGTGTTAATGCATCTCCTATTTGTATTGCCTCTGGTCCAGATGCTTCCAATATAACATCAGGCTGCTTTTCATGTATGACTGCAATTTGATCCCCAAGTTTATCCAAAATATCTTTTATGTTCTGCAAGCACAGTAATGACACAAGCTATTAGTCAACACCAGCAGGAAATAAAAGAAAAGTATCAAAAAAAAATCTTTTCAAAATTCTCTTCCAAAAATCAGCATTACAGTAAGACCATGAGCACCAGTACCAGCAGTTTACAATTTAAATAGGTTTTAGCAACTGAAATGAATAGTTCATCACACCTTTAAAGCATGTGTCCTTTTCAAGTTTTTATTAAAATGATGAAATACTTCATATATATCCAATTTGTCCCTAAGGTAAAGGGACACACCATACTTCTCAAAACAACAGTATCTTCATTATTAAACAAATCTGCCCATGTCATGAAGACACTGCTCATACTCTTTCCCCATGTAAAAAAATGGACCACAAAATGTGACTTTTATCATGCTTCATGTGACCTCCCATATGCACAGAACTGCAAAAGCATAAAGCTCCATAAAGGTTTTAGATTTAAATGACAAAGTTAAAGTAATCAATTTCAAATACCATTGAACTATGATGTGAAAATTCCTTTAAACCAGATACTGTTGTAAGACTGCCTTGGTATTCGGAGGACAAACAGTCCATGCAGACAGTGGAATTTACTTATCTTTTTGAATTTAAAACAGTAATGCTTCTAAAAATTCTATGCTCTGCTATTTGCTTTTTGTGAAAACACCCTTAGAATATACCAAAACTTCAAAATCAGATGAGACACTTGCTCCAAAATGAAGTATTGTAAACCCATCTTATGATAAACACTCCTAACAGCACTCAAGGCAGCACAGAAGCAGCATAAGCAGGGACAAGAGAATTTCATCAATGAAAGGCTGCCTGCTTTGTCAAAGGCTGGCACCATTCCCATATTTGCTTTTGTAAAATGTATAAAAAAACCAAGACATGAAAAATGGAGTCCTGAACACAGCAGAAAGAAAAGCATGCCAGAAAAGTGGACTGGAATTCTGAAAAGCTTTTAAAGGACCTATACAGCAGCTGCAGGAACAACTAATCCAGCTCTTGGTGAGAGGCAAAGCCTGACTACACCTCAGACATGACACATGGATCCTGCTATGATTCCCAGTCCAGAGAGGTACATGTACACTGCACCATGCCATGTGTAATTCCCAACTCCAATGGATGTTTTCTGGAAAAATCTGTTTCACACTCTTTCGAATGCTAAAAATTAACCAGGACTCAGACTTCTACATACTCAACTCCTATTTCCCAGGAGGATTCATTATTTTCAAACACAATTTCTTCATCCCCTTTTGAAAAAGGCCAGGTCCTTAACTATTTCCTTATTATTAATCACACAGGTAAATCCACTGGCTGACAATAAGAAGAGGGAGTTTAAAACTGAAACAGGTACCATCATCTTGAGGCATCACATATAGCTTTATAAAAAGTCAAGAATCACCCTCTCCTCTTCCTATGTGAGCAATTGTTTTCACGTGACCTAAGAACAGCAGCTGTATTAAGGCTATCAAGCAGGAATGTAAGAAGATTGGCTTTAGCATTTCTCTTAGAGTTATTTAAACTACAATGAAAAATAAAGTGTCTACAACAAATTAAACATTGCTCCCTCAACCTCCCACCCAGATTTCATGCTGCTATACTTTGTATCCAGATTATGCATAGAAAAAAAAATAGTCAACAGAACTGTCATTTTTTAGTTTTCAGTGCATATTGATCCTGTATATACCAAGCAAAACCATAAATACAGCAATACAGTTGCAGTGGCCAGTGGTGGCCTTTATTCTGCTGTTTCCCTTCTCTGCTCTGAATATAATGCTTAGGCATGCAGTACCTTCAGTGCATCTTCCTGAGCTGAAAAATCTTCGTAGATGCCAGTATTTAGCTCTGGTGCATTCAGCAGCAGCTCAACATCAGCCATGGCCAGCAAAACTTTGTTGATCTCAACCAAGTACTCAGCTGAGAAAGGCAAGGTCCTAACTCCTGTAGCAAATTGGCCTTTTAACCTCTGCTGGACAGGGATTGCCTAAAAACATGAAAATTAATTTTATATTTCAAACAATAATCCATTTTATGAAAAAATCCTAAATCAATAAGCTATACTCAGAATAAATACTTTTCTACATTAAAAGACAAAACAAAGGCCTTTCTAGCAAAGTTACATAAATTCGGAAAGCTGCAAGTCCTGCACAGGACAGTTTCTCTATTTATTTTAAAAGTTAGAAAACAGTAGATATCATGCCTCACAATGACTGTGTATTATTCTTGATTAAAACTCCAAGAAATGGGAAGGGTACTGCTGTTTCTCTTACCTTGATCCTTCCCATTTCCAGAAATAATACTTCTTGATTGAGCCTGAATCTAGTGTTACAACCAACTCTGCTTCCTTCATCACAAAGATACCAGTTTACTGAAACACACTTTATTTCACATCCATATTCTTTTCAGTAGGCATCCCCACCCACATTTTCTAACCATTTTTTTTAAATAAATTAGTGCTCCACCAGTACTCCAATATTTTGCAGTAGTAAAAGACAGTAACTCCTCCAGAGCTTGGTAATTGTTTTCTGCACTGGCTGCGAGACTAGGCTATCTAGCCAAGTACAATGTTGGCAGATAAGAGAGTAAGAACAATAATTTAATGCAGCTTTTTCTTGGCTCACAAATTGTGGGCTGGATCTGAAACATTAGGAAGCCTGCAACAGGAAGCTATCCCTCAGCCACGCCTGGCAAAAAATTAGCAGAGGCAGGTGAAGCAGGCTGACAGCAGTTTTTAGCAGAAAACCTTTCTTGTCAAACAGGATTCTGTTACCATCTCTGAAAACAGCCCAGTTCTTTAATAAAATAATAAAAATAAAAATAAAAACTGGAACCTAATATTACCAGCACATGTAGTGCAAATTAAGCAAGGACTGAGGCAGAAAAGGTACGTTCACATATTCACCATTCATTATTGCACGCACTAAATGTTCCTAAGGATTTTCTTTGGTTTGCAGTTTTTTTGTTTTGTAGACAATCATCTCTCTACTGAAACTGAGGACACAGCTTTGCTTCCACGAGACCTGTACCACCAAATACAATTTGCTTTCAGTCATTCATTGCATACCAAAGAAACTGGATGCGAGGGCACCCCAGCATAAGTCTACTAAAAACATGAATTACAGAAATGCATCACAAACTACTCAGTATTGCTTTCAATTCAGTACACCAAGCAAGTGCCACAATTAAAAACAAGGCTTACTCCATACACTTTAGCTACAAACCCAGCATCTTGGTCCCTGATGCTCCCCAAACCTATTTCCTTGAGGTTCTGAATATATTTTATCAGCTTCCATCAATGAAATTTGGAGCAAAAGCCCAAGGCTTAGACAGTGATATGGTTTCCTGTGGAAGGAGAGGGCCCCGTTCCAAAGAAATCAGTCTGTGCAACTCAAAGCATCTTTTCCCTAACAATATGAAACAGGTCAAGGTAAGAAAAAAACACCAGGATGCCTTCTAAAGCAGAGCCATCTGCAACATCTTCACGAGGTGTTTTCTCTAACTCCCAATCAGTCCACAAATCCCATTCTCACACAGGCAACAGTCCAGAATCGACTTCACCCAGATGAATAGGTCACTGGACTTTATTATGTTTCTGCTTCCCACACACTGCTTTGTCTCTCATTAGAAAAAACTTGCACAAGGTTTAAAACAGCGTGTTTTGGCATGCAGCAAACTTGTTTTGTACTTGTGCATTGGCATGTTCTGAAACTCTCTGCTTTCCCAGTAACACCATCCTGGGCCAGATTACTCTGTTCTGCTAAGCAGTGAATTCCTCCTGGTGCTGCTCCTCCAGAGCACACCTCATTGCTAATCTCCTCCAGCTGCCTCCCATCACCGAGATGATGCTTCCTCCTCTTGCAACCTTCATTCTTGAAGGTGAACATATGTAAGTGTTATAAATGCATTAGTGCTTTACTACAGCAGAGTTTTAATTGTTCAGCTGTCCTCTACCTTGCATCACAGACTGGAAGCTTCTAAAATGCAGCATACTATGCTAAAAAATAGAAGAGGAGTTGTACGTAACTCTCTCACAGTTACCTGACAAATACCTAAATATCACAGAAGCTGGTTTTGCTTGCTTGGCTCTGTTGGTTTTTTGCTTTGGTTTGGTTTTTTTTAATTAACTAATAAAAAACCTCAGGTAAGCAAACTTTTCACAGAATCAGAATGATTTAGGTTGGAAAGGGACCTTAAGGACCATCTCGTTCCAATCCCCCTGCCATGGGCAGGGACACCTTCCACTACATCAGGTTGCACAACACCTCATCAAACCTGGACTAGAACACTTCCAGGGATGGGGCATCCACAGCTTCTCTGGCCAGGCTGTTCCAGTGTCTCACCACCCTCACAGTGAAGAATTCCTTCCTAATACCTAATCTAAACCTATGTTCTTACAGATTAAAGCCATTGTCCCTTGTGTTATCCCTCCATGCCTTTGTAAGAAGTCCCCTCCAGCTTTCCTGTAGGTACTGGGAGGCTGCTATAAGAATCTCCCCAGAGCCTTCTCCAGGCTAAAAGGCTCCTCTTAGTCTGTCTTTATAGGAGTAGTGCTTCAGTGTTCCCACAGTTTTTCTTAAGCATACACAAATAAAAAAGTCAATCAAAGGTTATTTAAGAGGAAATCTGACTGGATGACTTAATAGTCCTTTTCTACTTTAATTTCAGTGTTGATAGAGCATGCTTAATAAATTTGCTCCCTCTTTAAATTCTAGCAAAAACAAAAGATTGGGGGAATAAAGAGAATACTTGGTTATTAGTGAACATTCTATATATAAGGCCACTCAATGAGAACTGCCAAAAATACTTTTAATTCAGGGGTCAAATAATTTATTTTTTTTCCTCCTATACTCAGCATACAGTTTAACATGCAATTCAGAATTCAGTTTCAGATATTTCTCCCCTCTCCCCTTTTATAGTTAAATATATTTTGAAACAAGATCTACCAATGATTCAAATCAAGGAGATTTTCTGACTTGCTTCCAAGTGAACTTTGGAAGATACTGCCCTAGACATTAACATAAAATTAAATCGATTACCTCCTTGGATGTTTAACTATATATGCATTTTAACCAAAAGTATTTACCCAGACAAATAGCAGATTGTCTTTGTAAAAAAAAATAATCTTTTGAATAGACACAAACTTTTTTACCATTCCTTGCCCCTTCTCTCACACTCAAAATATTTCAGAGCCAGTTTTCCAGAAAAGAGTTTCCCAAAGCCCAAACCTCATGTCCATTTTGTTTGTTTTTCTGTTAATTAATGCACTCAGCAAACAATTGTTCTTATTTAAGTAATCCAGAACCTTTCCTATAAAATTCATACTAGCAAAAACAAATGTTTTCTTTATTACAGAAATAATACTTCAAGAGCCTTCAAGATGATGCCTGCTTCAGTTTATAGGAAAAAATGCACTGTGCCTGCAATTGCATATTCACTTACCATCTGCAAAATTATCATTTTCACTTCAAAACAACGTCCTAAAACCTGGAAAAAATCTCTCAGGAATTTAGGCAACTAATTACCCCTGCAATTCACGGTTTAATTTTTCTCTTTCCCTCATTCTGAACCAAGCCAGAATAGTCAAATTTAAATAAATACTAAATCAACATTAGAAAAGAAGGACCTCAAGGTTCTGCAAACTTCCAATGCAGGCTTTTCTTGCTAATGGATTTGTGGCAAAACAAGGCTTACTCAAAAGTACCTACTATGCAGAAGGATTACCAATATTTCAGAGATATTTTAACTCCATAATTCCTAGAAACATAAATGATGAGGAATATTTATGATCCAGCTACTTCCAGCAAATCAATATATAGATATGACCGTCAAGCACCATAAATAAGTCCTCTCCTCCACACTTGCTTACAAAAGCATAAATAATGAATTACATAAAAGCTTAATTGAAGTCTACTCCCCCGCTCGGCATCTGAAATGTTCCTTTCCCTCCCTGTTTTGTTCACTTCAAACACCAGTTTCTCTTCCTCTGCTCGCTACAGCTTCCTTACATCAAGGTGAGGGCTTAAGCCACCTGCACACTAGTGGTTCAAGAATTCATTTAGTGCTTCTCAGTCCTAAGCTGAGATGAGCAACAAGCACTGCAATTTTCAAGTCTGGTGGCTCCAAGAAAATTCTGGATCAACAGTGATTATCTAAAATGATGATGATATTTGGGAAGACTATTTCTCCCTTTAGCAACGTTACAATACCACACCATTTTCAGTGCTCAAGATTGATTAGTAGAGCCAGTGATAGAACAAGCCATAAAAGTAAAATAAGGCCACTTGAGACAAGCTGGCTTAGCACTCAAATATCAGAAATCTAGAGACACAGGCACATAAAACAAAAGCAGCAGTTTGAGTTTCCAAGTTTCACACCAGTAACAAAAACTGCTGTGGTCCCTTTCTGACAGTGTGGCTGACCCAGAAAAACCAGAAACTACATCTGAGAGAACAAGGATATTTTTACACAACTTAGCTGATTCTGAGCAAGGATAATGTTTCTCCATCAACAGTCTATTGTAATTGGTACGGTAATCCATATCTACATGACATTCCGCATTCAGCAACCAGATTCACTTATCCAGGCATGGTTCGAGCAGTACCAGGCATTAGCTGCAGTATATCCCTAAAGAAAAGGGCTTTACAGGAAACAAAGTATCTTCCTTAGAAAAAAATCAGTCAAGCTGCAGTGAGACCAACGCTGACAATGAAGACCAGTCTGTGGCACAACTGGGCTGCCCCCATTAGCATAGAGCCATGCAGGTGCACCATTTTTCCATTCCTATCCAATAATTAATTCATTCAAAGGATCTGATGGTCAAACAGAAACTGGATAGTGTTGTTTTACTTTAAATACATATGGATCCCCATTTCCCTCAAACAAATTCCATGGCATCAGTCAGGTCCAAAGGAGCTTATGTCACCAGAAGAGACTGCTGGACACCCAACAGAGCAGTCAGATGTCAGACTGTTCAACAGACCCTGGGCCCTCTTTGCTGCCCAGCTCTGCATGGGAGGCTCATAATGTCAAACAATCTAAAGAGCAGCAGATCTAAAAGGTTTCCTTTCGCAGCTGATACTGAATGGCCCGTGTGACCAAGGACAGCAGACCATCTATCACTGGCAGCTGAAGCCACACAGTAGTAGCTGTGAATGAAGAGCACCACATCACAGTTTTGTGCTGCGAGTCTCACAAGGAGCCAGTGCATTTTACCCCTGGCCCCAATTAACCAAGTTAATTGGTTCTGGGTTAAAAAGTTACAGAGCAGTCAAAAATATTGATAGATGTTGATTACGAAGCTTTATATGCAGAAATTGAGAAGTACTTGACAGATTACCTAGCCCTCAAGCTTGTTCAAGAAATTACTTACTGCTTCACAAGATTCTTCACTGTCCTTGCCTAAAATATTAATGTAATTACCACACAATCAAAGTGTTTTTGAGGAAGGAAAGGAGAAATAAGAGATTTAAAAAACACCAACAAAAAATATCCACAAAGCCCTAACAAAAGCAATCGAAACAGTATCTGCATCCTCAACAATTAAGACATAAAACTTTCTGGGCAGTAAGCTTTATCAGACCCTGACATCACATCAGTTGCAAAATTGTTTGTCAAGACCCACACATGTCAGAAATACTTCAACCTTTATCTGTTTGATTAATATTCACCATGTATAGTAATATTCATTACATGAGGGCTGTTATCCCTCTCTAACTAACCACTTTTGGCAGGAAAAGGCAGTGGAGTAGTTACAATATCCTGACCACAAGATGCAGAGGCACTGAATTTAAGCCTCAAACAAGGCTTTTATCATACCTGCACCAAATTGATACTGAATCAGGCTGTTTGAGTAAGAGTTTTTAAAAGGGATTAGTACAATCCTCATGGATCAAGACTGGCAGAAATTGTCCTGAATCAGGCCCACTGCCCAGATCACGCTCTAAGATTTGGGCCTGAAGGATGAGATCTTTGGGACCTATGGTGGCTATGTAGAAATCCCAAACCAGTACATGCTGATAATTTCCTAACAAAAAATGAATGCTGCCATTTTGAAACACTTCTTTCCACAGAGGTGTCCAAAGAAGTTCCATTAAACCTCAGTGTATGAATCTCCAAAGTTCATACACAGCATTCACTGTTTGCTCTAAGAAATAGAAGCCTCATTTACCTGTAGTTTTTGTTCATCCTCCACACCTTGCAGCCCTGACAGACGGTCCTCAGCCTCATTCAGCCACTTCATTAGATTATCATGTTCCTTCTTATACTGGGAAAACACTGGAGAGAGTTCCACCGCCTGCCTCCTTTGAAATGACCTGCACTCCTACAATCCAGCGTATTGGGAAAATACGGTGTAAAAAGAGGGAAGTAGTGAACAGAATATGTCTTATTTATTTGAAAAACAAAAATATTTGAGGGATTCCTTTGAAGGAGCAAATTCCAAAATATGCAATAGTACTAATTTATTTTTGTAATAGCTATATTCTCTTTATCTGCATACACATGTAATCAAAGCCAGCCTGAGGGTCTTGCCCTGCACATTTGAACTACATCTCAGCTTGCCAACACTAGCAGGATCCAAACAGGTGAGCTAAATGGACCACCTTTGTTCAAGACAAGACCATTTTTAACATGGTCTGTGTATGCAAGCACCACAACATACTGCAGTCTGCAGTTACTGCTAATACCCTCTATAGGAAGGAAGAGAAATTTGGGAGCAGGCTCGATCACAGAAAGGGCTTCAGCTGAGAGGTCAGTATGTTTGTGTACATGTGTATATGTAGTCACTCTTCACACAGCCTGGTGGTGGAGATAAACCTCAGTTCAAGGGCCAGCAAGACAGGTGAAGCAAATGCCCAACTCAATGTACCTGTGCAAATACTTAGTGTGGCTCTCTGTGAAACTGTGAAAAGGACTTTAAAAATCAAAAGCACTCCCCCAAAACCTAGAAATGGGAAAATTCATATTTTGGAATTGCAAAGATTCAGAGACTCAGATTGTGTGCACACACATTTAACTCTCCCCTAGAGAATCACGCATGCTGAAAGAGTCATAAGTTATAAAATATGGATTACAGGTTGTAAGTGGGATACCAAAGGGAAAACTGAATAAATGAGTTGTAGTAACTGCCATAACTGTACCTGCACACTCTTGTACTTTTTCTGCAGAAGCAACAGCTGTATGCGGATCTTCTCTCTCTTGTGGTCCTCCATAGGCTGCTGCAGCAACTGCCCTCCTCTCTGTAAAACTTCTTCAATCTGAGCTCTTTGTTGATCCAGCTAAAATTACACAGATCTCTGTTACCTACAGCTCAGATATTAACAGCAGTTGTACCAAACTTTTGTTTTATTATCCAAATGGGAGCCAAACAAATTCAAGCAGAGATTCTCGTCCACAACTACCAAAATATAAAATCCAACTTGCTCATTTCATAAACTTTATAAAGAGATTTTCTGAAGGAAATTTAATGAGCCAGCAGTATGCTGTCACATCAATAGAGTGTTATGACTTTAGCTCCATTTCTTTTCTAGACATTCCTTGAGAATAATAAGCAAGGTCAGAGCAGAACAGCATAAAAACAAAGATTCAATAAATACAAAAACAGTATAAAAGGAAGGCTATGTTCTATAATAATAGGCCTTTATATAGAAATCTTTTTAAATTTGCTTTCTGTGCCATGGCATTTTCCATAGATTTATATTCAGCTTACCAACTCAGTTTATAGTATTTGAGCTGCTTAAAAGGAAGGCAGATAGAGTGGCCTGACAGGAATTTACCCGACTTTGTAGGCAACAAGGCTATAGTGCACAAGATGCTAACAAAACTATGACAGTTTTATATGGGTGAATAGCAGAGCCTAGATAAGAATCTAGAAGATAAATTTTGTTCAAAGTTATTTGGACTTCCAACAGAGAGCCACATTACAAGACTCTTACTTGCACCTTACCTCCAAGCATCCTCTGACCTGACCTATGCACTGCGATTCATTTTATCATACCAGTTTGAATTTTAACCCCATTACTTTTACAGGAAGGATTCCTTAACAAAGAGCTACTTTGAGTAGGAGACAGAAGATAGATAAACAAAACTCAGAGTTCACTACCTGTATTATATAAAACCATGATGAAAATACAGACTCAAGTATGACTAGTTACTCTCAGCATACCAGCCAAGAGGCAACAGCTACGGGGAAAGTATTGAAAAACTGTGCAGGGTTTCCAACAACCTAGTAATTCCCTCCACCTTCTACCCCTAACTTGAAGATAGTTTCTCAGAATTACCCCACAAAGTCTGGAGCAATGTAACAGGAGGACAAGACAGAAAGGGAGTTAGTCAATTATTTAATTGTTCCATTGCTCACAAACCTTTTCATCTTCCCCACTCAACTCCAGATGCTTTTCCACAACTTTTAACATATTCTGTATGTCAGTCTCAAATCTTTCCAGGTCTAGAAAAGCCACTCTAGACTCACGGGTCTCTGACATGACAGGAAGTCGTTCTTGTCCAACAAGCATCTGCAAGCAAAATAAAACCTTGTTCAAAAAAGGAATCTTTTTGAACAACTAGAACTAGAATGAACTAGAATGAAAATCTAGTCTTGGCTGGCACACACAGTCCCCCATGAACAGGTATATCAGTTTGCAGCACCATTAGATGTCAGCATAAATCAAAATTCTAAGAGTTGTTTGATCTGAGAGATAGCTCAAACACACTTGGTAGTTATTACCAAGTTTCTACCTTCAAACTTCAATCTGAGTATTTTGTTCTCAAAATAAATGAAAAGTTTCCAGTCACATTAGCTTATGGTTGTTTTGTAGCTCACAAATATGTATTGCAATATATACAATTTTCTGAACAGTTGTTTGTAAATTTTCCAAGGAACCACAAGCCATCTCATGCTACTCAGGTAAAAAAAGCAGATGGCCTAAAAATCAGTCTCTCTTTTTTTCACATATAAATACCTACACTTAGAAGAGAACTCAAAAGCAGCAAAGTGCTGTTCTAATGAATAATGATATATCCACTACAGCCAGTTGCCATCTTCTTGGCACAGACCTCCCAAGCAAGTTCTGGCGCTTGTTCATCCTCACCTTGGCACTTTTGATGTGCTGAGACACCTTCTCAAAATTACGGTTCAGTTCTGCCAGTTTGGGCTCAACAAGCTCACGGCACGACACGCCGCGGCCGTTCATTAAGATGACAGCCTGGTCACGTACATTGTCCACTCGGAGACTGACATCATCTAATTCAGATGTTAAACGCTAAGAAGTGAAGAAAAATGAAAATGGTTATCTCCCAGGCAAGAAGAGAGACATTTAAAAATAAACAGGAAGCAAATCTGACGTCACTGAGAATCCATGAATTGACTGGTAATATTTTGCCAAATGACACAACATTTCCTACCTTCACAGTTTCCTCCTTTTGGCTAGCTGACTTTTTCTCGATTTCATCCAATAAGGCTTCAGCCTGATACAACCAAGTACTTATGTGGGCAACATTTTCATCAAAAATTTCCAGCTGGCCCTGATGATTCTGGAAAAAGATGAAAATAATGTATGAATATGAGAAACTTCTAAATATCCACAAAAAAAATCCCAACAAAAAAACCACAAAGAAGCAAAAAAGAACCCACCAAACAAACAAACAAACCCCAACCAAACAGAAAAAAAAAAATCAAAAAAATCAAAACAAACGAAAAAGCCCTCACACCAAAAACCCCCCATAGACCTAAAAACACATCAAATAAATCAACCCTGCCAAAATCTTATGAATAGAAAGGAGATCAATAAAATAGTGTTATGGACGCAGTTTGGAATGAAACACTGAAAATTAGATTGTACCTTTCATCTTCAATAGTATTTAGAAAAATTCAATTGTCATTCTAGACCGTTTGATAATATAGTTCCTAATTCACAGCAAAAGAAGTAAAAGTAGCTGAAATAGTTTGTACAACTAAATATAGACAATGTATTACAACATTACAGCCAGACTACAATATCTCAGTCAACAAAAAAACCCACAGTTTTTTCAGTCAGCACTAGCAGGTACAACAGTACGCACTGTGTGTGGTTGTTGGGGTTTTTTAATTGGAAACGGGTTTTGCCAAATTTACAAATTATAGCAGTCAGGTTCTGATATTTTACTGATTACATTAAAATATTTTTTCCTCTTAAGAGAAGTCGCAAAATTGTAGGCATGTTAATTAGGCCTACAAGAGCGAGGAGAGCGAGGCGAGAAGGCCTATGATTGTGCTTTTTTAGGTTAAATTGTTCTTCTGCTACATGGAGCTATAAGCTTCTTGATGTTGATATAGAGAGCATAGACAATACTTGTCACCAGATATGAACATAATCTGGAACACAATCTCATTACGGATCATCCTTACAGCATTTACATATAAAGGTAAACTACCTGATTACTCCTAACATGGAACCATTGGATTACAAAACAAACACTATCACCTGTAACAGGCACTGGACAGGAGGCACAGGGCTCAGCATCCATGTATACACTAAAATTTCAATAACTTCCACCTTCAGAAGTCCCTGATAGGGCTTGATTGTCATAACTAGCTAAACAACACCAAAATATCTTATGTATATAAAAGCATCAGTCTGATACTAGTGACAGTTGTAGACTGCTTCATGTCCATTCAGCATAACTAGCAGCTTTAGGTGTATAATATGGTTGGTCTTTCATTTACTCAGCCAAACAGATGCTGTTGCCATACTCAAACACTTGCAGTTATGGTCTGTCCAAAAGAGCAATATGCTGACAGAGTCCTAAGTGCTCTGCTGAACACCACTACAAAGTTATCCTTTGTCCATTAAATAGCCATCATCTGGGTCTCAAAAAAATCTATCAACACAAACCCATTCTGTTCATGTTGGAGCTGGCACAGAGGCTGAATATTCAAGCTGAATCAAAAGCAGCACATGCAGCAGCCTAGTTTTCCATCTTCCTCATTGTATACCACCTCAAGACTTACCTCTCCATCTACAGTGTAAACAGAAATCCATTCCACATTCTTTTAAGTCCATAAGGCATCACAGAAGCTTCACTTTACGGTAAAGTGAGACAAGTGAAAACTCCAACTGCTCCAAAGGTGTAGAGGGAGAACTGAATATTTCTCACCCATGCAACTTACCAACAAAGTATCACACCAGTCCTCAGTCCAGGTTCGAACTCTACTCCAGCCAGCATTAAGGACACACAGCTTCTCCTCCAGGACAGTCTCACTCCCTTCCACCAGAGACTGGAGCGCAGTGCAACTTTCTGTGATGCTCTTCAGATCAGCTTTCCTCCTCTCCAGCTCTCTCAGCACATTCTGAAAACAAGTTCAGCCATTAACATTGCACTGCTCCCAAACACAAGACATGAGGGAGGCAGATTTTTACCTCCACAGGAAACAAATATATTGACTGTGTGCCCGTGGGAGGGGCTCACGCTGCAGCAGGGGCAGTGGGGCTGCTGCTCCTGAGAGCAGACCCACGTTGGAGAGGTTGAGAGAGAACTGTCTCCTGTGGGAGGGACCCCACGGCCTCACAGGGGAACACTCCTCTCCCAGAGCAGTGGGAGGAAATCTCGGTGATGAACTGACCACAACCCCCCATGCCCTGTCTCCATGCGCTGTTGGTGGGAAGGAGGGAGGGGCTGGGGGGAAAAGGTATTTTAAGGGCTTATTTTACTTCTCATTATCCTCCTCTGATTCTGTAAGCAATAAATTCACTTCGTAACTTTAAGTTAAGCCTGTTTTGCCCTTGAAGTGTGTTTTTTTTTTTCCTCCCAGTCCTTATCTCAACTCATGGAGCCTTTGTTAACTTTTTTCCTTTCTCTCCTCTGCCCAGCTGAGGCAGGGGAGGGTGAACGAGCAACTTTCGTGGGTGCCTGGTGCTAGGCCATTGTCAAACCACAATAATCACACTACTCTAAGTCCAATTTTAAAAGGCTCTTTTATGCACTGTAAAGCACAGAACACAAATTTCAAGAGACGCTCTGGATTTCTCTGTATCTCTTCCTATTAAAGCACTTTACAGTTGGGAACAATGAGAAATGTGGTAGGCCAAGGCTGAATTTTTTTTTGAGAACCATCACAACTCATTACTGCAGATGTTCAATTCACTGGCTACATATTACAGAATCCCTATTGTTATATTATCTATATAGAGATATGTAAATGTATGTATCTTTAGCTCCGCCCTTTTTTCTAAGTCATCTCTGCTTTTAAATAGTTTTTTTAATCTAAAAAACTCCACCTTCTTTGAAAGTATGTATACTGACATGCAAATTAAGTAATATGTCATCTCTTGAATATTAGTACATTGTTTCCATGTGGAAAATAGACCTCTTGCCATACAAGATCACCCATTATTATTGATGATATCTGCCTACTTAGAAAGCTCTTTGATGTCAGTGTACAGTGTGGTAAAGAATGCACTTAATTGCAACCAGTGCCTGGAGCTCCTTGAACATCTTATAATCTATGAAGTAAATAATTTATTATTTTATCATAACTTATTGTCTTAGGAACAGAAACAAATACTCAAGTCACTACATTTTAAAACTGCCTCTAGAAAACCTTAAAACAGAAAGGACAACTTTGCATGCAACATAAAGGACTTGTCCTCCTGATGGTGCAGCATAAGAGTCATTATTTGCATGGCATACAAACATATGGTAAGTATACTTGCAATAAGGATTTAAAAGTTTGTTTGGAGAGGAATCTTGGGGATACTGCCACAGCAAAACTCTACTGCTAATAATTGCTAATCCTGATTGAAATGCATGAGAACAAGTTATATTAGATGTGTTTGCAATTTGGTGAGCTTTCAAGTTTTAACATTGCAGACAGCCCCATTCCAGAAGTAAAAAGTGACAGAAAACAAAAACTGGGAAGATCAGTATTACTGAACTGTATCAACTGACACTTGTTGCTAACTCTAAATAATATCCAAATTTCTACAGTGTGAGAAAATACAAAGAAAATCTGAAGCAAAGTAGCTAAGACATTTGCCTATTTCAATTAAAAGCTTCAACTTTTAAATGGTGAAAGAAAAGAGGGAATTACAGTAGCCTCTTGGTTTGCAAAGTCATGGTTTTGAAGAGAAAGCTGTTTCAATGAAAAGTTACAAACTAAATTTCTCATTAAATGTATTTTGCATTCAATGCACTTTCAGTTTGCTCTACTAATAAAATATTTGACCCAGTCCACAATTATATTTCCTGATAATTTTAGGAATATTATACTTGTGAAATGTGTAAGAGATACAGGAAGTCTTAAATACCTATTAGGATCAAATATGTAGTAATATCCTAAATATTTCACTGGCCATTTAAGGTTGACACAAGATGCCCAAAATGAAACAGATCAGATTCAGTAAGGTACTGAATATGAACTACTGAATCTACTGAAATTTCAGGATGTGGGAGATTTAGCAACAAGTTACAGGGATTTAAACTCACAGCCACTTCTACATAGTATTGCCATAATGTCAGAGATTTATTCTACAAATATTTAGTAAGCATGCTTACTTTGGCCCAGGCAATTTCTGAATCTAGATCAGAAAGCAAGCTCTCTGAAGTGGACTTCTGCACAAGGTCAGCTTCAGTGGTAGCCAGCCACTCTGACAGAGAGGCAGACTCTTTCCTCATTTTGCGAGCCAGCTGGGTTGCCCTTTCGAGGTCTTGTTTTCCTTCTGTCACCTACAAAAAAAAAAAAAATTAAGAGGAAATAAAGAAAACAAAATTAGATTTTAAAAGACAGCAAATGCAGAAGTGCTAGCCAGCTAAAATATCCACCTAAATATATAAAATCCTTGCATCTTAAAACTGTCTTGCTTTAAGGAAGGACCCTAAAAGGAAAGTTTATAAACATCTGTATCTTACTATACAACACAGAATATATACAAATAATTTTAAACTGAGATACACTTAAAGAAGATAAAGAAACCTGCAGACCAATTTACTTATAGCTAGCAATCACCAAATTGATGTTTATCACTTTATTATGATCCTTTAGCTGAAACTCAAGGGAACATAGAATCCAGTCAGTCACTCACACAGGTAAAATTCAATTCCTCCTAGTAATTTGAAAGGCCTGCTAGCAGAAAGCTGTAAAGAAAAATTTCACTGAACATGTAGTCTGCCCTTGAAAATATATCAGTAAAATTAATATGAAATTTGATGTTTGCTGCAGTATAATCATTTGTGTTTCACACTGGTTCCACAATTAGCCTGGTCAAATTTTAACACAGACTTGAGAATAACTCCAAGCATAGTAGTCAGAATCAACTGACATTTCGAAAAATAGTGCTCTGTTCTCAGCTCAAAAAGAAAAATCATAACATTATACTGCAAATAACTCTGCCTTTCTATCCTTTCCTAATCTCTTGTCTACATGCTTTCTAGAATCCCAACCTTCCTGAATGTTCTCAACTTTACAAGTGCAAAATATTTCCTAGGACCCATTCCAAGATGCTCCAACACTAATCTAACCCTTTACCCACAGTTCATTCACAAAGCATTGACCAGACATAAATCCACTTGGGATTCCATCTTAATTTAGATAGAGAGTCCTACCTGCCCTGTAAGGGTTTAGCCATTTTTAAACATTTCTCTTGGATAAGTAACTATTCACCTAATAAGAAAATTATGCAAATTTAATGCAGTTCATGGAAAATACAGGTTTGCCTGCATTTTCTCTTTCACACTGAGAGCAACCATTTAGATGGACTACAATTCAAAACCATGACACCTCCTAAAAAAACTCAGATTGACTCACACTTGTCACATGACAATCTGACCATAAATTATCTTGAAGGACTTTAATGAATGGCAGGTCAGCTTTGCCAGGGCAATGAAAACTCTGTGAACCTTCCTTCCTTCAAGGATACCTCTCCTCCAGGGAGGCAAGTGTAATCTTTAATCTCTCAACTGATTGCTTCTGGATGCAGCAACTAGACTACATACTATCAGCTTTAGAATCAAACTTAAAACACTAACTACAAAGAAGGGAAATTACATGCAGACAAATATTCATACATATATTTATTTTTCTTACCTGTGCGCCCAAGTCATTGTAAAGAAATTTCAGTGCTGTCAGTTGTTCATCCATCCCTTTGGGATTATCTGTCTGTTGTTTCTGTACAATTTGCCTTCCTGTCTTGATGACAGTTTCAACTTCCAATTTCACCTCACTGAGGGTCTTATAGAGTTTCTAGAAGCACAAATATGTATATTGGTGATCAATTTGTAGTGAAAATTTTCTGACTCTGCTTCCTTTGAGGACCTTAACTAAAGTTAAGGTCCTCAAAGTTGAAGTTAATTGCACTTCAACTCTGAGCTATGAATTAATAGCAATATCTGACAAGAAGATTCCAAACTCCTGATGTTCTATATTTTATTCTAGTTTTTATTTTCTAAAAATGAATAAGATCAATAATTTAACAGTGTTTACTCCAAGGCTAATGTGATCTGTCCTTCATCTTATGTATAGTATTTGTTTTGTTCAAATACTGTGATGCTTCTCCAGAGCATAGGGATGAACCTGGGAAGGGAGTTTATAAAAACTCAGCTGTTCCACCATATCTATGATCAACAGTCCACTACTTTTATGTCCTATAAGAATACAAGGTTTTTAGTTATCAAGTGCTCTGTTAGCACTTTTCAATGAGTTGCAATAGTTCCATGATGACTCTAAGCAAAATTTCCTTCAGGAGAGAGTTTAAGCAACAAGAACCACACACAAAGAAAAGCACCCCCAAGCAAGAGTCATGAACATTGCATACATACCATGCACTTCTCCAAGTGAGCTTGGATTACATCTGGGTCAGTATCTTTCACATCCAAGACGTGAAGTTCTGCTTTTACACCATCCAACACCCGCTTGCAATCTAACATGCGCTGCTCAAAATTGGCTGGTTTCTGGAAAAGCTGGTACTTTGTACACACCTCACGGAGCTTTCTCTGTTTTAATGAATATTATGTTGAAAGATTGTTTTAAATTAGTACATGCACTTCAAAAAAATAACATTTAAAGCATCTCCCACCACAGATTATAACCCATCATACTACCACAAATCAATATATATGGAATATATATATGGAATATATTTGGCTTGGCAAATAACATTGCCATCACCTATTCCTAACCTCTACCTGAGGTGCAATAGAGATGTAATTCTGTATCATACGCTTTGAAAATACCCACTCTGCTCAAATACAGAGACTTCCTGACTTTCAGCATTTATCCCATGACACTTGTAAAATTTAAGCTTCCTTGTTCAGTTCATCTAGGGCTGCTTGTTTCCTTATGAAAGCACATAAAAGCACATATTATTTTCTTCTGAGGTTCAGCTGACTGCACCAAACAATTTACAGGCCAACACAGGAGCGTCTAAGTGTGACTCTCATGTCTTTACCTGCAAAGCATCCAGCTGAGTTCCACCACGGGCAGACCTGCATTCAGGAGAAGCAGGAGGGAAAGAGCGAGCACTTTTCTTCAGCTCCTCTAAGGTGGATTCATGAGCTGCAATCTCAGCTTGAATTTTCTGCCATGTCATAGAAACAGGAAAAAAAATACATTACAAAATTGCTTGCAGAGAGAAGAAGGGGAGCTTTCTTACTACCCAACAGAAGTAAATCTACTTTAAAACTTAAACACCACCAGGTTTATTTTAAATATTCTGTCTTCGGTAACAGCTTGCTAAATTGAAAGCTGCTGTTATTCAATACAACCTTCTTAAAAAAAGAAAACACTCCAGATTACAAAAGATAACACCTGGTGCACCAACACAGGACTGAAATTAATTACTAAGTCTAGGCTGAGCACTATCATGAAATATTTCCAAAAGTTTTGTAGTGAAGAACTATAGAGAAATACCTGGGCCTCCTGGGGCATCTGAAAGGCATCTATTCTATCAGTCAGGTAAGATGTCAGCTGTCTATCCAGATCTCCTAAACTTTCCTGCAAGACCTGCAACATGTGGTCGGTTTCTCGCATGGTCTGAAGCTGCTGCTCCAAGGTGATCTGTCGGCTCACCGCCTGAGAAGGACAGAAATGTAAGACAAGATGGAGCAGTAATTCAATACAAATTACCGTAGACTTCCTCAAAACAAGGTGGGAAAGACCCAAAAAAAAATCCTATGCCTGGAGGACTGGCTAAAAAGAATCCTAGAAAGCAGCAATTTTTAGAGCTTGCTATGGCTTCTGAACCAGTAACTGACAAACAGTGGAACAGAAGGAGAGTTCTGCTGCTAGATACATGCAAGATAATGAAAACACACCTCTCCTATCACCTTTGAAGAAAGTATTCTCTTTTAAAACCACACCAGTTTCAAAAACTAGCTATTCAATGGGAAACAGGAACTTTGCAATAGATGACAGATGAATGTTGTTTGATATGTTAATGTTCACACTCCCTTCAAAACAATAAACTCATTCAGTTATACTGTCAAAACAAATTCACAGTTTTTCTCTTTATTGCCTCTTCCTTCAATAGCATCTGAAGTGTCACTACCTGCACAGGAACACAAATTCCCCACTATCAGCACATGCACAGACCAGTGCATGTGGACACACACACAGAGATGTGGAGAGTTGTCAACAGCCCAGTGTGCCAGTGCTGCAGCTGGCAAAGCAAACAGGTTTTTATATGGCAATGAAGTAGTTTGAACAGGAAAAACAGTAGTCAATGCTAACTTAAATGCCAGCACACATTCATGTTGCTCATTGTAATGAAGATGAACCAAAATCTCCTCTTGCATTTCATCAGTGACAGAAAAATCTCCCATTCTATAATTCAGCAGGGGCTTGTATTATTAGGATACAGAACACAAGTCACAAACCTGTGCTACCTGAAATACAGCTAGTCTTCCTCTGCTTATTAAATCTATAAAAGACTAGACTGAAGTAGAAGAGCAAGAGGACAACCCAACAGATGAGTAATGAGAAGAATGTTTTCCTTCTGTTCTTTATTTCAGTGTGACTTCTTCCTAGCTATTTCTAAGAGTGAAAATGTCACTTATACTCCTCATTTTTACAGTTGGGGAGAAAACGACCAGTATTTATGGCAGTAGCAAGGCAATATTAAGTTGTTAATATTATGCTGTTCCTTGAGTTTGGAATTGCCTTTTTGTCAAAATTATCTGAAAAATACCAGGGCGTCCCTACAGTGCATGGTTGCAAAACAAAACTTGACTCATGGCGAGAAAAACAGAGAAGCATCTTACTCTTTGGATATTTTTACAAATTGAAAACAGCTGAGAACACTGACACTTTTTATTCTTTTCCTCTATTGCAGTCTGGCATCTTTGAATTCAGCTAACAAGAGTTATCTCAGACTTAAGGTGAAGTCTACTTCAACCCTAACCCCAAGTTCTTACCAAGTGACTCAATTCCTCATAGCGGGCATTGAAAGCTTCCAATTTTTCACTGATGATGTCATCGAGAATCCCTCCATCAATCAATGTCTGCCCAAGTTCCCGAATCTGGGTTCGGTTATCAGCTGGGTGACGCAAGACTGATTCCAGGGACTAATTAGAAAAAGTTTTAAAGGTCAAGACACTGAATACTATTGTATTTCCAGAGCTGGAAATCTGGTTGCATACACAAGCTTAACACATCAAATGTCTTGAGAGTGCTCTAAAAGCATAAATTAGTTACGGCTTAATTCATAATGGCACATGGCATTATGGCACAGAGGTGATTTTACTTTAGATAATTAAATTTCACAGCCCTTCTTCCCTACTCATATCATTTCATACAGCTATAGCCCTGGAAGGAATTAATCCATTTACACAGGCTAGGAGAGAGCATTTTATCACAGTACCAAGTATGGCACTATCACATACAGTAAAAGTCCACTTTTGGTGGAGGATCTTACAAATATCCATTTCCAATTCAGACTAATATGTTCATTTAATGTGAAGAATCAGAATACTCAGCACATTTCAGTATGCTACTGAAGTGCAGAATTTTATTTTTTTTAAACATAGCTGTCTGAAAAGTTACTCATCTGATAGAATCATTATAATACCTCAAGAGCATCATTAACAGCATCCAATTTATCAGGCAGATTTCCTGTCATTTGCACCCTTTCTTCCAGATTGTTTAGCCAAGCTGTTTCTAAATCAAGATAGTGAAGCAGCTCAATCCAACAGGACCACACTTCCTAGGAGCAACAGGAAAAAAAAAAAATTAGCCTAGAATGCCAGGCATAGGTCATATACCTTATGACCAACTTAAAGATATGTGTCGGAGAAATTCATCTAAAAGAGACAAGTAGAAAATAATAAAAAATATGCCATGGTACAGTATGTTCTAGATAGAAAAACCTCCAGGTAAATCTGGAAGATACAGAGAAATGAGCATAGTAGTCTCTAAACTGGTGCTAAAACTATCACTGACATAAAGGCTCGTATAACTATGTAAGAATGTAACAAAATGCAAATGTAACAAAATCCTCTTTGAAAGACAGGACACACACACCCTAACCCAGGCCATAATCACATATTCTGATTATTATTGGATTTCAACCTTTAATTTCTGCTAAGTTCCTTTTTTGCCATTTTGGAAAACACACAGATGAGTAACAGGTCTGTGAGACAAGTTTACTTATTTGCCAAAGCATTGAATACAATACAATTATAAAAACAAAGTTAGATGGTGTGTTATGAATTCCAAAGACATCATCCCAAGGGAAAGTAATCTTGGAAAGGAGTAAAATGCATTTATGCTGAAGCTACTGTATTCAGACATTTGCAGTGTCGTTCTCCATTCCCCTTTTTTGCCACCTGTTTTATTTTACAGAATCACAGAATCAATCAGGTTGGAAAAGATCTCAGAGATCGAGTCCAACCTGTGACCAAACACCACCCTGACAACAACATCATGGCACTAAGTGCCACATCCAGTCTTGCTTTAAACACCTCCATGGACAGTGACTCCACCACCTCCCTGGGCAGCCCATTCCAATGTCTAATCATTCTTTCTGAGAAGAAATTCTTCCCAATGTCCAACCTAAACCTCCTCTGGAGCCGCTTGAAGCCATTTCCTCTCATCCTGTCACTGGCCTCAGAGAAGAAGCTGACCCCTACCTGGCTACAGCCTCCTTTCAGGCAGTTGTAGAGAGCAATAAGGTCACCCCTGAGCCTCCTTTTCTCCAGGCTAAACACCCCCAGCTCCCTCAGCAGCTCCTCATAGTACTTGTGCTCCAGGCCTTCCACCAGCTTTGCTGACCTTCTCAGCACCCTAATGTCCTCCTTTTAGTGAGAGGCCCAGAAGTGGACAAAGCACTCAAGGTGTGGCCTCACCAGTGCCAAGTACCTACAGAGGGACAACCACTTCCCTAGTCCTGCTGGCCACACTATTTCTAATACATGTCAAGATGCCATTCTGAGCCACGAGGGCACACTGCTGGCTCACATTCCATGGGTGTGTATCAGAACCCCCAGGTCCTTTTTCCATTGGACATCTTCCAGGCACTCTACCCCCAGCCTATAGCACTATGTGGGGCTGTTGTGACCCAAGTCTAGCACTGGCACTTGGTCTTGTCGAACCTCATACCTTTGGCTTCAGCCCACCAAATCAGCCTGTCCAGGTTCCTCCGCAGAGCCTTCCTACCCTCCAGCAGACCAATACTCCCACCCAACTTGGTGTCATCCACAAATTTACTAAGGGTAGACTTGATACCCTCATCCAGATCATCAGTAAAAGTACTGAACAGATATGACTAAGCAGAGAGCTATCCTTCTTACCTCCAAAGTGTGGCATTTCCCCCGGATCCGATTGCACAGTAGTTGGTAGTTCTCCAGCACAACGTTCAACTCGGTTGCCAGGTCCTGACCACTGGATGGCACTTTGGTGACCAACATCTTGATGTTGTCTTTGAGAATCTTCACCCTCACCTCCTTCTGCAACACATCCTCCTTCGCTCTCTGTCAAAAAAACATGTTACACGATCAGCCTTCAATTGCCCTACACTCAGCTACTCACCACTCAAATCAAAGATCAGCAGTTTTCCACTGGAGGTCTTGTTGCCAATCTATTTCTTGGGCCTGAACATAACATACAGCACTAACTTGCATGGAATTCAGATCATGGTAGCAAGTGTTGAAAGATCCTGTTTTATTAAGCATACAGATATATTTACCATTTATGGTTTGTTCATTAAAAACAATCATGACTCAAACCAAAAAAATAATTAAGTTCAGTGCTATTTCTATGCCATCATGCCAACAGGAAAACAAATTAACCAGAAGAAAAAGAAAATTGACATTTGCTAAAAACAAGCGTATCAGGAATAAAAAGGTAGGGTGAACTTACAGAAATTATGAGTCTCAGAGCTCAGTAACTATCTCCCAAAGTTATCCAGGGAAGATGATGTAATTACTCAGAACACGTGCAACTACAAAGCTGGAACCTCCCCCACAGCTGTTGGGTGTGCTTCAGGAACACACAAAAAGGACAGCTAGAAGAATTCCTTCAATCTAACTACACTCAGAGGAGCCTGGCAACACATATTCATACATAAGTACAGTACAACTCCCAACACACAGATCTAGAGAAACTGTATTATCACTTGTCAAATTTTGCCTTAGCCAGAAATGAGGAAGAAGGAAGCTGGAAGACGGAAGACAGATCAGGCAGACCAGTCTGAGTCTCCCTGCTGAGACAAATAAAACCCTTCAGAAATAGAGACTTTCTTTTCAGATTGCAAGAATAATTTTATGCAGTTGAAATACCTCTGATAAATAAGGCATTACACTTTATTGTAGAATCTAGCATAATTTTTGTAGATATATTTCAAGATGTCTTCTAAACGTAAAGCGATTTTAAAAAATCAGTTAATAGAAGCGCAAAGAATAGAAAATTTTGGAAACACTTTATGGCACGATTATCAAAAAACACCTAGCCTTATCTTAAACCTATTCCTCCAAATGTCAGCAGGAGTTCCACTCTCTGTTCAAATGAGAGCAGAACTAGCAAACTTAAAACCATGTGCAAAAATGTGCCAAATCCAGAGAGTGCTCTTTCCCAGTCCTAGAAGTAGTCCTAGGATAATATTGTTACTGCAAATGACAGAGGAATTGTAAGCATTACAATAAGCTTTCTAGCTCACTGACATAACTGTCATAACATACACAATATAATCTGGATTTGACAAAGGTAAATGTACTCGAAGTCTCACAGATTTGCCAATGAAAGGAAGGTTTTTTCTTTTCTTGGCTTGTGTTCAGCCAGCTGTCAGACTGTGTGATCTCAAATGGCTTCAAAGGACATGAACACATTAAAACTCTTGTTAAGGACTGCTTCAAAAAACCCCTTCAAAAAGAACAATTCAAAATTTCAAATAGCTTTATCAAAGCACTTGGAAGGGAGAAATTTTTTTTTATGATCCATCAAGTAACAGTATAGTGGATACTCATTTAAAAAGTGTACACATAAGTCAAAACATTTATGAAGATATGACTGAGCTCCCAGATTAAAAAGCAGAGAATTATTTACTCTATACATATATCCATGAAAATTATCTCTTCAACTGACAATATTTTAATGAGACAAAAATATCTCCTTCCTTTCCATTTCTTTGGCCACCAGACCCAAAACTAGAGAAGCAGGGACCAACATCACTCACCGATCCTTGTAGATGGCTTCCAACTCATGATATTAAAAAAAAAAAAAAATCACTGTTTGCAACAGATGATGAACACATGATAACCTTAAAACACACCTGTTTTAAAGTGATTATCTAAATGTGGAGTTACAATATTTATGGGACAAGAAACTGAGGTCCAAGAGCTAAAAGCAGAAGAATGTTTTTACAACCACTAATTTAGATAGAAGTAAAAGATAGATGATACTATACCTTTCTCAAGTTTTGTATTCTGCAAAAACTTCCTATATTGTTACTGTTTAATATGCTATACATAAGCCTGACTCAACAGCTGGGGATGCTGTTATTTATTATTAAATCCCTACCCCTCGTAGCCAAAAAGAACATCTGCTTTTATAGTTTATGCTTTAAAAATCAAAAATTCCACAAAGCAAAGATGAAAAATATCACTAATCTTGTCATGACCCAAGTTTCTTTCCACAAATTTAATTCCATAAAAGGTCAACCCCCAAAGCCGTAAAGTTTTGTTTCTCTTTCATCAAGCCTCTACAATGAGCTGGCACTGCTGACCTTCATTTCCTCTACTGCATTCTCTAGCTCTTCAGGGGACTTGTATTCAAAATCTTTCTCCAAATATTCTTCTTCAGCTTGGGTCATCCATTCTTGCATCTCTGCCAAATCCTTCTTCAGATTTACAGCTTTTTCCTGACTTTCAGACAGGCGATTTTTCTGACTAATGATCTAGAATCCAAGGTGGAGAAAGAAATAGCAGCTTTGTTACTTAAACGTCCTTGCATATGTGAAAAAACACAAGTCTTTTTAAAAACATTTCACTACCAAAACCTTCTCAGGCTTTTTGAATTAACAAAGCACTTTTACATGCATACACAGACTTATGAACCCTTTTTAGCAGATCAACAAAATCTAGAAGTGAGGGAAGGAGAAATATGGCTTTTTTTTTCCCCCTTCATTGAATGTAAACTGGTAACAATCCCTGGAAAAAGCCAGACAGAGTAAAATCCCCTTCTGATTACAAGTATCACATAGTTAGATATATCTTTATAATGAGCAAGAGAACACTCTCAGGCCTCACTTCTTTCCACAACCCAGACAATCTGGATCTATATCAACAGCAAGGCTCTCCAACACAGATTTTCATCAGGAATTGCAACAAAAGAAGTATGTTTCTACAGACAGCAGAAAGCTTCCACCCAAAAGAAACTACTAAATACACTGCAGTGGTAGTCTATTTATAGCCTTTTATTTTTCAAAGCTGCTTGGAAGCAGACAAAAATGATGCAGGGACAGAATAATATTCCAGACTTCAGAAACAACGAAAAAAAGTCAGACTTTCCTCCCACACTCCCCAGAAAGAGCAGCATAAAGAAAAGTGAACAAATTAATTTTTAATTACAAACAATTAAAGAGTTTATTTTGCTCCTTACAGTTAGATACCAAGAAATATGTGTATTCAAATTGGACTTCAGCCACTCTGACAGTGGAAGTAAAACATTCTCATCCCAGTGTTTGACCACTTCCCCTCTTCACCATCCTCCCAATGCCACACAAGCCGACAGCTGCAGTAACAGGCAAGCACTAGCAACATGTGGAGAACTCACCTGTTTGCTCAGTTTCTCCCATTGCGTCTGGCAGTCTACTAGCCTAGACTTAGTCCAAGTATTTATGCTTGCAATGGGCTGAGCTCTTAGAGCAGCCTCTACTTCTTTCATCTCTTTCAGTGATGGTTCAATTGTCTCCATATCATTGATGAACATCTGAATACACATCAGAGAAAATTAATGCTGTTCTTTAGCAAGATATTACATTAATTTATAACAGTATCAGTAATTTGGCAACTTTTATTTATTCCAGAAAGACTTTTTGGAGCAGATCAATACTGTGTTCAATACCAGACTGCTTAAAATAGTCCTTCAGTGGTTCAAAACATCAGAACTATGCAACTAAAGAACAAAATACAGCTTGCCATACACAGCATGAACATTTTCATATGCCAAACGCCAACGCCAACACAACACAAGTTTGAAGATTACATGCACTAAATATTCTGCTGTTTCTGGTATGCCTCAATTTCTATTCTTCTCCTGGGAACAAACATTTGAAGGTACACTGTAATTACTTACTATAAGATGGAATTCTACATAACTGTGAACATTATGGGCCACTGACTAGCCAGGAATCTTCCTTGTAAGACAGATGCAACTCTAAACTTTAGGACTTTAATCAGAGTTATTTACTTCTTACTTTTACTGCCCTTGTAAGTTTAATGCAGAAAGCACTTTTCACCCACAAGTTCAATTCCATAATCACAAAAAAATTGGGGAATATATATATAAACTTTTTATAGAGGAAATAACGCCAACTTGTAGGTAATTATTTGTAAATACAGTGAAGACCTTTGAAAAGCACAAAATACTATAGCTACACAAAAGAAACCAACTCAAACATGCCCTGAAGAAAGATAAAAATTTTTCTGGTGGGTTTTATGAAATATGCTATGGAGAATACTTAATAATACAAGCAAAATAATAAAGAAAAGATGCTACTTGTTATTTCAAAAGATTCCTTTTAAGAGCAAAACTCACTGTGCACTGATCAAGTTGCCTTTGAAGTCCTTCACTATCTCCTTGAACAGCCTTTTCTGTCATTAAGAAGTCTTTCACACCATCCATCCACTTCTGAACAACTTTTGAGTCAGTCTAAATCAAATAGAACAAGGAACAGTTGATACATTGCTGTGATGAAGAATGTATGGCTGTTGCATTTCAATTTCTAGCAGCTGGCAAAGGGTATTTTACAAGCTGCTGGCATAGTCTTGGTTTTGAATAAGATCAATTTTGGTTTAGTTTCTGGGTTTGTTTTGATGGGGTTTTTGGGAGGAAAAGGGGTATCCCAAATTTCTCTCTCCTCAAATTTATATGAATGTTAAATTCGCAATAGTGATAATCTTCCATCCACGAGAGGATGGTTTAAGTGACACTGCACTGTTCCAGGCTATCTATCCCACCAAAGCACAGGATCAGGTAAGGAGGAGAGCATGGCTTCAAGAATGATGTGGTTATTCTTCACATGAAGGATCTGGCTGAAGGCTGGAAATATGCCTAAAACCTATGGTAAAAAAAATGTATGACTGTTTCCACTGCACTTTTTTGAAAGACAAATGCATTCCCAAGGAAAAGAGAGGGCCCTATAACAACATATATGTGGAGAAGAGGAGTGAATAATGCTAAACATCCTTGACAGGTAGAAACTGTGCTGGGAAAGCCATTTGCATAAGTGAGACACACATAAAAGGAAAAAAACAGATAGGATCAGACTAACTACTAAAATTTTAAAAAATCAGCCTAGCTGTTTGAGACCAATAGCAGCTACTGTACTCACTAGAGCAACTCCTAGGGGAAAAAGTAAACACACACCCAATTTCAGAATACTCTGATCTAACAATTGGCAGTTGCCTTCTACCCTGCAATGAGGTAGGAAGGGAAGGAGACAGAAGCATGGTCATCTCCTTCCCATGCAATCATGGATGTTCCAAATCATCCTTACAAACAAAACCAACATAAACTTAGACAGAGATTTGCACAGAGACAGATTTTCCTTCCTCTGGTTCAATCAACTTGTGGTTGACATTTTTTACTAATATAGCTGGACTATTTGGTTGGAGTTTTTAATGGACGGCATCTATTTATCCTGACACAATCATCACAGAACTGCTCATCAGCTTCACCTTCTACTCTGCATGTCACAGAGAAGGAAAGCATACACTTCATTTCCTTAAAAGCCTCACACTAACAGTTTTTGCAAGATCAGTATGTTTTACACACTGTTTCTCAAAAAACGTGTGCACTAATGAAAATCCATTAGCCTAAGTTCATGTTTATTTTTAGATCAATGCTACCATTTGAGGTCAAAGTCATGACATTTTCTTCATTCCTTTTCCATTTTGGATTAATTTCCTGCAGATGATTAGCCTGAAAATAATTTTCCAAAAAACAGACCCCAGGATGGTTAACAGTGAACTATGGCTTAATGCAAAAAAATACATATCTATAAAGGGTGTCATTTGACAAGGCACTTCAGCACATAACTAATTTAGCTTCCTTACAATAAGCTATTTACATCAGTAGCTGAAAGGAATTAAGTGGGATTACTCAAAGTTAGACACACATTTAAATAACTTGCTGAATCACAAACCAAGCCTACAAAAGTTTAATTATGTAAATGCTCCTACATTGCACAGGTAAATAATTATCAATGGTCAAATAACCAGTGTAGGTTGTTGATGTACAAGAGCTCACAATTTTTAAAACAAACACCCTCATCATAGAATGGTTTGAGTTGGAAGGCACCCTAAAGATCACCCAGTCCAACCCACCAGCCATGGGCAGCGTCATCTTCCACTAGACCCCATCCAAATGGGCCTTGAACACTTCCATGGATGAAGCATCCACAGCTTCGCTGGACAACATTTTCCACTGCCTGACTGCCCTCACAGCAAGGAATTTCTTCCTAATATCCAATCTAAACCTACCCTCTTTCAGTTTAGAGCCCGTTATCCCTTGTCCTGTCCCTACATGCCCATGTGAAAAGTTCTCCTTCAGCTCTTGCAGTATCACTTTAGGTACTGGAATTCTGCTGTAAGGTCTTCCTTATAAAGCTTCACTTCTCCAGGATCAGTTTTTAAAATTTATTCCAAGCCAGAACAAAGATCAAATGTGTTGAATCTTGTTTACTCCTAGAAAAACCACATGATGTACAGCCATGCAGCAGATTTAAAAGATCTGAAAATGATACATAATCAAAGATGCAGCAAGCCATACATTACTAGAGGTATGATAACAGAGAATACAAGATAAAGAAATTTTCTTCTAGAAAATACAAGATGCAAAACTGATAAAGTGAGCCTTCTCTACTTTTCCTATCACATGAGTATTACAGTCTTCCCGGTAAAACATTACTCCCAGTTCATGTCACTAATGCATGTGTTGTCAGCTTGGGGGAGCCTCCGTCACACCACAAATAACAGAAGAGCCACCTAAGCAGCAGGACACACAGGCAGATCTGCCACTGACATGCTCATCAGACTAACAAGGGCATCTTAGTCATTGTTCACCTGTCTGCTCACTGTCAAAATGAAAATATTTACACTGTTTCTTTTCAAAAACCTAAATGTGAGGAGTGTTGTTTTGGGAAATGTCAGTTTTTAAAGGTGATTTAGGAAATAAAAGGATCATTAAAAATAAACTAATACTTGCATGTAGTTGCACGTAAACCACATGTCCTCCAAGCACTGACATTCACTTTTTTTTTATTTTCTTCCCCACTTCAATTTTTTTTTCCTTTTAATATCCAGGTGCTTCAACCCCTCTCTTAGCCAAGGAGATCCTGCCCAGCCATTCTCCAAACTCATCTTGTATCTCTAGTTTGGTGTCTGCACCAGGAAAAGTTAGATCTGGGTGTGTCCAGTGCTGTCACCAGCATTTTTATTCAGCTTGTTCCAGATTGTCATTTTTATTTATACAGTATTAAACTACAAAGATCTCTGTATAGACAATTACCAAAGGAAAAATCAGAGAATATAATATGACTGTCCCTCCACTGACAGCTTTACAAAACATTTAGTAAACACAGGAATTGTGTACTTAAAAATATAGTTCATAAGAAAACACAATGTAAGCCCCATATTTTGACAGATAGCATCAGTAGGTATTTCTTTCATTTTCAATTATTTAACAATATTAATAGTTTAATTTTAATAAAGCAACTATATAATAATTGCTTCCCTTGTTTCTTCAGCTACAATTTCCTTTTTGGCTTCTGTACTTCCTTTTAAGATAACAGGAAAGTTTTTAACATCTTGCTCAAGACCAAATTCTGTTCTCAGATCTACACAAAACAGTGCACTGCTTCACTGCTCTGCCCTCCATAGCAACTCAAAAGTCAAGTGGGCATAAAAATCCATCTTTCACCAGTGAGTGCTTCATATACTTGGTGGTACCAACATCCCTTTGGACAGCTATGGAGAAGAGGGCACTCCACCTTTGAAAAAACTAAATAACTGGTTACTAACTAAAACCCTGCTATGCTAATATGCACACATCTACCCTACTCTCAATATCCTACTCTCAGCTAAACATAAGAGAGAATTTCAGCTTTGAAGAGCCATTCTGAACATAGTTAGAGCTGTGATTCAGTAAAATAGGTGCATGTACAGGCCACTCAACTGAACATGATTCAAGTGCAGAAAGAAGAATTTTTCACATACAAGAAATTAAGAGAGGAGAAAAAGTGCTGCTAAAACTGATGAGTGATCAAGATTTTGCTCAGTGTATCTACAGAAAATCAAGGAAACTACAAAGTTGCAATCATTTGAAGAACAAGACTGACAGAAAGTTGTTGTACAAAGGACACTGAGGCAGGCTTACATGCAGAATATTTATTCTGTCATGCTTAATAATTAATAAGTGTGACCAGAGAGTGCCAGGAAGCAAATGAGACACGGTGGGATATTGTATATTAGGTCAAAGTCAGGAGAAAAATTAATGAGGAGGTGGTTGCTGGAAAGTAATCACCAAGGCTTTGGCTAAGCCTTAGAAGTTAATTTCTTCTGGGCTCCTGTACAAACCACCTCGCTTTGGGCACTCAGCTCCTGCTGACCAGCCCCACCAGCTGCTCCACAGCTCCACATCATCCCACAGGCTGCTGCAAGTAGCTGCTGTAGGATGGGTTTGAAGGAACCAGACTAAAAGCAGAAGCACAAGTACACATGCTCCTGAATACATTTAAGGCAGAGGGGGCTGGGGACAGCTTTTATCTTTATGATTCAGGTAGAACAGCTTAAAAAAAATTAATGACATTTTTCCTCTGAAAGCCTGCAATTCTTTTTCCTACTCATAGGTTGCTCTGTGGCTTTTATTTACAAGTTCACTACCCTAGACTGGATTACCATACCTATGGTATTCATATGCACAGATCCCACACACATGCTGCTGGGGACAGCTCAAGTCCTAAAATTAAAAATAAGTGAATAACACTTCATGAGCAGGATCAAGTTTTTCCCTTTAGGCATTTTTCCACCAGATAAAACCTTTCACCAGAACATGGGTGTGTACTCTGCTCCTAAGTGGTAGCCTGCTGATAGTTGTCCTTTAGTTACAATCTGTTTCCCCTACCATCACTTCTTCCAAGTTTGCAGTTTTAAAAGGGGGGGGGGGGGGGGGGAGAGAAGCTTGAGGATTTTACTGCTTCTGAGCTATAATCAGTAGCGGGTTGTCCAACTTTCTCTGCACCATCATGCAAGTCAATTACCTGGACTTATATTTAAACATATGCAGCTATCCTGAGTAGTTGTTAATGATCCTGTCTGGCTTAAAATGAAAAAAAAAAAACAAAAAAACACCACCACAGTCAAATTGAAATCTGAATGCACTACCAAATAAAGGATCCATTTTCTGCTTAAGAGGGGTGGGAGAGCAAGAATGTAAAGAAACTTCTTTGGAAAAGTGGTGGTGTACATGCCAGTGTTCTGAAGACAGAGCACACAAACAGCTGTTTATGTTTATAAATTGCATGGTGTGACACATCCTCCGTTAAATGGAAAAGAATGTAAATAAATCCGCACATTAAAATATGTTTATTGCATGTGAAAATACATATTTTTTAGCTAATGCACATGTATCTTCCTCATGAGAGAATTTCTAAAGTCCCTCCTTGGTTTTTCAATTTTAAAATGCAATATGAAAATAAAAACAATATGAAACTTATTGAGAGTTTAGTTAAACAATATTCTGGGGAAAAACAATGTCACTGTAATTGGTCTTTTTATACTGCTGTGATCAGCTTATACATCCAAGCTGATACTAAAGAACAGGCAGTGTCTACTTAACCTTTTGGTCACAATAACATTGCCATGAGCTAAATGACAATATATTTTCATATATATCTTCATAATTTTTTCCTCCCCCCCAGAAGAATACAAATAGTCTAAAAAAGGGACTTAAGCACAAATAAATCAATCTAACCAATAAATATTGAGTCCACTTCAGTTAAGTTACTTAAGTACTCATCTCTCCCCTCTATCAGTAGGTTAAACATCTACACACGCTTACTTTTAATCCCTTCATTTTTAAAAGAGTGGGATTTTCTGTCTTGCAGGATTTCATATGCATGTGTAAATATTTATAAAATAGGGAAGACAGCTGAGTAACCTTAATTTTTTAACTGTCTTTCCTGTCACTTCAGAGGCCATGGTTGACACTGGAAAAGTCACTATACCCAACCATTTTCTTTACTTCCTTTTCTAACTTCCTTGTACTAGTTCTTCATTACTTTTGACCAAAATCCCGCTTGAAAGGAGCAGGTTTTCTGTAGCAGGCATGGAATTACACTTTCCGAGGCAGTGGGCATCTGACACCAATCACATAGGAGATGATCATCAGCCCCAACTGGGATCAACAGAACAGTTGACGCACCCTTGACCTTAGCATAACCTTTGCTTCTGGTACAGAAAGAGAGGGACACTAATTTTAAGTGAAAAAGTATTTCTGTTAGAAGACAAAATAATATCCTGGGCACATTAGAAGTCCACTTCTACACTGCTAGAAATATACTATATATGCCTTCAGCCTCTGCCAGACTAGTGGATCATCAACATTCCACTTTTCAATCAGTGTCATCTGGGCTCCTGCAGGAACACAGAGAAAGAAAGGTCTCTAAAGCAACTGAGTTATGCAACCAAAATAAAAAAATCCTTTTCTTTTACCTCAAATATTCTCAACTTGCGCATAATTTCCTCCAGTAGTTTAACATCTTTGGAAATCTTGAGCTTTAACTTGTCCCAGCGTCCCTGCACTTCCTTGAACTCTTGCACGTAGGTGTTTTTTATATCCGAAGATGCATGCTTCTCCAAAGCTTTCGTTTCTTCAGCAAGTTTATCTACCCTGGGCTTCTGGGCTTCCAGTGTCTCACCAACTGTCTATAACAAAGAACAAAAGTCTCCTTCCAGTATTAGCCATACAACATGTACACACTTACATACAAGTGCAAGTACATCATAAGTTTCATTGTGCAGAGAGTACACTCAGTGAAGAGTGATACTCCAGCTACAGTAGTTATTGCAGTAGAGATGTCCAAACAACCTTTTAAGCACCAAAACATTCAGCTGTTCCACTGGTGCAGCAGCAGAGACTACAGAAGGGGAAGCAAAGCTTGGCCTCATAGTTAAACAAGTGCAGGCCCCCACACCTCTTGTGTGTCAGGCAGTACTGCCACTCAAGTCAGCAAAGCAATGGCTGTGCTACACTCCAGTCACAGAGGAAATGGCAGTGTAGACAGACCAGGTCCTCATTGTTTTCATTCCTCCCACAAGTTTGTTTGTTTTAAAAGCACATGAAAACCAGCTGAGTGTGTTCTTCCAAGTTTTGTGAAGTAAAATATAATGTCTTAGTTGCAAAAAAGCTCTGGATACTCAAGTTTTGAAAACTACTTTTCCAGATAGGATACAGGGAGGACACAATCTGAATATATTCACTATGACATTGCTGATATAAAGTGTCACTTGATTTGGAAGAGCTAATTGACTAATATGAAAAATAACAGCTGAAGGTATAAGTGAAAATAAGAAAAATGCCATTTCATTGAACTCATCATTTTGATTATCCTGCTTCAAAATTTGCTTAAGAGAAACTTGCAATGAACACATGAAATTATTACTAATTTAATGGATTTAATTTTCTAGTATATACATTTAATGTGTACAAACAGGATGTGTACATACATACTTTGCTGTATTTTTACTGAAGAAGAATCTTTTTTAAAATGTTCACGTTCTCAAACCTACTTTACATTTATCATATTTCTTTTCCTGGAAAGCGTACCATTTCCTCTAAGACAGGCAGAGAGGTAGCAATGAGGCTGGAAAGAGGAATGCATGCTTCAGAAAACAAGGGCTTTCTGTGCAGGGGACCACAGATGAAGCACTTATCAGTGCCTGCTACAGTGTGCAGAGAGAGCTGGACAATCCCAAGGTCCACAAGCAGCTCCTCATCTACAGTTTGTTCCCCTCTCTGGCACTCTCATTAAAGCACCTACAATAGCACAGTATATCCAGAGTAATTAGTCTCTGAAGAAAATTGGGCAGAGGCAGGAAAAGACAAGCCTCCAAAGGCCAAATGCCATTACAATTCATGTAGCATATGGATCAGAAAATCTCTGCCAAATTTAAACAATACAGAAGCAACACTAAAGAGAAAACCAAAGAGTCAAAGCTTGTTTTAATCTTCCGGTTCAAAAGAAATCCAAAACACACTGCTGTTTACTGGACTTCTAAAAATCATCACTCTGCTAAATAGAGAAGGCTATAACAACACCCAGCAACCAGAGCTCAAGAGCTCCTCCAGAATCACCTGCAGCCTCATTAGACCACCACACAGGGAAAAATACATGCTTCTGAAGGTAGGGGATGGTGGAGAGGGCAGGAAAGTATTTGTTTACTGAGTTTTTTCAAACAAACAAACAAAAAAGGGAAAAAGTACTGGAGATGCACAATTCACCCCCTGGAGAGAGGTCCATCCCTGCCTCAGTATCTGGTATTTGCAAAGCAACTGTCATCCATAAATTTTTGTCTACTTTATAAGCTCACAACAGGAAAAAATATTGTTTCTAATAGAGAGAATTTTTGTATCAATTACCTTTATGGCTCACAAGCACTGTTTTCCTTTGAAAGGCAATCTGGAGGCCAGAGAAGTACAGTTACTGTCTCCAAACACCCAAGCAGGATGAAGCAGGGTGGGTTTGTCAACCAGCTGACCCTTAGACAGTTTAAGCAGGCAGACCCCTCACACCTGGGTGGGCTTTACCCAGTGCTTGGGGGGGGGAGGGTTGCAAGCCTGCACACCACAGTCCCCTAAGGAGAACAGAGGCAGGGTCAGAGAGTCCACTCTGCCCTAGGGGGGGACATGGCCTCCCAAGGACAGAAAGCCCAATCAGGCCAGGCACAGGCATGACTGTGGTGCAACTCAGAAAGGGGAAGTTCCCAGCTCCTGGTTTTCCTCACAATTGCACTCAGCAACAGAGGAGCAGACCTTGGATGAGGTGATCCAACCAAGCCTCTAGAAGAGGGATGCTCTTGGGGTCCTAACACCCATTTTGGAACTCCTGAGTGCAGGAGATACACCAGAGAGTGCTTGGGGAAGCCACCAAGGCCATCTGAGGTCCTTTTCCCCTGGCTGAACAGTCCCAGCTCTCAGTCTCATCTCCTAGCACAGGCAGCAAGAGAAGCTGTGAAGTCTTGCAGGCTCAGTAGGAGATACCCAGCCCTTGCCTGGACACATCCCTCAGCAGCCTGATAACCCAGCAAGCCACCTCCAAAAGCGGGTTCCACACCCCTGACATTGCTCTGAGCGGTGTTAGCCCCCCCACTGAAAACATGGCAGGAGAACAGAGGGCAGCAGCAGCGGAGCAACTTCCTCACTTCAGTGCAAAGGTGAGGATTACCTTTGCCTGCTGCAGGGCGGTCTCAACCGTGCCGGGCTCGCTGAGCCCGCTGGCAATGGAGCGCTGCTCGCCCTCCAGCTTGCTCAGCGCGTCCTTCAGCTGCTGCAGGGACTCCACGTACTCCTGGCTCGGCTGGCTTTCTGTCTCTGGTACCATGTAAAAGAGTAAGGAAACAAAACTCAAGGTAAGGACTTGAACCCAAATCATAGAAGATGTGAACATAATCAACTTCCAAGACCTAAAAAACTCTCCTGCTGATAGCATTGTTGTTCCTTTAAAAATATTAAATATATAATATACAAATATATTACATAGAATATAATAATAAATATGCAACCTCTCAAAAAATTTACAAACTCAATCCTATTTTCAGAAATTTTTTTTTATGCACTTAAGCACCTAAATCTGTTTGGGTGGGTGAAGTGGTAGAATTGATAGTATTTAAATTACATATTATTATATCAATAACAATCCATAGTATTTAAAATATATAAACCACCCAAATTCAGTATTTTGCAGTTTCAAGTTTTAGACATATCTACTATATATCTCCAAACACTCACAAAGATATCTACTATACATAGGAAACATAGTATAGCATATATAATAGCCATATATTACATACTAAATTAAATATACACACTATATATTGGACCTATATAAGCTAGTATTTCTAAATATATCTGTGTGCATATATATATATAAAAACATAAAACACATTAGTGTGGGCTTGTGTTTTGGTTGCTTTTTTGCATTTTTTTTAATATATTTACCTACACAAATATAAAAAAATAGCAGTTTTCAGCCTGTTGCCAGAACAGAGACACTATCTAGGAATAGTGAAAAGGGAATTAAAATTTGAATGGAGTATCTGCTTGCCATCTTCAACCACATCTCAAAATTTGTTCGATCCAGCCCTGTGTGGAATCCCAGGCAGGAGGCAGCACCTCAATGGCATTTCAGAATGAAAACAGCCAATTTGAATAACTGCACCAAACAGCATTTTGCCTGTAAGTCCTGTACTGTGGTATGCACATTCTGGCCTTGGATTCACAACCAATTTTGTTCCTGCCACAAGTGAAAATTAATCTAAGCCTTGTTCTGACTCACCAGGTAGCTTTTCAACAGCTTACCAACAGAACTGTTGGTTCATTTATAAAAATGAGACAACATTTTTAGAGCGAAACAGAGTTATCCAGCTTCGTTTCTCAAAAAGCCAGGATCAATTTAAAGAGAGGAAAAAAGTTTAATAAAAAGCATATAGGTGCATTGTCACTAAACTACAGCAAATCCTGAAGGAGAAGAAAATAGTTAAAATAGCCTTCGAATGACAAAAAAAAAAAATTGAGTCAATTCCCATTTAAAAAATGCCCATAGAGATGAGACTGAGTAGCACTCCATGGGGGAATTTTCAGAGGCTCAAAGAAAAGCCATGAGAGGAGCTGGCCTTCTGTCAGTCAAAGCCTGCCAAGTTCACAAATACCTAGGTCACACCACCAGTTGTTTCCACTAGTTATATGGCTCTGGAAGTTTTTACCTGGCAGCAATTCAAACTATGCTGTAAATAAAGAGCTAAAACCCTGAACTGACATTTCCCTCTATTCTTCAGCAATATAATTTCTCTGCAGGTTGTCTCATTTAAAAAATACACAAATTTAATGTATTAGAATATATTAGGTGTTTCTGCCAAGCAGTAACTGGTTCAAATATACCAATAACACCTCAAGTGACGCATGGCACAAAAAAAAAAAAAAAAGGTATTTTTGTCACATGAGGTATAATTACCAAAATACAAAATACCAATAAAATTACTTACAAGTACGTGAACTCAAAACAGCTATAAAATAATTCTTCACAGTAAGAATGAAAACATACCCTTGTAATATGAACATGGCTGACAGATACTTTATTCATGCCATTTTCTGCATGGATATAATTGAAGTATGCAGGCCTGGTGCAACACATTATATAGATGACCTAACAATTTAGTAATTGAGCCTATTTTTATTACACACAGAATACAGTGTTAATGCTCTTCCATTTGGAGCTGTTAATAAAACACTTCCTCAAATTCCTCTGAAACAAAAACTGAGAACAAAAAAATCTCTTACATGTCTGTGCTGTTGCTCTTCAGCTGTAAAGTACTACCAGAACTACATATTTCATGCACTACATTTAAAATCCTTTAGAAACCAGCATGACTGGTTTGAATGTTCACAGTGAAATTTTTAATGCAACAACAATCGAAGTAGAAACTGCCTGAAAAGCAAGCTAGATTCCAAATCACTTCAAAGATGAAATTTCCGAAAGGAATTATGTATGACTGATGTGCTCAAAGCTATTAGAAAGAATAAATTTCACACATGGACTTCCATTTTACAACGTTCTCCTAATCGTCTGTTTTTGATTTCTAGAATTATTTATTTCTGTAAGTGCCAGAGAGAGACAGATCTTTGAGCTACATCATCTGCCTTAAATATGTCTTGCTATGTAGTTAAATGACGTTTCAGGAACGTTGCATCCTTGCATAATCGTTTTTAACACCATGGAATGATAAATTTTTGAATTGTGCACAGAGAAAGCCATATTCTCCCAGGTGAATAAAATAATTTTGTCAGTTTGACGCAAAGCCTAGCATAATCATACAAACACTCTACCAGAATTCAATGAGTTTTCAGTCAGCTCAAAACAAACAAACAAAAAAAATGCCAAAACACAAGTAAGCAGGGGACTTTGTGTTAACATACATATTTATGTTTATTTATTTACCTCTTTTTAGCTGTTGGTGACGTTCCTCTAGTTTCTGATGAGTCAACTTGAAGTGATCAAGAAAACCACTCAAGTTCTCCTGAATGAAATTTGGAGGCATGGGCTGAGAGGTGAGTGTCTTGCAGGTGGCTTTCAGATGTTCCAACTGTGGACTCAGGCTTACAAGATGAGTTAACTCCTGCTGTAAAAGATAAATACCAAAACCAAATTCACACTTTCCCTGTAAACACAAAGATTTTATTAGGCTACTGTAGCACAGCTCATCCACATTACTAGGGTGACAACATTAAAGAATGTCTGTGACAGAGATACCAAAATCTTTTAGCCAAATCAGGTGCGCTGCATGCCTTAGAAACTGAGTTATTTTACTGACTAGGCTAAGCTCCTCTAGGGCATCCTATGCTTCTGACTTCAAGCTTCCAATCAAAATCAACAAGTTTTGCCAGACTTACCTGACATAAGTCTTTCAGGACTGCTGAGGACTGGGATGCTGAAGAAGCGTCATTTTTAAGCCAGTCATCCTTCTCAATTAGAGTCTTCTCAAGCTCATTCATTTCCTTTAAATAAGCATTTATATCTTCCTGGTATTTTATCTTTCTGGCCACTTCTTCTAGACTTTGAACCACATCTTTCCACCCCAACAAAATTTTCTCCATCACAGTTTTTATATCCAATGTAGGAAGTCCTTCTACAAAGATTATACAAATTATTGTTATGTTAACTGCAACACATTTTCATTAACAGGCATTTAACCTTTCCTCTCTTCAAATACAGGTGCACTTTCACATTAACATACAAAATGCTTTGATTCCAAGTCCAATATCTATAAATCTATACTTATTACTAGCACCATTTCAGCTTCAGACTTCAAGGGAAATGTAGAGTGAGATACTTCAATTTTGAGGAAAGACATATGGAAGTTTTTTTTTTTGCTGAATCGCTCTAGCACAAGAAGAGCCCAAAGTGCTGGTCAGGGCAGCCAGGCAGCTTCTACAAGAGCACTTGATGACCCTGCTCCATAGATTCCTGTGCCCACACACTGGCCACAGGCTTGGCACACCAACACCACAGCAGCCACAGCCCTACGGGCGGAGCAAGAACACAAGGATCAGTCACTGCCATTATGGCACAGCCTGTACACGTCCCAGGATAGAAATGGATGTAGGCACACATGTGCCAGTGCTGTGCAGTATTCCACGCAGGTGTCGCTGGGCCTAGGTCTGGAAAAACTGCTTGGGCCTGGGCTGGACAGAACATATTATCAGACCCTAACAAAATTAGGGGTTGTAGATTGGTTATTTTCTATAGATCCCAGACTTTAAGATGATAATCAATTAGAAAGCCAATTTGTGACCTTATTTTTTTCTGATACAAAGCAGCTTTTCAACTATGCATTCCTCGTTACGGTCAACAGATGCTGGTTTCATAGCCATGACCTATCACAGCTAAAGGGGTTTGTAGAAGAAAGAAGAAGGGAGGATTTCTGTTCAGGTTTGAAAAAAAGAACATCTAAAAATCTTTATAAATCCAACTCCAGGTCAAATCAACGGCTTTCAGCCATCAGCTTCAGGGCAATGGCACCCACTGTAAAAAGCTTCAGCTGCAGTAGGCAAGGAGGGGAGGACTGGACGTGCTTAGTAAATTGGGGCATATGAACAAAGCATCAGACTGCAAAAAATGAGAATTGCTGAGAAATCCAGTGGAAATCAGCAGTTTCCAAAAGGGATGCAGGTCATTATGCAGGACAGTGACACCATCCTCTCTCCTGTCTAAATGCTACCAGCGATAACTTCATCACAAGTCAAGTGCATAGAAATCCTAAAAGACTGCCTCTAGATGATATGAACACCTTTTATAGAGGTATCATTTCACTGATGGAGTTTTTTTCAATATGAAACAAGATTTTGGCGAGGCCTAAAGATTCAACTTTCATGGATGTCAATTACAAGTTTCCCTGGATAAGTGTTTTAACTGACAATCATTTTCCCAATCATATAGACTTCTCTTGCCTTTGAGCCATAAATTGTGATTCTATCATTAAAAACACACTGACAGTTTTTACAACAATAGATAAAACTATGAAAAAAAAGAGATACACATATAAGTATCAAGTTTAAACTTGGCTTCAAAATTTTCACTTCTCTATAGCAATTATGTTTTAAAACTATTACTTAAAAATCAAACTACTTCCACGAAAGCGTGTAACTGACATTGTTACTGAAATAGAAATAATTTCTTAAAATACTCCTTAAAAGACTGCAAATGAACACAGGCACATTAATCAATAATAATCTTGCTTTTCTAAAAGCTTTAATAAAAACAAAACACATAACTAACTAGTAACAGTAACAATGACTAATGAAGGTATGAAAATTAAGGGAGAGGGAAGGAATAAACTGCAGTGCTTAACTGGAGATAATATATTTCAATATTCTTTCCCAGCAACTCAACTGATTAAATCACAAAAGAGAAAGACCTTCAAGTTGCTTACCCTTTCCCATTTGATCCAAAAGAATGTGTCCACTTCGTTTCAGCTCATCTAACTTCTGGCTTTTTTCAGCTCTTTCCTTTTCAACCACCTTCAAAGTGAATCCCAAAAGAATACAGTGGCAGCAAGGGTTATTTTCCTTGACTTCCCTCTTTCCCCCAGGTAATGTCTCTTTCCTACTACTACCCAAAACACAACCAGTTTTCTTAGATACAACACGTTCTGAGGTGCATGTTAGGTCTGCTTTTCAGAAAACAAATACAAAAGGAGTTAGCTCTCACAAGTACCAGGCATGCAAGAGATCAGTACAACAGCACCAGGAATAAAATACTGTTTAAAAGCTTGATGATCCCACAATGTGAAATAAGATATTGGGACAACAGCTAAAACAAGTCACTTGTGATCAAAAATTCAATTGTAATTCTCTAATGTGAACCAGTGGAGAAAAGACCTTCTTCTTAATAGTCTTCATTTCTACAGTTTCTACTGTGATTTCCAGTAGAAGGGAACAACAGAGCTGTTTCCTAGAAGTCCAAACAGCAAGAAGTATAGCACATTAGTAATCCACTCTCATAAGCTATAGTGCTTTACTCTCCTTCAAAGATTTGGAGAGGGAAATTCTCTGACTACCAAGATTTTTAAAGGATCAAGGTCCTCCCACAAGTTATACATATTGGTGAATATTCCTTTGTGAGTCAATAGGTACAATACATCCACAGAGGAAACATGAGCTCCTTGGCCGCAAAACCACAACTTCAATATCCTCTGTGATTACAACGAAGTATCTCCAAACTAAAATCTTTTGAACCTCATGTCAAAGGTCATTACTCTGATTTAGACTTGCTACAGTAAATTCAGAAACATGCACTTATTTGCACAGCTGGGAAGAACAAACTCTATCCTATCCACTTACAGTCCAATCATTTAAAAACAGTACTGTTCATGGGAACCTGGTGTTCATTTCAGAGCCTCTTTTTTAAGGAGCTATAAACAGTCATAAAGATCTATAAATAAAATATTGGGATGGTTGTTTTGGTTTTTATTTCCAACAGTACTTTCATTCCAAACATTCCTACTGGCACCATTTTGCACTACAGCACTAAGGAGGAGCCTCTTTATACCTATTTTTAAGTATTGTTTTTGATTTCAAAAGCAGATTCAGGTCCTGCTAAAGCTCCAGTAAGCCTTCATTAACTAAGCATGCTCAAGAACCAGAAAAAGGCAAGAATACATTCCTGACACAGAAGGAATAGAAAATAAAATGGCTATTTCACAGCTCCCACAAGCTTCTGTAAAATTATGTAGTGTGTCTTGCAGGTCAGCAATATTGCACACAAGCTGTAACAATCAGGTTTTCTCCAAAATTAATAGAGCAAACAACGTGTCCAAGCATTGTAAACAACAAACCACTTTAGACCCTGGGTGATACAACGCTTGAGGAGTGTCACGGCATGATTCAAGGAGTTTCTAAGCACCCCACTGGCCTATCTCTACCAAAATTATATAAGTGGTGTCAATCAAGGCCATTTCCAACTGTGAAACATGAAACGAAAATATGCTACTTACTGTAAAAGATAATAATCCTGAAGACAGACATTTTTTCAGAACTCCAAAGGAGACATCAGTAGTACACATTTTTAAAATTTCCTCTGGATTATGCAATACCACCAGCAAAAAATGTGTCCAGCTGGTCAGAGATTTCCATGTATGCCCAGTTCTGAAACTATTTAACTAAAAGACTTAATCCCCTCAAAGCATGTGGATCAGCTCACACCTCCAGCTGACAGCCAGCTTAGATACAAAGTATACTATTCACTGAAACATGCTCCATCTCCCCATTTTACCTTCAACTTTTCTTTCATGCTTGAAGTCTCTCTCATCTTCTTATATTCTTTGATGTCTGCAGCCTGAATGGCAGATTTTGATTTCGAAATCCAGTTCAAGAGCTCAGCACTTTCAGCATCAAACCTAGTTTAAAAGGTCAGAGAGTGGTTTGTTTTTTGGTTTTTGTTTCATTTTTTCCCCATTCAGTCACTCTGTCTTAAAAATCAAAAGTCTTAAAGTTCAGCACATTATTTGATCCCAAACCAGCAACAATGTACACAAAATTCGTACTTCTCATATTACCACCCACAGGAAGTAGAGTAGAGACAGACTTCCAAAAGCCTACCATAATAAAAATTATACCCACAGTATTAGCCTTCAGGACCAAATTGAGAATACATGAGGCAATTTATCTTTCCTTTCTTCTTTTACACATAGCTTCACACAAACGATAACTGTTTGTTTTAATATGTTACAGAACAGATCTCTCAATGCTGAGTATTTTGAAAGCAATGAACTAAACTTCAAGAACAAGACAAAGAAGAATTGCAGTTCTAAGTTTCATAAGTCTGCAACACTATTTTCTCTGAAGGAAAAGCTGACACAGGCAGTGACAGCTGACAAACATTTCTGTACACTTCCCTGACTAAAGATTAGCTTATAGCTTACTGGTTTTGTCTATAATGGACATACCTATGGTAACAACTTTCTTATTCTTCCAACCTCTAAGCTACAACCTGACACCATGAAAAAAAACCCCAATCAACTCTCAAATTAACCAGTACTGTACAGAACTTGAGAGATGGACAGGTACACTGTACAGACCACAAGTCAGGTCATATTACAATTACACTATTTAACAGTGTCAATCCTAACATGGAATAACAGCACCCCAATAAATGCAACTGTCAATCTCTCAAACCTTCCATGGGAAAATTCCACTTACTGGCCATTTGTTGGTTTCAACATAAGTAAGTGGAAACACACAAAAACTGTTTTTCATGCAGTTTTGAACTCTAGGAAAACAGATGACAGATAAAACTTTTTTTTTGCTCTCAAAATCTAAATGGGTTGCTGACTGCTTTACTGCCCTGGGACACCCACACGCAGACACCACCCCCACCAGAGCTTGGACAGTTTGACCAGTATCCTCAAGAGGGTTTGGGCAGGTTCCTCACCCCTTCAAACCTCCATTCATCCTCCAGAAAAAAATGAATAAACATCTCTTCTTCGTTGTGCAAATACACATCACCTAGCACAGCGACTCCCTAGTCTTGATGCAGCCTCTATCATATCTCTAAATGACCTGACAATGATTTAAACCAGTAACACTTCATGGAAATGCTAATTTCCTTAGCCAAGCACAAAAAGAAAAATGTTGAGCATACAGCATTTAATTTACCTTGAAACAATTCCTTTAATTTTAGGTATGCTAGTTAATAAAGAGAATTCAATGCAAATTATTAAACATTGCTTAGCCTAAGAGGAGAGAAGGCTCCAGGAAAACTTGATAGCAGCCTTCCAGTACCTAAAGGAGGGCTACAAGAAAAGTGGAGGGGGACTTGTTCAGGAAGTGTATTGATAGGACAAGGAGTAAATTTTAAAGTGAAAGAGAGTATATTCAGATCACATATAAGGAAGAAATTCTTCAGTAGGAGAGTGACAAGATACTGCCCATAGAAGCTATGGATGCCCCATCCCTGGAAGTGTTCCAGACCCAGTTGAATGGGACTCCAAACAACCTGGTCTAGTGCAAGGTATCCCTGTCCACAGCAGGGATGTTGGAATGAGATGAGCTTTAAGGTCCAAATCATTCTATGAGTCTATACAGGCAAACCAGCCAGCCACTCCAGAAACACTTTTCAAAGGAGACACCAGTGTAATAATATTCTTACTACTAAATACAAGGGAGATGGAAAATGTTTCTGAGCCTCTTTTTTTGTGCAGTTTCTTCCATTTTTCTCATATATTTTATGGAGATCAGAAATAAATAATAGATCAATCAAAATGCCACCTTTTAAGCAAAGATGAAAAGACATTTTTCCTAAGGAAAGCAAATATAATTCTATATTTTCAGCAAAGGAGCTGAGGTACAAAGGACTGAAGACCTGCTTCTATGAGAAACAAAACATCCCTGTTTTCCTTTTAAATTAATGGAAGCCACAGGTTTTCTGTTGCTCTGAAAACAAGGCTGTATATAACATTACATTCCCATTCAGAGAATCACAGAATTGTCAGGGTTGGAAGGGATGACTGGAGGTAATCTAGTCAAGCCCCCAGGCCGAACCTCACAACTACAACTTAAGTATTGCTCACGTGCATAGAAGAAGAATCAAAAGCCAAGACAGTCTCTGTAGCATCTAATGAGCAAGGGAAAGTGGCAGTGACGTATACTTACTTTTTCTTTGCTTCACTGTCTCCTGGAATTTGCCTTTTCTTTGGGAGTGGTGGTGGGGGCAACTCCTGTCTGGACTGTTTAACCACTACCTGTTCCTTCAATGGTGTTTCTGCAGCAGTCTTCTGTGAAACCTGTGACATTCCTACGCTTCCTACAGCTTGAGTTACCTACACAAAATAATTTAGGGCAACATTTATGTAACATTTTTATTCAAGCTGAACTGCTTTCTCTTATTTTCTTTTATTCAGTCATAAAAGCCTGTTCATTCACTCCCCCAAATGACCACACTGAGCTGTCATGAAGCACCTTTATCACAGGTGCACTCCAAGAAAAAGATCATTATTCTCATTTTACAGATGGAAACCAAGCATCAACATTCTCAGTTCAATTAGAATCATGCAAGTCCAAGTGAACTATGATTAACAAAACGTGTATGTATTTTCTTTCATAATTTGTTCACAAAAAGAACCAAGGTACTTGGAGTTTATTGATAGCAATTCTACATTTTGCATTTTCACTCCATAAAACCAAGCCTAGATCTCAAAGAGCTGATACATAGTGATTTTGACCCTAAAACTCACTCAAGTCAATAGAAACCTCCCATGCTCTTTATCAGGTTATAAGGTAAGTCCCAGGAGACTCAACCTGTAAGTTCTAAGTATGTGCTTGATATTTAAGGGGAGTGAAGGGCTGGAGACAGGAATTGGCATTCTCTAGTGCTTTGACTCAAACACAAGAACAAATTAAAGCCACATGGCTGAAAAGAACCCCTACTCAGACTGCACAACTCATTCACTATACCCTAAATGGATCATGAATTAGTGCCATGGTTTTCACCATAACATATTAATATCACAAAAAAAACCACATATGAGTTATAAAGCTGTCAAATAAAACTCTCACAGAATCTAGTAGGAGTTCTTTCTAAATAAAAACACTACCAAGCACTCAAAATACTAAAATAAACATTGAACAATCCAGCTTGGCTATCATCATTACATGTCAAACAAACAACTACTCTATGTTCAACAGATGAGAAATCATACTCACAAAGCATAAATACTTGCATAACTCCCATTTATTTATCTATTCTGGGGTTTGGGTTTTGCCTTTGTTTTCTTTTAGTATCAGATTTAATCCAGTCCCAGCACTCTTACAATATTTAAAGGCATTTGCATTGACTGATAATACATGCCCAGCCTGCTTTACTCATCAGAAAAATGAAGCTTAATCTGTGTGAGAAAGGAGTAATAGTACTAGTCAGGTTAACAACTTGGGCTTTTGGAGACCAAAAACATAGGCAGCTTTGTCAGCCCCACGTGAAAAAGCACTCAACTACCTCTCCAGCCTGATGCCTAGACAATTTTGCTGACACAGTGAAGTTTGCATACATACAGTCATATAAAAAGCTAAAAAGTAATAAAGCCTAAAGTAAATACCTGGTTAGAGCAATCCTCTAGCTTCTGAACCAAACTGTCCCACCTCTGCGTTAGTTCTTCTTGATCCTGATCAATTTTACTGGATGCTCTGCCATTTCCAAGGATTTGGGCCACATCCTGACCTAGTTCATTCAGCTGGTCTAGTGTTTGTCGTTTCATACCCATGTCCTCTTTTAAAATCTGTAGTTAAAAGAAAAAATTAAAATATGACGTCAAGTATTCCACTTCCCCTAAGCTTTAATTCCACTGCTAAGAGCAACCAGCAGTATCTCTTTAGTAACAGTTACAAATTATTAGTTCAGGTACAAGCTACTCCAATGAAATTTAAAAAAGCCCACACCCCAAGCCTATACTTTGGAAAGCACAGCTGACTGGTAGCCTGCAATAACATCCAAACCCTGCCAAAAATCTAGGGTAGCTGTTCCAGATTTTGGCACACCAACATGGAATGGCCATGGAGTAAGCAATACATATTTTTTAAATTCAAGTGCAAGAATCTGGCAAGGAAAGAATGTTTGCCTGGCTTCTAATGTATCATGCATTCACAGCTCCTACTAGGGTCAAACTTGTAATTTGCCACTCATCTAGTCTATGAGATTTGATGGGACAGAGCAGGATATCAGTACTCACTGCTAGTTTTCGAACATTCACACTCAGGTCTGTTTGATCTTTAAAGTTGCTTGTCTGGACCTTACTCAAAGCCTCTTCTTTCTCAGTTAACCAAGCTTTCAATAAGCACTGCAGATCATAAGAAAAAGAGCACAAGAAAATACTAAGATTGTCAAACAGCTATTGAGAATTGCTTCTTTAAGATCTTTGCATTCAAAGCACAGTTCTGCAGTCTTTATATGCTGGAATTTCAGTTGACTTTGGCAAAAATAGCACATAAAAGAGGACAAAAATATCAGATATGGGAAGTAAGTAATACTTCCTGCAAAACAGTTTCAACATAACCATTTCTCAATATACCAGAGCACACCTCCCCCAAAATTATTTATACAGCAAACATATCCACCATAAAGCTAACACAGGATTTATAAATCATATTAGAATATGTCAAAATAGCATGTATGCTTTGTTTTCCACCCTTCTTCCTCTGACTCAAACACAGCTGTCACAAACATTTTCCCACAGAAGTTACACCACTAGTAATTCATATTTCTTTTAGTCCAGGCAGTTGATCAAAGACTCAGATACTAATTAGGCACCTGCCTGTTTATGGTACCTACTTTCAGCTGCAAAACAACTGCAGCAAATCCTATTTCATTAACTGTTGGCAGCTGGAGTGGCCTGCTCTGAATAGTTCTAACTCAGGGATCTTTATTTTTTTCCATTGTTTTCCTAGGAAACCTGCCCTGGGTCTCACTTCTCTTCAGCCACACAGCACTCCTGTAGTAGCACCAGCAATAACTGGCATCAAGTACCAGGAAGGATTTTATGTATTCTATATTACGTTCCCACGTAATTCTGCAGCTGGACAGCAATCTCCATCGACTAGGATGCCCACCTCTCTATCAAGCTCAGTTGCCCAGCCATTGGTGTACTGCTGTTCCTCTCTGTTTAAAAACAAATCATACAGCAGGACAGACCTTTTTGTTCTTTGAACAACACACTTTACAACAGCCACTAGGATCCCCATTCTAGACGTATATTTTTGGCACTGTCCCAGTACTTACTAGAACAACTTTGGGCCACAGGGCTAAGGCAGTTTACATTTCCAATGTAAACCAATATGCAAAATATACAGACAGGAAATATGATGGTGGTGGAAATGCCATGAGGCTGTGAAAAAAAGAATTATAACACCACATACTGTCTGGAAAAATCATGCTGGCATACCAGCCAACATATTTTATGCATAAGAGGAGCTCAAAAACCCTTCATGCATTCAGTTAATTTCTGCTAAATCAGCAGTCAAGGATAACTCTCCCTAGAAAACTGAAACATAATTACCACAGTGCTAAGAAGTCTCTGGCACTGACTGAGGAATTTGTTTCCCGAGTGGTAAGGATTGTGTTGACTTGACAATGTGGTGTACAAAAGATTTCTAGGCAGCCACAAAAAGGCTGATGCATCACTGTTGCTCATCTCTCCATGTGGTTGGGCAAAATAAAAAATGCTTGTAACTAAGTGTCTTGGTTACTTTTGTGTTACCAAAGTGTTTGTATTCAATTTTTAAGTAGTTTCAGACAGTAATTTTTATAAGGCACTTTATCATTCTTGAGGACTTGTAATTGAAACCTGTTAGTAATAAATGCATGTTCAGGTGAACGAGTACAAAAAGGCTCATCTAAACCACCTAAAACAAACTTCTATTTCCTCATTATTTGCTATCTGACATTCTACATTAAACACACCAATTGCTTCACTTTTACAGAGCAACAGAGCTACACACAAATTTTAAAAAGCTGAGTTCAAAAGTTCAGCTCCAACCAATTATGGCACTTAAAAAGTATTGCAATGGTCCCCAAACAAATGTAAGGGTAGAAGGGGACAAACATGTTGACAGGATGACATAGTGTCATCAAAAATAAGAGCACTTGAAGTCCATACTTCAAACATACACAGCAAGGATTTTGGGGAAATCCTGATTTCTCAACTCCGAGTTACCATGCCTAAGATTTGCCAGAAAACATTAGCACACAATTTTCTGGTTACACACACACAGTTGACAAAGCATTATTTTAAAGAAACATATATAAACAAATACTTGGCATGGGATAAACCAGAATCTTAACCTTGGGTCCATATTAACAACAAGGTCACATGAGCTACAAATTCAGCTTATCAATATACTACAAACAGATATAGGAGGGGTAAGGGAGAAACACACATGCAGCCCCAAAGAACACAGACAAAACATCTTTGTCAAAGAAGCCAGGCAACAACTGATACCAGTAGCTATACCAGCACTGTTCTACTTCTTTCAAATGTCTAAACAACCTGTGAGTACTGCCTTGTTTAAACAACAGCTTACAGTGATAAATATAATCCATTAAGAAAAAAACCCCGAATTTCAGTAAAACCTTTAAAGACAAAAACATCACATATTTTAAGCTGAGAAATGAAACAACCTCAAGTACTAGGCAGGAAAACAGCACATGTAACTGTGTTACCATATTTTTTATGCCATCAGTTAATTTGTGTTTGAACAGTATTTTATATGTAAAATACACAATACCAGAGCTAGAAAACAATCACAGGGCTATCTTCTTCATAATTCAACTGTTCACCTGAACTCAGCAAAATTAAACAAGCTGCATGCTTTGCTAGAGTGACCAAATGCTCGATGTTACTGATTTTTAACATAGTTATCTATTGATTAGTATTGCACAACTGTGTACATGTGTTCATGCTGGAAGCACATATACCTTAATTAGGAAGATTTCTGTAGTTACAAAACTATCAGATAGGAGAATGACAATGTATTTAAGTATCACAGGTATTCCTATTTCTTGGGCATTTTACAAGATACCTTGGAAATTATTTTATAAGGAGTTATAAACTTTTATTCTTAAACTTTGAAAAAATACTTCTCTTCCACTTCAGAGCTACTCTAGTCCTCAAAAAGCACTGGGAACCCAAACAATAACAAAATCTACGTCTTCAAGGTTTCTTTTCCATGAGTTGCTCAACCCCAGTCAGGGGTTTGACTGTTTGGGCTTTTTTGGTTTGTTGTTTTTTTGCCTTCCACAAATCGACCAGTCACTCTGAGAAACTGAACAGCTACTCACCTGTTCTTCCAGCAGTTCCTGCCATAAAAGCTGAATTTCTTGCAGCTTGACCCGCCGATCCTCAGTCCAACGACAAACTGCTGTCCACCGCTCACCAAGCCTCTACAAAAGCACAAAACACTCAGGAACGATCACAAACCTCACAAAGTAACTCCAAAACCAGATATTCAAAAGCATCATTTCTACTTCACATTAACAGCTTTCTACAGTGTTATCTACTTCCCCATCCATTACTGCTATTGCTGCATTGCCAGAGCTGGAGATTAACACTTTCAAAAACACTTACCAATGGCCCTAACTCTGCTTTTGCTCAAGTCTTTGAGCTATTTGATTGACTTAAAAAGGAGTGAACAAAGTAGCATGAATTCTGCTTGAAAAAATTCTGTCTCATACTCACTGTACTCCAGGTTACAGTCCTAAGTGACAGGAAAAGACTTCATATGATATTCCCTAGATAAATTGTGTTCATGTCTTCAAATATTTTTCCTGTCAGATTTTAACTTCCTAAGGAAAATAACTTACATGAATTGTAAAGCAATGTTGCAGGTTTTAGCTTGAGCTGATTTAATAATTCTTTAACTTATTATTACTCCTAAAGAAAGTGTTATTTTAAATTACTTTCAAAGATAAATTGTCTTCAAACACAAAAATTTTGATTAACAATTACATGCAAATTTCCTAATACTACAATTTTAAAAAAAGACTGCTCTAAGATTTTACCTGCAATTGTTCCTCCAGAATAGCTGTTGCACTTTCCCCACTGCTTTCATCAACAATGACCACCATGTGTGTTAGGGAGTTGACCTTCACCTGTTCTGCCTCTAGGTCACTCTGCAGGCTCTACAAGAACAAATCAGAGGTTACCAACTTTGAATGCATTTGCTAATCTGCTATTTTGGCCACAGTGACTATCACAGCTGCTGTGGTTAAGGAACTTTGGTTCTTCAGATTCAACAGTTAAGCACAGATTTTACCACTGGGAAACCCTGCACAGTTCGAATAAATGTAAGCAAAAGGCTGCTAGAAATGAACCCCAAACCATTCTGATGAAATGCTGTAAAAGATGGAGCGCTTTAAGTTGTATGCCCCATACTTGACTAGGAGAATGAGATGACAACTTCATTGACTTTCCATATGTCTGATATTATAGGTAGGAGAGCTTAAGTGTTGCTACACAAGAGAATGAGATGACAACTTCATTGACTTTCCATGTCTGATATTATAGGTAGAAGAGCTTAAGTGTTGCTACACAAAGCTGCTATTGTTAATAAGAAAGGAACATAGGGCATGCCAAACAGAAATCATTGAGAACATTCATCTCTTAAGAACTGCCAATATAATTTCATAAGCATCAGTGCAATAACTGACCATGATACTCCTAAGAAGTCAAAAAACGCAGAAAACATGCAGTCCTGACTAGTTTAAAACAAATCTGTAGATTTAAATATTCATACAACTTGTAGAAGAACAGATTCCATGGCTAAAGCCAACTATAAAATATCTCTGCAAGATCAACACACCTTTACAGTACTGTAAATGTCACTTTTTATCCCAGCATATCCTAAACTACTCTATGAAACACATGCCTCAAACTCCCCAGACTTTGAAAACAAAGGAAAGAATGCAAATGTGGGACAGGAAACTACACAGACAAAAAATACTCCAGTGTTCTTGTTCCGTGAGGTATGTCCCATGCTGGGGAGAAGGTCAAACCTCAGCACTGCGCATGAAAAGGAAAGCTGCAACCATGACAAATATCAAAAGGACATCTTTCTCCTTCACAAAAACACTGCAGGATAGAAAGGCTGGACTTGAACCCAAAAAGTCAATTGAGAGAAAAACCACTTCCAAAACATTGCACACATCAAAAAGCAGTGTCTAAGCATCCCCTCAGAATGCAATTCCTGTAAAAGCAGGGAATCAGTGACTTGGAAGGCCCTGATCATTTTAACTCCCACATTATTTTAATGTGCAAGTCTCAAGCAGACTTCAGCAATGCCTGCCAGTCATTAAGGGCAAGTTTGTCCAAAGTACCTTTCATACTGTTCCTCACACCAACAGTTTACCAGGAGAGGCCTTATTCTCTGCACAAAGGGTAACAATTTTCCTTAAAGGTTTCATTTACTGCATGAAGCAAATACAATAGTTCCTGCTAGTCAGCAGTGCTCAAGTATGAAGTTAAGGCTTCTAATTCCTTTCTACACCATCACCATCCTTTTCCAAACACCAAATGCAGCCATATGTAACTTCTGACACAATCAAGTTTCTCAGTTAAGGAATCCACCAATGGACACATCTTCCAAATACTTCTCCTATACATATCACATAACAGGCAAAAGGTTTACCTTATGTTCTTCTAGCTGTTTTTTAAGTGACTCCAAATCTTCCCCTAAGAGCTGAGACTCCATCTTCTGAATGCGCTCTTCCGTGACTGTCAGCCAGTCAGCCAGCTGCTGCAACTGCTGCTTCTGGAGCTCCATCAGCATGTCATGCAGGCTGCAGGGGGAAGCACAGAGTTACTTCAGATACAGGTTTCCCAAGGAAAGGAACTAAATTCTAGTTCATATAGGAAAGAAGCAAGGCCATACATACATAGTTATCTATCATCAAATAAAATTTTCACCATTAAGCTAAGGAACACAGATAAGTATCCTTGTTTCTTTCTCAATAAAAAATGTTCATGAATTATGCAATTTACATCAGGGATTGTTTCTTCCAATGGGGGCTTGCTGGTACTAAAGTCTAGGCTGAGAGTTGCAACAAAATGCAGTTTCTCCCTTGATGTGCAGCTCTTACCCTGGTAACCCACATACAGGAAAAATTATTCTAAAATATTTTTAGTTGTGTAAATACCCATAGATATCCACATCCACTGTATTGAGAAACTTAAATGCGTTTCTAATATTGTTTCAGTAGTTTATGTAACTACTGCATTTAAATACCATGTATTTAGTCTGGCACAGCTACATAACAATTCACAAACTACTTCACATAATGACCAAACCCCCCGCCCCCCCCATCAGTTATACTCGTTCCTTTTGTTTCACCTTAGAAAGTATGAAGGTGGATTTTGTGTCACAAACTGCAATGTTAATTCTAAAAAAAAGCCTTACCAATGGATGCAAACCAAATTCTCCAAAACACAGCAAGTACCAGAGGTCTGTCCTGAACCTCTAGAAGAGGTTATGTACCATGAACTCACCGGGACTGCCTGTCCATGCTCTCCACCCTGAGTTCCTCCCAGCGGGAGTTCAGCAGCAGCATTTGCTCCTGGATCTCAAACTCTTCTTCGGGTGACAGATTTCCCTGGGCCACCAGTTGGTTTCCAGCCTGCAGAACATTGCCCACACTGCTCTGGTGTGCAGTCAGTTCCATCATAAAAGCCTGGAAATAGTACAAGCAGACATCACTGTGAGGTCCTATCAGAGCTTATAACTTGGTAAATATCCTAAAAAATTATTATGTTTAAAACAGTGCTGTAGAATGAGCTGGCACCATCAAATGCATGAAGATGGCAGACCTGTTCCTTTCCTTGACACTAAATTTTCCATGCACTAAAAAAATTCTGGATTCAATAAATCAGAAAAAACAGCTGACCACCTCAATGAAAGATCTTTTTGGGAGAAGACAGCCTTCTTCCCTCAACCAAGAATACGAAACTTACCTATGGCCAACAGAACATAAAACAAGATCTGAAATGTATTGTAGGAAAGCAATTAGAACCCTACGAGTTAGAAACACATTTACTGTAAATCCAGAACACTTCTTCCTTTGCTTCATGGCTTTAAAACTGTAGCACAAGGAAAAAATTCCTCATATTGACTACCATTCAAATTCTATATTCTATTTTATACAGTAAGCTGACAGGAGAAAACTAAAACATCTAACATGACAATAAACTTCTAGCAGCATTAGGACATTTGTTCAGATTTAGAACAAAGTCAAACCAAAATGTGGAAACAAGAAGAAATTTGGAAACATCAACATATATTTTTGAAACAAACTATCCTAATCATCGCAGAATTAATTGACATGATTATCAATTTCAGCATTACCCTCATTTAGCAGCAAGTGGCATAAGGCTGACCAGGCTTTTTAGTAATTGGCAGCAGGGAGGTACGACAGCCTGGATCAGACTGCCTTTGTATTATGCACACCAGTAATCCAGCCACCAAAGGCAAATTTTAATAAAATAGATTAAGGTTTCAAAGCATACTCCGCTCTAGGTTCTTCTAAAAAGGTTGATTTTGCCTTGAATAAAGACAAGGAAATGGAAGTTGTGCAGCTTATTTACACACACACATACAAAAGAAGCCAAATCACAACAAAAGAATTTTCAAGAGAAGCTTACTTCATGGGTGGAAAATTGTTCTTTGACTTCTTCAACATCACCAGATATTTCCTCCTGTTCCCGAAATGCATCCTCAGCTGACAGCAACCACGTAAGGACTTCTTCCAGAGCAACTTGGTAGCTATCCAAGTCCATATCCACCTCTGTCACTGTGCTGGGAGTCTCTGCTCTAGAACTGTCCTGGTCTTCTTCAAGTGCTACAGTCTAGGCAGCCAAGAGGAAAGAGATGTCTTAGAAGTGTACAGAAGATGCCCTCCCAAATGGTATTAAAAACAGAACAACTAAGATCTCTTTTAATCTTTCATAAAATGTTAAAAGTAATCATTGGATACATTTTAACGAGAAAGGTCAAAGTCAAAATGAAAGCTCATTAGTAAAAAAACTGGATAGAAAATACAACTTTAATCTTCCTCTTTCAACAGTGAATCTCAAAACCAACCAAAACCTCATGACTAACACTGACCACCACAAGTTCCATGGCAAATTCAGTTAAAGATTCTGGACTACCCTCTTCAGCTGATCAAGACATATGAAACAAAGAATAATAATAAAAAAAGCAGCATAACACAAATGGAACTTATACCTCAATACACAGGATTTTGTACATGTATCAGAAAAAAGGAAGACAGAAAGACTGAAGTTAATGACAAAGATGATGCTATGATTTTTCATATTTTCCCAACTGTGTTGCTCAAGACAGAAGGCAGGTTCCAGAGATAACTGACAAACATGAAGATTAGCTAAAATTATACGTCAAAAAAAGAAAGGCTGACTTTGATGACAGACACCTGCTGCATGCTGAATTTTTCAACCTCACACTCCTGCTTGTATCTTCTCGGAAGGGTTTCCACCTCCCGAATGTCTTCCATTGTGACTTGCTTAGGAAGGACCTCAAACAAAGAGGTTAAATACATAATAATGGACTTTTTGTCTGGAAGCTGTACAGCAACATCTGCATCAAAAAGATAAAACATGGGGAAAAATAAATGAAGACAATTTTTTAAATCATTACCTAGAACACAGGTAACAATTCACATATTGTACAAATCACAGATGCTCCTGTTAATTTTCATAAGTTTTTAACTTAGAGACCAGGTTTGACATACTTTAAAAGTAGCATGAAGGAAGAAAAAAAATATGAAAAAAAAAACTTTTCTACATTTGGAAGTGAATTCACATTAAAAGTCTTGATCTTTTCGATCAAGAACTCAGACATGAAGTTACTAAGGAATAAAATCTGTTTGGGGAAAATCGTTTTGAAGCATCTCCCAAGCAGAAATGTATTTCAAGGACAACATCCTACATAAACAAACATTTCCACTTAGGGTTTATCCCACTTCCTATTGTTAGTCAGGTAGTTTTCTTATTTTCCACATTGGAAAGAGTTTCACTGAACCAGGTTCACTTCTCTTGGGTTATGAGCAGTACCCATTCAGTTAATACTTTTTTTTTCCCCACAAGAAAATGGTGCTTGAAGTTTGAGATCTTGTCTTACAGAATGAATCTTTGGAGGCTCACTTCAAAGCAGAGCTATAACAGCTCAGTATTTTAAAAAGGAGCCATAAAGGTTTCCTGGTAGGCATTCCCAGGCAGTATGTACTCACAGCACTGCTACTGCTACTCAGTGCGCATGTAAAAAATAATCAATTATGAGCTCTTAAACCATCCCATTCTACAGAATGCTCTACTACACCTCAAAAGCACACACGCTTGCAGCATAACTCCTGCCTAAAAGGAAATAGAGCCAGCATACCAACTTCACCTCTCTCAGACAGTTTCTGGATGGAAAGTCAACCCGAACCTTAATATTCAAAACACCAAAGCCTACACATGTGCATATTCTTCCCCTACAAATGGCATTATTTTAAATACAAATTTAAAGGTTTGAAATAAAATAGCACTGCACAAAGCTGATGGAATCTTTATCCATACTTAGTATCACTAGAAGAAATTTGTTTCAAGAGAGCCCAAAACAAACTTCTTGTCAAGTAATATAACTATATCCCACCTTCAGGATCCAACAGTTTCTCAATTCCTAAGTGGTTCTTGGCTATGTTGAAAGCATTTTCCAGTCTCTCAACCGGGGACATCTTTGTAACTTTATCCCAGCTGAACAGCTCAGGTCTAAAAGTAAAAGCAAAACAAGGAAGAAAGCAAATTTTATCCAAAAGAAAATTCCATACCTTGCAGAACATCAGGTTATTCATATGATGGTAGCTACCCAAGTAATATAATCATACACATATATACCAAATACCAACATAAGTGCAGATACACAAATGTAAAAAAAAAAAGCATGTATTTGTAGTTATTAGTGAGAATCTGACCATCAAATTAATTGACTGCATGCCCACAGCAACATCCACCTTCCATTCTGTGTCCTAAACAAAGTCATTGACTGCAACAGGAGATCAAATACCACTAGCAAGAACATATAAGCTTTGTTTAAAATTTATCCCTGAACCAGTCCTCCTCAACGGTTTCTTTCATAGCATTACTGTTACTACACATTTTCTGTATCAGGCACACAAGAGTCACTCTGTTCCTGGAAAACATCATTCCAAACTTGTGATATGGCTCAGTGACCAACCCAAACCACCACAGCCAGGAGGAACAGTGGTCTCCACCCCACTCACTTACCCTTCCCTGTGGTCTTTTCCCCCAATAACAAAAACCAGCCTAGAAGAAAACACCCCATCACAAGCGCTCATGAGTCACAATGCAAATCAGGCCAAGAAGCTGATCAATTTGCAGTGTCAGCAGCTTTCATCTAAAATCAGTGTTAACCCAAGGACACCTCCAGTCCAGCTGTGCACCCAAAACACACTGGTGGGTCTCAAGGGGAAAGAGCAGAGCACACAACAGGAAGCAGAGGGAGCAAACGAGGCCCATTCCTAGCAGTACCTACACCCATGGGGCATGACCAGCCAAATGCTGCAGCAGCACAGCTGCAGAGCCATTAAAACACCTTCCATCCTCTTGCAATAGTGGCTTCTCATCAAAACACTGCTATCGATTCTGTACTTTATAGAACTTGGGAAGGAAGAGATGGGCTTGCCTTTAATTCTTTTAATATTTGATTTAGTTGTAAATTGACCTAAGAGTATCCTTTATCATCTGTCAAGTCATTACATTTGTAAAACAGGAAGGCCATAAGCCAACAGTCTGAGAAGCAAAAAGCCAGAAGAAAGCAGGAAGAGCAGGAACAAAGATATACATAGACACTCGTGGAATATTGTACATCCATGCAAAAGCAACAAGAGTAACCACAGATTCCTATAAATCTTTAGTACACACTGAGTTTGAAAACAAAAGTTTCAATAAATCGCAACTAGGTACTCACCTAAGAGTGAGAAAATCGAACCAAAAAGCAGAATTAATTCAAGGAGGAGCTAAGCTAATATTAGAAAATGAGAGACACCAGTACAGTAAAATGCTAATAAAATTATATGAGGTAATAGGTTACTTACATGCGTCAGGTGTTACAGAGTTATGAGATATCATAGCCAAGAGGTAGTACAACTAACAATTGTTGATAGACACAAAGAGAAGAAAAAAATCTCTTAATGGAATCCACGAAGATTCTCCTCTTTTAAGTGTCATATTAAACTAAAATAAAAAAGCAGTACTGAAAAATGCCCTTTAGGTAGGAAAGCACTACTGTCTGGGTAAGCCAAATAGCTTTGTTGTCCTATCACTCCTGCAACCTGCCCCAATCTCCTTGCTCCTTGCAAGTGCTTTTAAAGTCTCTACTTCAAAGCTGAAAAGAGAAGCCCAGCTCAAGATTTCTCAAAAGTGTGGGGAAAATGGTGCTTCTCTGACTAAAGAACTTGTGCCCAGGGACAACAAAGCTGAATTCTGATATGCCAGCAGCCGTCAGGCTCCAAGGAATAGGGAATAAAAGGCTCAGACCCAGATTTTAGGAAGCCACAGGAAAGCACAGTTATTCAGTCAAAGCTTTCAGCTGAGGCTTTTGCTACTTAACAGTGCTCTGGAAAGGGCAGAGCTCACAGACTTCAGGTCCTGCAAAGCCTAAGCACATAATCATAACAAAATAAGGACAACAAACAGCCTAAAACTAATTTTGCTGCTTCTCTCAGGTCACCTAGGTTTCATTTATGTCTCAAGCTGGCACACTCTCCATCAAAAACTTCACACATTCAGCAGCAGAGCAAGGCCACTACAGGCAGTGGTGCTGGTAGGAAAATCACCACTACTGCTCACACCATCCAGGGAAGGGACTTAGTAATACTTACGATAAATTACAGCGAGACCTTTGCTAGTATTCCTCTGTCTTTGCATAACATTCTTTCCAAACTTGCAGAAGCCCTCTGTGCAGTGCAGGCCCTCCTTAGACACCTGTGTAGGCTGAACACAAGCCAGCTCTGGTCCACAAGACACAGAGGTATGTCAGGGCAGACCTGTCCTGATGCCAGCGAGCCTGTGACAGAGCCTACTGCAGTTACCACAGGCCAAATGGGCATGCACTTAAGAGCGGGCTCAAAGTCAAGGTATGTTCTGCAAACACTTTGCATCTGCTGGGTGTAAACATGAGTGTTTGTAAAGCATTTGTTGTATCAAATACCTAGTGGCCAGGAGGTCTGGTTAAATTCTAGAAATTATTATACTCTTTCCACATTTAAATGGTTATTTATGGGTAAGAACAGTCAGACCTTGCAAAGCAATGAGCTGACTTCGTTTAAAAGACACTGGATTAGAATGGATTGCCCACTAGGTCTCAAAGAGGAGATTTTTTAAAACGAAGTAAAAAAAGGTATGCATCTTTAATAGAATCTGTAATGATGATTTAAACTACTGAAGAGTTCTTCAAAAATCAAAAAGAACAGAAAAGACCTGTGCAAAGAAGCTTTAACACTATTTCTTATAAAGTATAATGAACAAACTCTACAGGTACCTGAAGTGTTCTATTATCCTTTGATATTCTACCCCACAGTTCTCCTGAAAGAGCTGCATACATTGTCTTCCAAGCAAGATTATTAAAAAACACTAGAAAAGCTACAGAGTCTCTCATTCCTTCATTTTGAAGCTTCTGTATCCTCTTATCAAAATTATATGGCAATATCCAATGGAAGAAATGTTTCTATTTGCAGAGGAGGGCAGGCAGAAGGAAGGAAGCACAGGTGAAGGAGACTGTCAACTCCCCCTTCCCCCACAGAGACCCTTTCAATATAGTCGCTGTAAAGTGCATAGCAAGTGGGATGTAAATCCACTCCAATCAGCAAGTGTTTGTGCATGTGCAGGAACTCAATGTTACACTCCAGCCTTATCCAGGCTCTGGCAATGTCCCACCACTGCTATTGTTACCACAACAAAAGACAAACAAAAAACCTGGACAATGAATCACCAAAATAAGCTAGAAGCTGTCAAATGCTCAAGCATAAAGACACAGGAAAAAAGCTGTTTACTTCGCTAGGTCGAAGATAAGCTGTTTGCTACTTACTTGTGTCTGTGAATCACAGCATTAAAGGCCAGTCCATCAGCCCAGCTCGTGGTGAAGTTCAAAACATTGACCTGACTGTAAGGTCTCGTGGACTGCCGAACCCAGCTCAGCAGTATCTTCTCACTGTTGGTCTGCTGCAAATCTGACATGATGTTCTTCATGACATCCTTTACCTGCAAGACAGCAACAAGTACACCTTACAGACATATGCCCATTTCCTCCTTACAAAACCAAATTACTTCACTAGTCATGAAGGGGTCTTCCCCATGAAAAGCTATGAATCAAACTCCAATTCCTCACATGAAATTTGGGAGCAGCAGTCTTCAGGCCATGATGCTTCAAGTAATAATGACACATTACTCTTACATTATGATCCTCCCATGCTCCTTGGTGCTGTCTGTGCTAAGCATAGGAAACAATACTCCTCACTGCCTTGTGCTGTGCTTCCACCAGTAAACAAACTAAAAATACAGCTTGTATAGGCTTTCTGCAAGAAGAATATACCTGCTCCTCCAACAAAAGTAGTTTGTTGTTTGCATACTAGTTATACACATCTACCAAAGTCCCTCCAAGTGAATTCAATGATCTTCCCAGATACTTGGATAAACCAGGAGCAATTCAATCTATGAGACTAACAAACCTACAGAGCAGCATGAAAGATGCAAGCCAAACACAGCTACCTAAACAGTAAAACACTACCTGCCTCAAGTCCTTGAGGAAGGAATATAAATACAATGCTTCAGCCCAAAAAGGCTCTCTGCAATTCACACCAGCAGGAACTAAACTGAGCGGCTGAGCACAACTGGGCATATACAAGAATACAGATCATGGGAGGCAGCCAATAGACTGAGAGCAGAAACCAAACACTGGCCTGCCTTTATTTACCAGCCCAAAATAGAAGCAGTGTTTTCTGCCACCAAAAGCCTGGAAAGGTTTGCAAAAATCCCAGCAGAACAATGTACATGATTCCTGGAAAGGAAGAGATCTCACAGCAGCCTCTCACCTGCCAGTGCAAGATAATGCTCCACAGCAGCCCCAGTGTCAGCTTGTGATTTCCATCAACAATGTCAGTTCCTCCAATATTCACCAACTCCACCTGGAAAGGTTGGATCAACTCTCTATTAAACACTGTTATCACAGCTTCAAGTCACAACTCCACCCCACATCCCTGGCTGTTCAGCCAAGTATTACAAAGTGCTCTGAAGTAAATAGTTACAGAGAAAAGCAGACTTGACAGAGAACTGTTCATCTGAATTTGTCATGACAACTGCTTAAACAGCATGACAAAAGATGGCACCAAAGAAGATACTCCACTGGAAGAGTTTTATTCTCTCCTCTAATATACAGGTGCATACCAGCAGTCAAAACTGAGCAACAGAAATGCAAGCAGGAAGGATCTGATACGACAATAAAAGTTAAGCAAGTCTGCTCCACAATTTTTTTTTTTTTTAATTTGACTGACAAATCAAAAAAGTAGAAATTCCTTACTGGGAACCATTCCACTTAAAGGACAAAGTTCACAGGATCACTTGATCCCCTACACCGTAGGTTGGTCTGATCCTTGCAATATATAGTTAAACACTTCTATAAATTATTTCACAAGTTACGAATATTGCACAGCCCACAAACTCTCAAGCAACAGAATGCAACTGCTTCTCAGTGGATGCCTTTTCCCTCCATCGTAACACACAACACACTTTCTAATGAAGCTAAGCAGTAGGCATAAATCAAGTACGTGACCTTAACAACCCTCAGCTAACTAAGACCATCTGTTTACTTCCAGAAACCCAGATCCTGTCAGCTTAAGGAAGAAATAATTATTTATTGCAATTCAGTATTGTTTCATTTATTGTTATAGTACAATAAATCAATTTCAAGCTGAAGAAACTCATTATTTATCCTTTAAAAAGTTAATCAATATTTACAGTACCTCAAAGAACAAAAACAAACAACCCACTGCTAGCTTTGTCTGCTTCCAAGAAATATGACACTAGTCCACCAACACAGAGGGGAAATTGCAGTATAATACAGCATGTTGGTATCACTCTCAATCAGCAGTTTATATAAATATGCCCATGCCTTCTTGTATTTGATGTATTTTATTGCCAAAATGTTCTTATGAAGTTATTTTAGTGACCTGACATTCACAAATAGAAATTCTAAGTATAGAGAGCACACTTATCAGGAATTGCTCTTCAAAAAAGGAAGAAAAACTAAAATCACTTTACTATAGCACTACTGTCTTCCAAGCAGTACAACAAATATTAAACCAAATTATTATTATTTTTATTTTTCTTAAAGGAGGACTTGATTTTGTTTGCTTATTTGTTCTTTTGATCAGTTACCAAAGCTGCAAATCAGAAACACTACACGTTTGACACAGAGCTGATAGGTCAACGAAAAGACCCTCCTCGAAACTGAGAGCAGGACACAAAAAACAGATCCAAGAAACCTGCCATCCCCTTACAGATTTCTGCACAACTTATGTTGCATTACTGGAAATTATTTTTTTATCCTGCTGTGTTCATCAGCTATGCAATTGCAAAGTTTCAAGGCACCTTTTTCTTGGTAGCAGCACACATCTCAACAAACCACAGTTCTGCAGTTAGTGACTTAATACCATTATTAAGTTTGCATTTTAAGATCTCACAAAATTGCTGGACACTGAAATTCTATATCAGGTAAGAAACTATGATGAGTTTACCTGTCTCAATGAAGTCTCATTTTAGGTACGAAAAATCTTTATTCTCTGCATTCTGAACTCATTTACACACAACAGTAAACTAAAAAAATCTCTCAAAAAGTTGTGAAAAAACATGCTCACATTGTTCTGATGCAAGACTTGTAGTACTCGGTTGACATTATTTAAGGCATGTACTCGTGTGGAACCTCGTTCTTTAGGCTGAAAATAAAAAATTACAATCTGTTGAACAACAGAATTAATGGACATACCAAGCAAAACTAGAGAAAAGTTCTCCAGATCTTAACTTTTTTTTTCTTTTAGTAGTAGTAAGAAAAACCAAACAAGATCATCCACAACAACTTCAAAATGAAAACTGGTCAGAACAATATTCCCCAATTCAAGGCACAGGACAGGCTTGGATTCAAAATGTGTTTCAGCTCATCTTCAGCAAGTTCAAAACTTTTATTCCCAGCATCTACAGAACTATAAACTGGCAATGCAAAAGCAAAGAAAGAGCTCCTGGGGAAAATCTGAGGCTTTTGAGCATTTGCCAGAGTAGTTGAAATTTTTTGGCTCCTAAGAGAGAACAAGCAGCAATTTGTTTTTCTGGCACCAAAAGCCTGCTAAACCTTTGCATATTGGGAAGAAGTTACACTTCCTGACTTTCCCTTCCTTTTAATATCAGGGGGAATAATAAAAAAAAAAAAAAAAAACCACCAAAAAAACAAACCTCCAACTCTTGACAATACCTGCCACTCCATTTGCCTTTAATCACCATAATTTCATTCCTGTGGCAGAAAGTGATCATACTGCAAGAGCATGGAGCTGAACTTGCAACACAGTAAGCAACTTAGAAACAAAAAAAACTCCTGTTGTCTTCAGCACACTTCAAAACACACCACAAATTATTAAATATACGAGTAAAATACATCTGCATAAAAAACAAGGTAAGCTTGTAACATGAAATTTTATATGACTGAAGATTCCTCATAAGGTCCATAAAGAAATTTGGGACTTATTATAAAAAGTGAAATCAAGAAATTAATCCCAAGTAATGGCACAGGTTTCACCATATCTCATGCATCTTTCTGAAGAGCCATCATTGTTAGCAGGGGAAGACTTTTCAGCCACACACACTTTCCCATACACAATTTGAGCAGTTTTCAACATTTTCCTGTCTGTAGTTGACAAAGTTTTTCAATGGAGATGCAGATTTTTACCTATTAGCTGTTGTCTTTTTACTTTCTTTTTTTTCTTTAAGGGATCTTTCACAGGCTTACTAGAAGCCCACAGGGATCCAGCTGAAGACAGGTATACCTGATCATCCAGAAACAGACCTTTAAAAGATCTCTATTACACTATATGAATAACACCGCTGGTTTTACATGCTTTGCTAGACAGCGTGTAAACGCTCAAGAGAGGGTTACACAGTTAACCTTCAGCCTGACCCTGTAGCTCATGAGTGGAGTTCATGGGAATTTCACTGGAACTGCAGAGAGCAAGTACACATTACAAGTAAAACAGGGTATTAAATAAATTAAAATTTTTAAAAATCACATGCCTCAGTTTGTGTTTTGTTTATTCATTCATTTGGGTTTTTCTAATAAATGGAAATATGGCTCAGATGTTTCCCTTACCAGAGGTTTCCCCGTCAGACCCTCCAAAAGGTCCAAAAGCTTCCTTCCATCTTTCAGATCTGTGAACATGTCCTTAACTGGGGCCTTCCCACTCTGCAGAAGAAACAAAAGCAGTAATAAAAACAGTGTTTAAGCAGAACTTCCCTGAAAATAGATACTTCTTCCTCTGTATCTTTTAATTTATTCTTATTTGGCACTGTAAGTAGTAAATGAAAGCTAGGGGACTGCTACAGTGATCAAGAAGGAACCCTTCCCTTTTTAAGTGGTTTTTTCTTTCCTCCCCATCGCTGTGGTTCTGTGCATCAGCAGTCTTGTACTAAGGAACCAAATCAGTGCATCCTGGCTCAGATTAGGGTGGATGCATTAACACACAAAGAAAGAAAACTTGGCAAGTTTGAGGAATCATTTGAGAAGGAATGCTTTGGTTTAGCTGCGTCTAAAGGAAGACGAAACTGAGGTTTTTCAGAAAGAAGCTACTGGGACAAGTTCCCTGACATTTAAAAGAAAGACAAAAAATTACTTGGAATTGAGCCCTGTGTAAGAAGATGCCACTGTTCTACACAAACCAGCAGATCAAAAGGTATCATATTTATTGAAACAAATTAATCACTTTCTCTACCATGGAAAAGAAGCGTAACGTGAAACTCAGAGCTACTCTAAATAATAAATTTCTAATTTTTGCTTTCTTTGGGAATGGAGGGACTCTGTACAAGAATTGTGATAGACAAGAGCAGAAACATGTTAACCTTTTCCATGTTTCCTTTTTATCTGATCTCTTCTTGGACCATAAGAAAGTTATTGTGGGACAGCTCTACAGGGCAGGGGGAGAAGACACAGCCAGTAAGTGCATTTTCTTTGTACTACTCACCTGATGTCTGCCAAGAAATCAATTAAACTACTGCTTTCAGTGTCCCTTTCAAGTGCAAATTTGAGGAGAAGAAAAATATTTTCTAAGTATCACAAAAAGTTCCAATATTGCTTTTTTCTATCACCTTGACTTTTTAACATTGCTCTTCAGAAAGAAGGCTGTCAAAGACCGGCCTTACATGACATGAACTAGCTGACACAGATCTCTTCTGCCTTCACTTATCTCTTCCTGCCCTACAGCTGCTGGTAATTGCCAAATACTGGCTAACAAATCAGAAAAAGAGAACTGAACAGCTCAACGAACCCTGTTTTTTGGCAAATGTGTGGTTTTCCACAAAATCCATACAGATTTTTCTTAAGTGTCCAATTTAGTTAGATCTGATACTACTAAAACTACCAACAACACAAAAAAGTCAGAGTTGAACAGCAGCCAAGCCATATTTTATTTTCCTGTACAAAAATGTAACTAAATGTAACTCCATTGCAATCAGCTAAACAGTGGTAAGTATGATCTTCCTCTCAGAGCATGCACTTTTCACAGATGATTCAGATGCTTCACAGCTGCATAGCAACTTATGCTGGGGCATACAAGGGGACAACTGGCTGGAGAGATGAGGGGGAGAGCAGTGGCTATTGTCTGCCTGGACTTCAGCCAATCTTTTGACACTATCTCCCATCATATCCACATAGGCAAACTTAGGCATGTGAACCAGACAAGTGAAAGGTGAGGTGGATTGAGAACTGGCTGAATGGCAAATCCCAGAGGGTCATTATCATTCGCACAGGGTCTAGTTGGAGGCCTGTCAGTTGTGGAGTCCCTGAAGGTTCAATATTGGACCCAGTATTGTTTAACTTCTTCATCAATGACTTGGTTGAAGGGACAAATGCTTCCTCAGCAAGTTCACTGACAACACAAAGCTGGGAGGAGTGGCCAATACCCCAGAGGGCGGCCCTTCAGAGGAACCTCAGCCTGGAGAGATGGGCAGAGGGGAACTGCATGAAATTCAACAAAGATAAGTACAGGGTCCTGAACCTGGGGACAGGTACATGGCTTGGGCTGATCTGCTGGGAAGCAGCTCTGTGGAGAAGGACCTGGGAGTCTGTCTGGGTTATGGACAAGAAGCTGTCCATAAGCCAGCAGTGCCCTTGTGGCTAAGGAGGCCAAAGGTATCCTGGAAGAGCACTGCCAGGATATCAAGGGAGGTGATCCTGTCCCTCTACTCATCCCTAGTGAGGCCACATCTCATTAGCTGTGTGTGTGTGAGACTCACGAGTGCTGCGTCCAGTTCTGGGCACCCCAGTACCAGAGAGATGTAGAGCTCCTGGAGTAGCTCCAGCAAAGGGTGACAAAGTTGATCAAGGAACTGGAGCATCTCCTACAAGGAAAGCCTCAGGGAGCTGGGCCTGTTCAGCCTCTAGAAGAGACAACTGAAACATGATCAATGTCTATAGGTATCTGAAGGGAAGATCCCAAGGGGATGGAGCCAAGCTCTTCTCAGTGGAGCAACAGGACAAGAGGCAACAGGCAGAAACTGATAGAAGTTTCACCTGAACATAAGGAACACCTTTCCTGTGCAGATGACTGCACAACGAAACAGATTATCCAGAGAGGTTGTGGAGTTTCCCTCACTAGAGATATTAAAAAAACATCTGGGTACAATCCTGAGTAACACGCTCTAGGGCTCCCTGCTTGAGCTAGGAGGCTGGACTAGATGATCTCCAGTGGTCCCTTCCAACCTTAACCATTCTGTGATTCTATGAGTCAGAGAAGAGGGTAACAGAAATGTAGATGCAGAGAAGCCTTTCTACAGTTTATGGTGTAATACAGGAGAAGATGAGTCACAGTGCAATTAACCCAGATGCCAATAAAGTTTAGTTCACATTTGGTTTGCATCACCACATTGAAGACAGTAAAAGCAGGTTGCTAAGGGCACAAGGAAACTGTTCATATGACCAGAAAAGCAGGCAGTAGGAGCTAACAGAGGTCTCTGGATGCAGTAATATTCAAACACTCATTTTGGAAGCAAAAAACAAAAAAACCAACCAAACAACCAACTAAACTTGTTAGTCATTGAAGAGAGGGGGAGAATCACTGCTGACCTGCTAGCCACACTTTTTTTTTTTTATGAAGCCCAGGATATGGTTGCCTTTCTGGGTTGAAACACACATTGCTGTCTCATGTCCAGTTTTTCATCCACCAGTATCCCCAAGTCCTTCTCCCTGTGGAAAAGGCTGCTCTTAATCTACTAATCTCCCAGCCTGTACAGATTGGGGAATGCCATGATGCAGGTGGAGACCAGGACCATGTACTTGGCCTTGCTGAACTTCCCGATATTCACATGGGCCCACCACTCTAGCCTGATGTCTTTCCCACTTGCAAATCAACGGCACTTGCTCAGCATGGTGTCATCCGCAAACTTGCTGAGGGCATACTCAAACCCACTGCATGTCACTGGTGATATTGAACCCTACAGATGACATTATGGACCCCTGAGGGACAGCACTTGTTTCTGATCTCCATTTGGACATTGAGCAGTTGACTGCAAATTTCTGGATGCAGCTGTCTAGGCAATTCCTCATTCATCTAACAGTCCATTCATCAAACCCCTATCATCTCTCCAATTTAGTGACAAATGATGCTGTGGGAGACACTGTCAAAGGCCCTACAGAAAGAAGGCCTTTTTATATAATTATAATTAATTGTATAATTATAATCAGAACAACACACACATATAACACCAAAACTGAGAATGTTATAGCCATATATCCTCAATGAATTTGTTGCCTTATGTCCAGAAGTTAAAAAGGATTTGGATCTACTGAAAAAGCAGAAAGATACATCATTTTATACAGTGCAACAAGGGTATTGAGAGCATACAGCCTTCTTTCTTTGCTTCCATCCCCTCACTTCACATGCATGAAAATAAGCTGAATGACTTCCTGCTTTCAGTCGTTCATTTCAACATGTCATGGTATGTTCCAGCCCCACGCAATGCACCCTGTTGTGATGGTGGAAATAATTCAGATCTGCTTTCTCAGGAGAATGATTTTTCCATTTCACTGGCCATCAGAGCACCATGTTTTGCTGTCTGTTTAAAAAGTCAGCGGAAAAGTATTAAATTATTTCTGCAACTAAGCTACTCATTCCTGGTTTGTAAAAGTATATACAAAGTATATACAAAGCAATATACAAAGCCTCTGTACTTAGTAAAGTCTAGTATATGCTCTCTGACGGAAAGAAGTCAGCTCACAGGCCATATTTCCCCACATGCAAGGTGACTCAAGTTTGCTAATAAAAAGTTGCAGCACCCACCCCACCAAGCCCATCACCACAGAAGCACACCCACCAGGAAAACTGAAAACCTGCTTCTCCAGCTTCCCATGCCCACCTGAATCACATGCAGACACCTGGTGGCAGCTGCCACCCAGACAGCCTCAGCTATCCCATCAGGGCACAAAGCAGCCCTGATAGTCAGCTGATGTCCCAATGGAGCAGAGACTGCACAGGCACTGCATCCTGCTCTGCTCACACTGCCTCCTCACACTCATGCATTTTCCTCACACCTGAACACACATTTCCATGCAGGATCTGCTATGTGAACCATACAGTCTGCAGTCAGAAATATCACTGCTCTGTCCTCCAGTGCAGCTGGATACTGGACTGCTTTCTTGGGATGCAGTTCAATAGCAACCCACTGTCCTTCAGGAAGTCTTCTACTTTCCTTATCCAGAGAGAACAGCTACAGATCCCAGCTTCTGACAGTCACATGACTAATGAAGTTTATTAAGCATGTAAGGGTGTAGGAAAATAATTTATTTAAATGGCAGCCCCAAGTGATAGTCCCATACATTTACCTCCCCAGAGAAGACAAGGAAAAGCTCTGGGGCAATGCTGACAAAGCAGCTATGCATGCCCTCCTGTGCCAGGCATGAGCCAGCCCAGAGCCAGGCCAGGCTGCTGCCATCACCCTCTCTTTGTGATAAAACCCACGTAGAGCCTCATAACCTTACAGGTAGGGCCCACCACAGAGCCTTCTGGGGCAGGCTGCTGGGGCAGTGCAAGGGCAATCTGGGAACTGCAATATATGGCCTCTAAGGCTGGACCTGTGCTTCTAGTCCAGGGGCCAGGAGCACACTTGAACCCTGGCTCTGACCCAGCAGCCTGACTCCCAAGAGGGCACCTGTTCCATGCAGACTGCACTGGGGTGAAGCAGGCAGCCCTGAGACCAGCTGTGTGCTGGGGCAGTCTGGTGTGCTGCTGCAAGAACCTGGGCTCTGGGGGAGGACAGAAACTAAGGCATGGGGCTCTGTAGATTGCTTCCATTGCCATCCCTACCCACATCCATACTGCTCACTCCTAATACCCCAAAAATATTCTGGCCTTGTGAAAATTAAAGCCTGTACCCACAGATACACACAATCTGCAGTACGCAAAAAGCACATATATTTATCTCTCTAGAGTCTTCTCTGGCATACAGTATGCTAAAGCAATCTAAATTTCTCTTCTTCAGAACTGGCATTTTACTTTCTAAATACTTAGACTACACAAGTACAAAGTAGTTCAGTCCTGTAAGGAGAAGCAGTCCATCACTGAGCAAAATGGATCAAGAAATTTAAGTATTTGTCTAATAAGAAAGTGTGACAGTGACAAACCATACCAAGCCTTTCACAAGGGCAAGTGGCTAGTCACGGTTGTGTTGGTAAGCACTTAAAGAGCAGCTTACATTGTGCTAAGCACTATACAAATACGAGGCAGATAATGGGTCCTTTCTCAAAGACAAAAGAGAGTCCAGTTTACACAACAGAGATAGTATAAACGACAGGCAGGGACACACTTCATACCAAAGAAGCTGTGCCGGTTCAGGGTGTAAAGCACTCACATCCCCCTCACCGAACACTTTCATCGGTTAACAGAAGGTAGTTTTTCTCAGCTTTGCTTATGTTTGCCGCAAGGGCAGTAAAAACAAAGAAACAAAACAAAAAAAAAAAACACCTGACAGAAATCTCTTTCCCTCTGCCCGTTCAAAAGGGCTTTGCCAGCAGAGCTGTACACAGTTACTGTAACAGACACAAGGGGGGTTTGACAGAACAGACAAAAGAACATAATTAATAGACTTAACTTAGAAAGAGGCAGTGTTGGTTCCCCAGTGTTTTAAATTAGCACTGATAGCAGGAAAGGGGTTGATTCACTTAACAGGGCTGCTGTAAGGGAAAGAGGAAGAAGAAAAAGGAAAGGGAGGCAGAGCAAGGGAAAGGAAAGTAAAAAAAATAAGAGCTAGGGATTGTACATAAGCTGTGGGCTAGGCTTGTGTCCTTATGAACTTTGCGTGGTGACATTTGTTATGCACCACTAGGCGTACACACACAAGGATCAGAACCAGATCCAATCCATCATGTTACATTTATTCCAGCAAACATTTTGGTGCCAGCCTTTGTGTGAACACAAGTAAGGGAGGGAAGAGACAAAGAGCTTGTGCTAGTTATCCACAGCAGAAGCCACTTTTTCTGTTGATTTACCTCATGAGGAAGAGGCAGTTTATTAATGATCTCTGAGCTGGAGACCAGATGCTACCATATGTACACAAGACCAGGCAACTCAGGCATCAGTTTTGCACGTTCCAGCAAGACACTGGCACTATTTGGGACTGAGATACCACACGCAGTGATTTCCTCACAGCAGCAGCCTTCATATGCCCCTTTGGCCATCTTTCAAGTCCCTCTACCTGGATCAGGTTTAAGAGGGTGACTCACACTTCCTTGTGTGCATCTAGAATTACTCACAAAGAAGGGTCATCCAGGCCAGCCAACATGACTGTGCAGAAATCATTCCTTCTCTTTGCCAGAAAGCATTCCCAGGAAGTGGGTGACTTAAAAAAATCTGATCTGGATTTTGTTTAAAAGTCATCTAGTGTTGCTGACAGTAGAAAGCCCAGCCATCAACACTTATACAGTTTATTCTATTAAAGCCACCACAGCTACAAAACAGTGATCACTCTTGAGTATATTCTACAGTAGAACATTCTTAATTGTCCCTTTATTACCAATGGAGAACTGAATCAAAATGAGCCAAGTTAGAGAGAAAAAGGGAGTTGCAAATTCTCAGTAGGACAAAACCTCCTTTTTTTAAACACCAGCTATTATGTATCATATTATCATGAATATTTATGTTCTTTATTCTTGAACATGAAATTATATGCAAAGGCAATCATTAAAGAAGTTGAAATGTTTATCCAGTTGTTTAACTAGAAACATGAAATTTTCTCATATTAATTACCTGTGCTTTAAATCAGTAAGTATTGAAGGTACATTATTAAACCTAATTTTTCCAGTTAATGAATGCCAAAGAGATTGGAAAATAAGAGATAAGCCACCTCTATTTCACATCCTTCTTGGAGATACTGATTCAGACCTCGTAGTCACAACATTAAAACCAGGATGAAAGGTCCTCTCAGTTTCACAGGTAATACACACTGGCTGTCACCAGGAAAGTAACACATTTCATGAAACCATACAAATGACCTTCACCAGCCACTAAGGGAATGCAGCAGACAAGTTCCAGCTGCTCAGAGCAGTGCTGCGAAAAGCCCTGGTTGCCATTTACATCAACTGCGACTTCAGGAGCACCAAAGCAACCTCAAAAGACATAGGAAGCAGTACATACTGACTTTCCATCAGGTTCTTCTGATCTTCAAATGTCACTTTTATGAAGTTAAGAGTTATTTTAGCTAATTATTTTTAACCAACATATGACAATTTTAAACATCTAATAAGATGCTCAATAAATAAGTCAAAGTAGTAGTAGAACTGCAAAGACCCCTTTCCTTTGAGAATGGGTAAATATTGGACAGGCTGGGCTCTTAAATGAGAGCTTGAACCATTCATAGTGTTCAAGTACATTCCCAGGAAACTCATGGTAACTAGTTTAAACTCAACACAGGAGCAAGAACTACATTTTATCATGACCAATACCAAGTAAGAAGCATGTCAAGTGCTGCTACATCATAAGGCCAGTACATGGGAACTCAATGTGGGAAACAAATCAGAAAGCAAAAAGGTCATTGCATAAAGTAAACAACCATGTCAACAAATAATCTTGCCAGTTTCTAATTTAAGACCACAGACATGGTTTACAGCAGTATTTTTGTTAAAATGTGATACTTTTTTCCATTCTACTTCCACTCACATTCAAGAGTTACGGGATTTATCATTTATGTATTTATCATACATAAATACTAGCTATACTGTGACAGATATATTTTCCTTGAGTATGCTCTACTCCATGCTGAATATTTCCAAGGAGTTGTGGCATCTCAACACAACACTAGTACCAAAACTATGAATTCAAATACCAAGTAAAACAAATAAATTAAAAGTTACAATCATAAGAGGAAGACACCTTATAGACAAAATTATATATAACTACTGGTGGTCAAAAATAAAACAGTTACAAGCAACTAAATAGCTATTTAAAACCCCAGACTAACAGGGGGTGGCAGGGGGAAGTAAGACTCATCACTGAGATATGCTGGAAATTTTGATTCTCCTAGATGACAGACATGAGTTTACAGAGCAGTAAAGCTGAAAAGCTAAAGACAGTTCAATTCACAGAACACCTAAAATATTTGACTGACAACATGACCAAAGGAAGGAAAATCTAACAGTGCAAATAGCATAGCAAGGCATCAATAACTGCAGATCTTTCTCTCTCCAGCGTACTTATTAATGCATTTACATAAGCTTACGTTATAACACATTTAATGTAGCAATACTAACCTCAGCATGCAACTAAGCCTCATTATGTTATATTAGCAGCAGGAGCAGCTGGGACCATGCTTACCACTGTCAGTTATTTCTCTTGTAAGACTGAAAGGTTATCCTTTTATTTATAGTTTTTCAAGCCAGATAACTTCAAATTGTAACTTGGATCCTTAAAAAAAATTGCTGCTAACCAGGCTGACTATTCTCATTAGCTAACAGATAAAGGAACAGACAGGCTTTGGTGCCTCTACTAGGTCCAGCTCTAGTGCCTGAGAAGGTCAGACAAACACTCCAACAACTGATATGGTAACCTAGCTCATGGATCAGAGTCATACTCTATCCCAAACCCAGATCATTAACCAAAGTCAGCAATAATTAAGTCCATATTGCTATACCAAGCTTTCAAGTCCAGCAAGGGAGATGCTGCCCACACCTTGTTCTTAGGGCAGAAGACAGCAGCAGTTGAGAGGAGGGCAGAAAAATGGCAAATTTTTTGCTGTGGCTATAGCTGGGAGAGATCACGAATGCTATGTATTATTGCTTTTACGCTAAAAAGTAGTCATCCTTACCATAACTCATTAGCGAAGAAAAAATTATTTTTGTGCTTCTTGGCTAATATATATCCTAGGCCTAGAAAAGGCCTATTTGGTCTCCTCATAAAAAGAGACTAAGTAGACTAAAAATTGACTTTTTCAAGGCCGGCTCATGCAAACACTATTTCTTTTCCACCCAGATTATTACTCTCTTTCCACCAAGGCTGTGGCTTTTTAAGCTTCGGCCATCTTTGAGTGATGTTACATTTTACAGTTTAATTCAGCATTGAAAAATATCAGAAGCAATTAGACTGTATTTTACCAGCCATCAAATATTTCCTTGCTTGTGCCACAAAAACTGAACTAGAAAAAGGACTAGACACTACCTTAGCTGATGTCATCTTGGACAGACAAAATTGCCTAATCAATCTTTTTGGTCTCTTTTCTTTCATGATTAATACACTGAACTCCATAATTCTCTTTTTCCCCCAAAAAACACTTCTGAAATGTCTTTGACCTCAGGTATCTTGGGTCATGAGAAATTAATTATCGTGAATAGGTATGATTTTGTCTTTAAAAAGACTTATTGTAGTTCCTAAGGGTCAGCGGTAGAGCTGCAAAATGTCTTCAGAAGTACAGGACCTGACATTTACTATTATGACGAAACAACCCTTAGAGGAAAGCAGAAAATTAAAGAGCAAAACTGGAGGAAAACATCTATTCAGCACACCACACAAAAAGCTAAAAGACTTTGCAGGTAATGAATGAACTAATGCCTGGTCTAATGAAGGATGAACTGTGTTTCAAGATGCACATAAAGCCGTAACGTTCCAAAGCACTCCAAGTACAACTCATCAGTTCTCCTACTGGCCCTGTCTTCTCTCATCTTTCTTTGGTGTCCTTCCAGGGGAGGGGACACATCAGAGCCCAGGAGAGGAAATGCACAGGAGCCCCACACTGAGCACTTGCCTTCTCAAAGGCTAACTTAGAGCTCAGCCCTGGAGGATGCATTCTGCTCCCAAGCTACACCTCCACCTCTTCTTTACTCTAACCCTAAAGTGAAACATATTTTTGGAAGACCACAGAGTAGGAAAAAAAGAGCTTAAGATGCTGTAAAAGTGTGCGATGTCTGGCTTTATCCACACTGGCAGGTCCTGGCCTGGCTCCAAGCCCTGTCAATGTTGGCCAATGCAGATGTCAGGGCACTAGCACAGGACCTGGAGAATCAGAATCAAACACATGCAGCAAGAACACTGCAAATGCACAAGTAAGACTGTATAAGGCTTCTGTACATTGAAAAAAAGAAATTGAGGGCTTGGATTGGAAAGCGATGGGAACACATGATGGAAAGGAAACAGAGGCCCAGCATTCAGGCATGCAAGGGCTTTGAATGCAGTTCCTGACACCTTGGAACAATGCCCCAGCTGGCTCCATTCAACAGCCTTACATATCCAAGACTTATAACTGAGGGGCAGGGAAACCTAATGTCATTTTCAGAGTGCAGCAAATCTCTGGGCTTTTATGCTCTTTTTGCAGAGCACAACCTTCCTGGCAGTAACGCTTTTTTTGCCATCCCTGTGGGAAAACTTCCCAAATGTAACGAAAAAACAAGTCTTTGGTAAAAAGACAGCCTCAGTTTGCCCATGCTGGATCTGTGAACTTCCTCTAGTGAGTGACAGCACTAAGTTCCAACAGGCTGTGACTGACCTGACTCCATGGGTCTAAATTAAGTTAGGGCATCGTGTTTCTTGTGCTGACTCTGTATTCCACCTGCCAAGATCAGGAATAGCAGAAGAGGAGAGGAACCAATCTAAAAGCAAACTTGGAAAAGTACCACCTCGGAAAATGAGAAAACTAAATCCAGCAAAGACTGAATCCTGCAAGAAGGTAAAGAGAGGGCAAGGTTACTACCACTGAGACAAAGGGAGATGCAAAAATAGGACTGACCACACAAGCATCAAATCCCATAAAGGCTGTAGAGGGGAAATGAAGGGCAGACAGAGCAGGTCTGGAGCTTTGAAAAGAAAAACTGAGTCTTGATGGGAATATACAGTATAGTGACAAAGGCAAAAGTGAATATGAAATAGGCAGGGCAACCAAAACTCCGTATTTGCCAGGCAGGAAAGGCTTCTGATATGAGAGGGTGTAATAGTAAGTGAGAGGGAAAAAAAACAAAAACCAAAAACCAAACCAGAAACAGGGTCAGAGAGTAGGAGTAAAGAAAGAAAATAGGGCAGAAAAAAATTGTACTTGCAGGGTTCTAAAGTGGGACACAAGACTCCTGAATTCCTTAACATGCCTATCAAGTTTCTAGAAACCTTCTAGAGTTACAAGTATGAGCATCCAACTACTTTGTTCTGTAATTATAAGCAGAAGCATCAGAGATGCAGAGATGCTGCAAGATGGAATGAAAAATCCCAGGCCTGCTGATACAACATGTAAGTAGATAAAGAACAAAACTATTCAGATATTTGGATAAACTAGGGTTGATTTCAAAATCTTTGTTCACACTCTACCTATGTGAAACAATATATGGGTACCAGAGCACTACATTATCCTGCAGACTTGAATTCAAACTCCACTGTTAGCCAGAAGTTCCCCTGTGACTCATCACAATCATTTAAAACACAATTTTACATGCAATTACTAACTGTGTGCCAGATTAAGAGACTTCCTTAGATCACTAAACCCAGTCCTTGCTGACACAGGCATAATCATCTTCAAGACCCTTTTCTATGCTGATCAAGCTCCATCTGAAAACCAACCAGATATTTTGGATGGTTTGACAGTTCGCAGAAGAATGAACCCTCTGAATTCTGTCATAAGACTCAAGAGTTCTGTTTTATAACAAGAAATGTCAAAGAAATGTCAAATTCTCTGGGATAATTTAGCTAAAGTCTCAGACTGGGCACTCAAAATTAGTAGCCAGGTCTGATGTTTACTTTTCTTTATTTGCAGTTGCTAAAAACCACTGTGACAAGATAGCACTTTTGCACTGCAGAAAGGAGTTCTGAAAATAATATATAGGTATGAACTGGTAACTATTAATGAAGATTAATATAGAAAGGGATAAAGGGATAGAAAACAATGCTACATAGTGTGAAGAACATATATTAGTTATCCATACAACTAGAAGCTTTAATTGGTAAGGCTATACCACAGGGAAACAGCTAAATCTGACTCCTGAAATTAGACTGGACAGAGCAATGGAAAAAATACAGAAAGTAAAAACATTACATGGCTTTATAAACATATGCTGAAATGCTCTGCCTCAATATTTATTTGAGTGCAAACTTCCCTATTGGTTAAAGCTTGGTAACAGACTATTTATCTAACCACTTTTATTGCCTTTAATTTTAACAAAATATCCTTCCTACACAGCCATCACAGGCTTGTGAGTTGTAGTGCGTACAGCTCTCCTAAGGTATTTCTACAGTGAGCATTGAGTCTTGGCTGAGTACATTTACTGACCTTAAGATTCAATCCACTTAGAATGTTTGTGCCTTGAGTTCAAACAACACACACAAATAGAATGCATTGTTCTAGCACAGTTTAAACTAAGAGCACAAACCCAAATTACTGTACTGGAAACTACACCAAGAGCTCTTATCTCACTGATCAGGGTACCGAAGCAGGCACCTCACAGCATAATTGAGATACTTTAAGTGTTTTACTTACCTACCTATTCTCTGATGAGAGAAGGGAAAGACACTGCTCTCTTTGTAGATCCTTTGTAAAACCCTACTGAATTGTCTTAAATCAAACTTGGCATTATGCAATTGCAATTTTAGGATTTTTGTACACTATGCTAGTTTACAAAGGCTCAACGGATTGCTTTTTATTTTCTTAAATGAAGGGTAAGTACAATATAATTAACATGGAGGGACAAGTAAAATTTTTTTAGTGAAATTTGCAATTCCACACAAAAATTTTGTTTTCTGCAGTGTAAGTCAGATTACTTTTAACTAACCTCTAAAAGCTCTCTATCCTATTAAGCAGCTAAATCAATCTAGTTCACATAAAAGGAATTTTAAACAACCCAAATGACTTTGTACATGCAAAAACTTTGACACAGCAGGACTGAAATCAGTCCCTTAAAAATATAAAGGTACAGTTCAAACTAGACTTTCTTACACGAGGTGATTTCTACTTAACACCATCAATTTCCTTGCAATTTGAACGTGCCAGTCTTCATAAATCCGTGTCTTGTCATGCCAAAATAGTCATGCTCAAATTTGAATTGGACATGCAGCAGTCAAGAGTATGTCCTTTCATAAGAGTCTCTTTAATCATTAACAAGGTTTTCATAGCTTCAGGTGTTTAATGGGCCATGAAGTTACAGAGTTATGAAGCTGCAGTTACTTCAAATCCTATAAGTATCTGACCATATCCTGTGCCAGGGAAATTGAGGAGCTTAGCAGGATCTGTCTGATTACACAGTATAGAAGGAAAGATGCTTTGTAAGATATACCCATGGGTGTCCTAGCAGAATGACTGAAAACAATTCTACCTTCTTCAATACAATGTCCACAGCACTCACAAACAAGTCACCTGGCACATTCTCAGTATGACTGTCATTCATTCTCAGTATCACTGTCATTTCCATGTTCATGCCATCTTTATGCCAGCTACAGGACTATGAACAGTCCTTTCCTTCTCACCACATTTTCTTTCCTTACGTGATCCTGCCCCGCCTAATGCTCCTCCTGCAGGACCACCACTCCTCTGGGCAGCAGTCAAAAGCCGAGCATAGAGCAACCAGTTACCCACACACACTCTTCCTCTAAAGAGCAAACTAGCCAAGAATGTATTGGATGAAGAGTGCAGGATATCAGCTTTCAACCAAAACAAACCTAAGCCAAAATGATTCAACCAAGGCCACAAGCCTTGCATTGCCCAGTGCCCTGTTGCACGGGAAGGAAAGGAAGGTAAAAATTCCTTACATTGCTGATCAAGAACTCCAGAAGGGCAGAGCTCCAGAAGCAGCCATTCACTGCTAAAGCACTTTAGCAGCTTTATTTGAGGAGAAAAAAAACCAACCAAAACAAAACAAAAAAAAAAACCCAAACCAAACCACACATCCCTTCCTTCTATATTTATATCTGCTTTTAGGATTTCACATGCATGCCCCTTTTCAATAAGGGCACACAAAATAGTAGTTACCCCATTTGGAGCACCACACTAGCTAGAAAACACATGAGATTTCCCTGATAATATCCCAGGTTCTTTCACAAATTCAAACCATGAAGTAGGAAAACTTTCCACAGACACTATGCTTCTGGGCAAAGTGTCATTTTTCCCTATCAGGAGAACAGTGTAAAAAGCAGGCTTTAAATAGCATTCCAAAGCAAACTTCACTTCCTTTCTCATCCCAAACCATTAAAGATCCACAGTAAGTTTCAAGCCAGTAAAGAGAATTAAAATGAGAAATGTACAGCATGAGAGCCAAGAAAAATTCAAAATGAGCAAGTAATTATATAAAATTTCAGTCAAGACTCGAGTAGTAACACCAGGTGGCTTCAACTAGAGGTTTGCAGAGTGAGCAAAGCCAAGTCAGTAACAGAATAAGCACAGTAATGAAGGTTCAAAATCTGCTGCAATGCACTCTGAAAACTGCATGTAGAAATCAACTAAACCAAACCAAAACTAAACAAAACCAAACAGACATGCTCATGCAAAAAACTATTCTAATATATTAACAAATAGACTTACATTTTTTTCTTGAAATATAGTATCAAATGTTTATGTGCATGAGGAAATTGAGGGAGCAAACACTACAGTATTTTATCTATTTTCACTCCATACTGGCATTTTACTAGGAGTATTCAACTAGAGTAAGAGCAAAGCATGTTTAACCAAAATTGTTCTAAACAGTGAATCAAACAAAATAAAGTAGTATATCCAAACCAACGTTACCTTGGAAAATCGAGCATTTATCCATTTTGTAAAGGTTTTTTTCTGTACATCATTGTGTTCATCTGGAGAGAGAACAAGAAAACAATGAGTAAAAATGCATTCTTCTTACTCCTAGATTGTTCAATACAGGTCACATTAAACACTGTCCTGAAAAGTGGGAGAATTTTTTGCCTAATCTGTCAATAAAGCTGTTCAACCATCCACAACACTTTGGTACTTGCAGAGTCACACAAATGTTTTGCCTTTGCTAGTAACCACAGCAGCTCCTTTGCAGTAGAATCAGCCTCACAGCACCTCCCAAGCGGGTTTCTGATGCATAAAATTCACAAGCTCCCCATCTGGTGAAAACAACCTATGAAACCATGGGCTTTTAATTAACAGACTTTGTCAACACCTTTTTGCCTGAATGCATTACTCCAAAGGGTGCCAAGGCCCTTATTCAAGCTTCTGATGCAGATAATAGCCTCCTTCGGTACACAGCACAGCTACTGTGGGAGCAAAGCTGCTGGAACAGCCCTTGAAAGCACTTCAGCCTTACCCACCCTCAGCCTGGTTTTGCGCCTGGATTCAGAACCATGTTAGTGATCAGTCACAGACAAGTTCAGCTGAAGCGTGGGAAGGGCTGCTGAGCCCTTCCCTTCAAGTGCCCTGCCGGTGTGACACCAAAGTACCACCACGTAGGGTCTGGGAGACAGCCAGGAGGACCCAGCAGGACAAGGAGGAAGGGCAGGCAAGTGCCTGTAGGTCAAGAGGGAGGAGCAGTGGCCTCCAGCTGTGCAGAGAGACAGCTTCCCAGGATGCTTAAGGAAGCCATTTAGGAGTCACCTGCAATTTTACAGAGCCAGTCCCACTAAACCAGGGTGAGTCACCTCCAGCACAGGACACTCCTGCCTGTATCACAGGACACATCTTGGGTAAATTGCACTGAGCAGTGCTAAAAGTGAGCCTATGCTTCATCACCTGTACTTAAATGACAGTGAAATAACTGCTGACAACCAGACTAGGCAAAGGGGGTTCATCCAGCATGGATTTCCAGGTCTGCTTGCTGCAGACAAAATACATACATACATGCATGCAGCCTGTCAAAGGCTTTAACCTCCAAATCCCTGCACAGACCACAGCCAGGGCAGCCAGTGCCTTACACCAGGCAAACTGCTTGACAGCTGCAGCCCAGATCAGGAGTCTCTGAGAGCCCTTCAAGACTCCACCAGCTTCTTGGCAGATCAGTCTAGAGATACCCTCCAGGCGACCACAACACGTTGCTGTCTGGAATGCTCTCTTGCAGAACCTCTTGGTGGCAGCTGGCATCAATCTTTCCAGACTCCATACCACAAAGCAGCACAACACGACAGTGTTCAGACTAACAGTCCCTGCACTTGGAATGAAGCCATAGAAAAAAAAGCCCAATTGCAACTCAAATTTTCTACTTCACAAAATCATGAAAATTCATGCAGTCTGAAGCAATATCAGATTATGATTAAAAAGCACCACTTACAAGATCATATACCTCAGCAGCAACTGAGACTGTTGTACAATAAAGTTTTATCTATAAAATTCAGATATTTATTTAAAAAAAAAATTTAAAATCACAGAATAAAACCAGAAGATTTCTTATATAGATGACCTCAACATTTCTCATTTCTGGCCTGACATGCACCTGAAGCTGATACCATCCATGTATTCACATCTAATATCTAGCCAGAAAGCTGTTACAGAAACCAACGACCAGGTATGCTTTACCTAACAGCAAGGAATAGTGGCTACAGCTCAGCCCAGATACAAGAAGTCACATCGGTAAGAAATGAAGTTAAATGAAACTTAAATTGTATGAAATTGTTCATATCCATTTAAAATAAACCCTCAGTTCTGGGCTTCTTCTAGGCTACAGCTGAAAAACCTGCTTGGGACACAAAGGGTGCATGTCAGCCAGGAGCCATTGCTTCACCCTTCTATGCCTCTCCTCTTTGGCAGCTAAAGCTGATCCAACAGACTCTACTCTTGAGTCACACCTTGAGCTCAACCAGACATCAAAGACAGACCAATGCATGAAAAGATTTTTCTGAGGAAGATTCAAGATACCTGTGGCAGCTGCACAGCATGCCATGCTCAGAACATTGAAACTCAAGGTGCTGTTTCAGGGGAGTATAATTACCTAAGAAATCTTGTTAACCCTGTCTTTTCCCCTCAGTGGCACAGAGCTCCTTGCCATCAAAGAACATATAGAACCAAGTAACTCTCTGGTAGTTCCTAAGTATCCATCTCACAGGAGCCTGGCAGACAAGATGAAACTCAAAAAAAAAAAAAAAAAAAAAAAAAAAAAAAAAAAAAAATTGATCCATTTTTTCCCTACAAGTCTGTTTTCTTTTTTTCCTTTTTAAGACACAGGAATGGACTAGATTGGTCCAACTGCCACTGTTGGACCAATATTTTCTATTAACATTAATTGAAAACAACATTTGTATTGAACATAGTGAGATTTAAACATGATTCTCTTTTTAAATATCATCTATTAACCTGTCTGCCCCTTTTGTGCCAACACCCGCAAGTACACAGCTGTGAATGATGATGTTTTCCTAAGGCTGCATCTGCCTTTTTCCTTCCTTAACCATCTGTGAGAATGAAGAGTAACACCACAGTTTGAGGTATCACATTCTTCTAACATTATTACTCCTTAGCATGACAAAGGCAAAGAACAGAGAGGCCAAAAACAGTTGTATGACTGTGTAAAAGGAGAGCAACCATTATGAAAAGGATCTTGGATTTATAAATCCTGTGCAGTAGAAGCTCTAGACACCCCACTCTTGGAGAGTTCAGCCCCTTCCCCAAGCACACGAATGGCAGGAGGTGACAGCTCTCCTCAGCATTCACCAGCTTCAGCCTGCCAGGACTCCCCCAGCAGGCCTTGCTCGTACACCTGCTTGCTAGGTGTGCTGCAGTAGCATGCACAGCTCACTAAAATCCAGCGCCTTTTCTCTCTCTTTTCAAAAAGAGGGTTTTCTAGGAAGGGGAAGGAAAAAAATCCACCAAACCCCACATTTTTGATCAATAGAAACTACTTAGTCTTGGTAAAAGGTTTGTTGAACAAAAGAATACAAATATATATACCCCTACTATCTCCTAAGGAGCAGAGCATCTTTTTTTCTTAAGCAAGGAATGAGAACCACCACAACTCCCGTCTTCCTAAAACATCCTAGTCAGTTATAAAATTCATAGACAACCCTTGCCAGTCAGGCTCTGCTTTTATGTTTGCTTTATAAAAGCCTCTGAAACTCAGATTTTTGTAATTGACCATTACAGACATGGTTGTGTCAAGCTTTCTGCTACAAACCCCTGCAAAAAAAAACCAAACCAAAACAAAACAAAACAAAAAAAACAACAACAACAACAACAAATAAAAAAAACCCTGAAATGTTGGTGCTTTGATAGCAACAGTGACAAGTTATTTTATCCCCCGAAGTAATTTTCTTTAGATTCCTACAAGTCTGTAAGGCTAACCCCCAGAGGCCGGCATTATGATTTGGATAACAAATTAGCCACATTCAGTCAAAAAAAAAAAAAAAAATCACCATTCAACAAAGCACACAGTAATCCAGCCAGTCAAGTTCTCACACAAGACATTAAAAATGTCAACAAGTTACAGCCCAGTGAGAAACAAATTCACCAAGTAGCTAAAACATTTGTTTCCTTTCACACTGCAGCAGCCTGACAGTGAAAGCCAAGGACTGACTCCGGGCCAAATTCTGCTTCATTACCTACCATTTCCTCTGGCCAACGTGGCTGTGCCTGCCCTCCAGTCACTTAATGGACTAGTAACAGAATGTCAGAACAGTTTGTTCCTTTAAGAGGAAATAAAAACAAACCTAAACACACACACACAAAAAAATTAAACTCTCGTGATGACAAAAGAGAGAAGAAAAGCTTCCTATCCCGGATGCCTGTTTGCCGAAGCCTGCTTCTGTTACACAAGATGATGTATGTCCACCCAACTGGAGTACGCTCTAAACAACCGGCTCCTGTGATCAGATGTCCAGGCTGTGTCCTGGCACTCAGTCGCCCCCAACAGCCACTTTTGTAGCCTTACATACATACCTCCTCCACCCACAACACTGTCCTTTAATTTCGTTTAGGGCACCTTGAAAACACAGTTCAAGTCCAATCTATTACCTGGTGAAATATGTTGGAGAGCAAAAAGGAATCTAAATTATCTGAAAATAGAGGTAAAAACAAAAGCCTCACTGGACTGCGGTTCGTCCTCTACTCAACCTCTGTTTCGTACTGAAAGAGAAGCTTCTTATTTCCCCAAAACACATTAAATGCTTGTATGACAGAACTGTGTTATTTAGCTTTTGAAAGACAGAAGTTATCGCACCCAAAACAGCTGGCAGAACAGCACTATAATGAAAGTGCCCTGGAGAAGCATAGGCTTGATTGGCAAATAAAGTACAGAAATTGCCCAACCACTCCAGCGCACATTACCAAGGGTCATCTCACATTTTAACACTTAAATTTGCCTTCACCACCTCATTATTTAGGTTCTCAGCAAAGGAATTTAGAAATAAAAGAAGGAATTAGCCTGTGGGTTTCAATTAAGACACTTGGAATGCAACGAAGTTAGAAACATCTCTTTGCCTAAGCCTTTAGGCAGTCGGGAGTATCTCTTGTAGATACCACCCCACCCAAGACTCGCACACCTATGAAACCCTGACAACAGTAACAAAAAGAGGGATAAAGGTTTGTATTTCTGGACAGAAAAAGCATTTTGAAGGCAACTATCTTTTAGTCAAGCTCAGACTAATTCATATAGCAAGAGACACAAAATAAGTATCTAAAATTTCAGCATGGAAACCAACATATTTTTTATCTTTTTAAGTTTTTTAGTTTTTATCTTTTTAAGATCATAGTTTAGTCTTTTTAAAGGAACAAAAAGCAAAAGCTGAGATTGTTCTGCAGATTCTCTCTTCTCTTGCAACACCATGGTAGAAAAAAATAGCTCCAGCAACACATAATTCACTTGTAAACTTTCACCTTTGTGCTGCAATTTTAATTTCTGCAATCGGTGGTATGCACAAAGCTTTCCCTCATTCCTTTTCCTTCTCTCTCCAAACTTCAGCAGCTGGGCAAAACCAGAGTTATATTAATAGTGCATCTAACAAAAAAAAAATCTGCCTACAGCAACTGGCACACAAAATGCAGTTGCCCGAATTGTAAGTTTCCTGTAGAAACCAAACTATGGAATATAAACATTACCAAAAAAAGACTAAAGCAAAAAGAAAAGTCATGCGCCTCACCACCTGGTGTTTCCCAACAGCAGACACCACCAAAAACAAGACACCATAGACAAGTAACGAGGACCACCCTCTAGTTCTACCAAAATGTACTGGAAGTTTAAGCTAAATTGTGTTTACTTCACAACGAAAAACTCCCCCAGCAACTGATAACCTAGAGGAAGGCATCCTCACAGCTGAAGGAATATTAAAATAGCTGTTTCCATTTCCCAACAAAAGCAACCTAACATGCCATGCTGTGGTCTCAGCACATTGGAATGATGATTAAAAGGGAGGTATAGATAACCAAGCTCTCAGGAGACAGAAATAATGCCCAACACGGAGCCTGACAGCCCACACTGGTCAGCCAGTGACCCTGCTGATTTCACGGGATGACAGTGCAAACCCAAGAGCTGCAGGCAGTGTCCCAAGGCTGCTCCAGAGCTGCAGCCAGTACACAAGGCGCTCCAGCAACCCCACGTCACTCCAACAGTCTGCAATGACCCACTAACACCAGGTCTAAGTAAGCAGTGTCAGCTCCCAGTGCAAGACAGCCCTGTGAAGCTTTCACATACAATCCAAGTACACTTGAGCACATATTTCACAAACTGCCCAGCACATGGAAAGAAGAAAAAGGCAGGTAACGCCTGCCCAAAATCTGGCAAAGAAGATGTTTCTAAGCACACAAACAGGAAAGCACTTTAAGAAAAAAAGACAAAGTAAATTTATGAAGACAAATAAAATCACAAACTAGATTTACTACAGCTGGTTTTGTTATGAGCACAGATCAGGTCTTTGAATTTCTAAGTGGTTATAAAGAAAACAGAATCACTTTCCACAAGTTGGTGTTAGCCATCTGCTCCTTTTTCTCTGCCCAAGTTAGGACTATTATTAGGCTCACTTGCACTTGTGGATGTGATTCACAGGATATAAGGTCAGAGGGATCACTGTGATCAGCTAGCATAATCTTCTGCATAACAGAAGAGCCATCCCCACAAAAAGCCCATCTGCATACCAGAAGGAAGCAGAGACAACAGATGTCAGAGACCCTGCACAGGCACAAGTAAACAAGATTTTTAGGACAGAGAAGGAAGCCAAGCCATAAACTGTATCTATGCAAGTAGCTCTCCTAGTTATGGCAGTTTCAAATCAGGCAGACATCACAAACAACCTTCTTTGAACATCTTCACAGTACAAGAGACAATGTTATTTTGTTCTCTGTGACAGGCAGGTAAAGACAGTAGTTATTCACAACACTAAGTTTTTCTGCCCACTCATTCCAGAGTCTCTTCTATCCCAACTCTTAGTCAGAGGTTTTCCTATTTTTCTTTTCCAACAACCCAAAGGCTGCAATCCTAACACCCCCTCATTCCCTGTCTTTTCACTCCAAATATTAAAACCTTTCCTGATCCATCCCCTCAGAGCTGCCTCTCTTTTACCCAAGCTTCTAGAGTCTACCATCATTCCTTTCTAAAACTCTCTAGGTCAACAGCTTATCACAGACAGAATCCAAATTCCTGAGATTCAAATAGTAATACCTGGCTCCTACATATTACTACATGCTCCAATTTCCTAAGTAGAACACAAAGAATGTTTGGCCTCCTATACATCAGTGGATGTCCCACTAGTGTCAGCTCCTCCCACCTCTTCTCTGGCCTCTCACTGCAACTCCCACCCCATCCCAGCACACAGGTACAGGGTACAGGTAATTGGGTATGTACCTGGTTGTTCCTTCACATGCTGACTGGCATATTTGGCTGGTATGTTCACATATCCTCTAAGTGCTTAATTAGCTTTATAACACACAATTAGGTTTATTAAACTTCCACTAGTTACTACAAGTTGAACTAGTTGTGATGGGGGAAAAAAAAATATGGAAAGACTAGTTTAATCAGAGTATCCTACTTTCCTTGTGAAAATGGATTAAATTAAAAGATTTCAAAAAATTGTATGCTGTTAACATTTTCAAAATCACAAGTGCTATTTAGATGTTTCTGAAAGGAAGTTAACCAAGCATCTCTGGATACAGACCATATAGGACCCATTTCAGTGACAGCGGTGTGCAGAGTAGAGTTACTTAAAAACAAACGGAATTTATAACCCCATGGCATTTAAGTCTTTCCTAGCAGTCCAGTGTAGAAGACAATCATAACGTAACACCTCGAGCAGCTGAGTTATGCAAAGTCAAGGTGTTAGCTTTCTGGGTTTGATTGCTTCAAACCTCTAATGGTATTTAGAAGTCTTGCCTAAAGACCAAAAAAATAGCATATGTGTGCAAAAAAAAAAAAAATTAAAAATCACACGTTTTCACAGTTGTATTTCATCTATGGAAGGTAATAAAAAAATAAACATTTCAATGATAATTAACTCAGAAATTAAGAAAAAAAGTAAAGAAGTGTCTTTACAAAGCCTTAACACACTATCTCTTGGAACAAGATTTCTAGACCAAAAACCCCAAATACAATGAACACACAGTTCATACACCCATTGCACTTTTGTAAGTCTTATAAACACTGTTATATCAAAAAAATTCTCTGGCAATTTTATGTGGCTGTCTCAAGGACTAAGCAAGCTTCCACCTGTATGAATCCACTTCTCTTTGCACTGTTACTAGAAAGTTTAGTAAAATTTTGGATTGAAGTGTTTTTATAGAAAGTACAGCATGGTAGAGGTCAGAAGGCATCTACGGAGATCATTTGTCTAATCCAAGCCCCCAGTCAGAGCATGTTGCCCAAGGCCATGTCCAGTCAGATTTCTAACATCTGCAGTGACAAAGACTTCATAACCTCTCTGAGCAACCCAAGACAGGGTTTTAACAGAAACGGAGTTTCCCGTGTTTCAGTTTGCTCCCATTGCCTCTTGTCTTTTCAATGGCCTGACTACCTTCTTTGCACTATCTCGTCAGATATTTATAAACTTCAGTAGCATCACTTGGATTTTGATCCTTTTCTTCTGGCTGAACAGGCCCAGCTCTGTCTTTCCCCACAGGAGAGATGCTCCAGTCCCTTCATCATCATTGTGGTCCTCACTCCAGTATGTTCACATCTCTCCTGTACTGGTGAGCCCAGAACTGGACCAAATACTCCAGGTGTGGCATCACCAGCACTGAGTAGATGGGAGCACATCCAAGAATGTGCAGCATGCTCATGCCTAAAGGAATGACAGAAAGGAAGCAAGCTCCTTTTTCACAAACTTGCCAGCAGTATCCCCAGGTAGCCAAGAAGGCCAAGGGCATCCTGGCCTGTGTCAGAAAGCCTGGCCAGCAGATCATACAGTGATCATCTCCCTGTACCTCGCACTGATAACATCACATCTCAAATCCTGTGTCCAGTTTTGGGCCCTGCATTACAAGATGGACATTGAGGTGCAAGACTGAGTCCAGAGAAGGGCAACAGTGAAGGCTTTAGAACTCAAGTCTTATAAGGAGCAGCTGAGGGAGCTGGAGTTCTTTACCCTGGAGAAAAGGAGGGTCAGGGAAGACCTTATCACTCTCTACAACTGCCGGAAAGGAGGATGTAGCCATGTAAAGTTCAGTCTCTTCTCCCAGGTAACAAGCGACATGGCAAGAGGAAATGGCCTCCAGTTGCACCAGGGGAGGTTTAGACTAGATATTAGGAAAAACTTCTTCACTGGAAGGGTGGTCAAGCATTAGGACAGGCTGCCCAGGGAGGTGCCAGAATCGCCATCCCTGGAAGCATTCAAAAGGCATGTGAACATTTAGCAATATGGTTTAGTGAAAAGCTAAATAATTTCATTTAACAAACTACATATTAGAAAGCTTCTACACACTTCTGTCCAGCTTACAACAATTGACAAACACATTTCATTCTTCACAATTAAGACTCATACCCAGTGATGGTACCTTACATATTCCTGGGCAGGCAATGCTTGGAAGACAGAAGTGGAAGAAACTGTTGCATACCCATCTTGACAACAAAGTTAAGCTCAGTCTTTACAGAAATCAAATAGACAAAGGAAGTTCAAAAAAGCATAAATTGTTTATTTTGTTTCCAGACAGGCCAAGTCTGAGCTTCACTGGCTATTCCATTATTTTGTCAAGGATCAGTCACTGATGCCAGTAAATTATTTACCTTAGCCTATTAACCTTTGCAATTATTAAGATGAAACCTGAAACATAGAAGGTTTAAAGGAAGCCCCTAAAATTCACATGGTGTAGTAGTGCTCTAAAGATGAAGCAGCCAAAAGCAAAAAGAATAAACAGGATAACTGAAGAATTTAAATCCACAATATTTTTTAGTGCAAATTACACCAAATACTCTCATTTCTATCCCTAAAATAATCCAGCAAGTTCATTACAGAAACGGTCACCATAAGTTTGCCTGCTTTTAGCTTCGCATGACCAACCCAAAGTATGTTAAGTGTCTTATACTGCCACCCAACCCTAGTGAGGAAGATTAAGTGAAAGGCAAGTCCAATCCTTGAGATAAATTATTTCCTTTCCCAGTTACATGCCTGTGCTGGCCAAGGAATGGGGAAGGGGGAACACCTTTGTGCAGAAACTGAAATGCTAAGCAAACCTTTGAACATTTTGTCCATGACAAAATTACTGTTCTTCCTCTAGAGGTAACAGTCATAAAGGTGCCTTAGCCACTTTGTGTTTTCAGTGAGACATCTTAATGGAGAAAAAATAAAAGAGAATTGGAGTACAGTACTATGAATGGTCCCTTCTTATGGCTTCTGGCAAACATAAAATTTTCTTTTGTCATTTGATCAGAACAGCAGTAAGTTGAGGCACTGCTAATCCTATATCCTAATTAAACTCTCATTTCCTTCCCTGGCTTACTCATTAATTAGTCCCCAAAGCTGAACCCCCTCCTGATTAAGTGCTTTGAAAGCACATAATTCTGTTTGGGAATAGCAGGACAAATATCTGAACACATTAAACCAGGTATTTATGCAATCAGTTAAGCCACTGACCACCAGTGTGAGCTCACTGAATACTTTCCACTTCAATATAGAAACAGTGTGGAAAAAACTGGAGAAGATAGCCCACTCTCAAAAGACTCCACCTGGAGTACTGCTTCCAGCTCTGGGGCCCCCAGCACAGGAAGGACAAGGACCTGTTGGAGCAGATCCCAGAGGAGGCCACAAAGATGATCTGAAGGCTGGAACATCTCTGTCATGAAGGTAGGCAGAGAGAGTCAGGGTTGTTCAGTTTGGCAAAGAGCAGCCTTCCAGTACTTAAAGGGGGGCTACAAGGAAGCTGGGGAGGGAGACTGTCAGGAAGTACACTGATAGGACAAGGAGTAAATGTTTGAAAGGGAAAGAGTATATTTAGATCACATATAAGGAAGCGATTCTTTGCTATGAGGGTGGTGAGGCACTGGAACAGGTTGCCCAGAGCAGCTGTGGATGCCCCATCCCTGAAAGCGTACCAGGCCAGATTAGATGGGGCTTTGAGCAACCTTGTCTAGTGGAAGATGCCTCTGCCCACAACAGGGGGTTTGGAACTAGATGGTCTTTAAGGCCCCTTCCAACCCACACTGTTGCATAATTCAATGAAAATACAGCAACAGAGCAGTCAAAAGGAGACCAACCAAAGTTCAAAGCCTACCAAGCATTTGGCAGAACCTGAGCTATAAGCTTTCAGCTGCCAATCATTTAGGCAAAGGATTACATGTACACATCCCATTCCCCATGCTTGTATTACTTAATGACAAGCTTTTAAGAGAATTGTGGTAGAACCTGTGCAATTGTAGCATTTGCTTACTGTCACTCTAACATATCAAGTGGGTCTGTGTACAACTTGGAATAGACACATCACCTTTACCTTTGTAGAAACTGGCTAAACAACAAAAAGATCACCTAATAAAAAGAGATAATTACATGTCATATTAATACTGCTGCCTCTGGCAACTATTCCAGTAGATCAGTCACACAGGTATGATCCTGTCCTGGGTGCATTTTCAGAGAGGGTTCTTTTGCATGCCTTCCCAGTGCTAAGGAGTCAGGCAACAAGCAGGCCCAGGATTCACTTTTTTGCCCTCTACCAAAGGTCAATGTCCCTACAGCAGACAGGTGGTGTCTATGCCTCAGTGAGGATAGAGCTTGTAGCTTGAATGTTGCTAGCCTGAGGACCAAAATTATGATAATCACCAGTGAAACTAGAAAAATTAGGGTACTAGTAAAAACTGGCTGAAAAAGAAGAGACAAGTTTATGGAGTTAAGAGTCCACAAAAAGACAGCTATACTTCATGGTTGAAGAGATGCCTGAACTGCAAACCAAAATAGGAAAATAAGGTGATTTAGAGGAAGCACCATTAAAGATGTGCTTATGGAAGAAGTATAAGCACAGGGTATCTACCTGTGGACACCACTACAGGCAATGATGAGGAAATGGTAACAACTGCATGGCAGATCAACTCTCTTTGCCAGCAAGAAAGGCAGGCTATACAGCAAACCAAAATACCAAGTACAGCCTCTGCAGCAGACAAAAGCATTTGATGCAATGCAAAATAATCATTTCCTCAACTGAATGGTTTATCTTGAAACTCAGAACACTTGGTCTTGTATTTTTTAATCAATAAAAATACTTATACCTTTCCAGTGTCATAGTAGACTAAGAAATAACAAGATCAGTACTTAACCCCCGCCCCAGAAAAAGCCAGGACAAGATCACCTTTGCTGGGTCACATAAGGCAAGGGGGAAATTATTCTAAGGCTTTGACACTCCCACCCTCACCCCAACTCAGAAATAAAAGCTATTTGCAAATAGTGTCAAATAATATCTCTAGCTACAAACACTTTTACAGAACAAGTACTTCCTAATCTCCCAAACTGCATGCTATAAGCATAGCTAGAACAAGAGCTGTGCTTAAAGTTTGGGGTCAGTACAACATCCCAGTCTGGTTACCTCTCAGCACCTTCTCTGCACATCCCCAGTTCTCCAAAGAGCCAGGCACACATTAGTTTTGTCAGACCTAGCCATGCAAACACTCCCAAGTACCAGACAGCTCTGGTAAAGCAAAGCCCAACTGCTCAGCGTATTTGGGCAGGTTGTGAAGGGTCTACATTGATGCACAATTGCTCAGAGTAAAGGGTCAAAAGAGGGAAAGAAAAGAGATGGGGATAAGGCAAAGACATACTCCCAGAAGCATACAGAGACTGGCTCTCTATGAAAGAAAAGAAACTCATGTGGTTCCCCAAAGGGGTTAAGAGAAGCCTGTTTTCTATTTAACATGTATTTGCACTTCTGAGTGAGAAAGCTACTGCAACAAATTAACTTCATACACATTTACAAGAATTTCAAAGTCTCAATAAAATGATGCATTTAATTTACCACAAACTATAAAGCTCAGTGGTGAAAAAAAAACCAGCAATGCATTCCACACTCTTCAGGTTATGCAGATAAATGCAACACCTCAATGATGGTAAAAAAAGAAAGATTCTTATTTCTGAAACAATAACATTACCTTCAAAGAACAAACAAGTGGTATGAACAGGGTCAAATAAACAGAACAAATCACAAGATCATCTCCTAAGGATGCTGCTATCATCATATGACTCGCCTTTGAATATTTATCTTTGTGTACTATAAACTACATGAGGAGGAAAAGTGGGGAATGCATTTAGAAAGTATTTTTAACTCAATTTTTAAAATTCATTCCTACAAATTAAAAAGCAAAAAAGATTTACCTTCAACACTCTGCACTGCTAACTACGACAGATAACTTCAGTATTTCTCATAGTCTTACTTGCATCACACAAGGCAAAACTAAAAGCAATGTGATTGATGAAATTTGCTACAACTTTTAAGTTGTCCCACTTTAACATATCATTTTAAACCATTGTAACATAAATACATTTGAAAACCTTAACAGCTTTAATATTAAAGTTATTACAAGATTTTTCTACAGCTGTTTGTTTCTTTGAACAACAGTCCTAAAAACTAAACCACAAAACCACTTATTTTTTTAAGAAACACCATAAACACTTTTTTCATCCCCAACACAATGACATAAGAAGCTTAACTCACATAACACAGATTAGACCTTCATATCTGAAGACCTCTAATTTCACTTGATGTTGACTACCACTTCCAATTTTCCAAAGTATTGCTACATTAAGGCTACTCTTTTAAAATTACAATATTTTCTTGTCCAGAACACACAAGCAAAGCAGCAGCACAAAAAAAGAATAAAACTTTTTAAACTGCAAAGAAGCAAGGAAGTGAGAAACAGTAGTAAGGATGTACAGAAGGGCATATGAGCTCATGCACACTGCTGTCTGAAGATCATGGAGCAAGCTGCAGTACAGTGTTCATTTTTCAGGCTGTCCGCTGCTGACACGCGAGCAACCTGTGGCAGAAGAATGATTATTCACAAAACCCAAGTATTCATGAAGTCTACCACAAAGGGAGAATGGAAAGAATTCCTACAACTGCACACACATCTGCAAGTTGGTGTAGCAGGACCAAACGCATCCTAAATGTCAATCACCTACCTACCTGCTACTTGCTCAAACAGCACAAGAGACATTATCACCGTCCAATAGGTTCAGAAATGAAAATTCACAATGATGAGTAACTCAAGTGGCCAGAAGACACACAGTCTTTTTCTTCATACAATTATTCCACTAAATGTTGCTATGACTGCCCTCAAAGTTACACAGTCCAGCTAAGAGCAGCTCTGGGAGTGCTTAAAAGGCAATACAGATGTGCTTTATCCTGCAGCATCTTTTCAGTCCAACTATGAACTGGCATGACTGGCTTCACAAAATGACATTTGCAGATTTCTGTTTATTCAGAAACAGAAGCCTTGGATTTTGTAAATGACAAGTGAAAATTGATTGAAAGGAAAAATGAGCAAAGGGCAAGTGGAGTTTGAAGGAAGCTAGGAAAAAAGGAATATATGTGAAAATTTTTGCTCTCAAAAGAATTAGCATGATCAAGAGATGACTTAGCAACCTTTTACACTTGTTTCAATTTTGGTGCATTTAATTATAACGTTCTACATGTGAGAGATACTTGTCTCCAGCCCTGCAGAGATAAGTGTATAATAAAAATAACTTACTAAAAACTAAACAAATAAAATCTCAGAAACTTTAGTCTTGTCACATTGTCACTCTTTCTATTCATGTCAAAACTCTTCATTGTTATTCCTCAAGTGTCTACACGGCTGCAAAAACAAAAGCAATTAGGACTGACTACCAACCTTCTAACCCTTCAAATGCAGAATGAAATTTGGGCTCAGTAAGGGAGCATTAGAAGATGACACAGAACTCCAGCTACTCAGTTGTAATAACTGCACCTCCTAAACATGAACATTATAGAAAAAAAAATTCAAATCTTCAGGAAAAGCCTGAATTCCTACCTTTTGTTCTCTACTTTTAGCATATCAGAAGAAACCATATAAGAAAGCAGTATGTGGGGATACTCATTCTTGGGAGAGACAGAAGAGTTAGAAAAGACTAAGAGAGCACAAGGATGAAACATTTGTGTTTGTATTTATCATATCAATTATGACAGAAGTTCTTCATCTGGATCGTGTCAGTCTCCAAACCACAGGGCAGCAGAAAAGAATTTGGAGAGGAAGAAGATGCAGACAGAAAGCAGGTATCAGTTAAAACAAAATCTTAAGACATAAACGCAGAAGTGTCATATTATAGGAACAGCAGGAAAAATGAAACAGGCCTGAGAAATGGAAGATATTTATCAAATAACTTCAAAGAGGTATTTAAGCATAATGACAGGAGGAAAGTTGAAGGTCACACAAAAAACTACCACAGCAGCAGTAAAATCATAATTGTGCAAATTTAAACAACACACACCACAGCACTTACCTATACCAGGGAGATTTCCCCAAAAAAATATTTCTTTGACAACATAAGATACTGTTTTGGAACTTTGTTCTAACTTTCTTAACTGCACATTTAGTTTGTTTCTGGCAAAGATGAAGGCTCAATAATTCACTTATACTTGCATGAGAACACAACAGGAGAATGAATATGCAAAGAGAGACAAGAAAAAAGCTTCCTTGATTTATTAGACATGAGAGAGCATTTTTCCACTGCAAAGCAGTCAGTAATAAAACAAGTCAATCAGAGGTTATCTATTTGTTTCAAAAGTCTTCAAGAGCTAGTGCTAAGCCAGTAGAGCATTTCCCAAGACCTGTTGCTGTTTGAGGCATTTTACAGGAACTTCTACCAACCCTAGAATCAACTTTGCTCTGCTCCCCCAGACTACACTATGAAAAATAAGATGGCTACAGATTTATTCGTAGTGTCACATCCAATTTTTAATTGAACAGGGAGCAATGGCCCTGGCAGAACTGCATGCTAAACTACTGAATTGATGAATATTTATTTTTCCTAATTCCTCCAGCCACTGATAATTTGTATACACAAATATGTTTGGTTCTGTTTGGATTTGGTAGGGCTGTTTTTTGTGGGGTGCTATGTTCAACGGCTAGAGTAAATTTTTCTGGCTAGTCCAATAGTCTCCCATCTTACAGATAAAGAGCACATTCACACTGTCAAAACAGTAGCTAATTATTTACCTGATATGACACTGCTGCGTGTAACATTCAAGGATATTCAGCAGGACAAGACTCTTAGAATATACATGTTCTGTCACTGAGATCTGACTCACCCTCTATCCCTCTGGAGGGTGACAGCTACTAACCATGCAGCTTTGTGCATGCTGCAGAGGGGACTGGAGACAGGGCAGTATGCAGGAATAAGGAACACCAAAAGGGGCTAGAAAACATCCACTACCCCTGCTGATGGTGTCTGTAACCCAGCCTGACTGCTCCTGCAGGCTCCTCCAGTTGATGCCATCAGAAGTGGGAGCAGTGTTCACACACAAGCAGCAGAACACCGCACTTAACTTAGCGGCTGACCAGGACCATTTCCAAGGTGCTGGAAATATCCAATGCAAGTCTGCATGTCTCAAACATGGAGTTCGTTTGTGTAGGTTTTTGAGTCACGCACAATAAAGAAAGGCACAAGGACACAGTGTCAGCCAAACCGTGCTCCCACAAGCATTAGCATATTTGCTAAACCAAACTTTGAATTATTTTCACACATATTTAAATTTGTTTCAGACCAAGAGTGCATTTTTACCATCTGAAAATTTTTGGACCGTAGGTTTTTAAGCTCATACTCTTGCTGAGAGTTGACTGCATGCATATGCTAAGGAAATACAGCTTTTCTCTCAAATAAAAAACATTCCAGGTGAAGATACACTTTAAATAAGCAAGCTTTTTCATTCCTTTGGGGGAAGGGTGGCAAGGATTTGGGAATTAAAGAGAGAAATTGAGTCTGGGAAGATAGGGATAGGTAGGTAGAAAGTGTTTTAGTTTTTCTTCCTTGTTTCACTCTATCTTACTCTAATTGTCAGTAAGTTTAAAAAAAAAATCCCCTTGATCAAGTCTGTCTTGCCCACCGTTAAAACTGGCAAGTGATATCCCTATCCCTATTTCATCCCATGAGCTTTTCAGTCTTATTTTTCTCCCCCTGTCTAGTTGAGAAGAGGGAGTAGTGGGGATGGGCATTTTGCAGCTATCAAAGTCAACCCGCCACAAGGACCGAACAGCAAACTTGTTATGCAGAGTCAAAGACTACAATAATGCACACTCACAGCAATTTATACAGAAAAATCTTTCCCCTTAGCTCAGAGAAGAATGTCCAATAAGATAGCAAACCAGTTTACCTGGCCATAAAATAGTTCCAGCTCAACTCCTGAGGGCAAACTCTTAAAGTTATTTTTATTACTGTAACAAAAACAATAGAAGACCCACAAAAAAACCAAACACCAAATACCTTAAAAAAAAGAAAAAACAGAGAAGCAAGGCGAATGCTCTATATACAATAAAGCCTATTCTAGTATTGCTTACTGTAGTTCAAATCATTTGATCCTAATGGTGAGTTAAATTTCTGATATTAGTCCCTTGTAAAATGAAATCTCTTGGAAGGTTAACATCTTGCATTATTAGCAATACCTAGGTCTTCTTTCAGATGAAAACTTTAAAAAAGTGCTTATCTTAATCAAATGATTTTTTACCCTTAGTGACAGGCAGAGAAATGACTTAAACAAAAAAGCACCTCCAACAGAAAGCTGGCACTGTGCCCTGAAGTGGGAATATCTGACAGTCTGATTATTTTCAAGAGTATACCACATGACTGTGTTGGAGACAGAAATGAAACTGCATCAAAATCAGCTAAAAACACAAGACGTGTACTGTGATTGGTTTAATTCTGTCTAGGTATTCAGATTGACAACTCTTTCCACTAACAACTTTTGTATAATCAGCTCTGTTCACAGATCAAAAACTGAAACGATACAATACTTATTTCCATTTAACTGTACAGCACATTTACTGCTTGCTTAATACAGCAAAATACACTATCACTACATCATTTGATACTCACGTTCACCAACTACATTTTCTGTCACTTTTATTAATGAGAAATGAGCTTGAACATTGTGGGAGAATCTACCTGCATTCAAGACTACTAAACAAACAGATGAGGCATGTTCCCACAGGAAGGTTATCTGTGTAACCCACACTTGGAACTTTTTTTCAAGCTACTGCAGTTACTGGTTGTAGATTAGATAAGGAATGCTTGCGTGAGATTTTAGGGCAACAGATATGGAAACGATGATAAGACATCAGGTGACAGAGTTTTATGTCTTTGTTGCACAAGGCTAAGAATCCCAGTCTATTATCCTTCAATCTCAAATTGTCATCAGCAAGCTAAAGCTTACAACTTACTCACTGAAAGGAAAACTACAACAAGAATCAGTAGCAAATTGTCTGGTAAAAAATACAATGCAAAACCTACATTATACAAAAATCACAGGAAACAAAATGGATGCTATTTAGTAATACAGATTAGCTTTCAAATATTCAATTCCAAGTTCACATTTATTTGCAGTAACTAAACAGATCATATTCATTTGCTTTCTGCCTTAGAAGCGGAGAAATGGCAACTAACCTTTTAGAAAGGGGTGTGCTTGACAAATTTGGCAAAAGACTCTGCATAAGGACTGTAGGAGGGGGAAAAGTAGCTTTAGAGGGGAACTATTATTCTGCTTTCTATCTCTTTGCTGCCTTAGAAGCAGCAGTGGAAATGTTTTCCTTGTATATAAGGCAACTCTGGTCACACAAGCGAAGTAAATATTGATTTTATTATAGCTGAGCTGGGAGCAGAAGTTAATTTCAATGGTCTGCATAGAATGTTTTATGAATTGCTTTAAAAATATTTTGCATTACAAGGTATTAAACCAGCTAAGAACCTTTTAAAATAATCTGAAGCTTAAAATGATTGAGCTGGACAATTTTATCAGGGTAAAAAGTATAGCTGAGAGAAAGAGAAACAGTATTAAAGGCTGCACTTCAGCAGCTCATAAAGCCAAGCAGGATGCTTTCTTTCAATCCAGGGCAGACAGTCCCAAAGCCTTTATGTTGGGGGACAGCTCAGGGGCAACCTCGCAAAAGCTCTGGGCTAGAACCAGTCACTAGCACAAGAAGGAATGGGCAGGGATAGGACCTATGTGCTCTTGGTCGGTATAGTTGGTATATCATATCACAGGCCTTCATTTCAAGTTAATCAGACCCAGGACAGTTTATCTCAATAATGAGGAGATATGTCATGACCACAGTACAATATCCACACTGTACTGAAATTCAGCAAGTCAGATACAATCATTCTGCTTCTATCTGCATAAGACATATGGAATGCTTTGTTACTGTCAAATATGAGCAAGGGCTGCCAGTGCACACTTGTGGGACAGCTTTGATTCAGGCAGACAGACACAAGGGGAAAGCTGATGACTGTCACCCTGCACCGCACGGAACCCGGACAGCACATTTCCCGATCTCTGCAGAGAACCCTCGAACCATTTCCTGCTTTTCTGAACACTTCGACAGAAATTCATCTCCACACGTAACGAGTGTCAGAGTAAAGGCATCTCCTTGCCCTGCAGCACAAGCCCGGGTTTTACCCGCTGGAAGGATCAACCAGGGAATTACTGCAATTCGCTTTCTCAGCTGCTCGCTTAGCGAAGATTAGGGCGCGCTCCACCCAGACGCCACACAAATGAGGTCACATAGCTGACCACACTGCTGCCAATTCCTGCCCTATTCATCAGGGACGAGGGCAGGAAGCAGATGGAGCCCTCAAGTTAAGGGTCGCAACATTTCAGTGAGAACATAAAAGGGATCCAGCGGCAGATAATTCACCGGCCGGGGGAACGTGGTTTCTCCACATGGCAGAGCTGAGTCACGGGCACCGCTCTGTCCCATACAATGCAGAGGGGCACAGGCTGCGTTCAGCAGCAAAACACTCCCCCCCTACAGCTTAAAAAAGGGACTCTACTACACGACAATAGAAAATATTTTCCACTTTTTCCATACCTATGTGCATTTAACAGTAATATACATAAGAAGAGTTTTTTTAAGTCCTTCAGATCTTGAAAATGGGTTCACTTGAGGACCCAAAAGGCAACAATATGACGTAATTACTACGTAAACCTGTTTCTATTTACAACAACGCTGTATTTCAGAACGCATACTTCATCACCTGCTGCCAAAAAGGAAATATACCATTTTCAAGTGTTTAAAAGCTAGAGTTGTTTGAAATCAAACAGATTTGAGGTCCAACACAGCTCTACTGAACAACTAACTAGACCAGAGTTTACAGTAATATGAACAATATCATAAATATTATTTAGACTATTGTAACAGCTTGTGTGTGGTCTCAAATAATTTCAAGCTGCTATCAGTGCATCTATCTTGTGGGAACACAAATTCCTTCCCACCTGGAAGAAAGCTTATCATTTATAGGCTAGTGCTTCTGAGATTTCCAGAGACAAATGGTAACAAGCTAAATGCAGAGTTTCAAAAGACATGCTTTCAAACTATCTGTTTGCAAAATGCCTCAGTCATGTCATTGCCATTGCCTTCTAATGCTATTAAAAAATAACACTCGTTTCAATCACTGGGGTGATGCCTGCACAATTAATTCACTCAACAAAATATAAATTGATCTCTTGCTTCTGTTGACAACTGTATGAATAAAATAACAAAACAATATCTAGCTGCATAATGCTAAGATGCTAACATAGATTATTCATAACTGCAGAGTGCTTTACTGGCTTCAGGAGCTGACATTTTACAGAAAATGTGCCACAAGGCAACCCCTTTCAGAAGGTTTCACAGGACCGGCATCTTTTTCTGCCTCCATAATATGGGTTAAGCAGCCTCCCCCTCCAATGACAGGGTGATATCCATCTGGGTAATGAGGCAATTGAGGTGAAAAAAATATTTTAGAAAATAATCACATTAAATAGTGCTACAACAGTAGAATATGTTTATTTAAACACAAAATAGCCCAATCATTTTCTTGGAACAGTTTCAGAAATTTTACTAGAAGAATATCAATTATCTCCCATGGCATGGAAGAGCAACAAAGAAAGCTCATTTTTTTGAATGGGTGAAGAAAGTACAAGATCCTTTCTTTTTTCCCCTCCCGGATAAAGAGTAAGTTTTGGTTCCAGTCAGGCACTACTAGCCTACCAGTGCCACCACCAACTTGAGAGTTTAAAAGATTAAGAGAGATTAGACTGTTATAAAGAAAGGCATCCCACCAGATGATCTAAATTGCTTAGTATGTTTTAGACCATAAATCAATCTCTGACAAAACTTAGTTGTGCTGCTTAGGCTTCAGAGAACACAAGTTAGTCTTACCCACTTTGGTTTCACCCAAACTAATTCATTTACAATCAGATACTTTATCAGGTATGAGCTTCAACCTCCCTTCCTCCAGTCCCTGCCAATTCTCACAGCAAGCAACCAAAAAAGCCAAAGCCACACCTCTGCTGACTGAAAAGTGTCCCTGTTATTTATATTCTAGATTTCTGTGAAACACAAAGGACATGAAGGAACAATTACATGCGCACCCCTTCCAACTTCTCCACCCATTTTTTCCGACTATTTCTAGTACTGCATCATTAAAAATCCTGTCCTCTCAGAGAATGGCCTCTCCACCTTAGCACACGCACCATTTATTTTACCTTCAGGTTTTTTCCTCATTTTCCCTTCTGTGACTCTTACTTTCTAGCTTTTTTCAGGTTTTTTTTCAATCCTGTGTGCATTTCCAACACACTAAGAAGCAACCAAAGCCACAAGTCCCTCACAGTCTCTAAATACATTTTTAAAAAAAGTGAGCAGATGACAGTGAATTTGAGACTCTGACTCTACTAGAAAGCAAATCTACAGTCCTACACTTGATGAAGAGTTAGGAAGAGTATAATTCAACAAATTTCCTGAAAAAAATCCTGCCACTTGATTAAGAAAAATTACAATTGCAATATACCAGCCATGATCTATGTGCTTTCAAAAATGGAGGGCTCTCAACTCAGACTTAAACAGGCTTTAAGAAACCATCACTAAACACTCTTCTCAATCATATAAAGCACCTGAGCAAGCAGGTAGCTGCTACTCAACTAGGAGATTTACACCTTAGCCTAGCTGCCCAGAGCAGGCACAAGAGAAATCATCCATAGACACACAAACATCGCCAAATATTAAATGTGTGCACACACCGGCACTTACATGTTAAAAACACCTGAAGGATTGAGACAGAAAACCCCAGAGAGATTGACCCTCCTATTATACCATAGGTGAACATTTCAGAGATTTCACAACTGCAGTGTTCATCAGTTAACGACATGGCTGGCTGTAACTCTGGTCCCAAGTTTATGCTCTTCTAAAAATATAACCAAAAAAAGAAGGAAGGAAAAAAAAAAATCCAATAAATAGTCCTAAAAAACCCACACCAATACACACAGAGCCAGAACAAACAACTGCCATGAACAGCAGCCCAGGTTAAAAACCAAGCAGATTGATTTTCTCATACTGCTAACCTTCCAACAATGATCAGCTGCAGCTGTCTCACATTTGAGGGCTGAATACGTGCAGATTTTGAAGAACACTATAGATCTCTCCAACCTATAATTTACTGAGCTCTCCAGAGTCAGTCAAAAGCAACTCCACTCACATTACTGAGTTTTCTTGACGTTTTTGTCAGTTTCTTAAGAAAGCTTGGACTGAGCCACAAAGGAAAACTTTCTGCTCTCAGCTAAACTGGCATATATCCAAATCCACCTCATTGTTCTAGAAGCAAACATACATGAGATCAGAGTCCCAGCCCATCATTTTATTCTAAAGTTAGCCATTACACTGATACATCTTAAGAGGATTTTAGTTTCTCTTTCCAAAAACCCATATTCAGACTCCAGCTTTGTACCAAAAAACCCACATCAAAAATCAAGTGGACCAAATTCTTTACTGATCAACAGGTTCTGATTTCATGAAGCTCTGACACCACAAAATAAAGTTCCCATCTGTCAGTTACTGTATCCACATAGCATATTCACAGGTACTAGGAATGCTCAAATTGTCTTTTCCTTGTCAATCTGTGTTATTTGGCCCTAGTCACAAAACAGAAGAGACAATCCACGAAATTTCAATTAGAATAGGTATGAAGGATGGCAAAAGGAAAAGGAAAGAATAACATCCCAAATTTCTTTTCGAAAGCATCCCTCCACAAAACATTCTTTCCAAACTACTGGAAACATTGCTCTCTTGAGATACCACCAAAATGAGGATAAAACCCTGTGATGGGTCAAGGAGCTGCTATAAGTTTTTACATTCAAAAGTACCAGAAGGCACAGTAAGTAGAACTGTAAAGAATCAAAAACAACTAAATGCTGAAATTACCGTAATTTAATGCATGGTTTAAGAAAATTGGGGACACTAAGACATTCAATCAGACAGAAGAACAATAAAATTTCTACCATGAACAAGTTACTGCTATAGGCGAAAGGGAACCCCACAACACAAGCATTACTAAGAAGATCTTGCGGCTGCAGGTGTGACGCAGCCAGAGCTCACACAACACTTGCAGTGGACCAGCGCCACAGAAAACAGCCTGCTCTGTTTCCTGCCATGCCTTCCACAATCTGCTCTGTTAGAGTAAACTAACTTTTGCAAAGTTAAGAAAAGCAGCTTTCATCAGGTGTAGAAGACAAAAACAGATCTACATGGCTGGATCCTTTCATCTACCACAGCCTTCAGAACACAGAGAAGCACTCACCCAGCGGAGGGTAACAGGGCTGCCGGTCGGTATGCTGAGGCACAGCAACCTTGTACTCTTTCCACTCAACTTTTTTGGCTGTTTGAATGCTCATGATCAAGCTCACTCTTTGAATAACAGGAAAGTGAAGATGCAGAGGAAGTACACGCTTGTACCCACGCAAGAACTGCATGCTGGGATTCAAGGGGGAGGGAAGCGCTGGTTTTCCTCAGAGGGTTTGACACATTCAGCCACACAGTGACTGACAAAACCAGTCAGGAAACAAACCTTTAAAAAGGCTGCATGTTAGCAAGGAACATACTTCAAGCTAATTGAGATTTCTTTTCTCTTTAAAAATCAGATTAGCATGCTGCTTTGCTACTCCTTATGAAAATAAGGGGAAACTCCAGCTTTCAGAGAACTGGCAAGTTAAATTCTACTAACTGAAAATAGGAAAGCTGATGGCAGTTTTCCTTTTCTGTTCAAATCAAGCTCTATGGTCAAAAACCATACTCATTTTAAAAATCCTGAATATTTTTAGCATTCATTCTGTAAAAAGTTTGCCGTATCACTATAACACTTTTTTCACACATTCAACAGAACATAAAACCAGCACAACTTTTCAAGGTAAGCATCCACATCTTTTAATGGCCTTTCAAAAGGGCACAAGAAATTTTAAACACAAGATTACAGCATAAAAAGGAAGTTGTACAAATAAACCTCCAAGTCAAAATAACGAACTCTGATTAGGCATGCCCTTTCCACTGTGCAGTAATTCCAAATAAGACAGAGCAAGGAACAGTAAAGCAGAAGGTTGATAATGTAAGACTATGATAGGATCAGAGTTATTTTACAAGTGAGCCCTTAAACTATGCTTACCACCAGAACAGAAAGCAAATCCAATCCCTCTGTCTTCAAAAGCCTGCTACCAACTTAATAATCAAATTAAGAGGACTCCAAATTTTGTAGTTATGAAAGACTCTCCATATTCCACATTCGGATACTGAGCTGTACAGAATCCCAAAAGTCACAACAAAGTAATGCAAGAAGAGATTAAGTATAACACATGACCAGAGAGGAGAATTCTAAACCACAGAATTGGTTTCAAAAGTGGAAAGGGGCTGTTTGATTTGTCTGCCTGTTTCACTGCACTATGCTATAAGACAACTGTTCTAGATACAGCTCTCCTCTCTTCACTGATACCCACTTGGGACAGTTTACTGTCTCACACCCCAGACACTATTCAGGGGAGGGAAAGAGGGAGAAATCAAGATCAGATCTTTCTTTTAATTTTTGTGGGCCAGAAGTTGGTCTTACTTAATTTTGTGGGTTGGAGGTTTTTTCCCCAAATTGAAGAATTCCTTGAAGTTAAAGGCTGAAAGGCTTCACACAAAAGGAGTTTTGTTTCCATGAATAAAGATAACCATACATTCAGGGGGCTAAATCAGACATTTGTATCCAAACATTTCTGTGAACCATGCAAGCAAGAGTGAAGTGGAAAGGCAATAAGAGTTTTAAAGCTAGGATTTCTATTTTAGAAACAAACAAGGATGTATTTTGTAAATACAAATACAAACATTACTGTGCCAAGCACTTCACGAGCACAAAGCGAAAGGACACTGCCAACTCCACCAAGCAAACAATGAGAATTAGCAGACAGACCTGCACATTTTCCAAAAGTCTTACCAACAGCACTACATCTTCCTTTTTTCAAGCCTTGATGAGACTGGTCTGAATTCCCTACAAATGTTCTCCTGTGTATCCAATACCTCACTTCACCTTAGTCCCTACCACTCCAAGATAAGGCCCACCCACACTTGGCAAGACTGAAGAATAAGCACAAGTTTCAGGAATAAGCTAGTTTGTGACAACATTTCTGGGTTTACCACTTCTCAAATGAGAAAGTGTTTGCAGGCAGTGAGAGCAGTTAGAGAAACACCAGTCTGACTATCAGTCCCTTGAACTTCCTTCAATGTGAAGCTATTAGAGAAGCTGCGTAAAATCATTCATGCACCAGAGCTTCCAGAGAAGCTCAGCTCTCAAGCTCTGCCTGCCATCAGCAGCTGCCCCACGTACATCAGAGAAACCACTTTTATCTAACAGCAGGTTTTACATCAAAAATCCAACATTTCAATAAGAATATACACTGAGAATATTTTTTAACTTGGGAGGGGTTGTTGCACTATATTTAAATTAAAAAATAAACAACTCTTGCCTAAATGGAGATAGAATTACTAGCATGAAATAATTGCATATCAGAACCCATCTGAAAGAAGTTAACTTTAGGACGGCAGGAATATTTTTAAGCTAAATTTTACAAGTGAAACCATGGCCTCTGTGAATATCTGAAGTATTGGGTGTGAAATCCATACATTAACTGCAAGAGCAGATAAGCAGAAGTGAAATGGAAATTTCTGGTCAAAATAATCTTTGAAAAAGGCAAAGGAAGACTTCTTTAAAATTTTTTAAAGCAAACTCCAGAGCTCAAAATACTAGTATACTCTCTACCCATAAACCACTTCATTCATTAAGAGGAAGACGGTCTTATTTCTACTACTACTGAATTCAACAGGCCATTTATTTAGCAGCTCTCTGACTGGAGTACGTGCTCTCATCTATTCTCTCTGGTGTTGACAGCAGTAATCAAATTTTGTACATGCCACTGGCCCTATTATAGTTCCACAGCAGCTGGCTGGCTGCCTAGGCTTCTTATCATGTATGATAAAGACCAGCCGAACAGACCAGCTGAAACTACTGTGGGAAGACAGGACAGTGAAGCCTAACTAGAAGCCTAGTAAGTAGAAATCATGTCTTTTTATGCTTGCCTATGTATTACAAAGCATGAAGAACAAGGCTACACTCAACACATGACAAGCTTGCTTTAACAGTTTTCAGAAGGACTGGAGCTTAGATGACAATTCAGACCTTGTTGAAGAGCAGGTCTGAATACCACACTTCATATGTGAAACACTACCCACCTATACAGCAGGGAATGGGAAAGCAAAAAAGCATATAGAGGTGCAGGGAAAAGGGGAAAAAAAAGGGGAAGAACCCCAGATAACTGTACCCATTCATTTGAAGGTGAGCTCATCAAAACTTAAGATCACTTTTCTATCACAGCCCCAGCATATACACAGTCAGCACTGGGTTCAGAGTAAAATTAAAGTTCACAGAAGCAAACAACAATGGGAACAGAGGCCAACATCCTTTAATTATAAAACTCCCCTGTATGCAAGACAATCTATAATGAGATTAGTTTCCATTTCTTCTTTGCCTTCTGGGAGCCTTCCAAGAGCCTTGAATGCCTTGACTCTGAGAAGAGGAAACTGGCTTCTTTTTCACAGCCTGCCTCCTTCCAGCTGCATTCCAAGTAGGCCTTGGGTAGCCCTGCTCTGAACTTCCACTCTTCCATACAAGTCCATAGAGAAAGGCTTGGGTTTATGGCAGAGGAAAAAACAAATCTAAGGGACTTCTTATGGGAGCAGAACAAGGAGGTACAGAGTTCTTCCTTCACCAAGGTGAGAGCCAAGCAAGCCAAGTGTTCTCCTTCCTACAAGGAAAGCTCAGTCTTTCTCAAGGTTCCTGTGCTACCTGTCTAGTCCTATCCTTTATAATACTGCTAGAATAAGCATCTAGTTAAGAGCTTCTCACGCTGTGGGACATTAACATCCCATAATTTTGTTCAGGATGTTTTATTTCACCACAACAACCTGACAACTTTTTTTGCTGGCCTGCCAAACATGATTTGAATTAGCAGGCCACACCATTCTTGTTTGAGCAGGCAAACGAGAGCTTCTAGGCAATGCTAAGGAGAAGGATGGTGAAACGGCAACAGTAACTTGAACAGAAAGTCATGTTTCAAATGCCTGTTGCATTTTGATGGTAACTGGTTATTAGTTTAACCCCTACTTCCAGGAAACCCACAGCACCAGCAACTTCAAACTGAGAACAGTGAGTTCTTAGCATTTCTATTGAAACCTCCTTTCACACAGCCAGGTTCATGTCAGCATAAAGCTTTCTCCTGGAAAGAAAATTAGCAATATAGTAAATGCCCTCACTACTGTGGAAGAGGAACAGCATGTGTGGCAGCTAGTGGAGCACTGCAGTACAGATAACACACAGATATTCTCATTGCTTTCACAGGCAGCTCCAACACAAACCCTTCCACACACAGCGCTTCAGGGACTTGACACATGGGTCTCATAAAACAGCATGTCTGTGGCTGCCACAAATAACTGACTCATCCTGCAAAAGAAATAATAGTAGCAGCTGTAGATAAATTGTGATGCCTTTCAAGAATCACCGTAATTTTAGTCTTTTTTGACATTCCTCTTACAGCTTCCCTTTTCCTTTTGTACAAGGGAATATTTTGAATGTAAATACCAAGAAACATAAATACCTGGGGACCACATGAGTCTCCCAAAAGCGTTGCTTACATTATAATCACACCTGTGAAACCCAACCACAACCAAACAGTACCTGCTTTTCACAAAGCATCCTGGGCCACCTATTTACAGCAACTCAGAGGAGCGACAGGAGGTTCACAGGACAAGTAGCAGCCTTCTGCATCTTGCTTCTCATTTAAAATGCTGAGCACACCTTCCAAAACAAGGTTCCTGCCCATTCATATGCACCTTTATAAAACAAATCCCAATGAATCCATGACAGATGCACTGCTCAACACTTGTGTGCTCATATTCTGGGGTGCAATGTGTATTTCAGCAGAAGCCCAGGCACTGAGCCCTGAGTGACAGCATGCAAGCCCAAGCACAGGAGAGGGGCCATCACTTGAGCTGCCCCAGCTCCTCCAACCAGCAATGCTGGTGGTTCAGTTTTCAAATTCACTTTCCCTGCTGCAGTAGGACAGACTGGGTTCAAGCCAGTGGCCAAGCACCTCTAAGAGCTGCTGGTAAGCAATTCCACCCAGGACAGGTAACTGCCTTTAGCATACCCCACAGTACCAGGAACTGCTGCAGAAAAAGGCACTGCTTCCAAAAAACATCTCATTCCTCTGTCCTTCACATGCCAGGACACAATCCAAGCTTTGGAAGCAATGGTTTAGGCAACATTAATTTACTTGTACACTTTCCTGTCACTCATTTTGTAGATGAGTGTTTGTACCTCCAACAACAAACATCTCAAAGCTTCCTTGTAAATACCACTGGGTGTTTGTCTTCCAAAGAATTTTCTGATACATTCTTTTCAAATCCTCCCAGCTTTCCCCATCCAGACTTCACGGCTGTGCATTGGGGTGTGCCTCAAGCTGGGCAGAGGGAAAGGAAAACATATCAGGAAGCCTGGAGAGCAGCTCTGGAGCAAGCACATGTCCCTCCACTTGCCCAAGTCTTCAGGCCTTCACTCTAGCTGCTAGGGCTGCAACCACAACCTTCATCCCAAAAGCTAAAACTCTCATCTCCTACCATGGTGAGGAGAAGGAGGGGACATAATCACAGGCCCATTTCAAGAGTTGCACATCCTGACCAATGACCACATTCATGGTCAGCAGGGTGCCACCGACACTGAAGCTCCAAAAATCTGGAAGTTTGGTTTTCGTTTTTTTAATGCCCTATAACAACACATGGGTGATCAGACAGCACCCTCTAAGACATTAACTCTTCAGCCATACCATTTAGAACATGCTGTTTATTTGCATACTGACACTGAGTGTCTCACATATACGCATTACCAGTCTTGTTAAAATTAGCGTTCAATTTCTTCTACCCAGACAGTCTACTTCCCTTCCTGCTTGCAACAACGTATTCTATTCATGCTTTTCCACAACAGAAAAACAGAGGACAAAGAGGGACAGCATTGTGCAGAGCTGCCCTGCCTTCTGCAGGAACTAATAACGAAATTCTTTGGACTTCCCAGTCTCTATGCGAGGGATGGAAAGTTTTGCTCACCTGGAAGAGGGATCTGCAGAAAGCCTGTATTAGCAGCCCCAAGTTTCCCTATTCCTTTCTTGAGTAGCAAGCATACTGTAGAGAGCTCCCTAAGTTAAACAGGCTGTTTTTCCTCAGTTCAGAGAGCTAAAAATCAGTAAGAAACTATTAGAGACATCCTAAAATCAGGAAAAACAAAACTAAGCCTGTTCCCTACAGACCTTGGTCAGGTCCAACACAAACACACCTCCAGTTAAACTCCCCACTTTTTAGAGAACAAACCTGTCTCCTGCCAAGGACCCAAGGGAAACATCCCTCTTTCTGAAACAACATTGCTGTATCAGAGTCAAAACAGAAAAAAAAAATCAACCCAAAGCACATCTACTCAGCTCAGTGCAGGAAGGCTGCACTGGGTGTTCAGGACTCAGCACAGTGACGCAGCACCCAGCTCAGGTGCAGGCACCCAGCCCAGAGTCCTGGAGCAGGCAGCTTGATGAGGGCAGGCATCACAGCATTCCTTCTGCACAATGCCAGAGCAACAACACGAAATTTTCAAAACTACAGAAATCCACCTTAGAATTAGCTACACGTGGTACCCATCTCAAAAACTCCATCTGTGTGTCTCAAAGTACTGTGGCACAATGACCAATTCTGCTACTGCATAAGCCTTTACTTTCATGAAAGACCCCTTTACCAAGAGGAAGAAAGAAAAAAACCCACACAAAACATACTCCTGTTCAATCCTCTTTAAACCCTCCAGTTAACTTAATATAGGCTTAATATATCTCTTGTTCATTAGTCCCAATAGTTCAATTTACACTCACTGCTAAAAGCTTACACAGCATTCACAGCCTTTAGCCACTGATCTCCTTTTAACAGCTACAAATTGAAAATCATTGTGTGGTTAAGGTTATCAAGACTTCAACAAGGACAGAGTATATTTCAACAGATAAACCAACATTCAGATGTTTTGGTAGGTATAACATTCTACAAAGGCTGTATTGAAAAAAAATTGCATCAGTTGTCAGGTACTAGAAGTGCATCATTAAAACTGTTGTTAAAATTAATGGCCTTCTTTCTCTCCTTCCTCACCAATTAGCACAGAAGAAAAAGAATGAGGTAAAACCATGTGCTTTGTTAAATATTGAAACTACTGGAACCTGCAAAATAACTGATTACTAAACTACTCTGAGGCTGAGGTCGGTTTACAGAGGAACCATCACACAGCAGCTATGGCAACACAGAACCACCACACTGCACTGCCAACTAGCAAAGGGAAACATAAGAACAAAGAGCGGAGCAACAAACAGCATCAACCTGCTTTCCTAGGGCTGCAGAAGTGACAATTAAAGCTCTCAGAGGGACTGCTCTTCAGTTTAGCACAGCATTTCTGTGTAGCAAGGGACTTGGGAATGAGTGTGTAAGAGAGACAAAGCACATGGCACAACTGAATCATTACCTAAAGGAAGATTAGACCCACACAACTAAACATCAAAAAGCCTTAAGTCTCTCTAACAGTAATGGTAGCCACACTCATAAGCAGAGATCCAACAGCAGTGAAAATGATAGTGCATTTTATTTGGGACAGAATGTGCACCTATCTATCTCAAGCCACCTGCCCAGGTTCCCAAGCAGAGACTGGGGAGCAGCCCAACTCACACATCAGCTAAAGAGGCTAAGTAATAGCTGGGTTAGCAGGCACCTCACTCAGCTCCACACTGGCTAAGGAAAGCTCACACAAGCCATGATCAGCAGAGATGTGCTAAAAAGAGGACTAGGCAGTGCTAAGCAGCTCAGGGGCAGTAACTGATTCAATTTTGCAAGCCAGCAAAAGATTGCATGTTTACACTCTCGCTTGTTTTCAAGAAATTTTCAGCAAGCTTTCTGTGTGTATACTTTGCAGGCTTCTGCCAGGTCAAATGGAAAACACTGGGCTCAGTTATTTAAGCTCAAGTGTGCAGAGGAGTAATTACCAAAGCTCCACTGGACAGAAGGATTGCATTCTTTTATTCTTCAAATGCCACCACCCACTAAGATATGATAATAAAACTCTCAGAAACCTTGTAAGCAAATCCAGCAAACACTGTGCAGAAGTTAGCCCACAATCACATGGTACCCGTCTCAAAAACTCCATCTGCGTGTCTCAAAGTACTGTGGCACAATGACCAATTCTGCTACTTGCTGCCACCACCATCATTCTTTTTGTCCATAACCAAGTGCTAGTTGGATTTAAAGCCTAAATCATGTGAAGGTTGAGATTGAGGCCACAGATACAGTATATTATAAAAAGTCTTTCTGTGCAAAACTGACTGGAAAATCATACACATTCCTAAGCCATACAAATGAAGTCCCAAAACACAACTGCTCCTTCACAAGTACTGTGATGCAACAGATGCAGCACAGCATTCCCATATAAATATTTAATGTCAACAATATACATGTTTACTGGCCAATTTTAAAACAATTTAAGGGTTAAAAACAGATGCACACACTATAGTAATAACATTATTGGTCACTTTACAGAAGCATCACTTGAAGTGTGAGCAAGCACAGTCTCATCCATGGTCTGAACAGCAGCTTTTTACCTATTCATTTCACACCCCCATTTTGTGCTACTGGTTACGAAGCCATCTGATATTTCCTGCAACAATCTTACAACAGGCTCAATAAAATTTCACACTACTTTTACAAAAATATTTTAAGGCTGAAGCCTTTAATAATTTGCTTTTTCCCCCCTTTAAATTTAAGTGTTTAAATAACAATCACTGTTTTCATGTATTTCAAAAATATGTATATCGTGGCTACATTCGCAATGAGTATATGAGTATGTAATGTAAATATCTTTGAACAAAAGTTTTTACACCAAAGTGGATAGATTGAGATTCTGAGACACCACACACCACCCTGTGTGTTCAAGACCTTCACTCCATTTAGCAGATGAGCTTTTATAACTCCCCAGTCTCCCTAGCACAGGAAGCAAAGTGCTCCAAATAGCACACGTTTATCAGTTTGTTCCTTACTTTGTCTTGTCTTTCCTCCTACCCCACTTGTTTTTGTTGCTGCTACCAAACACTGAGTGGTTTTTATCATAGGGTTATTTACTTGCTAGCTTAACTTCTCCTGCTTGAGCAGCAACAAGTTGCAACTGAAAAGCAAGCCTTGTTTCTTTCAGCAGGCCTGCCAACACATCCAGGCAAAAGCCACTTCAACTTCACAAAGTTAATATTGAAGTAAGTTGTATTAAATTTGTTCACAGGTGTACTTAAAAAAATAATTCTTTATAGGTTGGTAAAACTCCAATATAAATAAAGGAGGAGATGGACAACCAAACACAAACAAGCTGCATGGCAATTGTAATTCACTCAAATATGAGTGTGTGACTGTCTTTGTTACTCTGCCTTCAACTTGCCCTAGAGTTGAGCACTTCTCTGTAATACCTATACTCAACCGAACATTATACTGCCTTCATTACCAATCATTTAATATCTAACTTTTGTATTCTCACAGTTAACACTGTCACATAAACTCTTCTATTTATGTGCAGTTTCCTCACTTTGACTGGACTGGTTTAAGACAGCTGCATGAATAAAGCATTATAAACCTCCACTGCTTGGTTTTGGTTGGGTTTTGTTTTGGATTTTTTTTACTTTGTAGCATAACCACAGCATTCATACCGTCTGTTTTCTTTAATCTGCCTGTAGGTGATCTTGTTTGTTTAATTTTAAATCACAGCATTCTGACACATTCTACTCCCTATAACAAAGTTTGCCAAAAAAAACACTTTTGAATCACAAAAGTATTTCAGGTCAGCAACAGAAAAAATATATAACCCTATTACATACTATCTTCATCAATATGATTTGAAAGAAGGTATTCACACAATAAAGATCTTTACAGCTTACACTGAGATAAGCAAGGCAGTTTAGGATATAGGTGGCAAGTTTCAGAAACAGAACTTCATACCAATGCAATTAAGATGCTTACAACACTATTTAAAAACAACCTACTACAACCTACCTTTGCAGAAACCTGTGCTATTAAGACTGTGCATGTGAGACTCTGGGTCACTGAAAAGTAGCTCTAGTGTACATGCAGCTAAATGACCACAAAGAGGCAAGAAGCTGCATTACCCAGGGGTTTTCAGAAATCTACCTTTACACACAGGATAACTTCCCCCAGCCCTGCAGTTTTCCACCAGCTACCTGACTTGCCTCCAAATACTCATTTATGCTTCCTGTAAATGATAAAAACTCCACTACTGTTTAGAAAAAACACTCTCAAAGCAAATCACAGGACAGTTCATTCAGTCTTCTCACTCACACATAATCATCAGGTGCAGTCACACTAACAATTTTGTACCTACCATCTCACCATAATTCTTAATAACTTCATCTTCCTTACCTAGTTCTACCCCTGATCTACACAGCTTTTCATCAGGGAAGGGGGGGGGGGGGGGGAAGGGAGAAGCATTTTCACAAGAAATCTAACTTGCATCAGATGTCTCTATGATGGCATTTTAGCTACCAGCTGGACCATGACTCATGGATCCCCAGTACCAGGCTTCTGACTAAGCCCAACTTCCATCTGACAAACAAGACTGGGGAAGCTCCCAGGGCGTACCCCAGCCCTTGCTGCCTCCCCCAAGAATTAGCAGGAATTGCTTCAACACATTTCAACCTCTATATTTCAGTAATTTGTAGAGAAGTAGGACAGTACAAGGATACCCATCCAACAGTAGACAGCAAGAACTTTATGACTACCACAGGAACAGCTGGAGCAACTCTCAGTTCCCATCATAACATTTCATTCCATTCCCTACACACTGTACAGCCCATTCTGGCCAAAAGCACAAAGAGGACTCCAGTGATGTAGCTGGTTTGCCATTTATTTCACTGCTTCAGAAAACCAGTCTCACCAACAGCCTACTCCCCAACTAAAACCAGGAAGTCTGCTGGGAAGCCATGCCGTGGCAGCAGTGGTGACAGGAGGGAATTCCTCATGTCTCATTTATTAGCCACTGCATCTGGCCACAACCAATTCCACACCCCACCTGTCCCTCAAAACCCAAGAACAGATTACAGACAAAGTAAGCAGATCAAAGTTCTTTTGGTAGGTTACCCCCCTGCCCCAAACCCTCTCTTCTATAGCAAAACAGAAGAGCCAAGAGATTTGTTATGATCTGGGAGCTGCAGGGCATGTTTGGGTTCTGCAGTTGCTGGGGAGCAGGAAGGGTCAAACAGCAGCAGCAATCCCAAAACAGTGCACAGCTTGGGAAGTAGAAATAGAGAGGGTGAGCAATTCCAATCCAGCCCACTGCTTACAGAAATTATACAGGGCTCCTGAAGACATCAGAAATTTCACAGCTTCAGCCAGACTTTTCTCTGAAGATAAAATGGTCAAACTTTATAATTAAGTTTCACGGCTAATACCCCTATGAAATGCAAATTTCCTTCATTATCTGTAAAAAAATTTAACATATATTACATTCCACTCCCAAGAGTGCTGTATCAGCATAGAAAAAGGAAAAAGCCACCACACATCAGGATAATGTTAGAAAGGCTTAGTAAACATTGCAAGTACAAAACAGCACTCTCATCTACAACAACTTCACAGAAATGCAGAAGTGGTTCAGCACTACCAACCTGAACACAAGTTCTCCAAAATTATTTTGGAATAAGCCACATGCCTTTTAACATAATCCAGGTTCAAAAATAGGCACTGCCAAGATCCACTTACTCAAATATATTGTCTTTTAGAGGCACCACTGTAGCACCCAAGTATGTTCCAGTTCAGTGCTGCAGAGAGCTCAGCCCTCTATAGTCAGTCCCTCCTCCTTTTCTGGCACTGTAGCAGTGCAAAAAGTAGCAAATGATACCCAGTGTGGGAAGGATAGATCACCACACATATCACAGAATCTGCTAAGGTAGAAGAGACATCAGGACCATTGAGTCCAACTCCCGGCCCTGCCCAGGACACCCCAAGAATCAAACCATACGATGTATACCCCTTGTGTCTGGATACAAAATCCACTATGAAAGTGGAAGCTATGCAGACTAGAACAATGCATCTCATGTTTGCATTAACAAGTTATTGCCAGATCTTTGACTGTGATTTATGAACAATGCATACAGGAAATGGAATAAAAAAATCATCAAGCAACTATCTCTTGTCTGAAAAGCTGGGCACATGGCGGTGAAATCCCAACACAGTATAAAACCACAAGGAAACTATATACATGACACTTAAAGGCTGAGTTAAGTTTTTACTTCCACAAAGCCAAGGTCACAGGAACAAGCCCAGTGCAGTCACCAGCACAGAACCGCAGAAGCCTCCCCCAGCTGGGTGGGGACCTCTTGCTGAGAGTGAAACTGAAACTTTCCAGCAAGTTCCTGAAACCATCACTATCCCTCTTCATTCAGTGGAGCTATTAAAGCACAACTTTCACAGTTCCATACACAAGGAAGTACACGACAAAGAAGGAAACAAGCATATAGAAAGAATGAAAAAATATAGCTACAAACTTCCAAATTCAGACATTGACCAGCAGGAGAGCCTTAGCATATCTTGGACCAAGCAGAAAAAAACCCCCACAACTACCAGCTTTTCTCCAGCAGAGTTGTAAGGAAGCAGTGAATCTACCTGCGTTTTCAGTCCAAATGCCAATATCCAGACACTACATATATAGGAGAAACTGATGGATGTCAGAAAATGAGGATACCCATGAGAACCCCTAGGAGTCAACTTTACCAAACATGCAGAGTAGCTGAGCTCAACGTCCATAAACAGTCTTGAGAAGTGTTTGACTAGCTCTGATATCTCAAATGAGAAGCAGACTAGGAAAGGGGGGTGGGTTGGGGATGGAAGGAAAACAAAAAAGAAGTAGAAACAAATTTTATCACACATATACTGAATTCCCTCAGTTGTTTGCCTCAGTTGTTTGCACTTTTTCTGTATCTACTACATGAAGTCTCTGATCTCATGAAGCAGTAAGCATGTCCTCTGTCTGCCACTTCTGTTCTGAATGTCTCTGACCCTTAAAAACCTTTTATGGGTTGAGTCAGATGATTTACCTTTAGCTCAGTTATGGCATTGGTTTTTTTAAAAAATGTGAATATGCAAGAAAACATTGTCCACATGGCATTTGCTCATTCTGGAGAAAATTATTCCAGTCACAACCTAGAGAACTACCATTAAAAAAAATCCAAAGGCTTTAGCACTAAAACACCAATTCTTACAAAAAATTTCAGATAGTTTTAAAAAAATTACAAATGACCATGTTTCTAGTAATTGTAATCACTCAGGGTTTTCAACAGTTATCTTCTATATCCCCAATGCCCAGGAGCTCCCCACACAGTCTGGATGTGACAAAGAAATAAACCCATCCCTTAAGCCCAGTCACATCAGTGATGTACTCCCACATGTGCCAGCACACACACACTTGTTGCTGGCTGCCTCCAAGCCACCCTTGTTAGCTGGAGACAACTCAGGGGTGTTCAGCATGGGTTGCAAGAATTCCCACCCCAGCATGTGATAGGAGTAGTACAGACATATGCTTTAGTACGAACTGAGGATTTACCATACTCCCAAGCAACTAACTGGAAACACCTCATTAAAGACAGACTTCTAACAATCTCATATCCACACACTTCTGTATAATTACTCTCAACTTGAAAGGGCTGCATTTCTCAGGAACATCACCATTTCTAAATGCAAGTCCTAGAAGGGGAAAGTAGGTAGAGGTCTATGCATACCTATGTGTGCACAGGCATATATATCTGCATATATATCTACATATACCTCCTTCTCTCTTATCTTTAAGTGTACACAACAAAGATGACAAAAACCCATCCCCATTGCATCTTGTTCCATCACTTCAAAACCACTGCCTTACCTTGTGGCTGTGCTTTTCTACATCAGGAAGAAACATCCATGCCAGAAAGTGCATAATTACATTTCTATTTACTTTACCATTCACTTTTATGAGAGGGAGGGGTAGGAACATGAGCAGTTGAAAAGATGTCCTTCCCTGAGGGCTGAAACTCATGAAACGTATTTTTTTGAGAAACAGTGGGGTTTCTTCCCCTTGGAACTCTATCATCTCCATTCCCTGACCCTTACAATAACTTCAGTGGGTACATCTCATCACTGTGCTAAGCCCCAAATAATCTATTTAATATTCAGTATTTTGTTTGAGCCATTTCTGCCACTCAGGAGAAATCTTGTAGCCTTTCTCTCAACATTAGTCACAAGTGACACCTACCTATCCAGTGACTAGTTATAACAAAAAAACAAGGTATAGGAACATACTAATCTTTGAAAGCTCTACCTTCTTTCAGTTTTGAAGGCATTAGTCCACATCTGCAGTAAGAAAACAGAGAAAGGAAAAGGAAGTCAGGGTAAGTTTTTTGTTTGTTTACTCTTACAATTTGTTTGTTTTCTCAAAGAAGACTAGGCTATAGTGCTAAAGATCAAGGCTGACCTTCCTGGATATTTCTGCTATTTACCCTGAAAAAAAGCACAGCTCTGAGTTATGGATACCCCAAATGTTACATTCGCCTGTCAAGCCCAAGGTCTGTGACGATCAATAGTTCTGGAGAGTAACAAAGATGAGGCCAATTTTACAGTTTTTCCTTCTGATTATGAGCAAAGGAAAAAAACCCCACTGTTCTGCAGTATAAACAGGTTTCATCTGCAGATGCCTTAATAATTGATAGCTACTATTGTAACATGGTGACCCAAAACTATAGTATAAAGAGGTCTTTACCACTTCAAATGTCATCTGGATATCCATCCTTAGGAACACCCTGCCTTAACAGGATAAAAGATCTGTTTGATAAGGTAGCTCTGATGGTAGGCTGAATACAGGTTGAAAACCAAGAAAAATGTTAAGCCTTTGAAATATACAGTCATTCACTGAACAAACCCAAAACACATCACTAAACCTGGTAACAGCGAAGACGAACTATTTACATGCAGTTGGCACTATGGACAGATTGCGCCCAAGTGAAACAAAGATTTTTAAAGTGCTCCACTGGTCCAAGGAACACCACCAAATGGGAACCAAGTTCAAGAAAACCAAGCACATGGGAACTTAGAGCTGCTTCTTTACTCTTACCATCTCTCAACAGAAGTAACAGTGAGAAATAACTAGGGGGAATGAAAGAAAGTAGTAGAGGGATGGAAGAACACCCCACTTAAGTAAAAAAAATAAATAAAAAACAAACACAAACAAAAAACACCTAGCCATGCTGAAATACAGTACTTAGATTAGATTCAGCTACAAGAGAAATCAAGGGTATTCTTTAGTAGTAAAGGGGATCTAAATTCATTAGTAAGTATTTAAAAACACACTACAAGGAGGCAGCTTGTATCAGACAGTTCCATCAGCCAGTATCTACTAGACACAGCTGCTTACTAAATTACTGTGTGTGTTATGTGTAGAAACTGCCTTTTTTTCAGCCACTGTGTTTTTATTCTAAGCTGAAAGAGGTGTCTAAAGCATTTCAGCATTTCCACCTACTCCCCACTTTTATGCATCAACACTGCTCTCTTGCAAGAAGTCATCTCCTGGGGTTAAATTTTAACAGATCATGTTATATTTGCATAGGTCTAGTTAATGAAGAAGTGACTGGCAGAGAGCACAATATCCTGACCTTCTGTCATGAATTTTAATTGCCTACAGATGGTTAAGTTTACCCTTATCTTCCCACATGAAGAAATCCACATGGATAATTTCTCCCTCACCTTATGTAGCACACTGGCACCTCATGGAACCCATTGCTGTGCCCTTGAGTTACCTGCAACACATCCTGTGGTGGGTGAAGTGGAGCAGTGGGTCAGGTGTGACCCCTGCATGGAGGAGCTGAGGTGGGTGCTAAACTGGAATTACTCTGCCCAAACCCAGTTAAAGAATTCTCCCTGTTAATGCCATGGCTGCTATAAATAGAGTAATTTCTAAACCAGCCCAGTTGTTCTGACTTTTATGATCTCCACTGCTCTTCTAAATTTGTCAAATTTCTTCAAAGAGAATAATTACTCATCCCCAACACAGGTTATTCAGGTTGCAACAGAAGAAAAAGGCCATTTTAAGAAAAAAGTCAGCTTGGAAAAATTGAGGAAAGGAAGCAAGCACTCTTTCATGAAACGAAGAATTTCACTTCAAGTGAACAATGAGAACCTTTCCTTCTACAGCACATTAATGCCAATAACAACTGAGAACAGACCAGCAGATTTATCAAAGCTGAGGTCAACTTGCAATTTATGAAAAACCTTTAATAAGGTCTACAAAATTCAATTACATGAATTTCAGTAAAATTTAGATGTCCATTGGAGGAGGCACAAAGCTTTCCCCCTGTATAAGCAATTTTTAAAATCAAGGTTTCACTGAATAAATGACAATCCAAAACAAGATGCCTTTGCAAAAATCACATTGCTAGATTCAACTCTCAACACCCTTACTCAGCACATTTTAGATGTGCCTTTTGGGTTTTTCCAATATGTGCTTTGCAAAGAAACCACTAACTTTGCATGCAGCAACTTGCAAGATCCTCAAAGATTTTCTGCCAAACCTCCTCTACACTACAGTGTTAATTCACCATATAAATATTCAAAGATATTCTTGATTACCTGCCAGAAGTGAACACACTCTTCTGTAGCTACACAGACACATCCATGCTTACTTAGCTCACTATAGTAATGTCCTGCCCCAGGGTGGAAATGCAAGGCCAGCTAACAAAGTTCTACTAAGACACGAAAAAAAATAAAATCCCAAGAAAGAAGCAAGCCATCTTGGTCACTCCAGGACACCTTTATCTTTTGATATTTAGCTGCCTAGAGCAAAGCAGGAACCTCAAAATTTTCCTTGTAAAATAAATAGTTCATAACGTTTCCTTTGGCTACTGCTTCCACATTTTTTACCCAACAATCCAAGACAGACCCGAGAAATTCACATCAGGATGAGTTTCTATATCAATAGCTGCAAGGGGACAGAGAGAAAGGTGACCACATTCTACTTCACAAATCCCTCAAATACCGTCAAAACCACTGAAAAACTATCACAAGAGCTCACCATGTCACATCTCAGCTAAGAAGGGAAGCTAAACAAGCCTAAGGACACCCAACCACGTCTTCTGCAGCTGATGACCAGATGGACACATCAGCTCCAAGTTAAAGTAAGTTTGGGAACCTACAGGCTTCTTTTACACTAAATAGAGACAGACTGCAAGGCAGAAGTAGGCATGAAGGGAAAACCAAGTAAAATTAGATTCTGTTTTGGTCACATTTTTCATCTGTTTCAAGAGGTTAATTTTGTCATTTTAGAGACCAAAGAACTCAAGGCCAAGGTGATATTTTGGACCCTTATTTAACCTAGCTTTACATTAAATAAGTATGTTTTCCTTAAGGATGTCATTTTAAAAGTAGTCTCTTTCTCATATATATTCTTACTTTAACAGGAATTTAAAATAATCTTCAAAATTAAATATATGGTTATTTATATTTGATTTAGATGTTTATTCTTACTTGAAGGAAATTTTAAATAGGACTTTACAAATTATTTGAAGGTGAGAGAACTTATTTAACTAGTTCTACTTATTATAAAAGGAAATTAAAATTATTGAATCAGCTCTTGGTAAGGTTCTAGCAAAGATATTCTCTCACCTTGTATTAATACACTGCCTTTCATTACTGAGATATAATTAGACCAGTTTGCAAAAAGTGCAGGGCACTATTTTTGTACTTGAATATTAGAGCAACAGGTTACCTGTTTACACTACAGATATTTAAATAAAGAGCAGATTATTGTTTATAACAAGCTGGATGATTCTGGAAGACATGATCTAACTGACTCACCCACTCCTCAGCTGTACTCTCACCATTCCAAGCCCTGCAGGACTGGAGGAGGGTGAGGGAAATGTCTAAAGACTGTTAAGGGATTCATTATGTAGTATAACCTGTATCTTGTTCTCCTCGATTAAGATACTTCAAGAATGTCTCAGTTGAAGAATAGTAATTTAACCAGAAATTCTCTTTTGTTACTATTTTTTGCATTAATTCAATACTTAGGTCTAAAAATAATTGTCTGCAAAATAGGATTTATAACTCTTTTAACTATATCCACCTTACACAGAAGGTGCAAGATCTATATCATATACCAACTCTCACTGAAATTAGATTTTACAATTTGTCAGACTTTCCAAAAAGGCTTTTTTGATACCTTGCAGATTCCAAACTGTAGCTGAGTTCAATTTATTCATCCAAAAGGGAAAAGGATAAAAAGAAAGGGGAAAAATATAGCCCCTATTAAGTATACCACAATACAGATACAAAGCAGTTTAAAAAAAAGAGTCTCACACAATTGACACACATTACTTTTCCCCCACTTACACCACACCACATCCCAGATAACAGATCCAGATCAAGATCCAACTCACAGCCACAGATTCTCACCAAGATCAAACATAATTAATTTAATTGCTTTTTAAAGACTTCCAGTAACATTAGTTATCTTAATTACCATTCATCTGCTCTGTCAGATGATAACCTCTTGGCTCTGCTAAATTCGGAAGTGCCAAGAATGTACCATTTCATTTTTTCCGTTGTACTGTAAATGACAGTTGAGTCTCTAACTTCTACCTTTTTACATTTTTTTGGCAGCACAAGAGGTTTTTAATAGGATAGCAAGTTAAGGTCCTTTTTGAGTGCTGGAAGAATATGAAAGGAACCTTACTACAAATGAGAATACAAGGCACACATAATACCTTAGGAGGAACAAACCCCCTTTTTCTGCCTTCTGCCCTCCATCCCTAGGAGAAAAACAGTCATGTGCATTCTGGTATGAAGGGAAAAAAACCAGTCAGATTAGTGAGCATAAGGACCCACATCCATAAGAAAACAGACTTTTCCAACTGAAGGAAACAAATTTAAAGTTCCAATTCATTTCACAATTTCTCTCCTCCTTCCCATACCCACACAAATTATGCAGAATGCTTTCATAATCAGGTTGCACTTCTCTATGCCACATAAATTTGTTTCAGATGATCACTATAGTACATTACCATTTTTCAGCATTTGCAGTCATGTTCTTTAACCCCTTCCTTCTTTCCATAGACAGCAAAATGGAGTTCAAATGAATGCTACATTTTCAGCAATTTTTACTATCTGGGGACAAATGTAAGTTAAAGCCAGAAAATGCAGGGCCAAAATAAGCAGCTATAACAAAACAAGATGAGAACTAGCAGGGAATATAAATTAATCAGCAAAACATTTCTAAGCAGTCTTCATTTTGCCTAGCACTTTCTCTAAACATTATAAAGACACAGTCCATTTTCACCACCTGACTAATGGTTTGTGGTCTATCCCAGCTTCCCCTGCCCAACAGCAGCAGGGAAGCACTGTGGAAGAAAGGATGCATCAAGACTTCCACAGCAAAAACCAGCAGCAAATTTAGAGATTTCATTTCCTTTTCTGCCCAAATCACCCTAGAACCAAATTCTCCACTGAGTACATCAGACAACAGGAACTAATTTTTCCTAGCCAGCTCCAAAGTTTTGCAGTGTATCCCATTTCCTCTAAAGGCCACTCAACAGATCTGGACTACTTCAGAGAAGGCTCTGTCAATCACAGACTCAATCCTGAAATTACATTTAATCAACTACACTAAGGACACTGAATCCTTTAAGGATGAGTACAGCAGCCCAAGACCTTTTCAACATTGTATCACAAAGAGAGTAAAATTAAATTTGACATGCCTACCAAAAGTCATGGCTTTTATGACCCCCCACTGCTTTCACACTAGTTTTCTCAGTACTAAAGGCACCCTGCTCAGGTTAATAGGCAAAACAACCTCCACATCACATGTGATATTTTGCCCAGAACACAGAAAATAAATTAGCATTTAATTACATTCTTTATACATAAAGCCACAAGCTATGGGATCCACCAGGTATTATATGTTCCTCTTCTACCCTAATTCCTGCTGAAGAAAAATTTATCTGCCTCAGAAGTGGGCATTACATGCTACTGTGATCCCTGACCTAACCCAGTAACCTCTAATTTAGGTGTAGCATCAAGTGAACCAGTAAGAGCAACATTAAAGTAGCTGCAAAATGCAAGAGCTCCTGCAGTGTGAAAGTGCCCTGGAGCAGAAGTACCACTCGAATTCCTCTTTGGGGCAGAGCTGCACTTACTGACATAATGCACATAGCATGAGATTCCTGTGGGAATTCAGGAACACCAAGGATAGCAACCTCTCCCAGGAAGTAATCAAGAACCAGACCTCAGCTGGGCCAACCACAACATGCCACATTGTTCGCCTCAGTACTGACCACACGTGAATGAATGCAATACAGAGATCATAGAGCTAGGAGACATTTGACCAGGATAACCCTACATAATGCCCCTCTAAGCACACTTGTTACCTCAATGCCAGATGCCAGAGCACCACTGTGCTCGAGCAAGCACACTCTGTATTGTGCATACCCTGCATCACAGCTCAGTACCCACTTTTGCACCAAGTAAACAGCTCCCCATGCATATCCCCCACATTTCCTCCAGGCAAACATGGACTCAATCTCTTGTCAAAGGGTCCATCATTATCTATGTGGTGACATATTTCCTTTCTATATACAGCCCTAACCTCTCCTCCTTTCAAAGCATCTCAGCTATTTGCGCTCTGAGACTGACATAAGTATTGTGAGCATTATCTCACCTCAGGTAAACAACTACAGCAATAACATCCCTCTTTTTCCTGCAATGGGTTTTTGTTAAAAGGAATGTATCAGAACTGTCCCTGTGTGCTGGCCAGCCCGCCTTGCAACACAACAGCTGTTTATCATTATAACACTACATTCTCAAAACCATCACCAGGGCTGGGGGCTGGATGGTTGTCAATATAGGCAATGGAGGGGTTTGTTGTGGTTGTCTTATTTTGGAGAAGAAAAAGGAGAGCAATGCTTCTTTTCTCTAGCTCTTAATGTCATTACAGTGTCTTTCTCCTGGAAGAAGGGTGGGAATCAAGAGGTACTGCAAGCCTCTCTTCCACTTAGACCAGCATCTTTCAGCATCAACTTTTCCATAATTATAGAATCATTTATGTTGGAAGAGACTGCTAAGATCATAGTGTCCAACCACTAAACTAGCACTGCCAGGTCCATCACTAAATTCCTCTTTTTGGCCTACAGCTTTGAACATCACCATTGAGCAGTACCTCTCCAGAGCAGAAACACATACAAACACAAAAACCTTCTGGCCCAGAAGGTTTTGGGACTCCCCTAATTAATTACAAAATGCCCTCAATGCTCTCTGGCCCCTCAGTCTCTTCCTGGTACATCTTCTCTCTGTACAATACACCAGGAATGGGCCCCATCTCATTCTACACTGCAGTCAGGTGCTCAGTGGAATGGTCAGTGAACCCTTTGAAAACTTGAACAGTGACAGAAACTTGTCAGCAGTGACAAGCTGGCATGGGGGCTCTAATTAGGAAGCAGTGGCAGGAAAGACAGGTACCACTCCAAGTATGCCCCCAGCCACTTTTTGGAAAAGGTGACCCCTTTGTCCCTGTGCATTTTTCACAGTGCTCAATGGCCAGGGGCCAGGACAGGAACCAGGTGCTTGCACAGCAGGCAGGTGCTGAGAACCATGCAGTCGGTCTGTGCCAGCATCCCGGCACATGGCTCCGCCATGGTGACAAACAACTCCTCCAATAACCTTTGGGGAAGATGCCTTAAAACACCTTGGCCCTCTGCGGTTCCACTAACCGCGAAGGGCTTTTTCCCCACCCAGCTGCTCTGGGAACACCAGGCCCTCAAGTCTCCTTGGTAATTACTGCCTTCAGTTCATCTTCCACCAAGTCTTCACCGTACAAATATTCACAGATGTACCTCTGTAAACAATCCTGACTTCACTGGAGTTATCTTCTGTGAAGATGATCTAAAGCAGCAGCTAAATCCCTGAGGATTCCTTTTTTCCCTGCAAATACCTGCCAGGACAGGAAGGTGAAGCCAAGGAGGCAACAGAGTCCAGCAGCAAAAAAAAGTATGACATTTTCCACCTGTTTCACTAGATTTTCAGACTGTCTCTAATTGCCTTCTGTTCATAGCACAGAGGAGATGCTGCCTGAAAAACAGAAGCACAGGGGGCCTCGGGTGTCAGCACACAGCCCCGCCACACATCAGGACATGTCCCAGGGCAGTGGGAACCAGCACTGCCACATTCATCCCTTTACCCTTCCCGCATACCATGATGAGAGCAGGGGGGGGGGGGGGGAGGGAATAAAAAAAAGGTATCTCCAGCTCTTTTTCTTTTGCTCTTTCCCGGTACACTGTGCAACATACACTGAATCAATCACTGCAGTCTTCCTTCAACTGCAAGAAAACCCATGAAGCTGAACAAGGCAGAGGAAGTAACAGAGTATGCGCACATGCACACACACAAAAAAGAGCAACTTCTGGGAAGAACACAAGAATGTTTTTCAGAAATAAAGGCTTAGGGCTTTTTAGTTTATTTTGGATAATTATTTTTAACTGCATATTATGTTCAAAAATGATTATCCTTATACTTGGAATTGAACAGGACATCTATTTTTAAATATTATTCAGCCAGTCACAAGTTATCCCCTGAGACAAGACAAATAATAAATGAATGCCTCCAGCAAGCACGGAGTCACCCCGGCTGTAAATTACTGTGGCTGGCCTTTCTATGTTGCATTCCATGTTCATATTTTACATGCATCCCTGGCTTGTATGTGCAACAGAACCTTTCTAATACAGGCATCTCATCAGACTCAAGATCCCACATTTTAAATCCAGTTAAATGCTCCAAAACATCTTTCAAGCCTAGATTCTGCCAGCCAAACCAGCTACATACACTGAGGCAAGTTTATACACTCTGGCAGAGAGCAGGCTATTATATTTTATCTTTATAAAACATAGCCTCAATTTGAGAAGTAAAATATCCCAGTCTTGCAACTGATAGTAGATCACTAGTGCTAACAGGAGATAGATGAGCACAGAGTTTGCTTCAGTCCAGTACACACTTTTCCAGTTTGTTCCATTTATTTTGGGGACTGTAATTTATACAGTGTGACACACAAAAAAGGCACATTACCACCAAGACACCGTCCCACTTGATGCCTCAGACATGCCTGACCATAGGATCCCACCTTCACCACTGCACTCCCAGCATTAATTTCACTGTTTCTCCAAGAGGGAGAATGAGTCTCAAACTAGCAAGGGTTGATCACCCTCCAAAAGCAATCCATTTTGCAAGGCCAGGTATTGTTCTTTCATCCTAGTGCACACACCCTTACCTAAGGGAAGCAAAAATGCTTGAGTGAACACACTTCCTTTCTTTAGAAATGGTACTCTACAACCCTGTTGTGCACCTTGCTTAAAAATAACTGATCTTGTAAACCAGAGAGTTTGTGAGTTTTCGATCAGACTTAGTCTGCTTGTTTTTCAAAGTCAGAAAAGGTACATTCTGTCTCTGTGCTTTCTTCAAGGAGATGAACACACCCAATACTGTTAGTCACTATGTAAGCAAAGTTAACTACTATCTTTTACCAGTGATGAAATATTTAACACTGTCTGCTGAGAAGGGGAAGCTATTTACCACGTAGTGACAGAAAACCTACTTCAGCGGATTACAGGTATAGAAGGTCTCAAAGTCAGGAAATTCTTAGCTCAAAGATTTGGAAAGAAAACCTTCATGATCTAGTATGGAAATTATTTCCCCTCTTAAAACAAATATGAACAACAAAACACAGTTTACATGGAATTCATTAACTTCAAGTCTCCCAAGTTTTAGGAACCACTTATTTCATTACAGCCTAAATGAAAACCTTTCTAAACAGCTGCTTTACATTAAAAAAAAAATCTAAAAGTTGGTTTCTCAGGTCCATGCCTCACTTCTGTCCAGAGGAGTATCTACATAAAGACCCTAAGAATTCAGTCCTGAGATTTCACAGCAGGTTCTCATGCTTCCTCCTGCCATGCATACACAGATGTGTAAGAAAGATGAAGACAGTGCATTAATCCTTTTGGCATAAAAAGGCATTTGTCCAAACTCTGCAGAGGTGTCATTCAAGGAGAGGCTCTGCAGGAGGACTGAGAAGTAACAGACACCACTGGCTGATGCAGCAGTCACTCCATCCCTGCATATCAACAGGTCTCTAAGTCTTGATTGATCTAGTTGTTTGGGGGTTTTTTTTAAATAAGTATATACATGGAAGCAAATTTTCCAAGCAGTGGTATGATGCATCTGGGCACTGGAAGCTTCTTGCTAGCACTAGAGTATACTCACAAAAGCTTGACCTCCATACCTCTACGTTTCTTTCACCAGGGAGGGGAAAGAAGAGAGCAACAGGGATCTGCAGAGGCAGCAGTGCAGAACATCAGGTTAGGAGCCTGACATCTACAGACTCTGAAAGAACTCTGCTATTCATAATTTTAGTGTTTTACAATCTCCTTTCTTTCAGTTCTGATTCTCCTGTAACCAAGGAACTTTCAGTTAACATTCAAAGGGCAAATAAACTTGAACTGGGTTTCAATAGCCTTCAAAATAGAAATAAGCCCAACACACAATGGTATGATTTCTGACAATAGCTCCATTTGAACTCTTCCCTTCTCTTTCTCCTTTTCCATTTTGAACATGCTGATTGTGCACATAAGTATAAAATCACTTCCACATTAATACAATTGGCAACATTTAACTTGTCCTATCAAGATTACAATGTAATCTTCCAAAAGTATGTTTCACAACTTTAATAAATTATCAAATGTCTGGTGAAACCAGAAAGTGGTTGGCAGGGGTGGGGGTGGGTGTTTCTTTAAAAATGTCCTTTTGTCCTGAATTAGCTCAAAGCTCCCAATCCCAGTGTGCCAGTGAAACACAGCATCCTCACCATCAAGTACCTGGCACGGTGCAAGGGACACTGTCAGAGTGAGTACTCCTCCACACATTATAAACTGTATAAATGTATTGTTTTGAGTACGAAGACCAGAGTGAATACTTCACATCTGCATTGTGACCTTTAATAACTCTGATTAAACTTCATAAACTCTATTCTTAATGAAAAGTGTGCTAAAGAAGAAAATTATTTTGTTTTAAAGCTCAGTAAATCAAACCAACAAGCTCTAAATTCAGCACGACAGCCAAGTCGAAGAGAAGAATTCCTGAGCATAGAGGACAAGACTCACAGCAGTGCAATTACACATCACTATTCCAGAGTGCAAAACTATATTCAGAAGAACACCACCAGACTTTCTTGACAAAAGACTGTGGAAGCTGAAAGATGCACGGTGCTAACAGAGTATGTTCCCGTGAATTTCCACAAGAAGTCTCATCCAAGAACAAGACGTACATGTAGAAAGCAGGAAAATAAGGGTGATGAACTCTCTCTGGAAATTATTTATGCTGACCATAGCTGTTGTTCATTATAAAGCTATAACAGAAGTAAAAGCCTGGAAAGAAGCAATAGAAAGGCTTTGGTCTGTTGGCATTTAAATACTACTTCATTTATTCTCTTCTGTTAATACAATCATATTTTATAATATAACAATTAAAACAACATAGAAACCAAAAGGCTTTGCTCTATTCCCAGTGTGCTCCCATAAAATGTTCAAATAAATCTCCATTTGTTATTTATGCACAGACTGCTGCTCTTTGCTCATACAGGATAGTGTGGTAAATTAAGAACAAAAATAGCTAGCAAAACATTTCAGAACTTACCCATCATACCACTTTTTCTCTGATCAATAATTTGTAACATAACATTTTAGGAGCATATTCCATCTTTGGTCCTCTGCCATGATCTAAATTAGGAGGCGGGAGCAAAAAAACATATTACAATGTGAGGAAATAAAAGCAGAGTACATGGGAACTAACTAAAGTTATTTGTGGAATGAATTACATAGACCCATCAAAGCAGGTTCTTTCATGGCTTAATTGCATGTTTCTCCACAGCTGAATTCCACTGACTGTCCTCATATGTTTGTCTAATTCCACTACAAAATCTTTCAGTTTTTGGATGGTGGGTCCTCCTGCTTTATAATAAGCTGAGGAGAAAAGATGTTGAAACCCAGAAAAGACCTTCATTATCAATTTATGGCTGGAAAGTACTGCTGTACATTCCCTATACTGATCATCAAAACAACCTTAGGATCACGTATCATATCTAATCTCTGTCATGTAGCCAGACCCTTTCGCACCAGCATGCATGCCATGTTTTTGAGATAGAAGTTGGTTTTTTACTGAAACACACAGTCACCATCTCCTACCAGATACAGGTTCAACAGCTCTTCACCACTTCTTCCATATCCAGCAGAAGTCCCACACACCTGAAAAGATGCTAGGCTGCTAGAGAATGCTTCCCCAGCACAGGAGCTGCCTCCTTACAAGAGGAACTACTATTAAGATACATAACTCTCAAGTTATTCCTCTCTGGCATCTCAACATGTTTAATAATGCATCTGTCCCATGCACTCAACAGATTAAAGAATACCTAAAACCACAATTTATTAAAGAGTGCACATATTTCTGAGCATAAGAAACCTTCACAAGTTCACTGCCACAGCTGCAGATGTGTAGATGTCCCCACTGATAACCAGTCTCCTCTGTGCGGCTGCAGCTCTCATCCAGAGCTGGTCAGACCACCAGAGGAAAGATGCAGCCCAAAACACACCCAAACTTAACCCCACCCTTGGCTGAAGGAACTGGAACTGCCCACACCCTCTGTTAGAGCTGACCATCTTCCAGCAGCCTCCCCACTGACAACAAGCTCCCAGTCCAGGCCCAGCCTCTGCAAGCACCATCTACAGCCATGTCAGTCCTCTCAACTGCTTGGATATGGACCTAAAGTCAGGAGCAGTGACTCTGTACCAGCTCCTACCTGGTGGTCTCACAGATAAGTGAAAACAAAATATAACTGCAAGTGTTTTATTTCAGTTCAGTTCATTTCTTTTCTTTGTTTGTTTTGGGGGGGCTTCACTCAGGCCGAATAATCAAAGTTTCTCTTTTTATTCTCTCCAAAGTATAAGTTAGATGTCTTTTCAAAGAAAAGGCTCAGAGATATCATATCCTAATAAATAAACAAATGGCAGTTTGACTCCTCCTTCTCAATGGCAGATGTTTCACTGACTTCACAGCTGGTATATTTACAAATCAGTAGTTCTTTGCCACAGTCCCAAAACTAAAGCTTGCAACAGAGCCCTACCATTGCTTCTGTAAAACCCACAGATTCCAATGGGCTGTTCTATTTCCTTAGGCTGTCATTTTTGTTGCTACCTTTAAAACTCCCAGCTTTCTTCTGAGAATATACTGTCACTTTCTGAAATTACAGCTCAGCCGCATCCCCAGAACACACTGGCGGAGGGGAGAAAGATATAAAACAGACTTCTGCCAAGGTACAGGGCACTATAACTTATTCTTTCATCAACACCATAAGGAGTCAGACAATGAAACTCCTCCCTCCCACCTCACAATGTTTAAACCCTGATATTCGTTCTTCAGACTGTTATTAAGGCATCCAAATAAATGCAGTTCTCCATAACTTCGTGCTAGCAGTGCCTCAGTTCCCAAGATAGGTGGAATCAGCTGTGCTTTTCTAATTGTGAAATTTCCTTTGAAGGAGGGATACTGTGCAACACTTGAAAAGCAGATCATGCAGGCTCTGAGCACACCAATCCACACCGCTACTTGGCAGCTAGGATACCTACACTGTCCTGAAACAACATCAGTTCAGCTCAAGCCCACGTGCTCCTCCCCTTTCACACCTACACTGATGTACCTATTCCTTACTTGTATTCAAAAGTTTTTCATAACAGTATTTCCCTACTCTTCGTTGCTCACAAGAGTCAACCCCAACACACTCCATGGACAAGTGATTCTGCTAAGAGAAACAGTCTAGGGGAAAATCAAAATTAGGAGCAGTTACTGAGAGGTGGTAACACAGCCCAGCTAATTATTTTCTAAGCTGCCCAATGCTGTGAGCTTTAAAAATTTCTTTGCACATGATATTTTCATGCTACTGTATGAGAGTCTTCCTTCTTTCCCCAGACGTGGGGGAAGAAACGGGGATGGAGTTTCAAAGGGTGCTGGGGAAGGTGTAGAAAGAAACTCCTCATTGCCCCTGGTCTGCCTAGGCACCCCTCCTCCACAGGATCCTCATCAATGGGGGACTCCCAGAGCAGCAGCCTCTCCCCACACCGGCTTTTAGACCTCTTTTATAAACACTTAACGCATGACACACAGTGCCTCACATTGCAGCTCTTGCTTAGGGTTATGGCCTCCTTTCCTGGCAGAGCACGTGCAAATCAATAGGCTGCTTTTATGGTTTGGGTTTTGGGTTGTTTTTTTTCCCCCTCCCTGAGGAGCCTCAATTTCTATTCCAAGGCAGAGTCGTGCTTCAAACACACGGAGTAGCATATGTTTATTTCTTCACCTACCAATCAAGATGCTAGAAGAAACCAGCCTGGTACTTCTATATCTGTCATTTCATAAATGCTAGGCAATACCCTAGAACTGTCTTCATTGCAGCATCCAATCTGTCCCCACCAGACAGCCCAAGAAAAGGAAGTGATACAGTTGACAGAAAGGAGTCAGGCTACAGCAACCCAAAAGCTTAGTCTTCAAAAAGTCATTTCAGTGGCTAGAAACAAGGAGAGCAAGTTTGTCACTCATCTTTAACACCCTGTCCGCACACACCCTGCACAAACATCCCTGAAGAGTTCACACAGTGCAAATCTGGCTACACCAACTCTGCATCCACTTGACAGAATCCTAAGGGTACACCTGCAACTGTGATGACTCCTGACAGTTTCACACCAATAGAGTCAAAATGGAAAAGGAGAAGCAGCACACTTGGCCTGTAGTTATCTGGCAGCGAGAGACACAACAAAAGGAACTGGTTCAAAAGATAACATGTGGCATCATAGGGTAGGGAGATCCCAGGAGCTCCCCAGGTGCAAGGGGTTTGCCAGCCAAGTAAGTGTTGCTTCAGGGGGCAGGGGGACAGAAGACAACAGTAGCAGTTCTCAGAATAAGCCTTGCCCCAAAAGTCCAAAACTAAGTTACAATTTCTCAAACCAGTCTTTCAGTCAAATATATTTGAGGAGAACTAAGTTCCTCTCAATTGAGAGAGAGCTAATATCTTAAAATGCACCAGAGGTGCAATCTTCTAAAAATGTTTTTCCTGCCACATCTTACTGTTTAATTATGTATTACCATTCCAAGCTACCATGACAGATTTTAAGTGAGTTTGTCTTTTTTCCATAATTAATCATAGCAAAGACTCATCTGTTTTACAAGCCCATGATGACAGCACTGTTTTCACCACTGTAAGGCAATCATCCCACAGCATTCCTTCCCGAAAGCTATTGCAATGAGAAAACCTCACCTATCTGCACAAGATGCCTCTCAAAGATATAAATCAGCTCCACATACATTACTTCATACTACAGGTAAGTAAAAAAAAAAAAAAAGTTAAACTGCTTTTCCATAGGAAGCCATTATACAGACACAGGAATAGCACGGGCTAATAATGCTAAATAATACCAATCATAAATATATAAACCTAGCATAACCATCCAGGAACAAATATCCTACCCAGTAAACACCACTCAGCCATCAACGTCCACCACTGGTGCAGAAAGAAGGGAGGCAAACAGATTGTTGGTCTGAGAACAAAAAGCAGCTTCCTTTATAAATACAACAGCAAAAAGTTATTTTATAGGCAGCTTTGGGAATCGTCAAATGCTATTCCAAGGGCAGAAGATATATTTTCAAAGACAACTTGTAGCTACATGTAGATCAATGCTAACAAACTACTTAATCAAAGAGGAGCGATATCCAAAGCAGAAAATAATAAATGCCAATTGGACAACATAAAAAAGTCTTTTTTTTTTCCCATCAAAAGTCACAGAAGTGATATTAAGGGCATGGAAAATCTCTGTTCAGGAAAAATCAAGCACTTATCACTTATAAGATGTTAAAGCACATTCATTTAAAGTTTTTTTGCTGACCACTAAAGGAAAAAGTGTTTCCAGTATAATCAATAACATGCAGAGACGCCCATTCAAAGTGGTTTATCCTTTATCCTCTCAGTTTGAACTCTCCAAAGAACAAATGAGATACTTGCAAAATTACTTTTTCCTATTTGTGAAATCCTGTGACACACACTTCTGTTTTTTGTAAAAGCAACAAATAGAAATCCTGTTATTGATTTTGACTGCTCTACAAAGAAATTATGATTTTCTGCAGTTCTACATCCTTACACTGGTAGCTTTCCAATTACAAGTCTAAGGAAAAATTACACTGCTTGTTCTGCTGATAAAAACAAGCATAGATGGGCCCCACACAGCCCTGAGCAGGTGTAAAACTCTGTGTCTTAATACAGTCTCATAAGAGTGACTTTAGATCAAAGCTCAGGTTTTCAATAACCAACACACTGTGTGTATTGACAGTGCCACCTTTATGGCTTTCCAGCTACTTCACAGTTTTACAAAGATAACTAAAGCAGCAATGACTACCAAAAAAAAAAAAAAAAGACAATATATTCAGTTGACAGGCTGCTAAAGACTGAAGTTTACATTTGTATCCAAATATTTAGAAACAGTTTTACTAGTACCACTCTTTGTTAAGGCCTGACCCAGAAACATTCTGGCATTATAATTTTCTTCCAAGTTGTTACAAGAAAAACAACAAAAAAGACTTAGTGATAGATCTTAAACATCACTTTTAGAATATGAATGTATTTAAATAACCACAATATCCTGACAGCTTGGTGATCTGTTCAGAAGAGAGGAAGACAAACATCGAAATAGACAAACAGAAAATTGCCTAGGAGAGCACAGAGAAAGTGATCTTTACACATTTATCTTCTTTTATTTACAAGAATAGAGTAAACTATTTTCAGTGTGCTTATTTAAAAATGCATAGGAATAATACACACTAAAAAAATATTATGACATATTAAATCACTTGATCACATATTAAATCACTTAGACTTTTTCACCTACTGTGTGTTTTTTATTTATTCAGTGAAAATACTAAATGCACATTTGCATGTGCTCCCTAACCAAAGTGTTAAGAGACTTCCCACATCACTGGTGCTAAGAACTTACAGAGCAGCAAGAAACAGAACAGCCTATTTTCAGTGACAGCAAATGATTTTTTTTTTTCTGATCTCTTGAGCCTCAAAAGCCATACAGATGGCCTTAGCTACCCCAACTATTAATAAGATAACACTTCTACTGTATTTCAAGTCATTTAGACTGAAGAGCATTTCATGCTGGAGAAATCTTCCCAGCAAAAAACCCTCTGTTTTCCTTTCTTAGTATCAAAAATGGCATTCTCTTTTCAAAATACCTAAGGTCCTGACAGCTAGCCTTTAATTTACTATCACCTGTGCTTCAGGAAGCTTCATTTTTCCTTTCATTAGGAAAACCTTCCCACAGATTTACTTGTAGTGAATGGTTCAGGTCTCAGCTACAGTAGTACAGTAATTTACTCGAAGAAATCACACATCCAGATCCAAACCAGCATAATATTTAGAAAAAATTGCTTAAGGTCAGTCATCACTCACTACTTTTAATTTAGTGCACATGTTTTTTACCCTGGTATTAGAATTTACAGCATTTTCTCATTCACACAGATGGAATTTAAAGTGGTGGTAACAGGAAATTTACAATCATGTGCCCCACCAAAACAACAGAACTTACTGTACAATTTGTTCATTCATGAAAAACCTCCAATACATCCATGTTTCCTCACACATCCTATAAAACTGTAGTACTCGCATACATACATGCATACAAACTGTCTGCAAGCTATCCCCACACCCAAAGCCCTTAAAGACACTGACTATACACTTACAATCAAACTAAGTTATGTCCAGAGGTTCCAGGGTAACAGCAGAAAACAAACCAACACTATGGAATTCAAGATGAAAAACCCACAAGCATCTTCCATAAACTGCTCTTCCAGAAGAGGAAGACTCAGAAAGCGAAGCTCTAAGAAACAAACTATTCAAACACCCATGGGATCCAGATCAAACCTGCATCCTATGTAACTTGACATATCAAATCACAACCAACTGAAGACCCACAGTTTTTAGTGTGTGGAAAATTTAAAAAAAACCAAAAAACAAAAAAAACACTGCTAGGTTTGCTAGATATCAAAGGAAAATCTTTTGATAACAGAAGCATTTTGCCTGTCAGAAAGAAAAGGAAGCCTGTGAGGCTGAGGAACCAAGCATCCAGTCTCTGAATGGAGCACAAATTTCTACCAATGTTTAAACAACTCACAGCTGTCCCTCCAAAACCTCTGTTCTCCCCCTGCTAAAGCAACGGTACCTCATTACCCACCCCAGCATCCCTCAGAGCCTCAAGAGACCACAACACACTGCGACCAAACAAAATCCACGTTTTCCCAATAACCTTCAGATCTGTTACATGAATGTTTTGCTGAAGGAAATGCCTGAGTAGCCATAGACAACTGTTTTACATTAAGGAGGAAGCACATTAATTTACTGCGTGAGTACTGCCGCGATGCACTTTTAGGAGGTACAATGTTGCAGCCACAGTTGCCATTTTCAGTGTCTGAGAATAAACACAAAAGCTACCAACACTAGGTTGCATAAGAGCACTTTAAGCACATGGCTATTTATAAAAGTAGAGGTAATTATGATGCCGGAGGTGGATCCCAAATAAACAGACTTGACTAATACTGACAAAAAAAAAAAAAAAACCAAAACAAAACAAACCCAGAGACCTACAATTACTATTACTCAGTAACAGGAGGGGAGCTGCATGAACAACCTTAGTCACCCGCTGTACCACCAACATATGCCCAAAAACACAGCTGGACAAACGCGCTGTTTAAAAATGTGAGCTTATGTCAGAAGCTATGAGTAGAGGAGAAAAGGGGAAAACACTGTTCCCCTCGACAGTTTACCTGATCTGGACTTGATGATGTCGCTGAACTCGCTGTGTCCCCCGCCAGGTCCTTCCTCCGGCTCGGAGACACGAGCCATGCTCGCGGGCTGCGGTATGCCACGGGCGGAGCCTAAATCCGTCGGGAGAAGGCTCCCATGGAGGGCCACGGCTCAGCACCTACAGCACAGGACCAGGAGCAGAAAAGCACGGTAATTCCACGGGCTACTCCAGGTGTGACTCCGCGTGTGAAGGGAGGGATCGAGGCTTGCTGGCCATGCCCACGCGTGTTGCGGGGCAGCCGACCGGATACTCGCTGTGCCCCTGCCGCGGGGTGGCATTTTACAAGTGGGATGCCCCTGAAGGTACAGCCGCGTAAGCCAAGCTTCACTCACCCTTGCGCGGCAGAGCACCTCGTGCCCAGCCGTGACCCCCAGAGGGGCAGGACACGGCCCTTGCCTCGACACCACCGCCACCACCCGTCACCTAGCTGGCCCCGAGCGGGACGCCCCCGCTCGAGGGGCAGGCACAGCGAGGGAGCTCCACTCCCACCGCTCTGGAGCGTGTGCCAGCAGCAAAGGGGTACAGGCAGGGGCGCTCCTCCGGCCGGCCCAGGGCGCGACAGCCGCGTGTAGGAGAAGCCACGCAGCCCCGCTCCCGGGTGAGGGAAGCGGAGCTCCACGGGGCAGGCCCCGGGCACGCCCGCCCCCGCCCGGCCGCCCCGGCAGAGCGGCCGCCGCCCCCGCTCGCCCGGCGGGGATTTTGACCCGGCAGCCGGCCGGGCGCGCCGGCACCTCCTCCCCGCGGGGTACGCGGCCGCAGCAGCGGCGCCGCCGTCCTCGGGCACCCCCACGGCGGAGCCGCTCCTCGCCCCGGCTCCCCCCGGCCGCCCCGTCCCGCCCGCAGGTGCGCCCGCCGCGGGCACTGCCCCCCGAACCCCCGCCGCTACCGGAGCTGGGGACAAACTTTTCCTGCCGAGGCCCTCCCAGTGCCGCGGTGCCACCGCCTCCCCGCAGGGCTACCCCGCTCCCGGAGCTGCCGGGGTACCCGCCGACAGCAACTCTCCTCGGCCGCCACTCACCCCTCGGGCACGGCGGCGAAGGCGGCCGCGCTGCCCCACGGCGCAGCCCAGCTCCTCCTCGCACCCCGTCCCCCGGCGGCGGCTCCCGCTGCGCTGCGCTGGCGGACCCACAACTTTCTGTGCGAGCCGCTGCCGTCCGTCCTCCCCCTTCTCCTCCCCCTTCTTCCCCGCCCCTCGCGGCCCGGCCCTGCGGCGGCCCCTCCCTCGGCCCCGGCGCCCCCTTTGTTGGCCGGGCCAGCGCCGCGGTTGCGGGAGGGCCGCCCCGGCCGCGGCCCCTTCTCCGAGCGAGGGGCGGGAGGGGCCGGGGCGGCGCGGAGGGGAGGGGAGGGGACGGGACGAGAGGGGCGGAGCGGAGCGAGTCCCGGCCGCGCCCCCGCCCCGCGCCCGCGGGCGGCTGCTGGCGCGGCCCCGCTCCTCCCAGGGCCCCGCCCGAGGTGGTGGTGGTGGTGGTGGTGGTGAAGTGTTGTCCCGCTCCGCTCCTCCCCTCGGGCCTTCGCGTCCGCACCTGTGCGCTCCCGCCTCTCCTTCTGCTCCTTTCCCTCCCCGAATGAGCGCTGTCGCGCAGCACTTCGGAGGTGAAGCGCCCCGCGGCCTGCCATGAACACCAAAGTCAGGAAGTGTGACAAAATTTGAGAAGTACTTAGGAAATTTACGAACAGCCGGAAACAACTCTCCCGAAACCCGCCTGCTTTGGCCAGGTGTCCGTGCCTCATCTCACGGGGTCACTTGACAGTGACAACTCCCAGTTTTCGGCTCGGCAAGAACAGTTATGGATCAATAAAAATGTGCTGATGCTTGGTGTCCGCAATCATTTTTGATGTATGAACAGACATAAATGCTAGTAAAACATTTAGCTGACACTAATTAATTTATTGCCACATTTGCAATCCGGGAATGAATTTACTCATGTTTGCACAGGCAAGTAATCCATGCTCACTTGTACAGTGAGGCTGCAGAACATGTGGCTGTATTTATCTCGATAAGCATTAGTCTGAAGTTTCAGCAGTATCAGAGAGAAACTATAACTGAGTAATTCCTCAGTGTTACCTACCAGGCCTCAGGCCATGCAGCCCAAAATGTTTTCAAGGTTAGATGAACTCCCAACACCGAGTACTTCACCACCTAAACAACAAAGGCCAGCAGTCTGCAGGAGGGGAGGTGCAGAATTTTATTAGCTAGCAGAAAGGAGGGAGCTTGGCAACATACTTACTCTGTACCTCCAGGTGAACAGAAATTGGTAGCAATGTGAAATGAGGCAGATTCGTCTTCAAAAGTCTTTTTTTTCTTACCAGTAGACAGCTCATGGGTTTACTAGGCACTACAGATAACAAGAGTAAACAAAGACTACGTGCATGTTAGCCTAACCTAACTTTGATATTTACCCTTACTTTACTATTTCCCCAAGGAAAAAACGAGATACCTCAAAGAAAAAAAACTACTATACTATAAATTATGATGACCATAATTCTAACAGCATTTAACATTTTTTTCCTCAGCCTTTGATTGGTGCAGTACATGTGGAACAGGGACTGGGTCTTTTGTTTTTCTGTTGCAGAAGAAGGCCTTGCAGAGAGTGTGTTATATTTTTGCATTTCAAAGAAGCCTAAAAATTAAGATGCCTAGTTTGGATCATTCCATAGATTTCCTTGGTGATTCAGTGCAAATTAGTTAATTCATCCTTGATCTGCTTAATCCAAACCACTGCATGAAGTCATTAATGGTTCTTACTTATAAAAGGATAATAATAATATGTCAAAAAATTTTGATGACTGGAGTTGTGAATCTATTGAGAATTGCAGCTCATGGAAGACAAACACTATAAAACCATGGACATCGATACTTACCAGTGTCTAACTGTAAGGCAGTGCTGGGCAGTAGGCTGGATTTATTGGAAAGGTATGGTTTGGGTTTATGCATATTTATTTACATTACACTGAAAAACACGTACTGCAAACATAATGTTTATGGTTAGAGGAGCATCACTTGTTCCCTGCTGCTCTTGCTTCTCTGCCCCATCCCATGCATTCCCCATGTGCTGGATTTTCAATGCCCAGTAATGAAAAAACACCCAAATACTGGAAACCCGCAATCCAGACTCAGCTGCTTTTCATACAGTTCAAGAGACATAAAACCCTGTGTAACCCAGTGTCCACTCAAGAGTCAGCACAGATGGAGATTGTCCCTTCCCACTGCTGGGTACCTAGCAAGCAGTGCAGGGACAGGGATCCCAAAGCACTGCATTACCTTGCCTAATTAGCATTAAGTGAAAAAATGCTAATGAACTTAGCATTAAGTGGAAAAAAGCGCCCTTTCCTTTGTGGGCTGCACTGGGGGGATTATTCCTTTCACAGAGGTTACCCAAGATAGCTATCAGGTAGCAATAACTTTGATTGCTAAAAGCTGCAGTCAAGCTGATAAGCAGGAGGGGAGAGCTGGTATATCCCATTTCAAATCTCTGTGTGTAAGTCCAAGGTCCCAATTGTTATAATCTTGCTCTGAAAGCACCTACAAATTATTTCTCAAAAAGAGACACATTTCAGTTTAACCTGATAGTGTTTCATCTTTTTTCCTTTTCTCTTTTTTTTCTGTTTTAGACAGAAGTAGCATCATTATGTTCCTTTGAACTGCAAAGTGCCAACAGAAAGATAATAGAATAATGAGACTGCACACTGCTTCAAGGGAGCAGATGAATTTCTTCTTGGTGTGTTTCAAACATGCCTCTCTCCAGAGCCATACTCACTCTACTGTTGATCAAAGCCTGAGTTTTCTGAGCTAGTTGTTTAGACTATAGGCTTCTCAAGCAAGGGCTATAATTTATATACATACAATTATATATATATAACATATAATTTTTATAGGGTCTTTAGGCACATCTCCATCAGGGGAAAAAAAATGAAAACACCCTAACCTTTAATACTCTGTACATGTACATGCTTTAGGTCTCTCTGATTTTTTATTTCAGTGATTGGCAGAATTAGAAAATGATGACTAGCACAATTTTAAAGTCAAACAACACAGTCTCCACCCAGTTGTATTTCTAAAACCTGCATTCATCTACAAATACCTGCTGACCATTAATATCATGTGGACTGTGTGGCACAGCTTACTTTTCTGTATATGCAGAATAAAATAATAAAATAAAGGAAAAGTCCATTAATCCCTTAGGTGATGTTAAGAAAGACAAAGAGAATACAGAAAAAGAAATGGTGAAGAAAGGGGCTGACAAGATGCAAGGCCCTTGAACTTTGACTAAAGTAAATAAATACTTTATTCCTTGGTGCATGAAGACAATGCTGTTGTGAGGCTCTGAGCTCATCTTACCTTGTCTCCTTCTCTTTTCTTTGTTCTTAGCATTTCTGTTTTTAGAATACACTCATAATTTACAGGATTACAATATAACTAGGAATTTTGTGTATCTCATTACCTTGAGATTGACTGCTATAATAATGCATGTGCCCATTCATCAATGTTTTGTCATGATTTCAGAAAACCATTCCATATTCAGGAAGACACAAGATACCAAATGGATTGCTTTGTAAATAGAGCATCTTTATTGCCCCTTTCTACATAGCCCATTATATTGTCAGTCTCAGTTATCAGATCAGGCAGGCTGTTACTCAGCAGACATTTTTTTTCCTGCAGAACTTGCATCAGAATTCAAGTTAACAGCTCCTTGGTGCTTTGGTGCTGACATACTGTACTAACCAGTTAGCACAAGTACCTTACTAATTTCATTATCTCTAATCCAAGGAGAAATATATATTAAAAAAACTATTAAATAAACATTCTGTCTCTGTATGTTCTTCTGGCGAGAAAAATGACCAAGTTTTTCTAAAAGCTTGGGTCAGTTTTATCTACAATTCTTTTGGCAGTACCTCTGAAAAACTTCAGTACATCAGGATAACACAGTTAGCTGGTTTCTCATCCTTTCAATTCCTGTAATTTAAAAGCTTTGGAGTTATCTTTGTTGTTCAAGCCTCTCATACTAAAATATTCAAAGTCAGCACAACTTTTAAAGGTGGGACAGCATTTTCTACCTCTAATTTTTTGGGATGGGATCTAATTTTAATATTAATTTTTTTTTTTTTGCTCCAAGGTCAGCTGCTTTTGTGTGCAAGCTCCTTGTGAGCTCCTCCAAGAATATCAACATAGCTTAAGAAATTTAACACTGTTCTGCTACACCAAGTTAACCATACATCAGGAGCTACCAGGTGCAGAGAAGGGACTGAGGCAGAGGGCAGCAGGAATCCTGATAAAGACACCAGCCCAGGGTGCAGATGCCCTTTGAGCAAAATGCCTGTCACCTTTACTGCCACAGGTCCACCTGCTTTAACCTAAAGAGAAAGCAGTGTATTCCCCTTATAAACTCCAATTTCTACAAGTTGGAATCTGTATCTTCAGTAGATTCTTTCCACTCTATTTATATCTCGTTATATTTGGCGTATCTATTGATTAGATCAGATTCAAGGGAATATTGTGTGCATAAAATATACTGGAAATTTGTACCTTAAGTTTCAGCAATCTTTTATAGCTTCATTATAAAACCCCAGAAAACTGCCCTGTATTAATAGAAATGCTTACATCCCTTTAGCTGCAGTGACATTAATTGGAGTTACCATCATTTATCATCATTCTGAAGAATATAACCTCTCAAAGTACATTAAATAAGAGTGCATTCATGAACAATTATACTAATCAATTTACTCTCCCAACATAACTCCCTTAACTGCAGCAGAGGATTGAAAAAAGAAAACCATCAACAAGAGAGATGCCTGTGCAAGACAGGAACCTTTGACCAACACCGTGAGGCAATCCCCTGCAAGGGCAGGTGCGAGTTTCTAGTGAAAAGTCACTCCTAACACAAGTTGATTTCTGTTTATTTCTCTCACTCATGGCTATTTTTTCAGTGCTGTTCCATTCCCATTTGAATAGCCTGTGCCATATATAGGCATAGGTTTGTTCATAGGTTAGACACATAAATACCTAATGCTTCTACAATTATAAAATATGTACACTTTTTCACCAAGTTTATCAGTTAGGGATTAGGCAAAGAAACAGAATTCCTGTGTAAACACAACACAGAAACTTGGATAACTTGCTTCATTTTAGTAACTTGTTTCACTTTTTGTAGTAGGGAAAAAATAGCATCTTCCATCACGAGTACATTGAGTGAAATAATATGATAATTGGACAAAGACAACTTGTAAATGCTTTAAAAATGAAAGATGTCACCAGTATGCAATGGAAAGGATATGTCTTTTTAAGTCTTTTTACTTTAAAGGTAAGCAGTGGAAGAAGACAGTTTATTCTTACCAAAATTAACTAGTAGCTCCTTAGCACTCCATGAGTGCTCCCAATATGGAATGACTACAAACCAAATCTGGGGAAATGAAACAAAACTATTTTTCACAAATTCTTAGTATTTTTTACATTTATTTCCCTCACTTTAGATCAATTAGGTATGTCACCTTTTCTCTGCTGTTTCCTGTTAAATTATCAATGTGGATGTTTTGTACTTGACCCCTTAAGATGTTCCCCAATGAGAATTTAAGGTTTTACATACAAAATTGCCTAAGTGTTAATAACACGTTTCTCTGCTGGCAAACACAATTCATTAATGTCTTTAGTGGGATAATGGCACCCCCTGGGACACCCAAGGCACCAGCAAAAACCTGTGCTATGGATGTCCCATCTTCCCACCCACTAAACACTTTCCATCCAAGTACACTCCCCTGCAGCTTAGACTTGACATCCTGTGGCTTTTGCCTCCCTGAGTCACACAAGGACACAGATGGTTACAGGGACTGAGACAGATACCAGGCTTGAAATGCTTCAGCATTGATCCCCCCAGCTGCAAGACCACTGCATTACAGAAGATGTGTAGCAGAGCTCCCACTGCCCTGGCAAACTCTTGCACATTTGGCTTTCTGACCACAGGTGGACAACCTATGGCCAGGAGAAGGCTTGGCCAGGTTTTACCATATCTGCCACTGCAAGGGTGCCCTCAGAGCCTCCAGAAAGCCCCTCTCTTAACAAACTCTATATGGGCTTGCAAGACAACCCCCAGCCTCATATTTCCATAACATGTAGGTTTGCTAATGTGCTGAAAGCTTAAATGATTTTTAAAGTCAGTTAAGTGGCTTTTTCTTTCCCTGAAATGACAAGGATTTTGCTTTTTAACTAAAATAAATATAATCACTGTGATAACACTAGATCTGAACAGGTCAGATTTACAGGTGTGTATAGAAATTTATTTAATTCTGAGGAAATTAATAGCCCTTTTTAGTCAACAAGATAAATTATGTGAGTGGAGTTTTATACCCACCAGAGACTTCAGTTATGAGTTTGTTTTCTGGTGTCTGGTGTTCTGTGGCTATGCCTGTAAAACAGGAGATGCTCTGCAAGCTGTGGCACCTGACAAAGCCCACTTGCAGATCTCCACACTGCCTAGGTAAACTCTCTCTTGGTCACTTTGCATTTTCACATGTACTTTACGGGAACTCAGCCTGAATGAGGTCATTTACCCCATGATTCTGTCAAAGCAATTTCAGCTAATGGTTTAAATCATCTTGATGAAGCCTCTCATCCCCTTCCCAAGTTCCTCCTGGACTGGACAGCAGTGGGGCTGCCCCCAGTGAGGCATAGGACAGAGATCAGCCACTTCACTGCCCTCCCTTCTCCACATGCCACCATCTGGCTGGAATGTCTACTGTGAAATTTCCCCTACATGAGAAGGAAATCTTTGCTGCTCCATTAGGGCAGCGCTCTGTCTGCTTTGCACAGCCAGGGCCAAGGGTGAGGTCTGAACTGAGTGAGTGCTGTGGGTTTCCCAGAGGGAAGAGTACTCTATTTTTTTTTTTTTTTTATTCAGTGGTAGGATTTGAAAGGCTAAGATTTCCAGAATTGATTGGGAGCTACAACACCCAGCACACAGGGCAGTGATGGGGGTGAGCTTCGCAGCTCAGACAGGCAGGAATGCCAATGGTGCCCTTGCTAGTACTGCTGGCACACTGGGGCTGTGCCTGCTGCCACTGGAACCATGTGCCTAGTTCAAGGAAAAATGTTTGGCTCAAAGCACACAGTTCTTCAGGGAACAAGATATTTGTGTATACCTTAAATTATTTTGCAGCTACTTAAATAACTGTGCTACAAGTTCTGCAGGCAGTAATTATTCTACCATTTTCTTCTATTAGGCAGCCCTGAACTAGCCATCAAAACTGCTTTGAAATCACAGCAGACAAAGAAGAAACTTTTGGACGTAATTTATTTTAGGATGTTCCAAACCAAAGCAGTAGTGCAAACCAAAAAAGAAGTCCAGCCCTGCCAAGTCCTTAATCACTGAAATGAAGAAAGAGACCACAAAACTGAATGAAAAGAGGATTGAAACAATTTTCCTGCTCTGAAAAAGCCCCTTTTTTGGAGTTACTGTCAGAAGAAAATAAGGGAGCAACAAAACCCCTTAATACATCACTGATGTATCTAACTGGAGGTTACTTGCAGAGGCCAAACCTTTGAAATGGGAGCAATGCTGGAGTTTGTCCTTGCTGCAAGAGAGCTCGTATGTGGACTTTGCATTTCAGAAAATAAAGCCTCACTAGCATTTCCAGGGAAATTTCCAACCATGTGAGAGCAAGAGTCTTCTTAAGAGTGTCCACCATACACTGACATTAGAACATAATTGTAACATAATATCCAAGCTCTTACACTTCAAGCACTTATGGACTCATCTTAAAAACATTTAGTGGGTACAGGATGACCTGTACCAGGTACAGGTATTATTCCTAGCACAGAAGTAACAAAGAGCTCACTCTGTCAGGATCAGGAGCCATTGAGCTTGAATATAAACACAGAGCAACAAAGTCTCTCAACCATACAGCTTATATCTGGAACCAGGAATGAAGGTATATTTTAAAACTCTGTGACTATGATCTGACAAATGGTGTAACTTCTGTTAAAAGGACCAATGTATATTTAAAATACAAATGTATCTAAATTCTGGCAGATTCAGAGTTTAAATCTAGTCTGGAATATGATGCCACAAACATGAAAAAAAAGACAACAGCAAACAAAATTGTATGATTGGGAAAGCTAGCTGGGAATGAGACTTCATTTTAGCAAATCCTGTGATATATTTGTTATGAAATATAAAATCATCTGTACTAACCCTCAAGTGTCAATCACCATCTAGCAATACTGTGTCAGCATCAAACCAGAAAAAGTCCTGACAAGGGACATGAAGAAGCAGAGTGCAGTACAAAACTGGTTTCAGCAAGTATATTTCATCTCACGATGCAAATGCGCACAGCACAGTTTTGCTCAAGTTACTAAACACAAGAGCACAGTTTCTGGGAAAAAGCCCTGCAGGCTCACCCCTCATCCCCTCCCTTCACTGCTGTTTGCTTAAACCATTTGTGTGTACTTAACTCCCCAATACATGTTCCTTGGTGCCTCTGGGTGTGATTCAATGAGCACATAGACATCCCATTTGAGCCAGGGACCCTGCAGTCCCAGGCACCCCTGTGTCCTGCACCTCAGTGTGTTTCTGCCCTCTCAATGCAGCCAGTCCTAGCTCTCAACCTGCCCTCAGACAAGTGGGTAGAGGCCAGGAGAAACACTTTTACTCCTGTTTCATCTGCTACATTCACCAACTTTTTCTTAAACAATCTCTGAAGCCCTTTTTTTTTTGAAGTGTGTCCTCCCTGTCATATGTATGGTACTAAAGCCCACAGAGCACTATTCAGTAGCATTTATTTCCTCAGGAGCCATGAAAGTTTACTTTTCCACAGAAAGAACTTTGCTATTTTGAGCATGGAATGAGGTGCGTGACTGCTCCTGGAGGTCCCACTCCCAAAAAGAGAGCAAAGCAAAACCCTGGATTCTTCCCAGTGTAGTGCTGAGCCCAAAGAGCTCAGAGAAGAGCCAAAAAGGGCATTTTCCAAAAAGGATCAGAAAAGCCTCAATTAGATGTTCATAAAACAACAGAGAGAACTCTTAAAATATCCTAAGAGTATTACAGCAGGCTCTGAGGTGTATACACAAGATGCCTACAGCCCACCACACTGACCAATATCAAGGCAGATGTGCTGCAAGTGAGACTGCCTGGCCCCCAGGAGTGTTTGTGGCAAGGTCTGCAGGGAGAAGGAACAGATTTGAGATGTCCAAATTTTGGACTTTGGTACAGTAGAAAACCAGGTGAGTTCTGGGCACAAAAACACCTCTTCACATCCTAACATTTTGCTGTTTCCCTGTTCTCCACTACATAGCTCCATTTGTTATTTCTCATCAGGTAAAAGCTTTGGGCCATTTCAGTCCTGTGTTTCAGCAATGCCCAGACCTGAGGTGCAAAAGAGTGTGACTCCTCCATGCTACAGTTACACCACGAGTCATGAATACTAATAACACCAAGGACGTGTGTCTCTGTTACAGCTGCAGCTCAGCGAGGCTTTTTGTCCTATTTTTTTCTTTATACCTCCTTGGACATAAATTCTAACTACAGCAGGTCAAAAATACAAACCAAACATTTAAAAATCACAATTCTTAATTTAGATGCCATTAAAATATTCTGCCCACTCCAAACAATAGGTGAGTCATTTGTGAAAGCTGATGATTTATTTATAAAGATGCAAAGTGCAAAGCTGCACCAAGATCTCAGGGCAAGAGAGTAAACCAAGCAGTGTATTATGAAACCCTCCACTGACACCTGCAGAAGATACTCACCTAAGAGAGAAACACAACAGGGAAATGTCCTGAACCTTAGAACAAAAGCAGGTAAGGGTTTCTTTGGACTCCTCCATTTCTGTCAGAAATAAACCACTTGAATAGCAACTTTAAAAATAGCAATTAGCCCCACTTGTAATATTATCAAATTCCACAAATCTTCTAAAGGCCCTTCCTCTGTTTCCCTACTCCATATCCTTTTCCTTCAAAAGCCATAACCTAGATTTTTTTTTAGGACTAGTAACCAATAAACAGAGGAACAGGAACACTAGCAACAGGAAGGAAACTTTACTAAATTCAAATGTGAAAATGTGAAAAATGAAGGAACACAAAACCTTTTTAACAATGCCTGAGGAAGTCTACAAGTCCTAGGGTGGGTCAGAAATTCTGTTAATCCAAGGATTGCTTTTCACCTTTAGGATACACTTTCAAATTTGTCCAAATCTGTCATTAATCATTAATGTAGTACTAATTTCTGGGTGCTGTCCCCTATACACATTCAAGATTAACCATTCCAGCATGAAATTTTTAACTAAATAAAACAACTTTATTTGTAGAGTATTTCCATGGGTGGTGAAGTGATTCAGATCACTTCTGAATGCTCTGTGCATTTTCCTCACAGGGCATCTTCTCCAAACATGAGCCATGCCCAGTTTGGTTTCAGTGCTGAGCTATGATTTTTTCATGAGCTTCACCTGGTGCAGAGAGAAAGGAACAACCACAGAAGGCAGTGCAAATCCCTGACTCACCATCCCCCATCCCAACAGCAGCAGAAGCATCCCTGCATCCCTCAAAGACAACAGGCACAGTGGGATGGCACCAGCCCATCACTAAAGTCTTTACCAGAGTTAAGCCTCTAGTTTTTCTTCCTTAGCAGGAATTTTCCATCAACTGTTTCAGCTGGAAACTATCCACCTTCCTGCACCAGGAGAGGCAGAAAGCAGTCAGGGAGAGCAAGCCTCAAACACTACATAAGGTTTTACATTTGCCAGATGCCCCAGTAAGTTTGCCAGTCTCCCTTGGCTGCAGGGATGGGGTCTCAGATCCACCAGCCACTCACTCTCCCATCAGAGAGCCAAACCAGCTGGAGGAGTTGTTCCCATCGGCATCCATAACTCTGCTGCCTAAGAATTTTCCAGCCCTCACAGACTGGAACAAAGAGGCTTTTCACAGAGATCCAGATTGCCTCCAGAGCCTGTCCCTTCTTTATTTACAGGAAGGCTCTTAGGTTTAGTCTAGGGAGGTCTGCAGATTGCCAGGGGCCTCTAGGGGAAGAATTCTGTCAAAGAATGTATGTTGCAATGCATCCTCAAAAGGGTCTGCTTTCTGATTCATTTAATCTTCCCTGGAAATCAACTTCACAGCCCCAGCTCCATTGACTGTGCATGATTTATCTTCAGATTATATTTGCCTTTCATGCCTTTATGATCTACTTTTTTCTCAAATAGCCCAATTACTTTGGATTTGTAGAGCCAAAGACAAGACAACTTGCAGGGCCAAGTGGGAACCTAACCAGGAAGTTCTGTGATAAGGCTGGGCCAGAGGGCAGACTTTCCCTTCTCACTTCCATGTTCCTACCAGGTCTGCACCTCCAGCTGTTCAGCTGACTCCAAAGCAGACTGCTTCAGCACTGAGGGGAGCAGTGGGAGAGTGATGCCAAGGCAGAGAAAGTAAACACAGAGAAAGTTGCCCCTTCTGGCCACCAGCATATATGTATCTACTCCAGCATAAACTGCATCACAGAAGTATGATGAGAATGAGAGCCCAAAGCAGATGGCAACACTGGTGGGGACCTCAAACTGCTCATCTTAGCATATTGTTTTCAGACTTAGGAAAAGGATTTAGTAACATACACATTGGTATTTAGTCCTACTTAGCCACCCAGGAAGGCGTTACGTATAGGATTGATGATTCACCTGTAAGTCCCTGAAGCAGCAAAATTCCACCTGAAGTTTCAGATATCAACCTAGAGCTGTCAAACACCAGGATGGTCCAGGACTGAGCAAAGTTCCCCTGCAAACAGGGGAAGGGCCATTACCTCCATCCCTCTGGTTGCTGCTGTATACACGCGGAGAGAAACAGCAATACTATCAGCTGATAACAAGCTCATATTTATCTTACCTATCATGTACTGGTCTCCTTCTAATTAGGCAGAGAAGTCAGATCCTTATTCTTTCTTTCATCTAGCACAGGCCTTCTCTCTCTCTGCTTATGTACATGTAGGCAATGGGGCCAGCCACTCAAGGTAGTATTATCAGACCCTACTTTTATAGATTTCCCATAGAAAAATAAATGCAGTCAGAGGAAATAAACTTTACCGTCAGAAAAATAAATGCACTCTTCCCCAAGAGGTGGAAATATCAAATAAGTAAGGTAGCACTGAATCCATGTCACACACCTCCATCAACCACATCAGGCATATGTAAGGACAGGACTGTATTCAAGCTAAAACAATAATGGAGTATTTGGGGCATGGAGCATAAAAAGATATTTTTAATTTGGACGGTCTCATGATAGAAAAGGAACAAGATTTGAAATAGATTTTATTGGGTCACCTGATACACATAGTAGACAAGTTTTCAGGCACAAAAGAATCATGAAGCAGTTGCTTTAATGACAGAACAGCATCTGGTACAAAACACTAGCAGCAGCAGTATGGAAATGAGGTGAAAAAGCATAATAGAAGAAATTATCCAAAGATTCTCATCAAATAAAAAAATCCTGCATTAGCATGATGGAATAACTTGGGATACTTTGGAATTTTATGATCCACACACATGTGTGATGAAATTGATACTTTTTAAAAACAGCCCTGCTATCAAGCTAGGATGAATTGCTGGGATGGTTTCTAGTGAAAAAAATACAGTGCAGCTAAAAAGAACTGCAGCACTAAGATTTCATTTTAGTGAAACTGCATTAACATTTCACCTAATGTAAGCCAATCTTCTCCTTCACTTGGGAAAAAGCATCCTTTCACACCCTGTATTTAATTTGATTTCACCAACAGAATCCTACAGCAGCCACTCAGAGCCAATCAGCAATGCCCTTTTTTGTACAACAGACTGAAACACCTGTCTCTTATAATTACATGATTTTATTTTTGTTAACAGTAAAATAAAGACAGTTAAATACCAACCTGGTTGAAATAAATACCTTCAGGTCTGAGGGACAGTAACAAATAGTTCCATTGCTTATCTCATTCGTGGATTAGAAGTCACCCTCACGCTGAGGTTAGTTTGGGTGGGACAGCATTACAAGTGTTTGAGCCATGAGAACAGCATTCTTCATACAGTTGTTTTAGCTAAAACATTGGTTGGGTTCCCAGAGGAAACTATCAAGCAGCATTACTATATGTTAAAATAACTTCGGTTTTAAAGCAGCCAAAGCTGTAATTGTTGGTAGGACTATCTGAAGAACTGAAGTGCTCAGGAAACGATTGTTTCAATGATAATATCTTCACAGCAGCAGTCATCAAATGTTCATATGAGTACTAAAAACAAGTGCTAAAGGTTTTATAACAAGTAGAAAACAAAAACAAATGTATGTTGATGAATGCAAACCACCACCATGCAAGGTAAGTTACATTCTGACTATCCTTTCCACTGAGACCAGGGTTTTCCAGTATTCCTCCCCACTTATCTTTAGAGATTGAACATGCATGGAATGCAAAATGTTTTTATCTAGAAGCACCAAATCCCTTAAAATACCAGACCTTTGTTCCCTCTGACCTGAAGTGACAATACGAGAACTTAAGAATTTAACAGCTAAACTAGCAGTTACTAGGTACGGCACTCATGCATTAACCAAAGTAAAAATGTATTGCAGTTCTGAACGATTCAAAAAATAAAGCAAGAGTGAGACTTGGTTTGAGAGCAGAGTCATACAGAACCAAGTTTTTTACCAAAGATGGCCAATTAAATTTCTATTAAAAAAAAAAGTAAGTTGTTTTTTATAGAACCTTTATCAGTTAGTAATTATGAGGTTAAACACAGGGCTGTATGTCTATTTAAAATGTCACTTACGGATATTATTTAGTCTAATACTTTAGATTTTCTTGAGAGAATTTCCCTGCAGTACAGTATTTGGCTAAGTTGGAGAGGATATGCAAAAACAGCACACGATCTTGTCAGCTCTGGCACACACATTTAGGCACTGTCTGTGACAATTAGACACACGAGGACTGGATACATGGAAGGGTCACATGCCATACCACCACTCCCCCTGCAAGAACTTTTTCTGTGATTCCCAGAGCCACCTGACTCAGATTGCAAGGAAGGTAATCGTCCTCCATCGCTCTCTCCTTGGCAAGGTATTTCAGGATCATGGCCAAGGCTGTGCTGAAGAAACTGAAGGCAGGGGGCATCATACAGGGTAGGATCAAGTGAACCACAATGTCTCCATCTAAGGACAGAGAGGAGGGGTCTGGCAGCTGGCAATACTTAGGCTGCTGGTCATCTACCAGAAGCTACCGACACTCAGTGAGCGAGGTGATCTTCAGTGTGATAAAAGGAGTTAAAAAATCTGCTGGGAAAACAGTAGATTTGAAAACCTGGGAAAGTAATATTTAAATGCAAACTGATAGCGCTCAGAGCCTGGGTGAACAAGAAAGAACATCCTCGAGTCACAAGAGAAAACAGACAACCTCCCATAAATAGTTCCACTTTTAGTTGAGTCTGACCGGTTTTTTTGTAGCCCTTGGGCTGCTCTCTGGCTCTGCGTAAGGAGGGACATGCCTGAAGCTCTGCACGATTCCCAGACTTTGTCTCAACAGTTTTCATATACAGGCAGCCTTCAGAGCCCCTGACATGTGGCCCTGCAATCCTAAATCACAGGTGATGTTACCAGTATCTCACTCTCTGCTCCTTCCTCTCATGAAGTAACTAAGAAACAAACAGTTCAGTAAGGCTGGAAGCTAGACACTGCTTTCTGCTCACGACCAGACTCCTGTCTGGTTTTGCCTGTCCATTCCCTCCACCAGTTTTTGGGGCTGTCCAGTCTGACCAAAAAAAAAGAGAGCGTCAACATGACAAAAATGAATGCAAGCCATGCTGATGAAAGCACCATTTAAATGGGTGAATTCTCCCACCACCTTTGGTGAGAGCAGCATCACACAAAGAAATTAAGAACAAATACAAAGCCCACTAGGGTTTTAATTGTAACTATCCCACCATCCTGCCTGGAAAATTCTTCCTAGACATGGTAGCTAAACCATGACATTAGTGTCCTGATGCAAGTCCCTGACAAAACTACACTTCTGCAACCTAACAGAGAAAGAGGGGAATGATTCAGTGATTGAATCATACAGATGTAACTCCTAAAGCACACAGTCACATCACCCAGAGGTGCAGACCTGCCCACCCCTGCTCAGGTCTGCTCTTGGCTCAGCTCTGCCCTGCTTCTTATATAGCAACTGGTTGCACCTGTGAAGAAGGTAGGATTGCTGACAGTAAGCCACTTAATTCTTTCTTAAACCTGTCTCTATACCTATAGACTAAAACTGGTGTTTAGTACAAGGTATTGACAAGGATACATCAAGCCTTTGAAACTCAAAGTAAGTGCAAGGGAAAAGAAGGATCCCCTCTCAGAAGTGGTGAAGAACACAGATTCATTTGCTCACTCAGGGCCTGACCTTTCCCACTCTTAAATAGCCTGCACCAATCCCCATTTAACCCTGGGAGGGCATTTACCCCACACCATATCCAAGGAATTAAACTCCCTGCTGCTATTCCTAGGTGTGCACAGCATGGTACAAGAGCAGGTGGAAAGTCCTGGGATGCCACTTAGAAGGACCCAGACCAAGATCAGTGGCTTACAGAAGTACACTCCAGCCCCTGTAGTCCAGAGGGGCCACTGCTGGCCCTGTGGCCACAGAAGGGGATCCTGGCTGCTCCTCCACAGGCTCTGGCAGCAGTGTTGTTTCACTGTCCCTGCACAGCCATGACCCCAAAATACCCTTCCTCCACAGCAATTCAGTGCTGTCACAGTACTGTCTGTACCCTGACACTGAGGCTGGGTACAGACCAGCCTCCTCCAGGCTCATTCTGACTTGCAAAAGCCACTTATAAAATGGACACTGTCACTTTGCAAAACGCAGAAGAAGGAGACAACAAGGAATACTATTTCACTCCTAAAGAAGTTTATCATAAAATAAAGTTATCAAACTATATCTACAGTCCATCTGTGTGATTGAGGAATACAAGTTCCCATTATGGTTAGATTTAAGGTTAGTCATCTCACTAAATAGCAACTGTTTAGGCAGTAAGATTATGCTTGATGAGAAGCACTCATTTCAGAAAGTTTTTCTGTTACTGGTAAAATTCATCTTTGGATGGATCTCTTTCAAATCCACTCAGTAATTTTTGTCCTGGAAATACACAAGGTATTCCAAATATTTGTATGAAAATTTTTTATCCCTGCACCTTTTTTCAAATAAAGGCTCTAATACAGAGTGCAGCAGTCACCTGAAACATTATTTTTTTTGCAAAACATATTAAAAAAGGATCCAAGTGTTTTCTAAAAGAAATCATCCAGTTCAACCTTGTTAACACGAACTGTGCCTTTATTTTCCAAACAGTCATGAGTTAATAGTAGTCTTTAATTTATCACTTACATAAAGTTATGACCAGGCTAGTTTTTGGAGCTCTTATATTCCCCAAAGAATAGTCTGTGGTTTAAATTACTTGATGGCATGGGAGAAGGGCTTTTCAAAGAGTTTACAACCTATATCTCTTCTTCTGCAGAAGCTAATTGCTTATGCACAATTTAATTTTATCCATATAGATTTATATCCTGTTCTATCACATAATATTAAGATGACTCTTACAACTTTCCTGTGAAATAGGAAAAATGCTGTAGTCCTGCCCTTGCACTAGAAGCCCCACCCTGTACTCTTCACTACCCTTAATGGAATTTTTGCCTGAATGGCTTGTGTTTTCAATTTCATTTTGTGCTGGTTTAAAGATCAATAGAGGAAGGTGACACCAAGGCACAGTAATTTAAAGTATATAACTATCGTGCAAATGCTACAACTTTAATTATACAACCAGGCATCTGTGCCTGTCCAAACAAAAAGTGACAAACAATCTGCTTACACAGTGGCAGCAACAGGCTCAAGAGCCATGAATTTATGTCCATAAACATTGGCTGCAGCAGCAGAACTAATTTGGTATATCCTCAGAAGCGCATCCCATATAGCTACCTTGCTGAGGGGAAGTCAGCTACCTTCTTAACTAAGTTATACTGTCTTACATGGAATTTTTCATGGATAAACCCCAAGTCTTTAAATTGCTTTCTCTGGCTCCTTTTTTCTTTTTCTGCCTGAACATATCTAGTGAACTAAAAAATAAGATTAAAAAATACAGCTTTTTTAATAGCTCAGTTTTTACAATTGCCCAAGTAATGACCTATGGATCAGAGGGGGTCACTGTAAATACAGATGTGGTCTGGGACAGTGATTGAGAAAGACACCACCTGAGGTACTGGTTAACAGATAAACAGCAGTTGGCAACTTCTGAGGCAGTTCCAACATCTCCCTCCAGAGATACCATCTCTGAGGTTTTGCCTCCAAAGGAAGTGGAACGGCTTTAATTATGCCAGGATGTATTTACTGCCTGGGAAGCAGTCATGCCAAGTCTGTTAAAGACAAACAGTACACAAAAGGAAATAATGTACAATGCAAACTAAATGCATCCCAGTTTGACAGCTAAGACTACCTTGGTATAATAATTTTTTTAAAAACATAAAGCGTTCTGAGATAGTTAACACTGCAATCCAGGCCCATTCCTGGCTATGGAGGAAAGTTTGCTAAGGACTTCCTGATGAATACGAGGCCTTTAACTCTGGCCATAAAGAACCCCCAGAAGGTCCCTTTGGGGGCTGTGGGTACTACCAGGCACTTGGAGATCTCCTGACACATTCTCTGCAGAGCTCAGCCTAAAACAGGAGCACTCAAACTCTACCTAAAATCCTCTTGGAGACAACTTAACAAGAAAAGCAACAGAAACAGGCATACGAGAAGAATCTCTAACCACAACAACTTCTGGTTTTACATCATTTTAATGACAGTACCCAATCCCACCCCATTTTTATCTCATATATCCATGTAATTCATAACAGGCTCAAGTTTGTCAATATTTCAGCTGGACAGAGTCATCCTACCTCCTCCTTTGTCATACAGGTCCTTTTTCTTGTGTTGATGGCTGACCTCTCTCCCTAACAACTTCATACAGAGCAGAAACCTTATCTCATCCATGATGTCACTCTGTACTGTCTATTGGGAGGGATTAACTGCTTTGTCCCCTTAAAGAAATCTAACTTAAGCATTCATACCATACAACTATTATTCTACTCAGTAATTTCTTTTTTTTTGTGGAAAAATATTTTGTTCAGAGACATTAAACAGAGAGAGACATCACAAACACTGGATCCAGTTGCATTCAGTATTCCTTCTTTACTGATGTGTCAAGTAACTTTTGGGGCAGGTCACCAAAATGAATGCAGCAAAACAGGTTGGACATGTCTCAGTCTGTTTTCAGTCACAGAACACTATAGGATTTGTTAAGTGGCACAGATACAACTTGCACTATCATAGTGCCATCAAAATACAGATTGTGGAAACCATGGCTATAAAGCTCACTACATAAACCTTAAAACTATATTTAGCCAAAATAACCCCCCAGTTATTCTCACAGCAAAGAATACTGCAAAACAAACAAAAATATTCAACATATTATGGTAAAAGATAGACATCACAGTAACTAAATACATAAATTATTTATATTCTGAATCTAGCAACAAAAGGATTTGGAAAGCTTTACTTAAAAGGAATTTCTAAAGCATATTGATGCTTTCCAATTCCTTATTCACAGGCAGCCTCTGGATCTAGGATGAGGAGTCATTAGCCACAGTACTGGATGCAGGTGAGTGCTGTAACTTGCACTACCTCCCCTCAACTCAACAGAGGGATGTCACTGGTTTGCACTAGAGCTACCAGACCATTCTGAAGGAAAACTAAGATCAACTTACAGTAGTCTAACCTGCAGAGAACACTTATTTTTAAGACATTAAAAAAGCCCATTTTTCTTCCTGTGAGGGTGTTCAAACACTGGCATGGGTAGTTCAGAGAGACTGTGGTGTTTTTATCCTTGGAGATACTCAAAACCTGACTCAAGTTGACCTTCCTCTAAGCTACAAGGTGGACTACACCACCCTCAGAGGGGCCTTCCGGCCTCTGCCATTCTGTGATGAATAAAATCAGTGGATCTATACTGCCTACATCAGGGAGTTCAAAAATTTTTTTGGTAAAAAAATTGTCTCCAATTCCTCATTTCTTCACAGAGAATTTATTATGAGATAATATCAGAGATTAATTTTAGATCCAAGTAACATGAAATTAATTGGACTTTTTGTTACGTATTACTTGACAATCAAAGACTGAGGGACACAAGAGGGAAGCAGTAGGAATGTGCAGTACAGCCAGGGCAGAGGAAAGGCAGTATCTGTGCCTCTTTTAGCAGCAGCTAACTGCTAGACCAGCTGGATCTGTTTCTTGGTATGCACACAAAAACCAAAAGGTGGGAGTGTGACAGAAAATAATTACAGATATGTAAGGACAAGTGAAACTAAAATACATATGCTCATCAATCACCAAACGGATTAGTTGCAAAATAGTTCTCATTAATGCAGTCCTTACTTCCCAACAGGGATTCCACTCTCACATGAAAAAGTTTGCAACAGTGATGAAATAGCAAGAGATGAGTGTCACAAATCTGTCAAGTCGCATGGCCAGTGAGGGATCTCTTGCCAAGAATTGCATGAACCACTTCAGCAAGCACTTAAAAATGAGGCCGATGAGGTCTGAAGGAAAGATCTTGCAGCACTTCCAAGCCAGAAAGAAGGTCACAGTTGAGCAGATGGTGAAAGAGAGGGAACAATCCAGGAAAATGAAGGAATATGAAAAGTGCGTTCTTCTCTCAAAATATTTAGGGGAAGGAAGGCATTTTTGTTATTGCACATTTAAGAAGACTATCTTCAAAAGAGTGTGTACATTTTCTATGGTCTTCAGACAAAAGCTCTTCCCTGGCAGCAAGAAAGAATCTATTCATTTAGGTAAGTTTAACATAGCCAAAAATGTACCAGACAATGAATGCTATCATGCTTTAACACCAGTGCTCTAAGATCCCAGAAATCTTAGCTTCAACATTCTGCATTATGCTGCCTTCATTTTAGGGCACTCAGGGTCCCTCATTAAGTAGGTGCTCTGGCAAACCTTGCTGCTGCAGTGTAAATTATGACTTGTCTGCTCTGTCCTTCTTATAGAGGCTGCTGTCCCCACAGCAAAGCCAGCACAAGTGAAAATGTTCTCAGACTGGAGGTGTTCTAGTGAACAGACCAGTCTTTTGACACTTTCAGCAATGTACTTTGGTAATAATGCTGTGCTGATTTAAAGTGTTACCACCTGCATATATTCCTCCTGATGAGATAATGTGGCAAATGGGAACACGTACCCCACATCCCTTTACCCCAGTGCAAAGCTACTGTCCTTTGCTCTGCCAGTGAAGTGGCTTTGGGCTAAAATGCCAGACACCAACCTGAGCAGTTGAGTGGGCACCTGGTCTCTTCTGATGGCTCTGTTAGGCCATTTTCACGCTGGGGGTGATGATGTTCTAAGTGACCATGGCAAGACTTGCAGGGCTTATCTGTCAGTCGTAAGAGTGAACCTACATCCACCTTCACTGTAAGCAAATTGAAGGGTTTTGCACTCCAGTAAGTGATATGCAGACCCTTGTTCCATTCCATCAATGTTCTACCACAGCACAATTCCCCAGAGCTTGCTGCTTGGACTGAACCAACCAAGCAGAAAATCCCTTCATTTTCCTTATCAAAAGAGAGAAAAACAGTTAAGCAGTAAAATGTTGCAAGGGTCTGTTTGGGAGCATGTGTTGTAGCACCCTGGAGAAGGAGGCAAAATTAGTTAACATTGCTAATGACACTTGGTTGCTGTGGCTATCAAGTCCAACAGAAATTATTCTAAGAACCTGCAGGTAAGATTGAAGGCAGTCAGCAGATGAAGAGCCCAGCACCTTCTAAAAATGAATCTGTATAAACACATGTGTAAACAGAGACACAACTGTCTGCATTAAATAGTGGTAATTTTTGAACAAGTGTCCTAAGAATGACGGGAATCCAGAAAATAGTCTACCCCTCTTACTTACCAAAAAAGTCCCAAAATGAGAACAGTTCAAGAATTAACAAGCACTTTACATGCAGTTACTCCTGCTAACCTAAGAGACTGGTCCTACCTTACAGACTTTAAATGAGTCCGTAAAATGAATAAGAGGGTTTATTGATCATCATACATACAAGATCGTGCAATAGATTAAGAACTTCACAGCCCTTTTTACAACTTTTATCTCAACATGAAATAGTGGTCATTGGGGACAATAGAAGAATGTTTTAACTCAAGTAAAAAATTACACGCTTCCATCACACACTAAAATGCAACAACAAAAAAAAGTTGCTGAAATTTTTTTAAGATTAAACTATTTTGAAATATCACCTAAATTTGTCACCAATAGGTTACCTTCTTATTGATTTGAGCCCCTTCTGTTTCTTAAGTGAGACAGAATTTTGAGTTATGCTATGGTTTGCTGTTTTCCTGTAAGACTCCCACCTTGTCCAACACACATCATGTGGTGCTTGCTGGTTAAGCAGTTGTTCAACACTTTGCAAGGTCTTCACAGCTCAAAGTGTGGTTCTGTACCTTGTTTCTTTCATGTTATTTTTTGAATTCACTGATAGTCTACTCATAGGCTTGTCTAACATGTCCAGATTACCTAAGTGTCCATCTGAATTCTTTGCAAACAAGAATGAATTTACTTCATATCAGCTCATTTTGCAAACAGTGTATTTTTATTACCTCAATTTTATAATGGAGGTATGGAAAGATTCATATCAAATATTTCCAATAAATTTGACTACTTAGAGTCACTTTTTTTTTTCAAAGACAGCTTAAAATATAGGTGATACATGGATTTCACCTGTTTTTGCAAAAGCTCTGCATTTCCACAAATGAGATTGAGGTTCCCAAGACAGACCACAAAATAAGGAACACGAAAATGAATGATTGCTTTAGAAAAATCTATTTTAAATTACTGGCTTCTCATCAGACAGGAAATATGCAGAGGCATGAAAAACACCCCTGGTTCATCAGGGTAGCATTCAACTGTCAGCATATGAATTTTCTTTCTTTTTTTTAAATTCCAGTTTCTAGCACTAGTCATTATGCTTTTTCCACTTTCTTCAATAAACAAGGCAAGGTTCCTTCAGATAGTGACGTTTTTAGAAATAAACTCATCCACAGAATGGAGTCCAACAGAAAGCAATACTGTTTAAACTGAAGGCCAGAATATAACAAGTGAATGTAAGAATGTCAAATTGCAAGGGCAAACACCAAAAATTCATGAGGGTTTAACAAGGAACCAAAGAAAGGAACCTGCTCAATAAAACAAAAATCGTAAAGATAATATCAGCTCCAGAGCTGAAATACAATACATCACCCTGTCACTTCACCTAAAATAGAAACCAATAACCCCAGCAGATTATGCTTTCCTTTATGGAGAAGTGTAGGAAGGGATTGGGACATACTTGTTGTGAGTAGATTCTGTGGGTATTTCTTGAGAGCTGGAACACTTCAAAAAAATCTGTTCCATTCCAGATCAGCACATGCTCTAACAAGCTGTTTTAAGAAGCAGGGAACCCGGGTTCACCAAAGGACTGAGGGAAGTTCATTGCAAAATACATCTTTTCAGGAAAGAGAAAGGCTTTACCTGAAACCGGAACACTTCAAACCAAGAAATCCAGTTTTCTCTATTGCTTCATCTTAAAAACTGCCCCCCTTTTTTCTGTTCAGCGATTACCGTTCTTGTAAAAATTGTGATTATTTTTACTTTTCTTTTCTCTTTCTCACAGAGCAGAATAGCCACTACTAATTCATCCTTGTAACTGACATAGCTGGAACCAAGTTTTCATCGAAATCAGCACTGTATCAACAAAATTGACATGAGCATTTATCGTAGGCACAATAATGCTTGTAAATAAGCACATAAGCAGAATTACACAATTTGTATGCAAAGATGTGGGTTTCCAAGGGCAGCATTTTACCATTATAGAATTACAGGTGAAGTGTACCTTCAAACATGCACCCGTTTTTACTAATTTGTACTTTAATGAAGTATAGCAATGATTGTTTACTTCATAAAACATCTGAACCTGGCACTACCACTTCTTAATGAACAGTTCTAGAAAGTGTGGTGTGTTTTGCATTTACAATTTTATTGTGGTAACACTCAAAAAAGACAACGTACGTACTTGCATTTCCTAGAAATTCACCACAGACCAGGCTTCTCTCCATAATTCTTGAACTGTCATATTTCTGTGTTTTTACCATGCTCACATTTGTGATGCCAGATCATCTTATATGGGCATGTAATAAAATATCCTGACATATTTCACTTTCTATTTCATACTACATTGAAGGCCCACCGTGAGTTGTTATCTCTTTCTTGAGTGTTTATCCCTTAATTAGTCTGTATCATCACTTCATATACCTGGACTGAAAGTTTAGAATAATTTTTCAGGTCAAATTATTTGGAACGGTGGCTGGGAACAACAGAATTTACCTGTATTGGAATTTGACCAGCATGCTCTGACAAACACTAGTATTTAAAAATGTGCTGGTCAGCGCTTGATTTGTACTTCCCACACCTTCAAATATATTAAACATGATACTACTCTATCAAAAACCCCACAAAACCCAAACAACAGAACCATGCCCCAGAAAATTAAGCACTTCAACATGTGTAACAACTGCTCCATGTGTCCTGCCAACGAAACAAAAGCAGGACGTCAGTCTGAAAATCGTGCATGCTCCTTCTGCTTACCTCCTAGCTTATCTCCTGGCACAATTTAGGGTACAGCCAGCACTAGGGACCATTCCCTCAGAAGCGGGGATCACCTTTCCACCATTCTCCAGCGTCAGCCAAGGACACCTCAGCAGGCTGGACACCTGCAGACATCCCATACCCCAGTGCACGCAGAATTCTACTGATTTTCACGTTGTAAAAGCACTCTGATGGGCTGACATATAGCCTTTGAAGGGCTTGGAATTGGGAAAAAAACCGAACCAAAAACACTTACACTAAAAATCACCTAAATGACAAACAACAAAGTCACGATCCAGGGGCAACAAAGCTGGAGGTGCCTGTTGCCCCTGCCCGAGCCTGTGGCCGAATGTGCGTACGTATGTATATAGATACGTATGTATCTATACACATGTGTATGTATATATTTATATATATACACGTATAAAGGCGTGTATACGTGTTAATGTGTCTATGTATTTGTGTATACACACGTCTATATACATATATTGTATATATGTATAGATGCAGAATTTATATACGTATATTATATGCATGTAAATATATACAGAAAGTCTTTTTAAAAATTATCTTTAAAACGACTTTAACGCCGGAGTTGCGGCAGCTGCAGGGGCGCTTCCCCCGGCTCGCACTGCCCCCGCCGGCCGCCCAGCGTCGGGACACCCGCGCGGGCTGCCGGGTGCCGCCATCCGCCCCCGCTCCGGCGCCGCTCCCCGCCTCCCGCCGCGTCCCGGCGGCCCCCGGCTCCCGGCGGCCGCGCCTCTGCCGGGACACCGCGCCCGACCCGGCATCGGAGCGGGGCTCCCGATAAAAAAACGACAGTTACCAGGAGTGGGGTTCGAACCCACGCGGACATACGTCCATTGGATCTTAAGTCCAACGCCTTAACCACTCGGCCATCCTGGTGCAGATACAGGGACCGCTCGGAGCCGCTCCTACATTGACGGCCGCACGCCCACCCTCCCCCCGGGCCGCCCGCGACCCTCGGGGGTGCCCCGTCCCCGCCGCCGCGCTCTCCCGCCTTTATTCCCAGCGCGGCGGGCGCGGAGCGCAGGGGGCGGCGCGCACGGGCGGCCTCTCCCGGCGGCGGCGGGAGGCGGGCGGGCAGGGCCCGGCGGGGAGCGCTGCCACGGACCCGAGCCGAGCCGAGCCGAGCCGAGCCGAGCCGGGCCCGGCCGAGCCGAGCCGAGCCGGGCCCGGCCGGGCCGGGCCGGGCCCGCCGCCACCGCCTTCCCGCCGACGGGCGCCGGGCGCCGGGCCCCGAGCGGAAGGGGGAGGCGGGGGAGGTGCGCGGCGCTGGCACGGGCCCGCCCCTGGGGGAGAGCGGGGCGGGCGGCGCTGGGCCGGGGGCGGCGGGGTGCGAGGGCCGCGGGCAGTGCGGGCTCAGGGCAGTGCGGGCTCGGCCCCCTCAGAGCGGGCAGGGCCGCGGTGCCGGCGGGCTCGTCGGGCGTGAGAGGGCAGCGGAGAGGTTGTGCCGATAAGGCACCGACACTTCATTATTTCCGTCCAAGTGTTTCCTGGACTGTATCTTGTCTCGCTCGTAGAAGGTGAACCAAAACCAACTAAGCTATCAGTTATGCTTAATTAGTAGAAAAATATCGCAGGTGAAAGATTTTTTTGCTGGTCTGCACTATATGCCGGGTCTACGGAAGCACTTAATTGCAATATTCCTGGTTACTGCCTGCCCTGGGACTTCCTTCTTCCTTACATCAGAGGGGGAATGGGAAAGTGTCCCTTCACTGGTTTTAGCCCTGGCACTGGCTCCCACTCTCGCTGCTGTTTTTCAGTGGAGAAAATGGACATCTGCATGCCACCAAACGTTGGCACCTTTGAGGTGCGAGAAACATACTCCACATAGCACAGGCTGAGGACACGGGCCTGTGCCACCCTCCAGCACACAAGGAGGCAGGCAGAGGCCGTCTGCTTCCCCACAAGCAGAATAGCAGCACACTCCCTGCTCGGGTGCTGGACACTCTGGCTGTCCCTGCCCCTCTGCAAGGGGTCTGGGGCTCGAATTTGCAGGTGCAGGTGGTACCTGACCTCCTCGGCTCTTAATGCTCAGAAACCCCGGGGACACTAGGCATGCTTGTGAGGGAAAATACTTCTCACATACCATACAAGTGAACTGTTAACATTTTACATACATGAAAAACAGATGTGAAATTCACATCTTTTTCCTTCATTTTATTCACATGCTGGAGTTTATGAATGAAACTTCCAATGGAACTTGCCATGCTGTATCATCAGCTTGAAATGGGTGGCATGCTATAGTTCTCTATTCAGTAGGGTTGTGCCTTTCAGCAAAGTATTGAGTAGAGGAATACCATCAGTTAGGTTTTCTCCTTTTCTGTTCACATCTAACATTATTTCTAAGAAACACAGTAAAATGTTACTTTTTCTTGTTCAGATTTGGTGCCCTAACAATGTGTGCACTGTAAGGTGTGATGATGAAGCTGTCTTCCACTGGCTCTTACTTGTTTTGGCTCAGTCATTATGAAGACACTATATAATATGCTAAAAATGTGGAAGATAGATCTGCTGTTGCCTTCTTACATGTTAGAGAAACAAACAGCGTGGCTCCATGTGAAAATCCTATTGCATTGGAAATTTATTAACCAGAACCACCACATACAGTATCTATTAAATTACACTGTTTCTTGCCTTCATTATATCTCTGATACTTTACTAGAGATAGAAGCACAACCCCACGTAGCTCTTAAATTCCATATAGCTACCATGGCTCAAAAATCTAGAGAACATGTTTTGTTTTCAAGAAATAATAAAATACAGCTCAGGCTGTGCATTCAAAACATTCTTAATGCAGGTTAGATTAGAAAAGCAGCAGTTTTGCATAGCTACTCAGTTCAGCCCTCAGGGAAAAAAGTATCTGGATCTTAAGAGCTATCCCTTTACTTCAAGAAGTTTCTCCCAAAAGACGTGCTCGAGATACCTGCTTATGTGTGCAAGTGTGTCCACAGTCTGGTCCTTCATTTTGAGGAAGCAATTGTCCCACTGCCATCTTGCTAAAATGAAACCCATGATTAAAAAAAAAAATCAAAAGAACTCTCTCAAGATGAAATGGAGACGCATACACATATCCATTACATACTAAACATTATATTTTGTAATAGGGGACTTTTTTGTCTCCTTTATATTTATGCATTACTGTCTTACATTTTTTAGAAGGCGCAAAGTGCCACTGGTTGCCAGTTCTTCTTTGTTCTCCTCAGAAAGGGCTGAGATTCACGGCTGGGTGGTTGGTGGTGTGGGTTGTCAAGCTTCAGCTTCAGTAGGAAACAAAACCAAAGTAACAGCAATCCTAAAAGCTAAACCATCCCTTGTCAGATTTTAATTTCTTCACCCCTCACACCCTGTTGAAATATTTGCCATATGAGGGAAGAGGGGAAAAACCCCACCAACCCATAGAATAGGCTACACACATCTCCACAGAGTTGTGCTGACTTTTAGGAGGAAAAGGCAGCTTTCCTTTGAAGATGTCCATTCCACAGCTTCTGTTATTAATACACTAGCATATTATCAAGCAACTTTTATCATCTTCTTCCACTCATCCTGTGTGGCATGAGTCCTTGCAGCTATAGTGTGATCAGGTTTTTTTTCAAAAGTCTGTTTAACTGTGATTAGGCAAGTTCATGGGCTGGCTAAATTTGAGTTCTTACACAACTGAAGGGTAGAAAAAACCCCATAATATTAAGCAATGGACGTGTTTGCAATGAAGAGAATGATTGCTTCAGTTACTGGAAGTCATTTTTAAGTGTCTCATAACTCACAGTGCATCTTAAAAATAGTTTTAAAGGGTCTCAGGTTGGTTTTTGAATAATTCTCATTTTCTTCCTTGCAGCAACAGCCCTAAGTCAGGAGAGAGAGTCTACAATTACCTTTTCTTTCCATTCTCTTTCTCTGTGCCTCAATCAAACTAAAAATTTGAATACTAGTTTTGCATATCTACTAGTGAAATCATCAAGATCTCTCAGAACTGCCAGAATAAATTTTTTTTCACTAGAGATTCATCTTAGAATGCATGAAACTAATTTTTCTTGGTTTTTTTAGGAAAAAAAATAGTAATACTTTATCTAATAAATATTAGATTAGAAAATAGTAGTATTATCTGTCTCAATACGCAACACATTTCATTTACCCTGGCAAAAAATATTAGGACAACTGTTTTTTTCTAGGCCTTGTTTAATCTCCTTTTACCAACTCACAATTTAGTCTAGCAACTTTTAAACTAAACTTTGACAATGCAAAAAACCGTTCAGAGCTGCTGATTCAATGTACGCCACTCCGCACTTTCCTTTTTTTCTCCTTAAATCTTTATTCCATTTTCCATGTAGATGAAAAAAGGAACCAGCACAAAAAAAAAAAAAAAGAAGTACATCTTTTTTATCAAGGTCTAGGAATATGCATGCGAAAGGAAATACATTATTTCATTCTTCATTGATTTATCCCCACATGCTGACTCTCAGAGGTTTAGGGTATTTCTCTACAAATGCACAGTTCCACTGACTCAATGGCAGTACCTACAGAGTAAACAGCTGTGTCTTCTTGAGTAGCACCAAAGCCACTGGCTGTGGTGCCAGCTCATCACCCTCCTTTCTCCCCCTTCAAGTTTGAACACTGTTGTTGGAGGGTCCTCAGACAAGCATAACACTGATATCACCAGTACACCACTGAGTATCAAAATATCTTATAGTTTAGAAGATAGGTGTTCCTCACTCTTCCATGTTACCAGAGAAAAGTGCTACAGCAAAAGGGACACTCAGTTTCTGAGAAGAGTTATCCCTTTAGTTTCTATTTGTGTAAAAACACCTGTCTGGCTAAGCAGTGTTTCCCAGTAAGATATGAAAGCTTGGAAGTTGGATTTATTTTGCTGTTTTGTTATATTAATAAAAATAGTAAGAAATGTTTGGGGCTTTTTTTCACATATAAATTTAGGGTGCAAAAAGTTAGAAGGGAGAAGTTTCACTGCGACTGGTGCAGGAAAATGCACATCTATGCACATCTGAGGAAAACTCCCAAATACAAAATATTTGAAATGTTGAAATATATTTATTAAAATAGGTACAAATAGGATCATCAGTTAAAAAAAAATTAACTTCTGAAAAAAATGTCCTGCATTATTTCAAAGGATAGCAATAATCACAGTGTATCAGGAAGCCACTTAGAAATACAGTTGGAAAGCCTCCAGAAGCAGGAGCTATGATCACTCACCAGACTTTATGAACATGTTTCGCTCACAATGCTCAGTGCTTACCAGGGCTGCACATTTTTTATTTCCTTACCATACTCCAAACCTACTGGTTTGCCCTTGTGTAAGGGCAGACTCCCATCACACAAAAGAAGAATTTCCTTTTAAGCTTGAAAAGAGGACTGAAATGACATGAAACTGTTTTCTGTCTTCTCCAGATGTACTAAAGAAATAGTTCTATTTGCTTTTCCAGGTGGAGATTTCCCAACAATTGGAGAAAGTAAAAATTTTTGTACACCAGTAAGACTGCATATTAAAAAAAAAAAAATTAATCCTTCATCTTATTTTAAATAGATATAAAAAAATTCTTATTTGATCAATGCTTATAAAAAATAAAAATATACTGACAGGCCAGTCATTCCACTAAAACTGCTTATATGTATGTGCCAGTACAGGAGTCCCTAAAATGCTTTCTCAGTCCCACAACTGTTGTCTTCTTATGCTTGTTTCTGCAGAAGGCCACTCCATGTTTCTCTTCCGGCTGAAGTGCTAATTGGCAGAAAAATGCATCAGAATGTTTGAAATTGAGAGTCCAGAAAGTGGCTCAAGTTAAAAGTGAGCGAGATGCCTCAGTGCTGCAGTGCTTTTAGCCACCTTGAGAGAGTTGGGTACTCAAAATGGAAAAAAGCAGTCACTTGCACACAGATAGAGCAAAATGTGCATAGTATAATTTAAGGTGCAGCCACTTCTGTTAAGATTCAAGACAGCTGGGAATCAAGTTGAAAGAGAAACTAGTTCTGTGTCCTGCTCCTGCTAGCAGGCTCAATATTTTGTCAAATTTGCATCAAGCAGGCTCCAAACTAGTTAAAACTGAAACCTTTTGATTCTATGGTGTACTGTGTCACCCGAAGCAGTAAGGCTTCACTGCCTGCAGCCTCACTTGGACAAATAAGAATAAAGGTACTTTTTGAAAGTATTCATCTTCCCTAGGCCAAGTTATTAATTCCTCTTTCTTGCCTATCTGAAACAAGTATCACTGCAGAGATCTTGCACCTCTAGTTACAGTAACAGGAGCTTTCAATAAAAATTAGATTAAAAATAGTTTTATCAACATTTCTAAGAGTTCATAATAGAAACAGCCTTCAGCACATTTAGTAAAAAGGCAATGAACAAAACCAACTGCAAAATATCCCCCCTATTTCTAGGGCTTGTCATTACAAAAAAGTCTCTGGAAAGAACACCTGATTTTGAAGACATTTGAGTCAGTCTGTGATAGCTCCCGTGGGATCATCACCTTCTGCAACATGATAAGCAGCAGCAGAGGATTGTTCTGAGGGGATGTTTTCTCCTGTATTCCAAAGCTTTTTTCACTTGCTCTTTAGCATCTCCTACATAGTCCTCAACATTTTGCATATTTATCTCAATAACATCAAAGGTGTCTGCCTGTTCCTCCACCAGCAGGGCCACCTGCAGAAAGAGCTCATGAACTTCCTTAATGCGACCTTCTAACTTCACCAGCTCCTTATGTCGTGTCTCTATCTCATTCAAGGCTGAGCGAGCCCCCTTAACATCCGACAAGAGATTCTCGGAGAAGACATCCCATTTGCCTTGCTCAATCATCTCCTCAATCTGGTTGCCAGAAACATCTTTGCCCATGATCTCCAGCTGCCGCTGAATTCGAATCTTGCAGTTCTCCCGCTGGTTCATCTCCGTTGCATTGTAATCAAACATAGCGTCCTGAAATGTGTGCATGAGGTCAACGTAGTGGTTCTTTGCCACCCTGGCAATGACAGACATAGCTCCGTATTTTGTTATTGCATCTTCACAAAAATCTCTCATTACCTGCAGTTTCCTGTGGATGTTTTCTCCACGGGCCTTAATGTCTCTGGCAATACAGTTAGTATCTCGTTTGATGCTACTGAGACGGCGCATGGAAGTCAGGAAGCGGGTGTTTTGCTTTCTGAGACGGTTGACATCGGCTTTTAGGTGGTCATTTTCTGTCCGGATGTTCTGTATGTCCTTATGAAGAATTTCCAAGGCATAATCCGTCTCATAAAGGAGAATATCCTGGGGTGAATTTTCATCATCATCACTATCAGAAAACTGCTGGTTGTGTAACCTGGCAAATTCACGCAGCTCACTTAGACGGTCTTTCATCCTCCCTGTAAAACAGGAACAGGAGGAATGAGTTTAAAGTAACTAAAATACTGCTTTATAAGAGTTGAAGATTTGTAACTAATAACTACATCATGGTGATAACTAAATCATAGATAACAAACATAACTACATCAAAGATAACCCAAATATCAGATTTGAAATTTGTTCACAATGTTTTATACAGTGATGGATTTCACATCCAAAACTCTGCTAGAACACTGTTCTAGAAAGTACAAAGATTAGAAACAAAAACTGCAGGAAAGAGGACACCAAATCCTGAAGACAAATCAAAAAGAATAGTAAGACAATCCCAAACTCCCCCAAAAATGCCAGTCTTTTACTTGGATGGAAAAAAAACAGACTCTTGATAGAAAGCCTTCAGCTATCAGCATCTGTAGACAGGTTAATAACTGAACACCTCCTACTGCTGCTCACTAGGGAAATCTCCTCTAGCTCCTGATCCTTCATTGCATCAACTGCCCAAGATGTCACAGGGTTTCCCTTGTTCTGAGTTTGCTTTTCCTGGGAGAATACTAAGAAGCCTCTCAGAAACGGCATTTACAAATACAGTTGGAAAAGTTTCAAAAAATGGTGTGGAAAGTATCAAGATAGGGAGGAAAAAAAAAAAAAAAGGACGAGCAACTTTAGTGTCTCCAGATGCTATCACTGACCATAGAGTATCAGGCATCAACAATCAGGGTGTGGAGCATCTCTCTTATGAGGAGACACTGCGGGAGCTGTGCCTATTTAGAGAAGAGAATACTGAGAGGGGATCTCATCAACACATATAAATATGTCAAAGGTGGGTGCCAGGAGGATGGTGCCAGACTCTTTTCAGTGGTACCCAGAAAAAGGACAAAGAAAAATGTCCATAAGCTAAAACACAAGAAGTTTCACCTCAACATGAGGAAGAACTTTTTCACATTGAGGGCGGCAGACCACTAGAAGAGGCTGCCCAGGGAGGTTGTGGAGTCTTCCTCTTGGGAGGCATTCAAAACCCACTGGACACATTCCTGTGTCACCTAATTTAGGTGACCCTGCCTTGGGAGGGGGTTTGAACTAAATGATCTCCAAGGTCCCTTCCAACCTTAATAATTTGTGAACTTTGAAATCTGTGAACTTTGTGCTTCACCATTCCTTAAACTTCAGAAAAATTAAATTTCATCGACCGTCCACAAAGAGCATAGTAACAACTGGCTCAACAATGATTTCATTTTCTGTTTGTGTTCTCTTTGTCAAGCAAAGACTGAGTAAAGCTCCTGTGTAATAAACTCATCATTTTGTAAGAGTAGGTCTACTCTTCCTTCCCCAGGAAGAAATAGGGAAGCAAATACATAGTAATTCACAACATGAAAATATTAATGCTGTAGTAAATTCATGTGTATACTAATCCTGCAGCATCTCTAAAAATACTGGGTTTTTTTCTTTCAATATAACAGGAAAGGTTAAAAAGTCAATCATTAAGAGAATAGTTAGGAGCTGTTAAGTGTGGCCTTGCATTGCACCACAATGTTGCCTGCACACAGGAAGATCACGCAATTAAACACTGGCCTATGTACTATCACTTCCACCAAGTCTCTGCCTACAGTCTGTACGTGCTGAACAAAAGTTGTACAACATAAAATTTAATATTCATCATTCAGTTCATGCTATCTCATTGACTATGTTGCTACTGTTCATTTCCTCAGGGATTTCCCCTGCAAAATCTTTGGAAAATTCCATAAACTCATACCAGTCTTTTGGGGAAAGGCAGATCTAATAGTCAGGTTTCAGCCCAGAGTCATTAAGTATAGAATGATAGACTCTTGATGATTTATGACACCCACTTGAGACACTTCAAGCACAATTCTTTGTAGCTGGGATGTTCAGAAGTCAGCTCCTTCTGACTTCAGTCACTGCTGCAAGCCTCGAGCACTTCACTGGGTAAGATCGCAGAGGAACAAGCTGGACATCAATGAATGAACACATGGATCAAGGCCACTTGTGAAGAGCTCCTTTCCCATGACAAGGACAGCATCACACACGATCTCCGTGATCCAGCAGATCCAGTAGAGTCTAGCTGTAAGCGGAACAGAGGGATCAAGTTGCAGTTGCACTGACAATCTTCAAGCCTGGGTTTTCCCAGCTTCCCAGTACTTAATTCTAAAAGCCTACATTATTTGTACCTATGTACCAAAACTTACATTCAAGGTAGTCAACATTAGTATCTTTTAACTCTGCATTGAGGACCTGTACCTGTCTGGGATCTGGCTCCACAGCTAAAGTATTCACACTTTTGTCCCAACAAATGGATGCTATCTCTTTAAGCCTGACTTCAGAGTCCTGCAAAATCAGGGACTTTTTGGCACCTTCTTTCATTCTCCCCAAGTCCTGTCTTTTACACTCTGTTTCTAAACTGCATCACCTAGCCTGCTTCCCACCTCATCTTCACATTTTCAAGATGCTCATCCTTATCTACACACAGTACCTGGACAGGATGGAAGGACAGGAAGTGAGTAACTTTGTGCCTGTATGTCAGCATCATATTAGGCCACAAACACCACAAATTACAGAGGACACCTGTTCAGCTCTATGCTGAACATGTTCAAGTACTCAGCATTTGCAATATTTGGCTGAAGAGATTCATAAGGTTCAAGAAAATGTTTAGATTTCAGCTTTCTTGAGCACCTTTTGCTCAAGGAACACAGTAAATTTATTTGGGGTATTTGGAAACTGTTGCTTTGGGAAACACGATTTGTCAGAATTTCATGATTTTTTACATAAACAGCAGGCTGGAATGTAACATCACCACAGAAGTCTTTTCCTATTTCAAATTCTCATTTCAAACAAAGGGGAACCAGATCTTCCCAAGAGAGAACAATAACTTCCTAGCATTCCTTGGGTGGTGTCAGGAACAGAACTGACACTAAAGATCTGAAACAAATAAGCAGAGAGAGAAAGGTGGAACAGCAATTTGAAACATTTCAACTTAGCAAATCAATGTTTAGAAAAGTTGACCTCCTTTATCAGATGCTGTTCTACTCAGCAAAGTTTGCATCTTCACATATGTTGATAGTATTGTTTGTAATTAGAACAGAAATAAATTAATACATAGTACATTACTGGTTGTTAGGAATAGCCTCAGACCTCAATCTGTAAAATGAATGTCAGTCTCTCCCTTCATACAGTGCCTGATGCAGCAGTGGAAGTTGGGCTCTCTGGGAAGCAGCTCTGCAGGACCTTGGTGTGCTGGTAGGCATGAACTGGAACATGTGCCTTGCATCCAGGCTGGAGTAGCAAAAGTGAGGAAGAAAGGGGACCCCTCCTGTCTGACACGTGGGAGGCCACACCTGGAGTGTTACTCATCATAGACACACTGGCATGAGCCCAGGGGAGGCCACAGAGGTGGTCAGAGGTGCTGGAGCACCTGACATATGAAGAGAGCCTGAGAGAGTTGGGAATGTTCAGCCTGAGAAACAGGAAGCTCAAGGGAGATCTTGTTGCCATCACTAACTGCTTAATGCAAGGCTAGACCCTTCATGGAAATTGTACAGCAATAGCACAAGAGGCAACAGACCTAAGTGGAAACAAGGCAAGAGCCAGCCAGATAGGAAATGGGGGAGAAAGGAAGGGGAAAAAAACCAAAACCGAACATTTAGAAACAATGGAAAAGGTACCCAGAAAAGTTTTGGAATCTGCATCCTTGCAGATATTTAAAACTCTACTTGACATGGCCCTCAGCAAAACTGCCTGTGTGCATTTTGAGTGGGGCTGGATTAGACAATGTCCAAAGGTCCAGTCTAAATTGTTCTGGTACTCAGCCTTAGATAAAAGGTTTGCTAATTCGAACATAAACACTAAATATATTCAACTGCTTGTGCAAGTCTATGTAAGAGACATCTAACACATTAGAATATCAAGACAGCAACTACTCTGGAGTAACAGCTGCAAGGGTATAATGCCTTAATTCTAAGGGTGTGAGGTTTAATAGATTAGCTGTCAGTTTTATTTTATTTTAAAATGCTACGTATATTCAAACTGGAACATGTACTTCCATGTTTGTATTTCTGGGCTAGATAAATCTGTCCTTGCAAAAATGAAGTTCCTTCTGCAGTCCATCATGATGTGTACACCCAAACACACACAGGAAGTACGGGCCAAGTGATGACTGGAGAGGTTTGAAGGCAGATACCCAGCAAGTACAGTCAGCTGAGGGCATATTCAGTGCTCATCTTTTTATGTTACTGTGCTACTTATTGGTATTAATCACCACAGTGACTAGCTTTCCCATGATGCATGAGAAAGATACAAAATGTCCTGTTGCAATAAGACTGCAGTCCCACACAACTGTGTATAACATGGGATTTCAGACAAGAAAGAAAATCCACTCTGAAAATCAAAAACTATGCATATGCATAAACCCCCTTTCTGTTATCCCCATATACATACAAAAGGGAGTCCTACAAAGCATATTTCCATTGCCGTGCTAATGTTCTGAAGCATGCTGACTATGTAGAAATAACTTAAGGATAAAAAGTTATTTCTATAGAAACAAATGAGTTGCACACCTATGTTTATTTCAGCTTTAACATTTGTATATCCACACTTGATCTCCGTATGGGCCATTCACTTAAGAATTGGGCTCAATGATCCTTTCGGGTCCCTTCCAGCTCAGAATATTCTGTGATTCTGTGATCAGAGTTTGGGGACAAATGGTGAAATAATTAAGCAGTTTCAGCACAGCCCAAAAGTCTAGTCAGTAATCTTTTCAGCCTTGAGTAGGGCCTTACAAGATGAAGCTTTTACTTCAGTTGTTTGAGGAACAACAGATATTTCAAAACAAGCCAGTTAAAAATAATTTCTGTCAGTAGTTCTTCTCGACCTTGGAAGGTAAAAGGAACCCACGTGGCTCATCCTGGCTCTGAATGGCATGTGATTTTGATTGCATGACACACAATAGACGTGAGCCAAAAAACAAGTGGTGAACAATAATAACCCGCTCCTAGGCAAAATTACTTCATAGCTTAGTGTCCGTCAGCACATTTCAGTGACTTCCCATATGTCTTGTAGAGGATGTAGTAGTGATGGAAATCTACTCAGATGGACTTGCTGAATTGAACACACTCCATTCCAAGGCAAATAGTGTGCTGCTGCTACACTAAAATGCAATTCATGCATAGGTAAAAAAAGTGTTACATTTAGCTGAAGCCTTTTGTTTTAGAGTTGGAGTCTCAGATTTAATAATAATTTTGTAGTAAATTTCTGTTTTAGAAACAATTGTCTTAGGCCAGATTTAATACTTTTGATTGGTATCTGTTGTCTAATAATAGATTTGACAATATTAATTAACTTAGAGAAAAGACTCTTTTTTTTAACAGTAGGTTTTCCTCTTTCCAGAAGAGTAACTGGCTTATAGCAGAGTACTAGTCATCTTTCCAGTCCAAATTCCCTGTCTTCCCAACCATGCCCATCACAGGTGGCACAGCAGGCTTGAATTTTTCAAATCATTCATCTTTTTTTTCTCTCTTCTCCTCTGTAAGAGCCTGAAAAAACAAAAATTATAATCTAATGATTAGGACCGTTTGCCTTCTCAAGCTGTTCTAAGATCACATCTGTGTACTAACTCCAGTACTAACAACTACGACAGAGATCAGCAGTTCAAACTCTTTTTGTGGCCTCACTGAAAGGAAGTTATCCTCTCTGGAATTTCTTGGATTTCTCAGTGTTTAAGATTAGACAAAATGTATTCAGGAACTAAAGTCCATCAGTTAACACTGAATGCCAGTTATAAAGCTACAGAAATCCATCAAGAAGTTGCAAGTGTATCTGAAGACTACACCACCCGGCTCATATGCTCATCAAAGCCTACATACAGCAGATTACCACCTTTACACTTTCCATCACCCTAGTGACAAATATCTGCACTTGCAAATGTCTCAGGGTATTATTTTTTCCCAAAAGCTTGCATGAAGTGTCAACTTCTCTGTTTGTGCCAGGACAAGTTATTCAGAGAAGTAGGGATGACTCCATTCTTTTCAGGCTACTTCTGCAGTTGGCAGAATCTCCAAGACTTCAGGGGTTCCTTTCCTACCATAAAGGCTAGGAAAAACTGGGGGGGGGGGGGGGGGGGGGGGGGGGAAAGGGAATTAAAATTCAGATTGTTGCCTCTGACTCAAAGAAATGAGGCGATAACTACCAGAATACTGATAGCTTTGGAGATTCTTCTTTGACTTATCTCAGCTTCTTTACCAGTATTTGATCTCTTCAACAGAAAGGAACTCTCAATTTTTGTATGACAGCAATAATTATAAATTCAAGGATCTAGGGTGCCTTTCATACTTCTCAGATGTACTGAGTAAGGTTAACCACCCTGGTGTTTTCCATAGACTGGCTATCAGGTTTCCCAGACATTAGTATCAAAACTAGGAGAAGATGCTGGTGTGCATTAATTGCAATACAAAACTGCATTGCATTTTTCACATATTTATTATAAGACTGACAAAAAATTCTTAAGTTTTAACTTGCTATTACTCAGTAACCATGAGAGTAAACATTATTCCTGCATTGGAGAGGACAGATTGTTTTACATAGGTTGACTGCTACTATTTACTAGGTTGTCTAAATTTTCACCGGAGAGCTACGGATCACCACTGACAAATTTTCAACAGTGCATAGATAAAATGGATTCTCGGTATGTCCTCTTGACATTTTTCTCACAAGTCACATAAATGAGCAATTGTAACTAGATGTGGTGTTGGTTGGGTGGGGTGGGGAGCAGTTGTAACAGGGCTGTAGACAAAAAAAGTTGCTCCATCTTCACTGGTTTGCAACACCAAGGTCTTCAGGTTAAATTGGCCTGGATGGAGACAAGGGAAGTGTGAACTGTACCTCCAAGGGACTGGCAGATGGTTAAGACAGATCCATACCACTAACATAAACAGTGAGACAGCCATCCATGCATTTCTTGTCAATTACTACAGCTCAGCATCACTACAAGTCACTGTGCAGGGCAATTAGCCAACACACTCACAGGCAGTGCTGGCACTACGGCACCATGAGTATGTACATTATCTTATTAATCACCTCGGCTTCCCTGAAACACATTGGCTCAGCGAAATAGCTACGTACATACCACATGTAGATAACTACTATTGCTACCACACAGTGGTATTTATAAGTGATTAAGACATTATGTTGGCATGCAAACAGAAAAAAGAGGTTGCATGTGATCATCAGTCAGAAGCAACATGTTCTACGGACATTTTTAAATAAGCAAAACTGCATTATTTTTTAAAAAACACATGTATTTAAGACTTGTGATAAAGTGTTATGATCTGAGACCAAGTACTCTTGACGTTAAAAAAATTCATTTAAGGTTAAATACAGGGTGTTTTCTTGGTATTTGTTCATGTGGACTAGTACACATGAGGTTCAGTTTGGGACCTATTGCAAAATCTACACAACTGTACCTGCACAAAACTAGTTCCAGACAGGAAATAAGCCCTACAGCCACATATCCATACCCACAGCCTCAGCCCCAGGACGTGTCAGGCTTTATGGCAGTTACTTAGCAGCCCCTGGGTGTTTACAGGCCCATTCAAAGCACCAGTGAAGTTAAGACAAGGTATAGATGTAATTAGGGACACACCTGACTGGGTATATCCAAAGCTCAAGCAAACTTTATTCTTGCTTTCAAAAATAAGTGAGTTGTCACTGCCACGAACACAGCACAGAGAAAAGGCATAGCAGTAAAAGCTGGAGCATGCAGTAATTCCCTGACTTTTGCGAACATGAGCCTTGTTGAGAATAACTGTGGCAATTAATGGGTTAACTGCCATAGCAGATTAATCAAAAGCTTCACAGATGATAAGCCTTCTGAAGTCAAGATATGAGACATCATTCTCTCTCTGGTAAAATGACATAAATATGGCCTAGATGTTAAGTGCCAAACACTGTGCAAAAGCTCTTGCTGACTGCATAGAGTGTCTTGATATCTCATCTAGCCTATCAAAGCAGAAGTAGAAACCAAACTGCCTTGCTTCCCTCATGTGGAGCACCTCCCACTACCCAAGAGGGGGTTCCTGGGAGCCAGCCCAAGACCACTCCCTGGGAATGATGTTCCTCACCAGAGTTGGTTCATGGCCACATCTTGGGGAATAACCCAAATTACAAGTATAATCAAAAATGGCTTCACTGCAAAAAGCAGTGACCAACCACGCATTTGGTGTTGAGATGAGTTTATTGGATCAAGTTAACATTGCTTCTGTAATTTCTGCACCATACTTTGTCATCCTTGAACTCCAGAGATGACCAGAGTCAAAGAAAATTGATGGGCCAGAGAAAAGATAATAGAAAGTGTATCTGGTCCAGCACCTTCATACTTGACACAGCAGTTGTCTTCTCACCATCAGAACTGGTTTTGAACATGTCAGCATTGGGATGGCTATCTGTCACACTCAGAGGTTATCCATATTTTCCATTAGTAACTTGGAGAGTGGAACTAAATATGAGATTTTACAGTCTCCGTGTGACACTGAACTGGAAGGGAGTGGAAGCAAGTTTTTGGTGGAGGCAGGGAAGGAGAAATTATGAGAATTTACGGTGGTTTTAACAGTAAGAGAAGAATTAACAAAAATAAAAGGAATATTCAATAGAGACAAGCCTGGCACAATTAGATAAAATTATTCACACAAATCGAAAGCAGGAAACACCTAGTTTGGCAGCAGAAAAGTATTGGTGGGGTTACAGCTGATTGCAAGCTACAAAACAAGTTCACAATATAATGCCATTGTGAAAAAAAACTAACATCTCATGTCTTGTATGAGAGATGGCTTGGGAAGGACTGGTTTTACTCTGGTTGGCATAGATAAGGCCTCAGTTGGAATAGTACATCCTGCACCAATTATCACATTAGGAAAGTCAAAGGGAGCACATTTGGCATTGTCTCCAAACAGTTTAGAAAATACAATCCTGGAGAAAGAGGAGTTGAAAGAATTATCTTCATTTAATTCAGAAGACCAGGGAAAGAGACACAGCACTCCAACACATAAAAGGAGTTTTCTATGAAAAGGGAAATGGTCAGTTTGGTCCCTGTGTCGACATTGGAAACATGCAAAGTAATCAATTTCTTTCACACAACACCTATTTTGAACTGGCTGTGACTTGCTGACAATTGGACCACTTCTCTCTGGAAGCACTGTGGGACCCCCTTCCTTGACAAAGAGAGAGAAGACAGATAAACCCCTCTCAGGCCTGGTTTAGGTGCACAGCTATGGTGCACCAAATGGATTAAGCAATGTCTTACAGTCCCGCAGTGGCCCTGCATTCCCATGATTTGCTCAGTGCCCTCACCCCCAGTGTCATCGTGTGGGTCCAGCTCAGTGTCCTCACCCCCAGTGTCATCGTGAACCATACATGTTCACACTGCCTGTGCTGGGGACAAATTTAGGTGACTCTTTTCACTCAGCAGATTTTCTTCCTTCTCTATCATTGATGCACCAGTGGCAACTACCATTTCTCCTTCTGAAGCAGGTCTTGGTTACTGTTATAATATAGTGGAAGATGTTGGACATGGAGCCTAATCCCACAGCACCCAAATTCTCCAGGACTGATACAATATGCAGTTGCATTCCATAGCATCATGTTTATCTGCAGTGCCCAGAAGGTACTATATTTTACTCATTTTTATGTCTCAAGAGATCTTCTGTACCATGCTTACTTTCTTCATGGAGATGTCTTTCGACAACAGAGTTTAACTTGCAGTTTCAGCCTCAGCCAAAACACCAGATACCATATGACTGAACACGCAATTTTGGTTTCAGAGCAGTGGTCATACAAGGAAGTCAGAGAAAAAGTGTGAGAAAAAGGTCATTGTAGGAGCTGGGCACCTAAACCATCCTTTCCTAACGATGACCTTTTATTCTGTTCATCTGTTAGACCTCTGGTCTGTTTTGAATTAAAAAAGTTATGGTCATCTTGTAGTATCACCACTACTTAAATAGTGAGTATCAGCACCAGTAAGAAAACATCATCCTTCAAACTTATTCTCATCCTAAAAAGTCATATACTGCCATTTTGATCCCTGACAGCTTCAAAGACAGCTCCTAAAATACCATCTAAAGAATAGGGGAAAAAAGTGCAAGCGTTCATTTTCGGCCAGTGTTGTTATTCTAGTCATTTCCTTTCTCCGTATCACAGAGTGACATGTAGTTATCTCAGGCATACACGAGTGCCAGTTCTTCTTGGTAGGAAGGAAATGAGTATCAATTTAATAGGAAGCAATCAAAGAACACTAACTTTTGCACCCACTTCCAGATCAGGCCATGAAGACACTCAAGAACAAAGGAAAAGCTATTATATTTTGCATATAAACCAAATTTTCTGTAAAATCTCCTCTGGAGCTATTCATAAGCATGTATGAGCACTATGAATAAAATGTTAATACTCGTTAAGCCAGACAAACAAGGCAGTGGAAATGCAGACATCCGTTGTGACTACATGAAAAGACACATATTTGAAAGTGCCTCTGCTTTTCTCTCATCCTGTGAAAACCTAGCCGTCCATTTTGCCTTCCACGAGGAGCAGGGCTAGCTTAAGGCACATTCGGACCCAAAAGCCCAGTCCGCATTTCCTATCATCTCTCCTGCCTCCGGGTTTCAGACTTCGCCTCTCGACTCAAAGGGGGCAGTTTCGTCTGCTCTTGTGCAAAACCGAGGTGCCGAGCGCTCCGCACACCCCGCGGCCCCTCCGCCTCGCCGGCTGGGCTGGCTGCCGAGCACCGGGAACGCCCGGAGCGCGCCCCAACAGCAGGGGAAGGGGCGGCCAGCCCGGGCTCCGGCACTGCCCAGCGCTGCCCTCCCTCCGGCAGCAGCTCCGGGCGCGTCGGCGTCAGGGAACTCCACCTGATGCTCAGGGGAGCTCGGGAATACGGCTGTGCTCCCGTCCCCGGGAGCCGACACCGGCTGTGCCCGGAGTGAAGAAGCCAAACCCTGCCCGGCACCCGAGGAAAGCGCTGTTTCGTCCTATCCCGCCCCGGCAGATACTCACCCCCGGGCAGGGCAGTCCGGCCGGTCCCGTGTCGCTCCTCCCGCGCCGCTCCCCGAGGTGCCGGTGCCGCTCCCCGAGGTGCCGATGCCGCTCCCCGAGGTGCCGATGCCGTTCCCGAGGTGCCGATGCCGTTCCCGAGGTGCGGATGCCGTTCCCGAGGTGCCGATGCCGTTCCCGAGGTGCCGGTGCCGCTCCCCGAGGTGCCGATGCCGTTCCCGAGGCGCCGGTGCCGCTCCCAAGGCGCCGATGCCGTTCCCGAGGCGCCGATGCCGTTCCCGAGGCGCCGATGCCGTTCCCGAGGTGCCGGTGCCGCCGCAGCGCCCGCGCCGTCGAGGCGAGCGCTCGTCCCCGCGCAGCGCCCCGCCCCTCGGCCCGGCGCGGCCGCCTATTGGCTGCAGGGGCTGATTTGCATGGTGGCGCCCCGCCCCCTGGGGGTCTGTGGCCCGGAGCGGGCCGGGAAGGGCGGGGCGGGGCGGGCGCACGGGCCCTGGGCCGCCCCTCCCGGGCCGCCCCCTCCCGGCCCTGTGGGAAGATGCTCGGCTCACGTCGCTTCCCAGCCCGGGGAAAGTCCGCCGCTGGGTGCCGGCAAGCGTGGGCGCGGTGAGGTGGCCCGTTTCTTCGCCGTCGTCCCCGTGGATGTCCCCTGACCTTTCTTGCCCTCCCCTGCCCGCCGGCAAGCGGGGGCTTTCCGACTCTGCGATTCTGTAATTCAGATTGCTGCTGCTTCGTGTAAGGAAGATGTGCTCTTCGCTTCATGCGTTAGAGTATGTGTCAAATTAGGTCCATTTTTGCATTGTGACTTCAACTCTGATAACTTTGAGCATTCTTGAGGAAGAAACCCAACACCTTCCCCATCATTCTAACTGAAAAGAAACCTAACAAAACTCTGGTGTCATAGTGTTCAATACACAGTAATAATACACATTCATTAGCCACACAAGTAGTTATATAGATTGTTCCAGTCTTTCTGAGATGGGAAGTTTTTGCTTTTCTTGAAAATCTTGGACACATACTTTATTATCTTTTTCATCACGAAAATTGGATATAATTTGAATCCAGAAATTTTAAAATAGTTACTTTTTTGTTGGTGCCAAGAAGTAGCTGAAAGAGTAACTGTGCTTTCCTGAGCAGCCATCAATTATGAGGCTCCAAAATTTCTTACATTGCATCCCACCCTGGATGACGGAGAACAAATTCTGTCATGATGGAGACAATTGCAGAGACATAGGAAGCTTCCTCCCTCCTTATTTTCTATGCTGGTTTTGTGCCAGGAAAAAAATGTAAGTAATAGGTAAATAATTGGGGTTTTGTGGTTAACAGTCAGTTAAAAATGTATCTGACAGAAAGGCTCTTTCACCTTGAAAAATCCGGGACTGCACTGGGCACTTTGCTGGGATTTTTCTCTTAGACCTTAATGCTAAAAAAATTTAGGTGTGTGGGTCTCATCAGTCCCCTAAAACTACCTGAAGGCACTGAACTATGAGTGGGTTTCCTCTTCTTTTTTCTTCACAGCTGCTTTGTGAGACCAGCTGCAGCATCCCCACACGTGGGCAAGCAGTTTTCTCCTTGCCACTGGACCGCAGAACGCAAATTGGCCTTTTGTGTTGTTTAGTGTTGTTAATGCAAGCAGAGCTGAAAATAGAGCTGGGCGTTAATGCAATGTCACGGGTAATCAAAGGTGCAGGCTGCTTTGCGTGGCATGGAACAACAATTACAAATTAACCTGCTGTTGTCTCAGCAAAGGCAAAGCTGTGGGTGCATTGACTGATGTGTCTGATGATCCAGTCAAGAACAAAATGGTCCTCTAGAAACATCTGGTGTCTTCCGTATAATTCATGTGGAGGATATGGAAGACCAAAGAGATGAATGTCAAATCTCCCCTGCTTTGGGAGAGACTTCAGTTAAAATGTCAGTAGCTGAGTAGCAGGCAAGGTAGCAATATTGTTAAAATATTAAGCTTCTAAGAAAGGAATGGAGAGTGAGAGAAATTTATTATTTCTACAAATTTTGCCACCTAGATTAGATGAAGATAAAGAAGGTTCAAAACTCTCATAAAAAGCTTGCTAATTAAGCTACACAAATAGGTAGCTAAAATAAATCAGCATTGCTGAACAAGTATCCTGAAGTTCTTGAGTGTATTATGTTGCTAGATATTACAAAAGGTGCCATTTGCATGGTGTTATGAGAAACAAAACCAGATGAGTCATATGAAAAGATTGTTGTGTCATCATATGTACCAAAGACACTTGTTTTGGATTATTATGCTCATTTCAATTACTTCTGAAATAACATGAGCAGTGTAGATTGGTAACGGAAATGATTAGAGAGAGGAAAGGGATTTTCCAAAATAAGGGATAAAGAATTTTCAGTCTTGTAATTTTATTCTCCTGTGAGTCCTGAGCAGCATTACATACCAAGCTACCAAAGTAACATAATAATTTTTTTTCACTTTCTACTATCTCTTATTATAAGAGAAACACTTTGTAGTTTACCAGTGAAAGCAAATACTCAATTTACATAGATAAAGGCAGAACTTGTTAGTATAGGGATCACAAATGCCAATAAGTTTCTAAAGGAGTTTGGGCAATAAAAATGTACAATACATCTGCAGACAGTAAGCCTCTCTTTTAGTTCTTTTTTTTTTCTTCCCTGAAGAGCTATTGCATTTTTTTTTTTCCTTAAAGGCTTCTAATCCTGACCTAGCTCTTGAGAGATTGCTTTGAATGAGCCAGGTTTTTCTTCCAGTTCTCTCATCTCTAGAAAGAAGATAGACATAATTACTTTCAGTTCTCATAAATGTGTATTGAAAAGTAATATATAAACAAATTGGAGTCTCATGTGTGTGAAAATAACTTGAGGATGTGTAGTATTTCACGGACAATTCACTACATGAGAGAGACCCATAATCTCCCTGCTCTGGTGCGTGATGCTTCCAAAGACATTTCCAACCAGGAAACTGAGTTTCTTCCAAAGCCTAAGAAATTAGAAATTATGTGGAAATGTAGATTTCTCACTGCTACCACTTGCCAACATCTCAGGGCATCTGGGAGTTCTGGAGAATCTCAATTTTTGGGAAGAGCAGTTTCACTGGGCGACTTACATACAGGTGACATACAGGCCCCTGTTTGTCTAGAGCTTACCCATCTCTACAAAGCAGATTGTGCCCATAACATCTGTACTGTTTTCAGTATGAAGTTATAGTAGTGTCAATTATCACAGCATCCCGCCGTGGTAGGGAGAAGAAGAGAGATCCAGCAGGCAGGCATTGTGCAGCAAGATTGATTTATTTACTTATTTTACAAACTCTTTTATAGACCTTTTTCTTCATAGTCCAATTGGTCAAAGGATCAGCCACCCCTTTGGGGTGATTGTCTAAAATCCTAAAACATCCATTGTCAAAATATTTTTCTATTATACTATAAACAAGGCTTTGCAAGGTCACAGGTGTTCATAGCTTATAGAACTCTACTAATATCTTCTGTGAGAGAGAAAACCATCTCACGGGACTGGAAAGAAGCAAGAGAAATTCTTGCTAGCAGCATATTTGCATCCACAGTCAATCTGTAATAATTGACACTTGTGAAACTTCTGGCTAAAAATAGAACAAATTGCTACCAGTTCAGTTGTGTATCCTAGAGCTAGTTCTCAGACACCTATAAAATTTATGTACACTTTTCTGGATGTGCAGTACACATGAGCCTCTTCTAAGCTAGAATCAGATCTGATGTCATCTAGCTCACATTGATTCAATTAAAGTAATGATTAATGGTCCTGGAAAAATAACTTTTTTCTTTTAAACCTCATGGATCAGTAGAGTCATTCTGGCAGTATATGATTTGTCAATTTCCAGGTGAGTTGAAGGGAGACACCAAAAGACTGATGCTAGAAAATTCTTTCACTATATTCATTTACCAGAGAAACTGAGCCTTCATCTGATACTTCCAGCTTGAGAAAGGTCCAACATTCCTTCTCTCTTTTCACATTTCACTGTAACCTCTCACAAAAGCTACTGATGTTATAGAACAGCTTCATCAATAAATGTTGCTGATGTAAAGAGATTCTCCTTGGCTGCATGAGGAATAGAGTGCTGAAAAGAATCCAGAAGCCAAGTATCTCCACAGGTAGCTAAATCCACTCTAATTCTTTGTTGAAGCCCATGGAGTTATTTGGATTTACATAGGGATAATATAGTGCTCTAGGTATTGAGCCCTGCAGATGTTTTTCTTTTCGCTTTCCATTTCTCTCCTTCATTAGGAAGGAAGAAGAGTGTTACAAAAGGATGGAGTGCTGAGAACTGTGCAGATGTAATTGCTGTGGAGTCAGAGGATGCCCTGTGCCAGGGCCCTCTCACTTGCTTATTTAGGAAAGGATTTAACATTCTTCTCCAATTATGCCCAAAAGGCATGTGAAGCCAGCCCTGGGTGTATTGCCCCTGAATTCCTTGTGAACCACAACTTGGCACTCATGCCTGGCTCTGAAGGTTCATTACCTATACACGAGTTCATAAAGAGTTGCAAATCTAGTTAGGGCTGTATCAAATGCCAGATTGGATGCACGGGAAATAGCCCTGGGACTCCTGTTGACTTCAAAGACGATGGCAGGTGCCAGCATGTTTTATTAAGCTAGTAACCAATAAATGAACAAGTTCAAAATGTTTTCACATGATGGATGTAAACAAGCACAGTTAACTGGAGCCAGTGGAACTATACTGATGTCTGGGAACTGAAGGCTTGGTTGATTATCGGGTGAGCCACTGGATTTCTCTGCCACTGTCACAGCTTTTGAATGCAAGAGCATAGCCCACACATCCAACATGACAAAGGCCCCATCACATCAGCTGGCCTAATGAGAAGTATTACCTAACCCTGTTCCTATACTTCAGTAGAGGTGTGTGTTCTAACTCCTGTTATCAGGCAGGAATGAGGTATTTCTCCTGCACATTTGTGTGCCCATAGACTGAGATCAGTTAACTTCTGCAGTATGGGGAGCACTTTGCAACCTGTCAGAGCAGAGACAAGGACATCTTTATGTCATTCAAGAGGGATCAAAAAGCCAGGGGAGGAAGGCACATAGCAGGCACTCAGATTTGGGTATAGTCCCAGTAACAGTCGATTCTAGGGCAAGTTCATATTGCCAAAAACTACATGCGCTATTTTTGCCTCATCACTACTCTCTGAGCAGAAAATGGCCAGGCTGTGTATTAGGTATGAAGGGAGAAATACCTGGGGAGTAATAAAAAGAGATTTTTTTTTCCCAGAGGTTAAAAGCCTTAAATGGCTTAGAAGGGTGAGGCAAAGAGTAAGTAGACCTTCACAAAGAGAGCTATTGCAAAATGAGGATATTTCCATAGCTTTTTTTGAGCATCCTTTTCACATTAGTCATTCAGAGAAAAGGTGTTATTTTCTAAAACTCACTGATTTTCAATGAAATAAAACAATTTTATCCTAGAATTGTGTGAACATAAATTTTATACTGCCATGTTGATGGCTCGCCTTATTCAAGCTGCCAGTGCTTTTCAGTAAGCAATATAACATCCAGAAAGTGGTGGGGAGCCTGCCTAAACTGCACAAGGTGCTCCTGTACCATGCAGACTATCTTCTTCTGAAGGCATGCTGCACATGTGGAAACCTTTTAGGTGGCTTTGTGGCTAGATCTAAATACCTTGTGGTAGATCTTCCCAAAGGTAGCATGGTAGTGACGTGCTACAGATCTGAGAAGAAAAAGAAAAGCTTTTTGTTTAGTTGAAGGCAAGGGAAGAATTATTTGGGATCATTTAGCTGAGAATACCCAGACAGGGAGTAATATGTTTCACAGCCCAGTCATGACCGATTGCTGCCTGGAATCTTCTGTGAATGGCAGGGCAGATTGTATCTAAGCAAGTTGTACATGACACAGTAATAGCATGAGAGATTTCCTTGGAGTGAAACGAAGTCACTGCTGATGCGTGCATGTTGTAGCTAAAAAAAGAAAAACAAACAAACAAACAAAACCCCTAAAAATTAATGGTACTTGTCGAAGTAGAAGGGTATTTGTCAAACACCTTGCAAAACTTATCTGAGAAGAGTGAAGGTTTACGTTTTATCTTTGAAACCTGTCTGATGGCTGTGGCAAGTATCCCAGGATTCTGAGAGGCAGCTGCTACCAGCCACACTGCAAACCTCGCAGTTAAGAAATGCAAGGACAGGAAGTACCGGGGGCACTGAGCAGCTGCACAGTAAAGCCACAGGAGCCCAGAGGTCTCTTCCCATTTACCCCAGCCAGGGAGCATCTCTGTACATGAGAGTGAGTAAGGCAGAGGGGCAGCTGAGTACCTGCACTGCTTTTATAAAGCTGCCAGCTTTTGATGGATGCAGCTGCCTTGGTGATTAGTCACAGAAAGATCAAACCTGCCCAAACCTTCTGGATTCCTGGGTGAGTCCCTGGCGCTTCCAGCTCTCCCCAGCTCACCCGGTGCTCAGAGGTAGCAGTGGGTGAGAGAGGCTCTGCAGCAGCCATCTTTCCATAAGAAGCAACTATTAGCTTGCAATTAATTTAATGTGCATCTAGGCTGAAGCTGGGCACTGGCACTGTTAAACATATCCTTTAACTTCTGGATCTCTGAAAACTTTAGATTCTGGCCTTTGCATTTGCCAGGTTCATAACTGAGTAAGCAAAATGATGTGGAAATCACAACAGGTGAACCAAAACCAGAGCACACAGCCTCTCTTCGAATTTGTCAATCTAGAGAATTATTTGGTGTGAAAATGTGTTTCACATATATTAAAAAATAATAATAATAATAATAATAAATATATATATACACTTTACAAGTTACATCTGTGTGTAGGTTGTGTAATACTATGGCAGAGAAGGAGTACTGCACTGTGCTTACAGGCTCAGTTCTTATTTCTTCCTCTTCCTCGTGCCCTGAGCTTCAGCAATGCAACCTAGCCTGGCTATGCCTCTTTTTTAAGCTGGATAAGTATCTACTAGGAGTAATTCAAGTATGGCTGATTTTAAATTGAGGTAGAGAGTGGATTAGATGACTTTCTGAAACTTATTTTAGCCTAATTTTCTAAATCTTATTAAAGATATTAACATGTCAAAGATATTGATAGAACATCTATATATCCTATATATACGCTGTATATTTGTAGAAATACAAATATTAAAATACACTAAAACATAAGACTACAGCTTCAAAGGGGTAAATCAGTTCTCCAAAATTAGAGCCAAATGTTGAAAGTGGGTATATTTTATTAAGGTAATAAACAGTTGCAAGGATATAGTAAGATTTTTGACAGATTACAGGAAATCTATTAATATCATACTAACAAATATCATAAGGTAAATCTGGTAGCTGTTCTTTCAATCCTGAGAAGTTAATTCACCCTTTTTTCTTACTGGAAGATAATGGCTTCTAGAAATATCTGTCATCTACTATGCCTTTGTACCGTGCCTACCAACATAAACCTTGCTTCCTGGCCAAGGTCAGCAGCAGCTCCCCCCCAGAAATACCACTCAGACAGGGAACAAGCACAGAAGACAATGCTCCACGCTACATGGCTTGGAACCATTGGTTTCACTCAAACCTTCTAGCCGACACTGGCAGTGTTACACCTGTATGTTACAAGGATGTTAAACACAGCTTCCATCGTACAGAAGAAGAAAATTTTTACAACATGATAAATGAAAGAAAACCCAACTAACATTTAATTATGCAAGAAACGATCCAATATAAATAATAATTTAACAAACTGCTCATATTTAATTTTAATTACAACATATACAATTGCTGTGAATACCAACAGGGTGTGAATTTAAAATTAAGTATAACTTAAAAAAATAATTTAATAACAGATAAACGAAATAATATACTGAAGCAAATTTAATATAATATTTAGTTAAAAATAATTAGTTAAAAAAATTTAATTAATATAAAGCAGCAAATTTAAAGTTCACCAAAATTGGTACTACATCTAGAATCCATCTAGAGAAGTGAGTCTTTACTTCATTCCAAATGGCACTGAATACCTGCATATCAAATTTCCACATGCTCACTACCTGAAGATGACAGGAGAGAGACACATCAATTTATGATGAAAAATGTTTCTATTTTATATTATGTTTGAAATCTTGCCATATCTGCAGTTTTAGTGACAGTTAAATTAATTACATCGAACATAAGCCTTCTTTAGAGACTTTTTCTCCCCCTTTGTTCCCCAAAGGGGTCAGGTCACCCATTCAATTGATGCCACGCAGTCCTTTACACCCTGTAGGAAACATGGAGGAATGGTGGGGAAAAGACACATTGAAATGACAGATTCTCTAAATTTCCATCTCCACCCATCACAGTTTTCTTAAGGTTATTCTGTTACCCATATGATGCCATTCCTCTGTCTCCCTCTGACTGGATTCTCCACATAAGACTTAGCCCCTTATTGTTCAGAGAGAAGATCATAAATACTTTTGCAATTCAAAATCACAGCCAATCTGTGGGGATACTATGGTCAGTGAGAATGTATTAATGTGAGGTTTGGAAACCTGAATAATGTTCTCTCTGCTGCCCTACACTTTGTTTACTCTTGGGAACGACCCTCCCTGTTGCAGTAAAACTGCATGGCCTGAAAATATGTTATAGGCATAGGAAGAGTTCTTGCTCCCTTTCCTTGATTTTTCTAAGAAAGCCAGCAGTTCTGGGATTTCCATTGTGAGGAGGATGTTGATGAACTTGAGTGAGTCCAGCAAAGAGTCACCAAGATGGTCACAGGGTTGGAGTGTGTGACCTATAGGGAGAGGCTGAAGGAACCAGGTTTGTTTAGCACAGAAAAGGAAAGATTTAGAGGATCTAACAGCAGCCTTAATGTACTGAAGAGATTACTGATACAACCCAAATGTATGGCAGGAGAATGAGAAACAATGCTCATAACTGGGATAAAGTTCCAATAGGAAATAAAGGAAAAATCCACATTATGAGGGCAGTGAAGCACTGGAACAGGAGATTGCCTGAATAAGTTGTTGAATCTCTGTTCTTGGAGATTTTCAAGACCCAGCTGGACAAAGCACAGAGATCAATGTTGGCTCTGAGAGTTGGAGCAGCAGATTGAACAAAATTACTCCCTGACGTCTCCTAACGTGTGATTCTAATGTGGTCCAAAATCCACAGCTGTAGAGATCTTGGTGCTGAAAGATCCCTCTAAACAGGAAGCCCTTAAATCCCACATCCTACATACCACAGTGCAAGAACAGTCTGGCTGCTCATGCAGTGCCTGTTAGTGCATGAACAGTGTCTAAGGAAGGCTCATTAGCTGCTGCAGCAACGTCAGCTCTTCACAGGCAATGTTCTCACAGCAACACACCTACATTTATTGGCTACCGATCTACTGCACTTGTTTTCCTGAGATTTGTTATTTCTAAGGATACATATCTGCAGTTATATCATTTGCAGCTTTCTTTGGAAACAACTGTCTTCGCTCAGGTTTCTGGGTAGAGCAATCTCCCCACACTGTCTGTCAGTGCAAGTCACAAAACACGCTTCCCTGGCACCAGCTGGTGGCCTGATGGGGAGCATTGCCAAACTCTTACGGGATCAGTAGGTGCTGAGGTATATCCCAGATCTTTGTGACTTGGACAAAGAACTGTAGCAGGCAGTGTCACACTGTAACACATTTGCAGTATATTTCAAGTGATAAGAGGGATTTATTAGAAGCTGACAAGTAATATGCCCATCAGTCTTCAAACCTGTACTACATGGAAATTTTCAGAATCTTACTGCCTGAAGATGAAAGGAGATAGATGTGCCAGTTGTTGAAGGACAACATTAGACTTGAAGGATGATTTTCCAAGTAACATTAGAAACCCTGCCATACATGTGGCTTTGGTGACAATTAAATTGATGGACTAAGCTAGGTTTTTATGTGACAACAATAATAATATTGCATTACATTTATAAACTATGCTCCACTTCAGGCTCTCTAAACCAATTTGCAAGCAATTACTTTAAAATACTGCTGTGTGTATTGCTACCCATGTATTATAGATGGGAAAGAAATCACAGAAAGTGTCAAAATGCCTAGAGGTGTACAGCAAGTCTTGATCTAACTAGAAGTTGCATCCAAATCCCCTGAGTGCTAGCTCTCTCTTTTCATGAAAAGACTACATGTCTTTTCATGTCTCTGCTTTTCCCTTACAGATATTTTGTTTCTCTAAAGGCTTGTGCCTCTGTACAGCCATCTTTCTACCTAAATAATTCTCTCCCCTCAGTAATTTCTTAGGTGTGAATGCTATTCAGGTGACATGGAAAAAACTGTGTGCTACTTAATGAGCCTATGCCAGTTAAAATTAATTGCCAGATTCTGCTCTCAGTGAAGTCAGTGGAAGTTTGAATATGGTATCAAATGAGACAGGCCCAATATTAAAAACTACAGGAAGCATAAGATGGAGGATAGGCAGTGGGTTGTTTTCTTACTGGTATAGAGGAGAATCAAAGTTTTTATAAGGATATGTAGTGAGAGGAAAAGGGGAAATGGCTTTAATCTGAAAGAGCATAGGTTTAGATTAGATATTAGGAAGAAATTCTTTACTCTGAGGGTGGAGAGGAACTGGCACAGGTTGCCCAGAGAAGTTGTGGATGTCCCATCCCTGGAAGTGTTCCAGGCCTGGTTGGATGGGTCTTTGATCAACCTGGTGTAGTGAAAGCCGTTCCTGCCCATGGTTGGTGGGTTGAAACTGAATGATCTTTAAGGTCCCTTCCAACCCAAACCATCCTATGAATCAGTGATAAGGATCATGTATCCAGGTGAATGAACAGACCAAATGTGTCCTCTAGCCAATGCCCTTAAGACAAGACAGAAAGCAAAATGAAATTAATTATATAAATGCTCTGGCAGCTGCCTTTGGCAGTTAAAATATTTATTTTTAATGAAATGTTTCCCAGATCCTAGAGACAAGCACAAACTAGCCCCCAGAACTCAGATACTTACACAACTGCAAATCACAACCAGACTTGTTAGTGTCCCATCTTCCTAATGAGCTGATCCAAGAATCCCAACTCTGATGCCCCAAACCTTGTGGAAGAAGGCATTCACAGCCAGATACAGGCAGAGTAATTCAAACCCAATAGTACCACACATCTGTAAGAAATGTTTTGTGCTAGTGTACCTTTATTAGAGTACCTTTCTTAGAAAAAAAACTTCTACCAAAGGTCTGTCTAAGCCCAAAGGCTGTTTCTTTTACAAGCCATTAATTCCACTCAGTAGAAAACTAAAATAGAGGTTGACAGTGACCTGTGTCTTCAGACAGCTGCCCAATAACCAACAGCTGTAGGATTTCTGCGATGAAGGTTGCATTCAAGCATTCAAACAGCTGAAAAGGTGTCGTCAGGGCCAACGCACAAGTTGTTGTTTATATGGAACATATTGGTTGAAGCAATTTAAAAGTGCATTCCGATTCACCCCCACCCCCCTTCCTCCAGCTCATCCTGGGCAAACAGAATTTCATTTTGGGTAAAAAAGTGGATATTTTCAGATTTGCTACAAAAATGCTAGAGCTCGTTGTAGTTAATGATATAAGTGTCTCTGCATACCAGTCAAAATGCAGGTCTCAAAGGAGCTCCTCAGCACAGGGTGAGGAGGATGAGAAATGCGTCAGCACGTGTGTGGGCTCAGTTCAGACTCTGCTTGAGGATGTAGGAGGAAACAGAAACTTAACTGACAATAAAATTTTCCAAAGGGCTCATTTACCTAGATCAAACCATTTCAGACATAAACAAGGCTCACCTAGAGGTGCTGTGCTGTGCTGTGCTGTGCTGTGCTGTGCTGTGCTGTGCTGTGCTGAGCTGAGTCAGTGAAAAAACCTTCATGGAGAGCTGGAGCAGAGCTGGGTGATGGGCACAGAGCAGTACCAGCAAGGAGCCTGCTCTGACGCCAGGTCAGCATGGAGTTTCTGGCAAAGGATTTCATTGTCTGTGTCAACATCCTCATCTATTTGATTAGGGCAGTACTTTCCTTTCTTAGTATGGCCATCAAGAGTTAGTGCTTGTAGGTTACTATACAGTACTCAGAAGAAAGGCTACTGTACTTTCTAATATGTTTTATAAAGGAAACAGTGACATCCATGAAGTACATGACTGCCCTCAATGTTTTGTTTCCTTTTCTCTCTAGACTTGTGGCTAGCTTTTTCCTAAAGCATGCTTCTGTTTCTTTAGCTGATAGAACCTCTGACAAACAACTCTCAATGCAAAGGTTTCTCTAATTCCACCTGAGCATAAAATATTCTTAGCTAAAAGGCCATTTTCTTCTTCCACAAAACAGCAGTCAAAATAATAGACCTACACTTGCAGAAAGATTGTGGCTTATGATTTCTATGCCACCATTTTGGAATTCTACACACACATAAAAGATCCACCTTATTTCCTAAACCTAACTTACTATTGAAAATAGTCTTTTAAATAGAGTAATAATAGTCCCTTAAGAAAAGATGAAAAGTACAGATGCTGTTTTTTTGATTCAAACTCCATGGGAAGATCTGTTAGGATCATAATGGTGAATAGTTTTAATAGTGAAGGAAAACACAGATAATTTTTTTCCCCCCTGTGTGAAGGAAGAAGTACTTGGCCTCCTCCCAGGGATTCTGGGAGAAGAACTAAACAGCAGAGTGTATCAGAAGGAGACATTCCATGGGTACCACTGAAATGATTCAAACTGTAATTAACTATCCCTGCTGTCTCAAAATACAGGTGCATGTGCATTTGGGAATGAGAGGAGGATCAAATTACAAACTGAGTCACTCGACAAGCTTGTTTTACCCTTCCAATTATGCAAGCCAGTTTGTGACTCAGCAGCTATACAAGTCTCTTCTCCAATGGCAAGACAAATCAGTTCTGCAGCTGAGTCATTCAGAGCAGCTCTTCACACTGTTAAATTCAGCAGTCAGCCATGGTACAGAAAAAATTGTGGAGCCTTTATTACCTATGTGAGATACAATAAATATATTTTATAGGAGAATAATCTGCAGCTCATCTTCACACAAGGAATTCATTGAATAGGAGAGAGAAAAGATGTCATGAGATTACACTGACCAGCGTTTATGGTCCTTTAACTAAAAGAGACTAGGGTTTTTTTCTGATAGTGTTTTCTGTTGTGTGTTCATCCCTTACTAATAAAAATCACCTGACAACATGCTGTAATTGCAAATGTAGTTGAGAATTAATTTATTTAATTGTCTTTGACTTTTCTTTCAAGGTTTGCAAATAATTTCCTACATACTTGAGTGTGACAAGGTGTCGTGACAGCTACAGATAGTCACAGATTCATGCACACATTGGCTTGGGAATCTCTGCCCCAACCTGTTCCTCGAAAATGCTGACTTTTTGCTGGCACCAACAATAAGTTTTCCTTAACCTTCAGGCTTGATCCTTTTGAGGTGCCAAGTATGAACGACTGCTGTCAATGGTCCTGGCACTTGAAATACCTAACCTAAGTTCTTAAGTCTACTGGCAGAACCTCTAAATGGTATTTGGAACTTTAAGTGAAGAACCCACAGGTTAGACTGCACTTCTCTTTCTCTGCCTGTTAAAAATACATCCCATTAATCCTGTTCAAAGCCAGGTGTCTTTATGCCCAGAGGTGAATATCACAGATAGCCGCGATATTTGATATAACAATAGCACCATGAGGCTGTGAACGAGGCCCCACTGGGTGAGTACAAACAGTGTAGGAGAACGTCTTAGCCAAGAGGAGCCATTGTCAAGGTACACAAGGCTGAAAAAGATAGAGAAAAGGGAACAGAGAGTTACAGTTTTCAAATGCTGTCATTTCATACTGAAGGCTTTTCCAAAAATGGGCTGCAATACACAGCTGTATGTGTATACCAAATCATCTGTGCTTCACAGCAGCTATTCTGAGAGTCGCATAAGCAGTCATCAACACGATCTACGCACATCCTGTTGGGGCTCCAGATTACAACCCCAGTGCCAGAAGTTTTCACAATGACTGGTGCTTTTCTTAAAGCCTCTTTCCCTGCAATTGAGTATGTGAACATTTCAGCTCTAATCTTCTAAAATTAAGTACCTTCAAACATCATAAAAATAAATACTTTCAAACATTTATGGAGAAAAGCAATTACAAAGTGAAATATGGAAGCTCAAAATGCAAACAGAAAAAAAAGAGAGCAAACAATACACACTATTTAAAAACAATGGCAAAAAATATCCCCACATCTTTGACACACTTAAAAATGTCCAGGTTTGGGGGATGTTTTTGTCAAATAGCTTTTGGTTTTTGTTGGTTTCAAGGTTCTTAGTCTGCATGGTGCTGAGGAGGTGGGAAGAAATATTACAGTCTAAAAGAGATCTTTTTGCTGTACTCCTTGAATGTTTGCTTTCCAAAATCAGCAATTCTCTTTCAAGCTCTCAAATCACATTCCAAGATGTATAGATGGGATGGTTATCATCATACATTACTAACGTTACCCAGCCCTGACTATAAATAGCTTGCTTCCAGTGGCTTATTCCTCGCCAAGTTTCTACATTCTGGGCTTTTTTTTTATTTTGAGGATCTAGTCAATTAAGCAATTTTCAGCTTGTGACGAATAAGATATTCCCAACAATGAAACCAACAGTCAAAAAGACAATTATTATGAGTTACTAAGAGCTGGGATTTGAACATATTCATTTGTCTATGGTGCTTGGTGTTGTGAAAAATTATGTTCTGTTTGCCTTAAAAGTAATAAACAGCAATACTTTGAAAAAGCTGAAAGTGAGATACGCTTCATCATCTTATTCGTGAGAGCTTTACTTTCACAGTAAATGCAAGAGGCTTATGTACATTTCTTATTTCAAATGAGGAAGTTCCCAACCCAGGCTGAGAAACAACTGGTTTATAGCAGCCTTATAGCAGCCTTCCAGTACGTAAAGGGGACTTACAAGAAGGTTGGAGAGGGACTTTTTAGCAGGGTGTGTAATGGTAGGACAAGGGGAAAAGGCCTTAAACTGAAGGAGGGTAGACTTAGACTTGATTTTATAATTCTGTGGTGAACTGGTGGTAATTGGTGTGTGCCATTTCCTAGAGACACATGGAAGGGACAGTTATATTCTTCCACCTGCAATGATAGTAATATCCTAAAAATCCATTGCTTCCCCTTCTCTCCTTTGCTGTTTGTCCCATGAGCAATCAGTCTGAAATTTCACAACATGACTTAGTACAACACACACCAAATAGATGAGCTAATGACTGACTGTTATCAGTGGCTCCATGTTTCTCCTGCTCTTATTTTCTACTTTCACAAACTGACTTGCTGTGCACTAACAGATGAGCTGCCCCTGTGCACAATACAGATGATGGATTTTTTTGTCTAGATAAGGGTGATGACACCAATGTCCTCTGTGCTTACTGCAGAGAAGGAGGTGAAATGATGAATACTTGTGCACTATGTGCGTAGTGGAAAGCTGGAGAGAGAAAAGGCTGGCTACAGATAGGCTTCTTGGTACAGAACATTTTTAAATACTGTTCTGAAGACATCAGTATTTTTGAAACATGATGATTACATGGCAGATAAAAAAAGAAACAGCTGCATTAAGCAGCTTCAAGTCAGACTTAAAAAAAGGAAAGTTGCCTCCTCTGTTCTTCCCTTCCTTGCATATAGAAAGAATACAGTGATATGATACACAGAGCTACTCAATGGCCAGATCAATTTCTTCTAATTTAAGTTTGTGTACATTTCTAATATCTTCTCTAGGGCCTATTTAAAGATGTACCTTTCATCACTGCTACTTTTTTTATACCTTACTGAACACAATTAACAGCTGTATTAAGCTGTGTCAGTTTATCTGGAGTAAATGAAGAAAACACACCAAAGAAAATGGACAGAATACAGCTGCTTCTTGGATAGTCCTGTAGTCTTCCTCAGTTTTGTTGTGTTGACTATTATTACTTCATTTTATTTCCAAATGCATCACAAGAACAAACCTTTCCCATTACAAAAACATGTATGGACACAAGTCCTTTCAATTCACCTGGCAGACTATTACTGGCTCTATTTTTAGCCTGAAGAGGTAACTAATCACATTAGTGGACAGGTTTTATTTTCAAAGTGATGGCTTTGGAATAAAGAACTTCCCTCTAAACAGCAAGTGAGAGCTGCCTCTACCAGGCCTCCGTTGTGCTCCATCTCCCTCCACACCACATTCCTCAGATCACCGCATTATTTCCGAATCTCACCTGTAAGCGCTGTACTAGTGACCCCTACTGTCTCTCTGCTTTTAGCGTGCTCCTACACCTTGTTAGGAAATTCTCAGGGGCATCTGAATGAAGCTAATTCAATTGTGCTGCGCACCTAAGGCACACAGCTGTTATTCAGACCCATACAGAAGGCGTAGAGCATCACAGTGATATTCACAAGCAGATAATGGAAGCTACAAGGCCCAGTCTTTGTGATCCCTAAGCTGCTCCTGGGCAAGGCAGCATTAGTGCAGGTCACAGGTCTACTCAGTCTGACAATTCTTCAGCAGTGAATTTCTCTAGCTACAGTCTGATTTAAGATAATATGATTGATTACGTTGATACAGAGCAGCCTGAAGTGTATGCCTTCAATGGTATGATACACAGTATTTCTTCTTTCTTGATTTTTAAATTCCATATTCTTCCAATCTATAGCTTTGGCAGAGAATCAGCCATACAACCCTAAAAGAAGCTTCCATATGTTGGAGTATTTATGCACTATAAAATCAAAGCAATAACAAAACACAGTTTCTAGTCGTGGAAGAAACTTTGATACTTAACCATGCTTGCAAGGGCAGTGTTTCCTCTGTCCCAGCAGCAGCCCAAAGGCTGCAGGTGGCTGCAGTGTGAAGGCATATTCTTACCCTGCAGCAAAATCATGATTCTGACTGCAAGGCAAAGAAATCAGGGCAGTTTACATAAAACAAGGTGGAAAAAGAGACTTGCTTGTGAAAAATGTTTTTCACAGGATCTTTGAGAAAAGCAGCAAAAATGCCTTCCACCTCTTACAGGGCCAAAATAAGGGCTGTCTGAGGCTGATAATGTTGGTAGGCTATAACAACATTTGAGAAACTGCATCACAGTTCATGTGATAGCATGGGAAATGTGAAAAAAGCCCCAAAACATGAATTAGAGAAAGGTAACTTTTCCAGCCTAAAATTGCTAAATGGTAATGTAACCTCTGAAAATAATGATTTAAGAACCCTGTTTTAGCAGAAGCAACATATTTCTAATAAAACACATGCTTTAAAAAAATTCACATGCCACATAGACATGGGGTTTTTTTTCATTATTTAATTTCCAGCACCATTCCTTCCAGGCTAATGCAACCTCAAACATTTTTACCTCTCTGTATTTGTAGGATAAATCAATATAGTGAAGAACAGAGAAATTTCGGGGAGGCGGGGGGGAGGGGGGAAGGCATGTATCCCCATCTTATCATCTTTCTGGGTGTGTGTTGGATTTATCTATTAAGAGTGTCACATCCTCTTGTTTGCAGAGTGCTTATGCCTCCACTCTTCTACCCAAAGAGTCAGTAGGGAATTCAAAAATTTGGTCGTGTCTTGCAGTGGGCAGCCACTGACACTGTCTTTCTTGGTCCAGCAGCCCCCTCTACCGTCCTCCTCCACATTTCGGAGGAGCAACCAACCGCTCCGTGTTCATGGAAGAAGAATTTTTGCAGGTCCAACCCTGACACCTAGTGGCCTCCGCAGTTCCTTACGTCCTCCCGGTCTCTCCACCTTTTGAAACTTGGATTGAAAAGATAGAGCATTACTCTCCAAATAAAGAATTTCAGCTCTTAAATCCACACATTTATGCAATTTCCATAAGTAAGCATCTATTTTTGTATATTCTGATAATTATATTTATTGGTATTCAGTACAAAAACCTTGACATAACCCAAAATGTATCTTATTCAGGAATCCTTGTCACATGAGCATATTACCACTGAGCAATAATTCTCTCTCTCTATAGCTGCATCTGCTTTCCCCCACTCATTTAGTATTCCTAAACTTGAAATGAAAGTGCTGAAGTGCAGCCATTCATTTTGTATGGGCCTAACAAGAAAAACAAGGCCCAACAACAGATTTTATTTTTGTATAGAAGAAATGAAGAGAAAGTGAATACAATTGAATATAATTCTTCAAAGCTAGCAGATGAAACTTTTTATTTTTTGAGTGAAATTGAAGTTCAGTAATTACATGTAAACAATTGTCACTTGCTTGTCAGCTGGTAATTTTACTACCTATTTTTTCTTCCTAATATTGGTAAGCTTGTCTGGCAGTCTCAGAGGTTTTTGATCAAAGCCAATATAGAGTGGAGTTTTGGTGTGTTTTTCCAGAACTTTGGATGCTTGAATGCAGCATTTTAATCTGGCCCACTAACAAACATGCTGAAAATTTCAGATTTACACTTCCCATTCAGGTTTGGAGGGGGTTTTTTGTTTTGTTTTGTTTTGTTTAGGTTTGGTTTTGTTTGGTTGGTTTTTTATTGCTCTTATTTCATTGGTTTTTTGTTTTGGTTGGCTGGGGGTTTTCTTCTCTCTCTTTTTTCCTTTTCTTTTTCTTTTCTTTTTTTTTAACTAGAACTCTTATACCTGTTTAATTTAATGCAGTTGCTGCTCCTAGAAACTGCAACATCTGCAAGAGATGGATAAGCTTCTGGGAATCTTTTCTGCTCCAAAGACTGATTATTTTAATCAATACATCTCCTGGTTTCCAAGAGCTTCAAAACAGCTTCAAAACAGCTGTGAGGGCAGCCTTATGTGTCACTGTGTTGGCATGGAACATCTGTTAAAAGCTAGCATTATCCTTTCCATCCCACTCTTTAGAAAGATGCCATTTAAAAAAAGAAATGAAAGCTTTCCCATGTTGAGAATGCGTCTTTCTGTATACCAGCATACATAGAAACTCCTAAAGTGTCATGTTTGTTTATTTTTCCTCTCTTGGTCTCTCTGAAAGCAACCACAGAATGCAACTGCTGTATCCAGCTGTGTAATCTGCTTCCAGCTAAGTAAGCCTTGGTAGCAATGACTCAACAGATCCTCATAAAAATAACAGAAATAAAAATTTATAGTCCTCATTTAGCTCTTTGCACTGAAGGGTAAGGACACTTCAGAACATTGTTTTTACATTGCTTTATATGGCCTTGGTTTTATAAGACACTCACTTTCAAACAAGGGGCATAGAATCATCTGGGTTTTCACACAACATTTCTGTGGATTTCTTTTTGGCTACAGGACATTTACAAGGACAGGAAGAAATAGCTCAGTGTCCTACTGAAAATTTTCTGGCAATGTGTCTTTCCTATTTTAAAACAAATTATTAAAAACATTACTATCATATGAAAGCATGAATCATTTAATGCATTTTAAACTTAACATTATGTAAGCTCTTGAACAGAGCTGAAAAAAACTTCCATTATGGTGGATAATAAAATTTATTTTAAGTTTGACTTTGACCAAAAGAAGATAGACAACATAAGTTATATTTTCTGTGGGTTTTATATGTGCTTATGGATTTAACATTCAGATAAAATAGTACTTGCACTGTCAAAAAATCATTTTCAACATTAATATTTAATGTTGACATAACCCCCCTGATCCTGCTCAGCTCCACAGACTGCCTGGGAAAGAGTAACTCAGAGCTCTTCACTTTACAAAGGAACAGGGATGGGACCTACACGACTTTCCTCAGTTGTACGTAGCAGAAGTAACCTCACCAAGCTTCTTATTTTGGGAGGACCTGCAAATGCTGTGCCCTCTTCAGCCCTTCTCTACGTGGACTTGTATGAGAGTGACCACAGAAGGTGCTGCATTGCCCTCTCACCAAGCAAAGGGCTCACGAGAAGGGGTGTTGTGCTGCTCTAGGCACCTCCTGGGTGTTTTTGTGGTAGCTTTTTCTTTCTCCAGAGCCAGGCTTGCCATGTCACTTACTTGGGAAGCAACTCTGAGTTGCGGTTTATGCAGAGACAGTGCCAGGAGCTGGGATTAAGCTGTGCCCTGAAGCGTGAGCCTCGCGGCTTTGCTTTCCTGTTTTCTGACACCGTCTGGCAGGAGAGACTTTCTGATGTTCCCCATTATCCACTACGTGGGTATTTCCTAGCCAGGTGGGACGGTGCATGTCCCTTGGATTCCAGGTGAATTGAGCAGTATCAAAGCTGCTCCTTTGCTTTACGAATTAACGGGGGCTCGAGGCTTTAGACCGAGGCTCAGTTGAGCATCTGGCTCAGTCTGAGTCGCAGCCCCGCACCCGTGCTCAGAATACGAGATCTGATCTGGAGCCAGCCCTCAACCCTCACGTACGGGCTTTGAAATAACTCTGTGTTACAGATGCCGGTCCGGCCTTGTAACTACCTCTTGTCTTACTATGGATTATCTAACTGACGTGACCGGACCGGGAGTAAATTATGTTATTACGATATCAATATTTAATCATGCCGGGGCCCAGCCCCCGGCCGCGGCAGAGAGGAGACTACAACTCCCAGGAGGCCCTTCCCGGCGCGCTCCCGTCGGGCACCGCGGCAGGAAAGGCGGCGGGAAGCGCTGCTGCGCCCGCCGGAAAAGATCCCGGCGCCGAGACTCGTCCGCGTCTCCCAGGCCCTTCCGCGTCTCCCAGGCCCTTCCGCGTCTCCCAGGCCCTTCCGCGCCGCCGAGACCCGACCCCAGCGCCCAGGCCCTTCCTCCCCGCCCGCCATCCCGCACTCCGCCCGCCCGCCCGCCGCGCCATGACGGACCGCTACACTATCCACAGCCAGCTGGAACACCTGCAGTCCAAGTACATCGGCACGGGGCACGCCGACACCACCAAGTGGGAGTGGCTGGTGAACCAGCACCGCGACTCGTACTGCTCCTACATGGGCCACTTCGACCTGCTCAACTACTTCGCCATCGCCGAGAACGAGAGCAAGGCGCGCGTCCGCTTCAACCTGATGGAGAAGATGCTGCAGCCCTGCGGGCCGCCCGCCGACAAGCCCGACGAGTCCTGACCTCCGTCCTCCTGGTCCCGGCCCTCTCTCCTGTGTGGTTCCCGCCAAGGACTGACCGGGAGAAGTCTCGCAAAATTCCTGCTTCTGGACTCTGACTGTGCGGTCGTTCGCATTTTCTCAAGTGGAAAATAATAAAGCTTACTGGGCATTCCTAATGTTTGGTTTTGTAGTCTCCTTGTAAGAGCTTTTTGTTCCCAAAGGAGTGCTGGTACTCGGTATTGAGCGTTTCGTTGCAATCATCCGAGGTGCAAGTCTCGGATACTCCCAGACAGCATTTTCCTGGCATGATGGATTGATGCTTGCTTGCAAAACTCAGTTTTTAGGGGAGAGAGGGGAAGTTTGTTGATACTCAAGGAGTTTGATTTCTCGGTTGACTTAACCATTATTGTGTGTAATGGTTTGTGGTATAGCATAAGTCAGTTCCTCTAGTACTTTAAAACTCCAAATTGGTATTTCTTTAAACACCGTTTTCTTGCTTCATCTTTCTTGTACTTTAGAATTTTTCAAACCTTGATTCTTTTTGATGCAACTTTGCTACATTTTTTCCCCCTAATGCTTTCTAGTAACCTAGCATTTTAATTTTTTCTGCATTACATCAAGCAAAGACATTAATACTGGGCTGGCCTCTGTTAATATGGAATAAGAATATAAGGGTTAGTCCCATTTAGAAGTAAAACGGTTTGACATGATACAGTCTTAGATCAGTTTGCATACTGAACTGATGTTGATTCAGATTTGTCTTTTAAAATAGGCATTCTGTTCACTTACAGTTAAAATAAATTCTGAGTTCCAATGGATGGAAAGGCCTCAGGCCAAAACTGCGAGATATGTTGCTTGGAGAAATAAAATGCTCTCATTTCTGACATGTTTGTTTGTATTAACGTTGGAGGGGAAAGTGCAGTGTTTTGTGGTCCTATTAAGACACTATGCAAGCTTATTGATTATTTTCTGAAATTGGTGATCTCTAGTCAGTACATCTGTCCTTTGAAGAATTTGAAGATGGCATTTTTCAAACTTTGTTGCACGTAATAAGATGAGGGCATAGGTGAAGTGGACTGAAAGAAATTTTACCTGCAAGTTTTGTGGGGAACTACTTCATTTTCCAATAAATAAGGCGAATACGTAGAAAACTGGTTTTCAATTTGCCTGCAAGCTGGTGCAGGTAATTTGAAGAGCATCTGTTCCTCACATACTGAGGAACATGGCTGAAAGTTTTTCCAGAAAAAGTTAAGTTCAAGTGCATAGGCACAGGTACACAAGGCAGTCTTGCAAAAATTGAACAAAATTTGCATGTAAATAAAGTAAGTTTCCTGTTCAGTTTAACAGTTCTTGTTAAAATTCTGCTCTGTTCCCATCTCTTAGAAACTTGCCTTCCATAAGGTGTCTCCTGTGCTGGCAGCCAGTGGGCAGTTGGTGTGTGCAACAGGGAGCAAAGGAGCTTGAGCCTTAGTGCTGGGCCTTGGCAAGTGGAAAGACTGGAGGGAGGATAACAGGTGCTTTTGTAATGGTTTGCAAACTGAACTTGCAATGTTTTGTGAAGTCTTGAATCTCCTACAGTAAGGAGAAACAGAAGCCATGCAATTTAATCACTTCCTGCATAAATTAGAACTTTGAACTATTTCACAGGAGATTTCTCTTAGGATAAACTAGCAATTAGCTCTATCTGTGGAGATTCATTTTAAAATGTGAGCAATAAATATGTAATACGTAAGTAAAGATTAATGCTCTTTTGCAGGTCAGCTCTTCACTACAAAGGCCAAACAGCCCTCAGGGACAAAAGATTTTCATGGTGAATGAACTTGCTGGTTCTTCCAGGTACACTTGCTTGGATCTCAGTTAGGCACATACCTCTGTTTTAGCATGGTTGAAAAGATGTTTTTGAAGCATCTGTAGTAAGTAATGATTATGAAACATTAGCACTTCCTTAAGAAATTGAGAAAACCAAAGGGAAGCTGTAATTCCTAAGAATTCAAGATAAACTTGACGTGAATTGGGAGACACTGAAGAGTTCATTTCTGGACGGTGGTATTTTTCCTAAATCCCAAAGCATTTTAAAAGCCAGCAAAGGCAGTGAATTAACTTATACATTACTGAAAAGGGTAAAGCCTACAAAGAACAGAGTTAATTACCTGTCCTATTGGGATGCATCTGATTTTTACCTCTATCCTGATTGAAATATGACAGGTACTGTTTGTTTATAAATTGGTTTGATATTTGCATTTATGCTCTTTTTACATCCAAGCAGTATGATTTTTAATGAAAAAATAGGTGGATACATAAAAAAGCTGGTAAAGCTACCCAACAGGAAAAAGTCATTAGCTTTTTTCAGTGGGGTGGTTCCAAGGTTCCAAGTGTGTATTACACCTTTTTTTCACAATGGGTGAATAGAACAGTATGGGAGTCCTAGCACAATACCATCACTCTATTGCTTGGAATACCTTGATCTTTTTTATTATTTTCTGATTTATCAGAATGATAGCAGTACATTAGTTAACATTTGCACAGTGCAGCAATTATATTAGTGAGCTGTTTTCTGCAAACTGTAAAACTTGGGTCAATTTTTTCATTTTAGTCATGTTCAGCATAAAACTCAGTTGTTTTTTAAGATTATTTGCATATATTAAACTTTCATAGATGATAACATTTGTAGTTTGTTTTAGCATCAGGGTTTTACTTCAGCACATCAGATAATTCCTTGTTAAAGCTGAGCTATTTTAGGCAACACTGGTCTGTAAATCCTCATCAGAGCTCCGTTGGTTCTGTGATGTTGCACCACTAACTCTAGATTTTTTGTAGTAAAATGAAAAAAACCCCACAAATGTCCTTCCCCTTCCCCCCCACAAGAGGCATTTGGTTTCATGGTACACAAAGGGGTTGTTTCTTGGTTGTTAGAATTTAATCATGCAGTATTTCATTTTAGTTCTGTTGTTATAATACATCCATAAATGCATGCTCTATCCACTTTCTACTGCCCTAGTGCTAGCTTAATTGCCCCAAAGAACTTAATTACTTTTAAAATGGATTAAAGTGTGGCACATTGCTGCAAGTTAGACAATCGTGTTTGAAAATACCATTAATGTCCCTTTATTCCTTGTCTATTTGCCATTTTCCTTCTATATTCATCTCTTTGAATCAATCTTTCCAAATCAATCATATTTGATTTGGAAAAAAACCCCTTGTGAATGTAATAGAGTTCAGTGTATTCTTTGTTGCCTTTTGAAACTGAGCCATCATTCTATGCTATCATGAAGAAATGTGTAAGGATGCTGACATACCTGAAAGCTTCTGACTGCTCTAAAAATAGAACTAGAATAACATTTTTCTTGGGTTCAGAACTTCACCATTTTTCTTTCTCATTTTCATACCAACTTGGTAATTAGTTTTTATTGCAAAAATCACCGAATACATTGGACTTCCCCTTGTAACATGTACCAGAACAGTCTCTGCCACAAACAGTTCACAACTGGAATTTACTTTGAAACCCACATCAAACGGCTGGAAAAGTCCACCTCATATATGTCTATGCAGACTCCTTGTTTTTTGTGAAAAAGAACTTTAGTCCAAACAATTGATACTCTGATCATGGATGAATAACAGTTCAAACTTCTTGTAAGTTGCAAAAAAATAAATCCATTTTGAGGTGATACATGTCAAATTAGGGTTTTTAAGCAGGTAAATTACAACAGGATTTACTCAAGTTCAAGAGAGGCATGGTTGCCCCATGTTTTTTTCTGCTGGACAGCTGGCTTAGAAGCTCTCAGAGTCCAATGCCTCCCAGGTAATGCTGATATCGGTGCTTGTGGGGCTGCAATGTAAATCACATTGCTGAAGTGGAGTTAAGATTAAATTTGCAAAGTTAGGGTTTGTAAACATCCTACAAAGCCCTGAGGTTATATTTAATGTTTCTCTTCTCCCATCAGGTTTATAGCTTGACTATACATGGCACTGGCATAACTGAGCAGGGAGCTGCTATGGACAGACTGGGAATAAAGAACTGGATGTGAAAATATCTTAAGTGGCCTTTGCTAAGAAATCTACATGTTTTATATTCTGAGCCAGAAGTCATTACAATCTATGCAAAAGCTATGTGCAGGCTGCTGCGGGATTTGGTACATGCACAGCTGAGCACGCATGTAAAGCCCAGAGAATCAGAATTAAACATCACCACAGCACACAGCAGAGCAGACATCAGATGGCACAGGCAAACAAGTTTTGTGTTTCCTCATGTTTGAGTAGCATGTAAGTAATGTTCTTTTCATATAGCATTAAAAGAAATTGAATCTGCTTTCTAGTTTTTTAAAAGGCAAATCCCAATAGTTACTAGCCTAGCAATTTTCCCATCATATATCATCAGCTACACTCGATCCTCAGATTTTTAGTATGGTCACAGACTAAAAATTTATTATTTTGATTACTGTCTGAGCTATAGAATTAACAGAGAAGGGTATTTAAAGGAGGTGGAATGTTTTTGTTAAATGTAGTTTTCCAAAAACAAGCAGGGAACTTCCAATGTTATGTTCAGGACAAAGATAAAATTAGTTAAATTTGAAGCATATTTCTTCACATACTACCATTTCCAGTGATAGCATGGCCCCAGTGTTTAAGTATTCAACTTAACCTTATTGTTCTGGTAAGATTTCCTGGAGGAACAGAAAACATGAGGAAACTGGTGACTTGAACAGTTACTGTCCTAATAACATTGGAATGAAAAGTCAAGGAAGAAAATAAAGCAGCTGCTTTTCATCCTGTGCCAGCCCAGGTTTGTGGGGGAAGAGAAGCTAAAGGGGGCTTATACGACAGATAAGGACAGACTAAAAATCAGGGTTTGTTGTGACAGAACAAGGGGTAATGGTTTAAACCGAAAGAGAGTAGTTTGAGACTAGGTTTAAGGAAGAAATTTTTTACTATGAGAATAGCAAAACACTGGAACAGATTGCTCAGAGAGGTTGTAGATGCTCCGTCCCTGGAAGTGTTCAAGGCCAGGCTGGATGGGGCTCTGAGCAGCCTGGTGTAGGTGATGACGTACCTGCTTATCGCAGGAGGGTTGGACTAGATGACCTTTAAAGGTCCCTTCCAACCCAAACCATTTTCTGATTCTATGATTCTAATGTGAGTGGGAAAAATCTCATCTGTCAAAGTGTCATACCAAAGTGTTGGTACCTGTCAAGCTGAGCGAAATAAAGAGTACTTTGTTTTGCTCTGGAAAGGATCAGAGCTGTTGCTAAGGTTGTGGAAGTGCTCCCAGTATCTCTCTCATGTCTTTCCAGTGCAGGGCATGTGACAGCGATACTTTTTAACTGTAAAGCCCACAGGCTTTCATGTCATTGTGCTGAAGGATACAGCTTTTTTTTCAAATGTCCTCCTGCTAGATCACTTTCAAGGCAACCTTGCATCTAAAACATTCAGGCCTTTAGCTGTTACTTCTCTGATGTCCATTTTGTAGAACAACCATAGTGTGAAACTAAAAAACAAGTTAAAAAAGATTGAGGATGTAAGAATATGTGGCACCTGCCCCTCCTTACTTCTTTTGTGAAAATAGTCTTCACATTATAAGACACTGAAAGCTCTTGTTCAATCTGTGGAGTAGCAAACTCAATGAGAACTAGAAGGAAACATGTTTCTTTAGAATTCCTTTCATCTTTCTGGTATATCTGTAATGCACCAGTCTGGTGGAAACCAAAATAAGCTCATTTCTGCTATCTTAGCCTGATACTGTGATTTCCTGACATGCTGTTGATTGCAGATGAGGCTGAGCTGAGACTCATGCAGGAATTTTCTGAACTTTGCAGCATTCATATTTTATGTCCTATTGGGCATAAATAAATAAATATTGAAAAACCAAATATATGGTGCTGATTAATGGAGAACAATAAATGCTTGTGTTTTCTGTTCACTGATGACAGGGTATAAATGCTGATTGGCATAAGTCACTTTCCACTTGGTCATCTTGACTGACATGCTGACTGACAGATTCAGTACTTCATATTTTAGAAGCCTGAGAGTGTCTTTGGCATTATCAGACCACTATTTGTGATGTTTTAAGAGATGACAATAACTGGGACAGCCAAGCTCACTGTTTCACCTGCAACTGCTCCACAGTGCCTTTTGGGGCACCTTTCCACTCAGGGGACTGGACTCTGCAAGGTATCACTGGGTCAGACTTGGTGAACAGGGCCTTCATGGGTTATCCTGAGAGTGCGGCAGACCCATCCACAGGCTGGAAAAGTGTCCTGTACCCACACCAGAGCTTCAGGACTTTGCTAAGGAGCTGCAATAGGCCTTCATACAAGTGTTTAAGGAGCTATGTTCTGCTTTTCATTGCTTGTTAAAATGTTTTCCTTCTAAGGCACTGATTGTGAATCATCTATTTGCATACAAATCTGTGAGCACTGCAGCTGTCCTGGGAAGACCCTGGAAAGTTGCAGTGAATGAAGGCTTTGGCAAACAGCTCCTCCAATGCTCCACTTTGTGGTTTTATTCCCAGTATTTTGATTGGTTGTTTATGATGAGGCTTTAAGGGAAAGAGACTAGCCATATGCTCATCAAACAAGTCACAGGAAGCAAGCAGGCCTTTAGGATCTCAGCAGCAGGATGGCTGTCTGGGTGGAAAGTGAAGACTTTGTGGGGCAGTGCAGGCCCACAGGCTTTGCTCCCCTGCAGGCTAGGATTTACCAACCTGCCGAGCAGGGCACTTGGACATTCAGTCTGTTAGTCATCCAGGCCTGGATCTTATCCAGCTTTTGCCATCTCATCTGGAGATTCTCATTGAATCACAGTGTTCAAGCACTTGGTGTCTCTCTGGGTCAGGCCTTTAGGTGATTTTTCTTCTCTGCTGATGAAGGCTTGTACCCTGCCAGGTGCTTTGCAAGCAAGGGAGAAGCCCCAATAGGGCCTGCAATCTAGTCAGAAGAAATGTGTGTGTGAAGCCCAGTGGAAAAGAGGATCCCTAGGAAAGCTGATGGAATCATCTCTTTCCAGCTGCATGAACTTCATACCAAAGTTTTGTGGCTGTGAGCTCCAGACCATAGGCCTTATTCTTCAGAGCTGCTTCTTGGCTCTCAGAATAGGAAGCATGGTGCAGAAGAGACAGTGAAAAGCCAAACTTAAAACACTGAAAACTAATTGAAGCAACACTCCTAACACATGCACTGGTGAGACTGCCAGCATCGGTAGAAAAGTGGGCTGAAGTCAGCAATGTACAAGGACTGTATTATCTGTTGGACATGATGTATGTTTTCTAGGAAATGAGGCAGCAGGGTTGAGGGATCACAGTTCTTAATAATTCTTAGAGGAAGAGATTTCATTCTTCATGCTGCCCTTATGGCAGTTAGCTGTAAGCCTTTTCCTGAAAGCTTATCTACCCCCCTCAGCTCTACAAGGACACTACCAGAAAAGCTAATGTCATGAACAGGAACAAAGCATTTTTCTTGGCAAAGCTGAACAACAAGCTTCAGGTGTTGTCTACAAAAAGAAAGCAAGGGAGGATGTGAATGCAAAGTAAAATGCCTGTTTCTGGCTATCGCTCTGTGAGGATGCTCTGACTATGCTCTGTGAAGATAAGGGCTCAAGAACAAGTTACTTGTGGTAAACTAACTGTGAGGGCTTACCTGCTGCTCTGTAGCTAGTGACCATTGCACATCTTTTCTTTAGTGTCAAATATGAGATCTTCTGCCTCTTTCTTGGAGGAACTTTCTTCACATCGCGGAGGCACTACAAGGAAAAAAACAGGGCAGAAAAAACTCCCTCAGGCAGCTGCCCCAAAGTAGGTGATTACAGTGCGCCGCAAGTTCAAACCCTGATTTCCCAGGGTGTAACTCCCATGTCTTTGGTGTAAGCCATTAAGGGAACCAGCTGCAGTAAGTCAGGGTAAGTCTCTCCTGCGGAAGTGTAGGAGTGCCTCGACAGACTGGAGAGCAAAGGGTTGCAGAGAATTTACCAGAGCCCTGTGACTGGGTCCCAAAACACAGGGGATGGCAGCCAAGACAGCAGGGTATTCCAACAGCACCATGACCATCTGTGGGTCTCCCTGCATCTGTGTGAGCAGAAGCACTGTATAAAACCAAAAAGGTTAAATGAAAAGATCTACTGCCAAGGGAAACCTCTTATATCTTGTGAACAGCTTTCTTCTTTTTAATGTGTTGACTCCAACTCAAAACTGCATACTGGTAAGAGACCTTTTTTGCCCCTTATAGGAAATGCATACATTCCAGATAGAAGAGCTGTTTCAGATGCTTGTGGAGGATGAAATATGAGTCTGCTCAGTAAGTTGGAGAGAATTTTACTCTGAAATTTGAAAATGGCACAATATCAAGTGTAGTTCTGCAAATACCCTAACACTTGGGTATTTTCAAGGCAGGACAAAGCATAGGTATGAAACAAAAGCATTCAGGGTTTCTGGGCTTCCCCCTTAGGATAGCAAAAACAACATCCAACTCTTACTTCAGCTTTCAAGATGGCCTTGCAGCCAAACATAGCTCAGCAAGGACTAAACTCTAAGCTGGTTGTTGTATATATAAATCATCTCAGTGGATTTCTGGAACTGATCCTCATTATTTATTTGCTTTACTTGTACCTTTAAAATATAGGAATTTAGACACAGTACAAGCTCCCATCCTGGGCACATTCATCTCCTCCTTTGCCTTGGGAAAACATTTTGATCCTAGTTTGGCCAGAAAATTTGTTCATCCATTTTCTATGTTCTCCCTCAGAATAAAGGCGTGACAAAGATTTAGGACTGAAGACATCATTAATTTATGTAATACTTGCATTAAGACACTCCTCAATCATGTGGGGAGTTAGAGTCGTCTTATTTCACTATAGTCAAGCACGTAAGCTTTTGCTTTTTTAATTCTGAGGGACAGCAGGCCAGTGGGTTTGTTTTTGCCTTTAGTCCTGAGCACTGCCTGGCAATGCAAGGGCAGCAGCACTCGGGACAGGCCAAGAGGAAGGCTCAGGTCTGATCATGCTTTCCCTGCTGAGGTGAGTAACGAGGCCTCGGGCCCTCTGTCCCAGTCACACCTGTCCTGTCCCCACCCATCCCATTCCAAAATCCCCTGTGCCTGGAATGGACTAGGCCAAGCCTCCAGGAGCCTGGGCCAGGACAGGTCATTTGCTTTGCTTTGCTTTGCATTCACATGTAGGTACTTTTTACACTCTCTTTGGTCGAGTCTGGGGCAAAGTTTGGCAAGGGAGTCCACTTTGAACCCTGTGACTCGACAGGAGGGTCTCCCTTATTCTCTTTAATCCTCACTGTTCCCTATCCTTACCCTTCCCCCTGTCTCCACATAGATAATGTTTGGGTTGAGTTCACTTTTGTACTGGTTGATTTCAGGTTTCAGATTTCAGTTTGCTTTTTCTCCGTGTGCTTTTACCACCTAGTAACCAGTAGAGTGAACCTTGCCTATGAACTCCATCGTGCTTTCTCTTTTACCTGCCTTTGCTGATGAGAACTTTTGGGGATTTTAATATGATGCATTTGCTACCTTCTTAGTAACAGCCATAGCTGATACCCGTCACTAAGAGATAATTTACAAAAAATACTGACCTTTGATTGTGTGATAGTTTAGGTGTGATATGGAAATTGCTCAGATAAAGGGACAGTTAAAAATCACTAGTCTGGAGTTAAGAATGTTCCATATAGAAAGCTACTGTAAGCCAAGGTTTGACATGCTGATCTAAAGAAGACTTTTTTGCCCTATGTTACTTCTTATGAGGTCCTATGTCTTACAGTTCCTCTGATGTATTTCCCGGAGTGCATAATATGATCTGCTGACATTAAGCAGTTCCTGAGGTTGATAATCACACTTTCATTACAGCTAAAGATATGGCAATACGTATTCCAGTCTCAGTGTCACAAATCTATTTTGTTCTGTTTCCTGACAGTGAATTTTTTTTTACAATATTTGGACTTTACTCATTATTGCAAAGGCAGTGGATGTCAGGAACAGCTAAGGAATCCAGCCTGGGAACCTTTACAGCCCCAAAATAATAGGATGAGTTTTGTCTGTACTTTGATGGCTGTGGAGCAGACCAAAGAAAAGAAAGCATACTCCAAACACAACACATCCTGCCCAAAAGCAGAAACAAATTTGCAATTCCTATTCTGCTAGAAGGAGAAAAGCAAGACTTTTGAAAAAGAGAGAACAGTAATTATGGATGCATGGAGAATTTGAATGGATTCCAAAGAACATGCTTACTGTATTCACCTGATTTTTCAGTTTCAGGGGCTTCCCATTATCTTACATTTGGTATATGTGGAAAGGAACATGGACAAAGACGGTATATTGTAGTGTACAGGTAAAAAGTTTGTAGATATCAGATACATTCTGAAAATCCTTCAGGAATTCTAGAATGATGAACAATGGATCAAAGTTTTTGTCAGCCTAACTTTCAACAAAAGGTAAAATCTGTCACATGCAGGGACAGCCTCTAGGTGTCACTTGAGTATACAAAGTAGGAACAAGATTTGGGGTTGGATAACTGAAGAGCGTTAACGATACAGTGCTATTTCGGCAGAAGTTAATTGTTTAACTGATCAGTGGGTTATTTTCTCATGATAGCAAAATGTAATTGTGTTTCTGGTATTTGGTATTCTGAGCAAATGATCTGATTGTTTGACATAAGTTGAAGCTTGAGAAATTTATGGGGATACCAAAAGAAGAATTTAAAATATATGATATTGATAAGAAAAAGAGGCATCAAAAAGTTAAAGTCAATCACCAATTTCTTTAATAATTAGAGACCAGTTGTGCAACATGTTCTGCATCCTGAGATTATTGTGTCTTGTGTTCTAGATTTCTAGTACTTTGAAAACAAGTCATAAGGACTAACTATGCTGGAAAGCTGATGTGCCCCAAATATGTGGATATTGGCAGTAGAAATGTCTGTATGTGGTTTTTGGGCGATCTAAATGTCTGTGGCAGCTTCTCAGAGATCTGAAAGTCTTTGAACTGAGAAGATTTCCATGTTAGTTCAATCCTTGACTCATTTCCTACTCCTGAAGTGAGTGTCCTTAGTTCAGGAGGGCATGTAAGCAGTCCTTTCTCAGAAAACAGTTTTGCATGTGTTTAAGAATGCCCTTTATCCTCACTGACTTTGTTGAGACATAGCTACCATCTCAGCATGTTTCCCAGAGTAGGTACAAGACCAATTATGACCATGGGTTTTCTTTTTCTTGTGTTTTATCACCTATTGTGAGAGATTCTTCTCACAAAACTAAAATTCTGTAATGCAGAAAACTTATACCACAGTTTTTACTTGTAGGCCAGATACAAAAAATTCTTGCATTAAAATTCAGCAAAACATTTAAAGAAACCTACTTTTCTTTTTTTCCCCCTATTTGAACATACTTCCAGTTCAGGATCTTGAAGTGTTTTAAGGAAATCAAGTCTTAGTCATCTTATTAATGCAGAGACTTGAAGCAAGGCTGGACCTACAAAGTGGCACAATCCTAGGATCTGATATTAACAGGAAATGTAAGACTCCTAAATTTTTAATAAATTATTTTATTTTTCATTTTAAGTTAGCTGAAGTTACTAGGAGCGTCCCATGAACACTCCCTTGTATCTCAGATTGTGTACGAATATTTTCAACATACCAGAATATATGTTTATTTTGCAACATGAGGAAAAGAAGGTAATCTCATTTTATTTCAGTGCCAGAAAACCAGGTTTCAGAAGCCATGGGTTCAAATTTTGTGTCCAGACAATGAGGTCATGGACCCTCTGAAGGAAAATTTTATTGTGTTTTCACTGAAGCCAGTGCTTCTTGAGCAGCATTTCCTGAGATATAGCTAAATCTCTACTGATGTTTTCCTGTCTTCAGAAATAGAATGCTAAGTCTTTTTGAAAGGAGGCTATCATTTGGAGAACTCTTATGTTTCCAGAAAACTTCAGGTACTTTGCCACAGGATGGCAGTGTAACAGCACGTCGTTAAGTCTAATTTTTCTGAAGAGTTCTGAAAACATTGGATATTGGAGATCGAATATGTCTGTAACTAAGTGCAGCAGTGTTGCTTTTTAACTTTTCAAAATACCATTGTTCCCCTTGTTTGGTTAGTGCATCTTTGTATATGTTTTAATAAAATTGTTTTCCTTTTGTGCTGTCTGTTAGCTATACAATAAACTTTAATAAAGAATAATGAATCTCCTGAATATCCCTATTGTATCCTATGGTTAGTAGTATTTTATTTGTAGACTAATTCCCACCATCTTTTTTTTTTTCAGAAAAGTAATTTATTCTTTAAAATGTACTTGTTTTATTTCAGAATGTAACTGTTGATGTGGTTCATCTGGTATCTTTTCTATTTTTTAAAGGATTGGGGTTTTTCATGAAATAGGTTTGGAGACTATAGTTTGTAGTCCTTTGGTAGGTTCTCATAACTCTTTTTTTTCCAGTCTTCAAGCCTATTTTTTTAAACATTATTGTTGATTTGTTTATAACATTATTTGTTTATTCTTCAGTATTTTATTAATGTTCAGTTCTTTCCATGCTTCCACTGCTTTCTTGAGTAAGAATCACTATTGTCAGCAAGAGAGTAGCCATTTTTAAACTTAGGAAATGCTTTCATAGTTCTATTGCAAATATGGTGTTGTGAATCCTTGCTGTTACCTGTTTCTAATCAATCTGTTGTGGAATCTTGCTATACCTTCACTGAAGGTATCTGAGAGGTAAGTGAACCAGTGTAAATTTGTTTGCCTTCGTGACAAATTTTCAAGCCTTATTTATTAAAAACGTTACTGTTTTGTGCAATTTATGTTTTTATATGAAAGCCATTAAAGTTTTTAATCCTTTTGTGATTAGCCAAGGGGCAACGCAGTTTTGGATTTGTACTGAAATCCAAGTCCTTTCTAGGTGGACTCAAGGTGATCCACTTGAATGTGTTGCACTTGGCCGATGCATAAGATGGGGCTGGTTTTTATAGAGAGCACTTTGTGCTTGAGCATGTCTAAATAGCAGTCAAAGGAAAGATAGCTTGCAGTAACTTTTAAAATTTATTCAGTCTCCAAGAAAGATGGAATAAATTTTGATGGGGACCAAATAACAAGAAAAGTCTCATCTTAGTTTTGTACTGAAATTCTGCATTCAACCTAACATGCAGTTTATTTCTGCAGTGAGGGGCACTGAGTTATGTGGTAATTCTGCCTCTGCTAGATTGATGTGCTGGTACTGTGCTATAGTCAGTTTTGGTATCTGCCCAGCAAAAACGAAAACTTCAGCTTTAATTTGTCTTACTTAAATGTACTGTTCTGTCAAACTTACATATGAGGTTTATAAAGATGCTTTAGAAGTCAGTGTAAGTTGACATTCAGATTAATTTCTGAGTAATATGAACTCAAAATGAAACTTAGTGAATTACTAATTAAATATCTAAATGGTTTGATGATTGAAAGCAAAATGAACAGAACACTATTTTTCATGAAATGTTTCTCCTTAACTACTGTGCACAGCAAGAACACAAATTACTTGTAAAGATGCTTGTAGTTTTTAAAAAATCCTGCAATTCAGATACCCAGCACAGACAACATCTAAGTCTTTGTTCTGCCTGTTCTGTTGAGCAAGAGATGAGAAATTGACTGAAGATACTTTTCTACTGTTCAGTTTTCAGTGCTGACTAACCTTACAACCTTCTATTGCCATCTCTAGAGATCTTTAAGAATCCCATCTTGTCAGGGGTTTTTAATATATCTTTACCCTGTCATGATTCATAATAAGTATCTCTTTTAGCTATTGTTTCTATGTACATTTTATCAATTCTACATTTTCTAACTTCTACTTACATGCCTGTCTTGATTCTGTTACCTTCTGAGCACAGGCATGACTTCATTTATAAAAAAAATATTGGCGAAGAGTTTTCTCTGTTTCTCATTTTATTCTCCATTTATTAACTTAGTTATTTTGTTTCTGAAAGCAGAAATCTAGGAATTGTCCTTGATCCTTCTTTTCCTTCTGTGGGATGTTTCTGTCAGGCTTTCTCTGTTTACTCTTGGAATGCAAACAGAATTTGTACTTAACATAATATTGCCTCTTTTTTCTGTGTTTGTTACATTTTTTCTTTCCTGATACAGCTTCTTACAGCCTCTCTGTATCTTCTTGCTGTTTAGCCAGGTAATCTGAAGGCAGCTACTCCTTCTTGTTGCTGCAAGAGAATAGAGATCAGTTATTCACTTCAGGATGCAGAATTTAATACCCATGTGTTTTGCTACTGGTTTCTTGTCACTGCAGAAAGGCTTTTTAAAGTGAGGGCATAGCAACCTGACCACATCAGGGACAAAGATCTCAGATGCAGGTACATAAATCACTCAAATGGAAAATGTATCACGTAATACCAATATATTGGAAAATAGCAGGATCGAGGTTAATTGATTTACTCCTGAAATACTTATTAGATACTTTTACTTATCTCTTTGGTATTTTGATGAGCAAGGTTTCTTGCTAGGTGTTTGTATGATTTTGCAAACTGTTTCATGGCTAAGGTCATATTACTAGCAGTCTTTTCCTTACATCATAGGTAGACTGGCTCTGTCTAACAAATACAGTAATTTTCTATCATTCTCCATTTCAGCTCTTAGTTCAATTATTCTACTTTTACATGATAGATCTCTGGTCTCTTGGTCATTTCTCTTACTCAGGCCCACACATCCTCAAAGAATTAAAGATTATTTTTGTATTACCCCAACGCTGTCAAGCTTTCATGTATAGCTTATTGAATCATGTTCTCTAAATGGATTTGGTTTTCTGTTTCCCCACTGCAGCTCACTTCTCTGCATTATTGGATAAAGCTGGAGTACACTTGAATCCTCATTCTTATATACATATATAAGTCCAGTTACTAGTGAATGGTTATGAAATTACTTAGAGTTCTCACTATGCTTTTTACTGTACTTTGCATTATTATGTCATTTTGATGTTTCATAGCTCTCATCTTTTTTTTGCACTACCAAAACTTCTTTCTTTTTTAATAAGCTGGTAGAGCTGCCTTTCTCAGCCTAGATCATTGTATTAGTTCTACTTACCACTTGTAGTAGTTGCAGCAATTGGTACTAATCAAATGAGCTGTGGGGAGAAAAATCTGTTTGTTATGCTTGCCCCAGAATCATAGAACACAGGACTCTGAAGCAACCTGCAGTTCCTTTGGCCTCTCCAAGGCAAGGCAAATCATACATGTATTATCACAGACTGTTCTTAAAAATCTTCCAGAGTTGGAGTTTACACAGCTTCTTCACCCACTGTTTCCAGCTGTGTTTTTACTTGTGATCTGAAAAAGTTCATAGAACAATATGTGTTGGAAAAGACCTCAAAAGATAATCTGGTCCAATTTTCATGTGAAAGGGAGCCTACCTAGATGGGCATATCTGTCCAGCCACATCTTGAAAACTGCAGTGATGGGGCCTCTACCATGTCCCTGGGGAGGCTGCTCCAATGATTGACTGCTTTCACAATTTCTGTTTCATACAGAGATGAAACCTCTCCCAGTGCGACCAGTACTGATTGCCCTTTGTCTTTTCCATGTAGCTCTTTGTGAAGAGAGAGCCTCTGGCCTCCTTGTGGACACCCTTCAAGTACTGTGATACTGTGATGAGGTCCCTCCGAGCCCTCTTTTCTTCAGGGAGGAAAGACCTAACTCCCTCAGTCTTTGATCATCTTTGTGGCCCTTCTTTGGACCCTCTCTGGGCTGTCTGTATCTTTTTTTGTTGGGACCAGAACTGTACAGCAGGTGTGGCCTGTCAAGTGCTGAGTAGAGTGGGACAATTGCATCTCTGTCTGATCTAATAATGCCTTTTTTGCTGCCATGCATGTGCATATTACTCCTATTACCTGCGAAGAGAGTAGATTATTACCTTCCTCTATGTGTCAGTCAGGAGGAGCATTCTTCAGAATTTGAACACTAAAACGATTTTTCCCCTTGGTGTCTTCTTCAGCCTGAATAATCTCAGTGCTTTCAGTCTATCCTCAGATATGATGTGTTAGAGACTTCAGCCATGCATGTTGCTTTTTGTTAGACTCTGGAATTTGTCCAGTCTCTCTTAAAATGTACCTGAATTAAACACAGTATTGCGGGTAAGTGCTTAGAGTTGAAAAAGGTAAAATAACGACTTTATCAATCTCCTGCATGGTAGTCACGTGTGCTTTTTACCAATGGCGTTGATACTGTTGACTCATTAACAGTGTGTCGATCCTCTAGTTTCAAATCCTTTTCAGCACAGCTGCCAGCTAGACATTCCCCAGCTTGTATGTATGCTTGTTGCTCTGCATCTACATCTTGCGCATGTCCTTACTGAATTGCAGCCTACTTTTTCAGATTTATTTCCTGTTTGTCAAGATCACTTTGAATTACAGCCCTCCTGCCCCAAACACTTGCAGTTCCTCACAGGCTGGTGTAACTGCCAGGTTAAAAAGCTTCCTCTTTTCTTTACAACCCACTTCAAGAACTAATGCATCAAACAGTATCAGCCCCAGGGCAGACTCCTGCAAATGTCACATTGGTACTGAATTAATGATAGCTACTTCTAGATAGGTTTTCCACCAGTTTTATACCTTCAATGTGCATATTTCCTCTGGAGTAGGTAACATTTGCATAAGCAAACTAGGGATATGTGAAAAAGTGTCAAAAACTCTATGAAAGATGGATATATGGCATCTGCTGTCTCTTCCTTATGCACAAAGTGTTACCCTCTCAAAGCACGTTACTCTTTGCACAGAAAGGAACTATGATCTGGCCCAATTTATTTTCAACACAACTATGAGTGCTGTTTCAGTCATGCAGTGGTTTGATTATTCATTCCATGATTTGGTTTTCTTTTTTAATAGGAGCTGCTGCTAAACCCATGGTTAGGTAATTTCCAAACAACGCTTTTAATCTTTTCCCTATGCTTTTATATTTGTCCTTGCTCAGCCTTGAAGTTCCTCAAGATGGTTCAAAGGAGGATCACAAAAGCAGAACTGCAGAAGAGTTACAAGGTAGGACTAATTCTCTTTATTAGAAATAAAGTTGTGCTGAGGTACTTTCAAGGCTGAGATGCTTACTAGGCTCATACTAATACTTTCAGAACTGGGAAAGAGTTTTGTCTGTGGGTAGACAAGAACTCTTGCTTCCTTCAGCAGTTACTGGTATGGTTTGCCTGCTGATATCATTCATCTTGGCTTAGTTAGTATCTGTCACTACTGAGAGCCAAACCCTTGTCTATGCTTGGGACATACACTTCAATCATCTGAGAATGGAAATATTTTATGAACAGATTTATGTACAGGTACCTGGGTAAAATCTAACGGCCCCTTACCTCCATAGGTAAGATCAAATTAGATGATTTAATGCAATTGTAGTAGCTTTCAACTACTAAATATTATGAAGTTTAAGAGTAATATATCTAAGAAAATTTCTTCAGATTTTCTGTTCTGTTTCACTAGTAAGTTTGCCCCTTTTGATTATTTTACTCCAAGTTTATATTAGTGCGCAGTTCTGAGTTTTGTGGGAGACATCCATATTTCACAGAATAAAAACAAACATTTCATTGCAACCTCTGATATGAAGCCACATACTGACAAATTATAGTTGTGGGTTGCTGATTTGGAAATTCTTTTCATACACTTCAGCAACACAAGATCCAAGTTAGAGGCAAATAATAATTTGGGTCAAATTCTGCTGCTTCAAGTAAACTGAGAGTCTTTCTTGCTTGTTCTACAGAATTAGTCTTTTACATGTTAACTTCTTAAAAAGCTTCAATTTTTACATAAAGCTGAATCACCATTCTGGTCTTAAGTTATTTGTAATATTAAATGCTAATATTTCTTTTACACAAAAGAAGGTCTGAATGCTGAGATATTTTCAAGGTGGCTGAATCCTATTATCATTTATACTAATTCATAGGCAGTCTAAAAATGCTGGGAAAACAACTCCAAAGGCATGCTTTGCCTTCTTGTAACCACTGCACTGCAGCTACACAAAACCCTTTTTGTGGAGTAAGAGAGTTGGCCTCATCTCTTAGAGGCACCTTGAAAAGGAAATATGCTTACATAAAAATAGAAAAATGTATTATTTTTTGCATGTTTTTTTGGGAATTAGCTGCTGACCCTAAATGGCTAAAGATACTTCAATTGCAAAGTCCTCTTTGCACTTTAAAAAGCAAAACATCAGTGTATATTCAAAATATAACCATGTTTCTTAGACAGAGGTGTACTAAATTGTCCCGTAGTCCATGCCATTGTTCCAGTGACCCAAACATGCTGTGGAACATAATAATCCTTTAAGCTGTTTGCAGCTGATGGCATTTGCTTGCTTCAGACTTCAGTTTCTCTCTGATAAAAATAATCTATTAGATAAAAGCAGACTTTTTTCAGTAAATGCACTGCTTATTGTCTTTTTAGTAACACAGAGATGTAAAATTATATTAGAAATGGGGGGGGGGGGGATCGTTCATTGAAAAAAACTTGTTCTGTTAAACTTGCTTTAGTTGTATCTTTACATGTTTATCTCTTTCCAGTTAAAAAACTTTAAAGAATTTCAGTTTTTCTTATGTTTTTCTGCCCTGTCCTACTCAGCTGTGATATAAGGCAACTTGGATGACAGAGGCATTGATGTCTTGAGCCCTTGTGTCAGACTGGTTTTATATGTAATATTCTCACATTTGGTCAGACATTTCGTCGGCTTTGTGTTCAGTCATACAAACCTCGTGCTGGTCTGCACTGCTGACTGACATAGTGTTTTAATGAATTGCTGGGTTTCAGCTGAAACTGTGGTGCCTGTTCCAATGTCTTCCCAAGCTGCTTGAAAGAGCATCCTTAGTCCCAGGCCAGGCTTATCTTGGTCATCTCTGTGGTACTTGCAGTGTCTCGGAAGACAGGCCATGCTCATTCCTTGCCACTTCAGGAGCCTGGATTGGTCTCAAAGCCAGAAAGGGAGAAGTAAAAGAGCCCAGCTGCCTGAGGGAGTTGTTTTTTTTCTCAGCCTGTGACTGATAGAATGATTTTCTTTATCTTTTTTTTTTTGTCCTGGTATAGAGGATGAAATGCTCTACATGGTAGCTTAGAGAAAGTAGAGGTGAGATAGAGAAGAGTAGAATGAACTTGGCAGCAAGTTTGGTTTGGGGTCCACATACTTGACAAGTACAGAATAACAGAATTCTTGTACAAAAACTAAAATTGTCTTTTTTGCTATGGTCATGTTTGGAATAAGACTAGATGTGATTAAGATACAGCTAGTAAAGTTATACCTTACCTCCATCATTTTCTCATTCATGGTCACATGTAGTTGTTAGAAAGAGCCAACAGAAATAGTATGCAATTATTATAAAATAGCTCAAGTAGATTAAATAGCTCAAAAGTATACAACTTAGCAAAATTATGTAGTGAAATGAGCTTGTGTGTGCAAATTCTAAAAAATTACCTGTCATGCTCAGCTTACACAGAGAAGCCACACAATATAACCATGTGTTTCTTTGTTGATAGGTGAAGTATTAAACCTCTGTAGAACAATCCAACAACAGGCTGCTTTTTAGGGAACAACTGTATTTCATTAGCAGAGAAGTTGAACTTTCTCTCTATTAAAATAACTACCAAGATTAAAGATTACCAGAAATAGGCAAGGGTGTATTTACACTCAGGTGGGTTTTCTTACTATTTCTTCAATTAGTAGTTCTTACTCAAGAAAGTTGTGCCTGGGAATGCAGCTCTTTCAAGAACTGGGTCACAATTTCTATCATGGCAAATATTTTCCACCAATTTCAGGTCTTGGTTCTGCCAACTAACCAAAGAGACATTCCAAACAGAAGATCCAAAGGACACTACGTGTATTTTTGTCATTTGTCTTTATGTTTTTCTCCAAATGTAGTAGTGGATCCTTCATAATATAATCATTGTAATGTATTGAAATAAATTTATTCTTACTTTTCTCTCATGTCTTTTCTGGTCTCTGATTTGATTGCATGGTGAGAAATAGTAGATGCTGTATTCCCCAAGGATGGGAAGATTAGCAAGTCCTGACTCCTCTTAGAGCATCATGTGGTTATAGCGGTTGAGAAATCATAAGGAATCTGGTGGGAACATCTTGAGTGAACTGAAATAGCTTTGTTACTACTGGTGACTTGAGTTCCAGATTTGGAGGAAGAAGCTTCTAAATGAGTATGGGTAAATGTCTATCTCTAGAGAGAGAAGATCTGATATTCTGGGATTGTCTTAGATTGCCCTGTTCATACTCTGCAAAAGACTGACAAGTTAATGGGCAGACATACATTTTTCAGAGAAAAGAAGCTGAGGAAAAGTGGATTTTCAAAAAAAAAAAAAAAGGAATTTTTTTCTCTTGTAGTGTTGGACCACTTCTACTGTCCATAAATATTCAGACATGTTCTCTCACTTTTTCTTGTGGAGGATGGCATTGTGGAGACTGGAGAACACAAGCTTTCTTCAGGAAACAGAAAAGGAGTGATTGTTTTCTGAAAGGAGAAATCAGAGTATTCATGTCGGTTTCTCTGAGGCTAGGAAAGGTCTAGAAGTGAGCGAGGTGGGTGTTTTAACTATGTGAAAATTGTTTATGAGAACCTCAGGACCTCCCTGAGGAATGAAAAGATCCAAGAATGGACTAACGAGGAAGAGTAATTTGCAGTTGGTCCTGGTTTTGATGTTCACGTGGCATTGGGGAGATGAAGGGAGATCTAACCTGAACCCTTGTAACATCTCCTTAGTAAAGATATCCTTCAGAGCAGTGAGAGAACATTTAGGTGGTTGTAGCTCACTCTCACTCCCCCTATGAGGATCACACAAAGGCTTTTAACTGTGTCCCTTTCAGCAGTTTTGCAGTAGCCTTGTGTTTCACATTTGGCACATAATACACACATGGGGATGTAAACTGAGTTCACAAAAATCCGTAAAGAACCAAGTTTCCTTTTGAGCAAGGAGAATGCTAAGCCAGCATTTCTTATGTGGTTTCTGTTCAAAATTGCTAGAGTTTTTAACAGAAACTGAATACACTATGCTTAAATTTACTGTTTGTAGAGTGTTGTTGTCATCTTGGATTCTCTATGCATTCCTTTTCTCAAGGGAATGAGACCAGGATTTTTTTTTTTACTTTATGACAATTTTGTACAGCTCTATCCAGTACTGAAACGGATGATGGAAAAAACCAAACCAACCAACCAACCAACCAACCAAAAATAACAAAAAAAACCCCTACAAACCCCGCAAAGAAACAACAAACCTCCCCCCCCCCAAAAAAAACCCCAAAACCAAAAGCAAGCAAATACTTCTTTAAAGCAAATGAATTTTATCTGAGTGTTATATTCTGAATGGAAGCTAAAAATCATAAAAGTAATGATCCTTTTTAAAAGAAGTAGGAAATGGTCTAAGTTAAGAAAACAATATCGCTGTTCTTGTGTACCTAGAGTTCTGTATGAGCAATAACTAAAAAAGACAATGTCCTTTTGTTTAAAAACGCAATTTATTTCCAACTTCTACGTGTGGCAGTCAAGCAAAAAGGATTGTCACCTTTTTGCAAATTTAAAACATTGTTTCATATTCATCCAGCTTTTGTTTAAATGCCAACTCTTTTCCTCAAGTACTGCATTATTATTTTCTGAACAAAAGTGTGTTGATCAAGTTCCTGAATAAATTTGTGTCCTGTTTCCTTGTGATTATCATATTAATTTCCACTTATTCCTTTCAAAATGAACTAAATGGAAAAGTAGAATAAAATTTTAAAAGAAACTTTGTTCTTTTATAGTGTCCTATGACAGACATCTATACTGTACTGTAGAGAGAAATTAGCAGATATTCTATAAGGTGATGAAAGCTGATTTTCCTGTTTTTTTCTCTGGGTTTAGGTTTGTTTAAAGCTGTTTTTTTTTACCCCTCCTTTCTTGTCCTGGGGAAAACCAAGGAAAACTAGCACCTTGGGGGTAATGTTACAGATTTAATCCAGAGATGAAATATTTTCAGCTTAAAAATAGTCATAGTGACTTTTTTCCTGCACATACTGAGTATGAAGTGGGACTAGCTCTTCACTGATACTGAAGACTAATGAGCAGTGGTGAATCAATCCAATACTAACGTGCTTGCTGCAGTTATTTGTTAAATATTTCATATCAGTTTTGTCACCTCAAACTTTTTTTTAAATGGGTTACAGGTGTAAATTCATCCATTGTTTAACTGTAAAGCAGGTTTATGAAGCTTTTTTCTTACCTGTTTCCTGAGCTGCAGTAGTGATGTATTTGCTCCCATGATCTTCATGCAGTCCTACTGGGGGAAAGAAAAAGATCAACTCTCAAGCATTTTATTAGAAGGAAACGGGAAAACTGATACAAAGACTTAAACCTTGCACAGTGAAAAAAAGCGAACTCTTACATCTCTTCTGCCCTAAATCCTAAGCATAACACTCACTTTAGCTATCTACAGCCTGGCAACCACCAGATACCAAATAATCTTCCATGAATCTTTCATTGCTTCTTCTTGCATCAGCACCAGGTTCCTTGCAATTTCCAGGATAAACGCAGGTCTTCAGTCCTTACTAATTCAAAACCTGACACAATCAGACCTGAATCCTGGCTTCAACTGCAGGCCCACAACCCATACACTGTGCCAGATGAACGGTGAGCCAAAGTCCATTTGCCAGCTCCAGCCTCCTGTTCAGCCTTCCAGGCTCTAGCAGAAAGCCTGTCGTTTCAGCCCCATGCTTCACTGGGAACAATGCCTCCAGCTACATCCTAAATCTGGCTTTCAGAGAAAATTCATGCAGTGTTTGGGATTCTTTGTTCTCGAGGAACTGTCTACTGATTTTGGTGAGCAAAGTTAGGCTAACTCTCCACATTTCCATAATGCAATAGAACTCTCATTTTGAATAGTGCCAGTAAAGCAGAATTATTTCCTACCACTGTAGGTTAGCTGGAGTATTTTTGTACTAACTGAACTCCAATGTTGCCCATTTAAAGTAAACAGAAACAGAAGAGGATACATGCTGTTAATATTTGCCCCATATTTTATTAAGTTAACAAGTTGCTTTTCTGCAAAATTTCATTCTCAAATTTGACAAGCAGGTGCTAAATTTTAGCTATGTACACCTAGAACTGCATTTTATAGCTTGAAGCTGTATAGCTCATGGGAAAAATAACTGGTGCAGAAGAAAAATTGAAGGTCATCCTTTATGCCCACTGATACTTGCAAATAGTTTCAGAACCACAAGATTAGTCATGTCTTTCTATCTGTAGTGATTGTACAATTGCACCTAGGAACTGAAAAATAACCAAGTACAATAGTACTTAAATTGTGATTTTCAATTATTAGTACTTCTTATTTTCAATGATTTTGGGGGGGGAAATTGAGAGTATTTTGCTTCATATTTTTTCTTCTGTAGGCTTTGTTCCATTCCCATGATCTCAGATAGGAAAAGTAACTTTAAAGCTATTTACTAAGGTTGCTTTAAAAAAAAAAAAAAAGTTTTTGTCATCTTCTAAGTAGTGCTATATGCAGTAACAGTTTCACTAGGTGAAAGGAAAAGCTGGTCATTAATATTTTGTAATGTGCTTTAATAACCAGATGCAGTAGCAATATCAAATGATGTTTTATAAGACTGATGTGAATACTCCGACTTACTAAGAAACTGAGTTCATGAGCCCACAAATGAAGAAAACATGGCAGATTTTACTGAAGTCTCATGGTGCTGTGTTATTCAATTAATGTTGCCTTTGACATACTGACCTTTATCAGCACAAATATGTCAATATACACATAAGTTGCTTCTTGACAAAATCATCCTAAAAGCCTCATAGTGTGATGAATTACAAGACTTCCATTTTTAAGCTTTACAGTGAATTCTTTCAGGTGTATACAAAATACAAGGGGACTGTGTGGTTAAAAACACCTGCCATCTGACAGCTCCAGGCAGGGAGGAGGATCAGCCAGAGCCAGTCCAGACCACCTGGCAGCTTAGATGGGGCTCCTGAGCCAATGGACAGAGGATCTGTGAGAAGTCCCCAGGTGATGCCGATCATGGCTATTAGGCCCTCTTAGAGCACTTAGAGTGTTGGCAAAGGCATCATCTGGCTCTCCTGAGCCAAAGCTGTGTGTTAGCATGGGAGCTTGGCCCAGGTGTGCTGCAGAAGACAGAAAGTGTACAACTCCTGCAGTGCTCACAGATTAACAGCCTACACAGTTGCTAAGTACAAATGTTTCCAACAGTTCAGTTGTGTGCAGCATTGACCCAAGAATCTCCTTAAACTCAACAAGCAGCTCAGCTTCCATAGATAAATATCTTTTACACACTCAGAGTTTGAGAAACCTCAAAGGTTTCCACTTTATGTGGTTGTGACTTTGGAGATGTAAGATGAGCCTCCACAGAGCTTCTTCCTTCCTTCTGCTGTGCAGTGAACCCACAACAGGAGTGTTTCCAAGCACTGCATCCCAATGCACTTCTGAGCTCAGTACATGCAAACAGCGTCCAGGCCTCTTGGGCTCACTCCCTGTGACTACAGAAATATGTGTTTGTTGTTAAAAACAACAGCTGAAGTTTACTTTATCCCTTTGTGCTCTAAAATTTGTGTTCTTGTCCCTACTTACATCAAATAGTTGTATTTTCTTTTGAAACGGCTTTTGTGCTAACTAGTGCAAGCTGGCAAACTTAATTTCAGTTCCATGAAAAATTTCAAGATTTGGAAATATTTTTCATCCCACATTGGGACAAAATGTCTAGATGGTACTCATATAAAGAACTAAAGCCCCACTAAAATCCTCAAATATTTTGCTTTGAAGACCATATGTCAGAATAGTATATTCGTAACTGTTGGATGTTTAAATTCAAGTTTTTAAGTCTTTAGTAGCTAGAAGTAGATAGCAGATCCTCATTGCTTCTGTTGTCTGCGACAACCCACCTGTTTTAATAAAGTAGGTTTTTTTGTAAATTGAAGCTTCCATTTATTCTGAAACTGAATCTGGATTCTGAATTCTGAAATTAAATCTGAGAGGATGCTGTGGCAATGGTTTTATCTGTCATGAGCAATTCATAACTCCAGATGTGCCTCCAGATGGTATACAAAGAATGTGAGTTCAGTCTCATTACACAGATTTTTAGTCCCATGTAAACTAGAGAAGGCAATGCCTACCTGTGAAGGGAGAGGGCTGAAGGTATGGTAAAGGTGAATCATTGCTCCTCATTTTTCTGGAGCTTTTTGCATTATTTATGAATTCTGCTATATACAATGAACCACACTGTCTCTGATATATGTGCAAATTCTATCAATAGTAATGAGAACTGCACATGCCCCTGTCAAACACTGTTTCTCTTTCATTGTCTTTTCATAACCTTTCACATGGCATAATTTAGTTAATCTTAGGCCTTTCTTTATTATTAAATGTTCAGTTTATTATTCTACTTAATTTTAAACCAGATTCTTCCTGTATTTAAAGTCTTTTTACCTTCTTATCATATGTGAGAGTCTATTTGGCATTCTGGATTAGAAATATTTTTCTTACAGTATTTCCTCCATCTCACAGTAGTTTGTTACAATCTGGGAGTTTTGGCATTTATTTTATTTTATGAGCAGAGCTTTGAAATGTTGAGTTTTATTTTGTTTTGACCCTTTTGCCCAGAGAATTACGTGAGCACTGTAAAAAGATACAAGAAAAATATTTGGTCACATTTTTACCCTATCACTTCTGACGATATCTGTCTTAGTCTAAACAGAGTGTCAGTCTTTTAAGCCAAAGTCTACCCATCAGTGTGCAGGCAACCTTTTAATTGCAGTGGCAGCAGTATATGCATATTGAAAGAACATGGCATAACCTTATATATATAAACTTATCTTCTTTTGTAACACAGTTTCTTGTTTGTGTGGCTGAGATAATTTTCGAGTCCAGAGAAAGGAAAAGTGATATTTTAAGAAACCTACTATCTTTAAGAAACTTTTCTTTTGAGTAACGTAATAATTATTAAAGATTAGCAGTATCTAGATCCTTGCACTCTCCACCAAAGGCATCTTAGGAATTTTAGAATGACACACCTGAGGTGGTCACGATATCATATAGGCTCTTTAAAACCAACTTCTGCTGGAAAGTAGAAAGTATGAATCTGTCATAAACATCAAGCGATGATTTCTACAGAAATCCTATCTGGTTTTGGATGTTACAAGGGCAACTGCAGTCATGAGATAAGTGAGACCTGCTCAGAGGGTGTTGGAGCAGTTTCATGGTCTCATGAGCTGAGACTCTTTATGGAGGACTCTGCTGAGGTGCAGAAGATTTCTTCACCAAAAGGGCTGTCCAGCATTGGAGCAGGCTGCCCAAGGAAGTGGTTGGTTGATTCTCCATTCCCAGAAGTACTTAAAAGACCTGTAGGTGAGGTGCTTAAGGACACTGTTAGTGGTGGAATTGGCAGTGCTGGGTTAATGGTTGGACTCTATGCTCTTAGAGGTCCTTTCCAGACTAAGGATTCTGTGGTTCTATGACTGTGGTGAGTTTCCAGTTGCTGTGGATGTGACGTGGGTGTGTGGTGATGGTCTCCACAACTGACCAATGCTTTAGGGGTGCTTTGCCAGGCTTGCTTTGCAAGAAGGGAAACAATGAATGAGGGTGATGGAACAGTTTCATCATGGAGAGACAGTTGCCTGTACTTGGCTTCCCACTGCTGTGAGGACAGTGCAGATGGGGGGATTGAGTTCATGGGCACACTGCTGTCAGGACACGTTCAAGTGGACTTCTGGCCTCATGAGAGGGTACCCCACACTGGAGCCAGGCTAATTTTGTAACAGTAAGGTTCTTTTGGGAACCCAGTAACTAGGAGCTGCAAAGAGGGACTTGGCATTCAGCATGGCAATTCATGGGATTGGGAACATGCCTTGGAGCTGGAGTGCTTCTTGGGGTCTTCCAGTGCTTGCAGCTTGGTGGGCTGCTTTGGTCTTTGCTTCTAGATCTTCTGGGGTGTTTTTTTCCAATGTCCTCAGGTTCAGTCTCTACTGCTGGGAAAGATTGATCCTGGTTAGAGATTCAAGTATCCATTCAGCTCATGTTAGCAGTCCCAGAGCACAGGTCCCAGGGCACAGCTCTCAGAAGCAGAAGTTTGCTCAGAAAGGCACATGAAAGGGGGCCAGAAATCTGCAGAAAGCCATGTGGGACTCATCAGCAGCAGTGTTGCACCACAGGCCACAGTTCCCAGTACCAAATAGAGTAACTACCCCTGGCACAGCAGAAGCTTCTATTTAAGTTACAGCTCCAATGGGAGGATAAAGCTTTTCAGATCTCAGACTGCAGAGCACAGCTGGTATGTCTCTCCAAGGTTGCGCAGGAGAAAACTGTCCTTGCCTGCACAAGGTGTGCACTAAATGGGGAAATATTTTGCCAAGACAGGGAGCTGTGGGAGCAAGGGGACAAACTGCACAGAAGCAGGGAGAATAAATGGCATCTTCATAGACATCCTGCAGATGCAAAAGCTTGAACCTATAACTTCACAGAGCGATGGCAGCCAGAGACCACAGTCAGTTGTGGGAGTCAAGTGGAAAGCCCCAGCCTGGGAAAGACTTGTGACTCCTAGTAAGGGGAGGATGGCAGACCTGCAGTTGCAGAGCTGGTTCAGTGTGCTGGTAGCAGGCAAGGTAGAGACGGCCATCCCTGGGGAAGAAGGTGAGCCTCCTGGTGAGCCATGCTTTAGTATCAAGTGGAAGCCACAACTGACAGTAGTGTAGGACTCACCTCTAGGGGTACAGAAAGCTCAACATGCTTATCCAACTTGCTGTCTGAGAAGTCTGGTGCTTGCTGGGAACTCAGATCCAGCATGCTGCAAAGAAACTGCCAAGGCTTGTCCGACCCATGTGCTGTTTCTCTTGCTGCTCAAGTACATTGGCAGCATTAATACACCTGGAGCAGGAACCTTGAACATACCAGGAGTGACTGGACTGCTGTGGGAATGAGGGCCAAAGTAATGGAGACCTAGGTGGTGTTATGTCAAGCCTTGCCAGTGCAGAGGAAAGACTTGGAGAAGAGCAGATGGTTTCCACGGGTCAATGTCTGGTTGCACAGCTGATGTCATTGACAGGAATTTGGATTTTATGAGCATAAGACCTGCTTTGGACAGTAGGAACTACTAGACAGAGATGGTGAAAGGGCTCCGCAAAAAAGGCCATGGGAGTATTGTCAGACAGCAAGCTGCACATGAGCCAGCAGCATGCCTGGGCAGTAAAGAAAAACAGCAGCTTCCTGAGCTATGCTAACAGGATCAAGAGAAGTAACTAGTCTTCTTTGCTCAGTATTCATGAGATCTACAGTCATGAAATGAAATCTGGAATGCTGTGTCCATTTTCAAACCCCTCTGTTTTAGGAAAGACATTAATAAACTTGACCAAGTTCAGCAGAAGGCTACCCAGGTGGTCAGAATGCTGAAGCACTTGCTTTGCAGAGAGGCTGAAGGAACTGAAGGATTTTCTGAGCCACAGAAAATGTGTTCTGTCAAACTGTAAGGAGAAAGCATATTGAATCTTTGACCTGCAGTGGTCACCAAGCCAGTAGTTGGATATTGTAATATATTAAATTTTGTTTTCATTCAGTGATATTGGCACCAGTTAAATATGGAAGTTGAGCAATAAGTGCATTACAGCATTTGACACTTAAAATGAGTTATCCATTCATCTGATGAGTGTCAAACTGACCTGTTTACATATTTCTCACAAAACTATTCTCTCTGATTTACAACAGCTTAAAAACCTGAAATTTTGGACAAATACCCCAAAGGATGCCAAGTCTTTGACAGGCTGTTTAGCAAAACTGTATTTTCCTTTCATATTCTCACTCGCTCATCTACATTCATACGGTCCCTGTACATATGGCTGGACATTTCTGATGGGAGAATTTTTTGTTTGATATGGCATGTCCACAAGCTCTTCCCCACTGTCAACTCTTTGGAATGAAGGAGGGGATAATCCATCTTTTTTACTCTTCTCCGCCTTTTTAAATCTGGACAGTTAAATCTGTGACATTCATTGTTTTGGGTGAAAATTTTGTTAGTTCCTTTTGAGGTTATCTGATTCTCTTTGTAGTGTTTGTCTCAGGAGTCTCTTCTGAACATTATCTAATATTCCTTTTTATGGACAGTCCATGTACCTGCAACCACTGGAGTGGGCTTTCACCTACCATCAGAGCAGCTTTCACTGGTGACAAGCAGTGGCTTTCTTGGGCCAAGAATGACTTTCCCCTACATTGCTGTAGCTATCTCTGTCATGGTATAGTAAAGCTCCACAGCAGCATCTCTATCACACTATATAACTGTGCTAATTCTTCCTCACCCCTTCTTACCATGTCAGTTACATAAAATTAGGAGTGTGAAAAACTAAGTAATGAGACTCAAACAGCATTATATACACTGTAATTTACAGTTACTTATTTCAAAAGTAGTTGTCTATTAAAAAAAACCAAAACAAAACATATACACCTTTTCCTTACAATAATTATTTCCCAATGCTGAAATGTCTGAAGAAATAAAATGTAAGTATTACAGCCAAATTTTAATTTTCTTATGCTCTTATCTAGAGAGGATTGTTGGACTAAAGGACTGACAACTTCTTATTTTCCAACTTTGCTACATCAAAGTAAGTGGCTAATAGCCAGAATTGACAGTAAGCTGTTAGTCCAACCTCTGAACTAAACAGAATTAGTTTAAGCTGTCAGCAGAGCACCAGAGAGTGCACATCTTTCTGTGTATCTTATTCAATTAGTACACACTTTAAAAAATTGGAAAAAATTATTGTAAAACTATAAAGACACTGAAGGCTAGTGCTTTTGACATAGTTTTTCAGTTGTCATTACAGGCAGGGCATGTTGATTTTCTATTTAATTGTGGTTTCAGTTAGAAACTCTGGTTTCAGATTTCCCCCTTGGTCACTTAGTTCAGTTCCTACGAAGACCAGCAGAAGGGTGTTCACATAGTAAATATTTTTGCAAAACCTCCATTCCAAATTTCTCTGACTGTCTTAGTGGCATACTTTGGGGCCCATCTGCTATTTTTAAGGAGGCCTGAAAGGATAGAATTTGGGAACCATGACAACTCTCTGAGATGGCTGTATCAAAAAGACATGAGAACATGGGGAAGTCAAAACTCCTGACTTACTGTAGTGGTGGAGAGCAGAGTGGCCCCCAAAGGAAGTAGCTCCCATGTGGATGAGGCGATGGTGCTCTTTGGTGCACAAATCCACTGGAGATCACTGCTCATCCCTTTTGTGTTCTTCTTCCCATCCTCCCTGTGCTGGAGTTGAGCATCCAGGGAGTTCTACTATCTTCAGCACAGTCTTCATACACCAAACCATGGCCAAATTGCTCCTTATCATTCCTCATTTTTCTTCCCTCCTCTGCTGGAGCCAGCAGGACCAGAATTCCTTAAAGCCCAAAGTCTGTGGCATAGCCCTGAGACCACAGACTTATTCTGGCTAAATTTCTGGCTCATTCCTACTCGCCAGATCCTCGGTGTGCCTCTTCCAGCTGGTGTGGCAGATTCCACCAGCTCTGTTAACACTTCACAATGTTTCTGGAAGCTCCCAGTTCCAGAACAGAGGAGTGCTGATATAGAGAAAGATGAGGAAATATTTATATAAGCTGTTGAATGAAATCAAAACTCCTTTGCTGCTCTCAATTATGTTTTAACAGAGATTACAAATAAAGACCCAATAAAAACTGTTTCTAATATTTGCTGGTTTATTATACTTCTGAAAGAGTAAATCGTAACAATTCGGTACAGAATCTGCTATTTATTCAAAATGCAGGTCAAACACAGCAAACCAAGCTGCCAAGTGATAAATTTCTCTCTGACACCATATGTTGCAGCTCCTCTTGAAAAAAGTAGCTACTGAAAGTGATGACTGTAGGTGAATACCTTGTCAGCCAGGATGCAATATGGTGCTTTGCATTATCACATAGGACGGGGGGAGAAGGGGGAAGTTCCTCAGGATGAGAATGAGCATTTTGTGCTTGGACAGATAGGGAACTCAGCTTTTTCACTTCATAGGGGCAGTACTGCATATCCCTCCAGGAAATCATACTTACTACTCAAGGGGTTATTCCTGCATTGTAGAATATTTTGGGAAGTGTAGAGCTGCTGTAGTATCCCTTGTTATATTCACTCCTATTTTCTGTGCAGGCAGCAGCACTCTTTCTGTTGTCACATTGTGCTGTAATGAACCATACACTTCTGAAAAAGAGCTCTAGACTATACAGACTAGGATGTGCTTTTCCCTGGATTGTTCCTGGACCCATTGTTTAAAAATTGGATTATTGTTCTTTGCAATTTTTTTTGCTTTGGTGGGTCTTCCTGGATTCATTGTGTATTCTCTAGAACGGCAGCTCCTCAATCTAAAATATGGTATACTATCAGTACAACCTAGGGGATAATCAATCTGCTTCACTCAAGAATTCAAGATTTCAAAATCTGACTTCATTTCAAATTGGGCAAAAGCCAAGTATTTTGAAATTTTCAGAAAGAAAAAGAGAAGTAAAATATATCGATCAAAAGGTTTTAACTGTAGTATTTGCACTGGAAGTAATTTTAATATCTTAACATAAATTGGATCAAATTTGTCACTTTTAAACAGAAAACCCATGTTTTATTTCAGGAACATGCTTGTGGAATAGTTTGAGGCTCTTGGAGCAGCTTTTAGTGTTTCTTATAGGAAGTTCACATAAAGCAAATATGGTTTGAAAACATTCTATTTTATCGTATGAAATATGTCTGTTAAGCTTTATTCTCTTTGTTTATTCACTAGACCTTCTATGAACTATCACAAAAATAGAAAGAATTGTAAGGCTTTTTCTGGAAGCTTGAACAGAAAATATGAAGCAGAACCTCAGCTGAAGTAAAAGCTTTATTGAACTCTGCCGTCAGAATTGCAGCAGTTCCTGATTAGTGTTTTCCACTACATGCATCTGGAATAGCAGGAAGGCTCATTTCTGAAGTGTTCAGTTAGATAGGCATTTTCATTAGGCAGTTCTGTATGTGTGAACATGTGCCATCTAATCATGGGCACGAAGCTTAGAGTGTAACTTTGACTTCTGTATGGGCACCCTGTGTACTGTAAGTGTATTTTAAAATACTTGTGGTTTAGGCAGGGCATCTAAGTTATGTTGTGGTCAATATTGCAAATGGGCAGATGTTCAAGCTTAAATACTCAGGATTTACTTTTTAAAATTTCTGATGAGCTAATTAAAGCCACAGCTAAAACAATGTTTTGCATCTCAAAATAAAAAATTTCCCTGCAGAACCCAGTAAATATGCAGTGGTTCAAGATGCTTCTACTAAAAACTTAGAGGAAATGAAGACATACAAGGTATTTTGATTCCTAGAAGTACGAACCCTTTAAAAAATATATGTACAACTTTTAGTAGCCTTAAAAATATGTAGTATGCACTTTTTTAGTGCTACATGGACATTTTCCTATCATCTGAATTTAAAGCTGGTTTGCATCAAACCTATAGTTCACCTCTCTTAGCTGCCTGCAGTAACTTCTTAGTAGGGTTGTGTGTGGTGTGTGTGCTTAAGAAAACAACATTAGGCTGTGCTATCTGATCTTAACATGCTGTACTGTTGTGGTAAATTTCTTAATGCACCAGGGTGTCCATCAGGCCCCAGATACAACCACAAAGCCAAGCCAGTGACGCAAATCAGCAGCTGATATAAACAAGTTGACACAAACCAGAAACTAAGCTAGCAGTAAACCTCCGGAGATGCTTCTTTTTTCTCTTCTCTTCTTTTTTTTTTTTTCTTTTTTCCCTTCTGTTTCTTCTGAGTTTTTTTTAGTAAAGCAAAAAAATTCTCAGCAACTGAAATGCTTTTCCATTTGTCTCCAGCTTCACAATTAACCTAAATTTGGCTGTGTGATGTGCAAGTTTGTGAGAAGGAATGTGATGCAGCCTGCTTGTAATTAGTTTATAGACAGACTGTGTGTCCTAGACTTAGCATGTTTGATGATTTTTAAAAGCACCCCAATGACATCTTTTCCCATTTATATGCCATTTAGTAATTCATAAGAATACTCACAGAAGAGACCATAGTGATTCATTTAAGTCCTGTAAGTTTTTCTTCACCTCTCTGCTATTTGGTGACTGTGTAAAATCACATTCTTTACAGTTAGAAATATCTCTCTCCGTTTCTTTCTTTCCAAATTGTATCCTTCTTTTAAGGTTATATTTAACACTTTATTGTTGCTATTCACTTCTCACTCCTAAGCACAAGCATCATCTCATCTGGATTTACAGCAGGCATGCTTTGCTACTGTATTTACTGTGGCTACATGTTGTGTTAGTAGCATTACGTGTGAATGCAGCTTTGAGTAGTGGTAGTGCTTTGTTCCATGAGGCACCTTGTCCTGCTTTCCTCCTCCATTCAGGCAAGTAGGGTCTTCCAGCCCATACACAGGTCCGTTTGTGTAAATGCATCTGCAGCCAGGCTCTGCAGCTGCAGTGTTGCAACCCCCTCACCTGGCAGACATAGCCAAGCCAGCAGGAGTGCAGGGGAACGTGGTCAGGACTATCCACCTCCTCTCTTTTCCCAGAATAATTACTGTTTAGTCTGCTGTGTGTTTTCATAAAGTCATTCAGGTACCTTATTCTGTATAAATAAATAAGTCATTATTAAATATGATTATAACACTATTTTCAAACATTTTGTGACTTTTACTAAGTAAATTCCCTCCTGGAAAGCTGTGGTTTTATTCTACACTTTTTTTTTTTTCTGAAGGTGCAATACTCTGAACTTACTTTGTTTTATTCATCTCCAAGTTTTGGTTTCACTTTAAGAGTATGGGACAAACAAAACAGAAAACACAACCTGATCCTAAAGGCTGACAGTATTTAAAGTCATGGCAGCATGAGATGTATCAGAATTCCCCATTCTGACTGACACTCTTGTTTTAAATGACATCAGTTTAATTGATCAGCCTTTGTTTGCAATAATTGTATTTACAAAACTTAAAGACTGTACATATATGAAATAGCTAGCATTCATTACCAAAAATTCTTTTCACTAATGAAAATGATGTCTGTTAACATATAAGTTGCAGTGGAAAATAATGCTTGTCTCCTGCTAGGGAAATGCATATATGACCATGCTAATGTGTCTCATCAGTCTACAGATCTGTTCCTATTAAAGGGATAATCAATAGGATGTAAAAGGTCTGTTACTCAGAGCTTCTGTATCATGTATCCAGGCCTGCTGGAAAATACAAGAGAAGTTGTCAGTCAGGCCTCCTGGAAGTGAATGTCTTCTTTTTAATCGTTCAGATAATACTGTATCAGGAAATTGTTTCCATATGTGGCACACACATGTTAGGAAAAAGCAGGATATTTTTGTGTCTATTAATAGAGAGATGTCATCTACTGGATATTACAATTTACTGAAGTGTTCCCAGGGTTAGTTAGGAAATGCTAGCTGTTGTTGCAATTATGACATTTTGCAAAATTGCTTTTAATGCTTTCCCACAAAATTTCGCCTTCTGACAGAAAGTGGGTTGATATACAAAAGATAAGGAAACAGAAGTTCATATGTCTTTTTTCTTATAACTTGTATCCACTAAATAAATTACAGATAATAGTGCCTGCATTTTTTTATTTTCTGTCATTATTGTCCCTTAATCACAATGTAATACAGAAGACAATGATAAATAGGTATCTTTAGAGGCAAAAATGTGGAGTCTTGAGAGGGTCTGTAGACTGAGACTGATATTTTTTTCTTTGCCATCCAACATTTATGGTTTTATTATCAATTTTAAAAAGATCCTCAACAAAAAAACTTACAAGAAACTAAAACTTGAAGCCACTGTGATTATCTCTGTTCAGCTTTGGGAAAGGGTTCCAGGGACTAAAATTTAGGTTTACAGATTATGTATTCAAATTCAAAAATTCTTTTCTACCTAAGCACATATTTTTCCTACTGCACAGTTCATTGAGGTATTAGTAATACACAGTATAGTACCATCTATTTATTGAAGAAAATAAAAACATTATCCTCACTGTGTCCTTGCTTTCAGCTCGGGATTTTACATTTTATCTATTGTAAGATGTGCTCTTGCAATTTGGGGGGAACTTCTTGTGAATCAAGAAAGTTTTTTTGTGTGTGGACTCAGCTGGATGCTGTCAGACTCCTTTGTCAGACAGAGACAGTTGCAGGCACATCGAGCTTCAGTCCCTCAGATGCAGATGGGAGGACATTGAAACTGTGGCTGAGTATAAGCATGGTCAAACTAGAGTTGGTGTCTGCAGAGACTAAGAGTGGCTGAATCATGTCCTTAAAGAAAGGACAGAGGGAGTCTCATCTTGAGCTGCAGTTGTTGCAGTTCAACTCTGTAACGGTGTTACTTCAGTGTGGCAATAACAGCAGCAGAGCAGTTCTCATAGGCAAGGCTCTCACCCAGCAGCCCAAGCAAAATCCACAGTAATGGGTGCTGGTAGCAAGCCCTGTAATGTGTGTGCTCATCCCTGTTCTGCATGGTCCTCATCTCCACCTCTTGCAGCTAAAGGAGAGGTTGTGTTGCCAGTGGACTCACGGAGTGTAGACAGGATGCGGTATGGAGCCGAGGGTGGTTACTCTGCCTCCTCTGTGTTCAGTCTTGCCTAGAGTGATGAAAAAGCTTGAATTGTCCTGACTTACAACAATGAGGTAGCCACATCCTTCATGAAGTCAGTCTTCTCCAAAAGCTCTGCTGGGGACAGTGGTTTGAATGTGGAAATCCCCCAGACAGGAAGACAAAGAAATGACGGTCTAATGCAGAGTCTTAAAAACTGAACTGCTGGCAAGCTCCAGTGCATGGGTGGAGGGGCAGCTAAAAGCTTTTATCTAGGCCGTCTTTTGACAGCTGCCCTCAGCACAGCATGTTTGGTCATTAGGGACAGCACACCTCCAAATACAATACTCAAGTCAGTGGAGGTATGTGACTGATAAGTAAAGCTTTGTAAAGGGAAGGCCTGGTAAAATCATGGCTCTGGCCTGTTACTTGGCCTAAGCAGAAATGGGCTGTGGGAGAGTGACTCAGCTAGAACAGAGGAAGTGAGGAATGCTGCGGGAATGCCTCGTGCCTGCACCGTGGTGTGTGGTGGTTGGTAAAATTGGGTTTGTTGTGCCTTAAAACGATGTAAACTAACAACTGACTAACGGCATAAAAAGGCTGGGTTTTTGTAAATAAAGGTCCTCCTTTGTGCCTGCCTGGGGACTCCTCACTGCTCCCTAGTGTTACAGAGGTACAGCAGGATGTCAGCTACTCCCTGTGTGAACTGGCCCAGCCAAGAGGCCACCTGCAAGCAGCTGTGCAAGTAGGTGGATGGGCTGCGGACAGTGCCGTGCTCAGGGCCACAATTGCAGAGGCCTGTCACACCCTGTGTTGACTTATCCAGGGAAGCTCTCAGGCAGGAAGCATAGGAAAGGCAGAAAAACAGAGATAATATTTTTATTATAGTAGGGACTCTTTGTGGAGCCAGCCAGGAAAGAGGAAAGTATGCTGCATGGAAGGCAGATCCCATGATATGGAGGAGAAACTTTTGGCAGTATTAAGGATGGGTTTGGACTGGGTTTCTCGTCTCCCAAGAGTCCTATGATCTCACCTGAAAAATTGCCCAAAATTAATCCAAAAACCATCTACAACAAGGAAGCACATGCACATAATGTCTCAACCTCACATGGTCTTGAAGGATGAATCCCAACAGCAGAGTCCCCAGAGGCTAAAGGGAGGACATGTATACTGTCAGCCCTTGCCTGGAGGTCTGGCCTGGGGGACATACAGAAAAACTAAGTACAGTAAATATTCTAGAGCAGGCAGGGGAAGCCAGACTGCAGTCTGAACAGCCTGCAGGGATCAGGGGCATATGCAGACCTAATGTGACTGTGTCTAATACAGTCTGAACAGTCTGCAGCTGAAAGGACCTTATCAGGACTGCCTGACAGGATTTGTTACAGGCTGGGAGATGTGCTAATGCCGTCTTGCACCAGGGACATTATTCAGATGACAAATTATGCTGTTAAAATGACAATCTGTAACAGTGTTATTAAAAGGTCTTTAGAGTTGTATTTTTGTGCAGGACTTGTATAAAGTGGCAGAAAAAATGTACATTGTAAAATTCTGCATGCTTGTGGAGTGGAAACAATGTCAAATGTGAACATGAACAGCAGAAAAATGAAGGAAATGGACCAGTAGGAGAGTACAGAATAGGGAAAGGTGCTACGTAGAAACTTAGAGAGAGTGGAACATTTCCAAAGTCTAATTTGGAAGCAGTCATCCAGATTCTATGTTTTTCTAAATCTGGTCAAAAATATCTGAAACGGTGGACCTTTAAAACCCTGGGGCAGAAGTGTTCAGAGGCTTTTTTGTAATCTATGCTAACTCATACTCATTAGTATTTCTGGGCAATACAAACTGTCGAAGAAGATCTTGTATGAATATGTCTTGTTCTAAAAAACCAAACTAGAAACTTGATGCGGTGAAATTAAAATTATATGAAATATATAATGATTGATTGAAATCTGGCATGTAAACTCATTAGATTTAAGACATTTTAGATAAAAGTGATACATGGGATAGTTACATATTCTCTCAGAATATAAACCCCCAGTGTATATTAATGACATTTTAAGGTAGTACATTTAACATAAATTAAAAAATAATAACAGAATTGAAATTTACTATGTAGAATGGATTTGCATAAGGCAGAATAGTCTAGAATTTATGAGGATTCAAGATAGTTTAAGCTAAGAATACAAAAAAGCTTTATAAATGAGGTTTAGAAAGTTAAGAAGAGATTCAATTTTTGCACTTTCCTATAATCTTTTATTCTGAATCTGCAGCAGATCAGCTGAGTGCTACTGAAAATAGAATAGTAATCACAGCTCCTGCTCTGACCACCTTTTCTGATTTGGTAAGTAGGTTCCTATGTTCTGTGTTCTTCCTCCAAAACCACTTTATGACTGAAAATCTTTGAATCAAATTATTTGAATATCAGCCGCAATTACAAAGCTCTTTAGAATTTTAAGGAGCTTCCTTTTAAAATGTATTGATCTGGTAGTGCTGTCTATCTTGAGTGGTTCTTTCAGTGGAATGAGGACAGGACAGAAGTTTTGCCTGTACTTGCTGCTTCACTGCAGCTCTCCACAGCCTGTGTTACCTTCTTTCATCAGTGACTAAGCCTAGCTTAGTCTTTTTCTTAGAGATACATAATTCTCTTAAGACCTAGTCTAGCTGCTTTTGTAAGAGTTTTCATCTTCATGTTTTACAGTCATAGAAAATGGTTTTACTAAGCTATCTTTACCAAATCCAGTTCCTAGTGTGGGTGCCATCAAGGAGGCACGGGAAGATGTAGCTCTGTAGGAGAGTAGTAAAGATATCTATAGGATTACACAGGTAGGAAACCTGTAGGGTTGTTTTGTTGGGGTTTGGGGTTTATTTTTAACGCCAGTCTATCACTGTATTTAAAAGAAATTAAGCTTGGGTTTTTTTAAAATTATGGGCAAGAATAATCAGCTTACCAGAGCCACTCTGGAGTTTTAAAAGAGCTCAGATATTAAAGCAGTGAATTAAGAACTGTGTGTAACATGCCACTTGTAGCAGTTACTTTGTCTGAGGAGGTTAAGGAGGAAAATGTGATAGCACACTTTAGAAGTCCTTGAGTGCTCTGGCAACTTACAGAATCTGTCTTCATTAACAGCATTCCCAGAAAAATCTTTATAAATTGTAATAATGAATAGAACTAATACCCAACACCAAAACCCTTTTGTTGAGGGAAGCCACTCCTGCTCATTTATTGAGCTTCTTAGAAAGAGTCAACAGCATGTGGATGATGGTGGTCCAGTGAGTCAAGCATACTAGTATTTAAAAAAACCCAGTGTTCACAAAGTCCTTCACAATGGTTTGTGAAAAGGCAAGACTTCTGCAGAAGAATATAAAAATAGATCCTTTCAAGGATAATGGTCAAATTATGAGTAAGTTTTCATGGTGTTGGGAGATTTCCATTGGAGTCTCACAACAGTATGTTCTGGACAACTGTGCAGCTATTCATAACGAGAATTTAAAAAGTGGAGGAACAAGGATATGTAGAAATTTTCCAATAATCAAAAATCGTTCAGGATGGCCAGAACTAGGGCTAGTTGCCAGAGGACTTTGTGATCGTTAGCAGTGGGTAAAAAGATTACTTGTGAGTCTTAATATCAGTAATGTACAAGGGTGGGGGGAAAACTCAATTATGTTTGCCAAGCAATCAATTTTAAGTGAGCATACTTTGAAGGAAAGACTTGGACTCCTTGGGCAGGCCTCTGACAACACCAGCTCACATATTACTATCCAAAGCCAAGAAAAGAATGAGGAAAACAGCGGAGAATAAAATAAACAGAGTCATTACACCACTAAATAAATCCAGGATATGCTCACATCTTGAACATTACTTGCAGTCATGGTTACCTCATTTCAGAAAGTAGATATTAGGATATAAAGTACAAAAGTAAGTTGTATGAAGTATGGTAAGGAGAATGGAACACAGGGAGTTAATAGATTAGGAGAAATCCCTCTGCTGTGGAAAAAGACCAGAGGTGAGTTGAGAGGAAAAAGCATAATAAAATCACGGAGAAGGTGCGTAAGAAATCATTATGCACTTTGTAACACAGGAACTCTGAGAGCAAAACAAAGGAAGCACTCTTTCACACAATGCATAGTTAAGTTGTTGGATTCATCGCCTCAAGATACTGAGGCCAAAAATACGATTGTTTTCAAAATGAAATTTAAGATTCATATTGCCAGTAAACATAATGACCCAAATACGCCTTCTGTCTCAGAAGGTCCCTTACTAGATTGCCAAAATCCTTTCTAGAGAAAGGATCACTCTGTTTGTCTTTTTTATACTCTAAGCAACTGCTGTTGGCTGTTGCCAGCATTGCTTTTGGCACCAGTGTAGCCACTCTGCTCATGAATTCTCTCATTGCTAATTGAAGTTGAATACCTTTTGAGTTTTGAAACTTTTAATCAAGGATTTGAAAACTGCAGTTCACAGAGGCCAAGGTTTCATATACTTAATGGTAAAGTTTGAAGGATTCTGCTTATCAGAATAGGTATTAAAAGACATCTGTGAGAAATCTAGTCCCTTGAAGCTATTGCAAAGTAAAGACATGAACCCCTGTTTTAAAATGTTTATTTATTCATTAAAGCATATTTTAAATATCTGTGTATAGACTTGAAAATATTTCCATTCAATGTTCATTAATAGTTAGGGCTTGTTGTAGCCACGTCAGATAAATAGTATTGTTTCGCTACATACTTATGAGGGTCTTCAAATGATTAAGCTACTGAATTCTGCTAGGATTTTTTTGTGTCCCACAATTTCAAAAAGTTTTCAGGCTCAGATGGGTTTGTGTAATGATCCCCATTTGAGCTGGGGATCTGCAGAGAACAGGAACTCTCATGAGACTGCTGGTATTTCCTGTTTCTCATCAGAGCAGAAATAGAGTAGCAGAGGAAGAGCTCTTCTCTTAGCACTGTATTTGAGCTTCTGCCTGAATCTAGGAAGTGCCACAGTGCATAAAACTGAGAGAAAACAAACAAGCAAATTTAGTGTAACCTTTTCAAACCCTAGAAAACATTCCTATTTGGCTTTTGTTTGGACAGCAGTGGTTCACCCCTCCCTAGTCTTTTGTTCAAAATTAAGAACCGGCGTGCCTGAAATTTATGTTTCTGAAATTAACTACATGCTTTCTGTACATATGTTGGCTATGAAGCTCTGACAGAAGTATTTTATGTTGTAAAGACAGAGGTATTGTAGAGTGGTACTCATCAAGCTGAACATAGTGGAAAATTTCCTTGTATGACTAAGAATATTTGTCTAAAGATATCACCTAATAAGGTATGCATTAAATTAAAATAGGGCGTAATTTATTTTCTTAATAGCTATCTAGCCATGTTTTCATAAAATGTGCAGTTATGGATAAAAATTGATATATGTATGGATTTTAAACCCAGAAGGTCAAACATCAATTTCAGGCAGCTAGAAAGTAGACAAGTTTGAACAAGCACAGAAGGTTTCTATTGACATAAAGGATTATAGCATCACAGAATGACTAAATTACATTTGAGTCCTTCCAGAACATACCCATTTTACATTGCAATGGTTTTTAAAATTCACATTAAAATGACTGTAAAATTTTTTGGCTTTTTATAATTGTTTATTTTAATTATATATTTATAATAAAATGCATTAAAATATAACTTATTCTAGACAAAATAATGCTGAGGAGTAGGTTGTTTTGTCTTTTTATATTTCAAATGTATTCCAGCTGCATCAGGCTTCAGTTGTTATTTTCACCTTGCCGACCACGTGATTTTGCTGTGGTGAATATGTGCGTAAGTGAGGTTTTTCTTGTGGATTTCCTGCAGATACTGGGGAGTTACAGATTGTGCAAAGGTAGCAAGACAGTTTATTATTCCGGATGTCAAGAGATGTAGAAGGTTTCTAAATTTTGTTTTTTAAATATTCTTCTTTTGGTATATTAGAGGAAAACCTACTGTGAGAGCCCAAAATACAGTACCTAATTATCCTATCTGCGGTGTGTTGCTATGCTTTAAAGCCATTTCCTGTGAATAAATCACTAACAAAAGCAAATTTGTATTGCTACTGCTGAGACATTTTAGAAACTCTACTCAAGATATTTTCTTAAAACAACATAGATCACATATATGTAGTCAGATTCTTAATTTTCTTTTTTCACTAGTTTTACAAGATTGGAAAAAAACATTTTCCTCCTACAATTAGTACTGGAAAGACTTTTAAACTGGGGAGAAACATATTGTTCTCAATCTAAATTCAGATAGCAAAAGTTTGCTATACTGTGCAGTTACTTTTGTTTGCCTCAGTGATAGAACTTCCTTGGCTTGAAGAAGTAGTCCAATACAGTAATTACAGGAAATGACTAGTGAACTTGGAGAAGATGAAGGTTCTTCACCATCTGGAGGTGGGCCCTCCCATGCTTTAAGCAGCTTCTCTGGTGAATACAGAATCTGCACTGGCCAAAGTTAGATCCATCTGTTACTTAATTGTTTTTCAGTCCATTTCTCTTGGTGAATTCAGAACACTGAACTAGCATCATGTGTCCCTCTTCAGTGTTTCTGGCAATGGAGTGCACCAAAACAAAATTCAAAACCTGGAATACTTTAAGGATGTGATTGCCTAAAATCAACAGGCTGCTGCCTGAAACTAGCAAAGTGGTAGGAATGCTAAAAAAGGAACTGCTGAGAGTAGACAGCTTTCTGAATGTTTCCCCTTTCTGGAGCCCAGGCATAGTCTGCTCTGGGCTTTCAGAAGGATCTCCTTATTCTATGGAGGTGCAATTCTCAGAGCACAACTCTAAACTCTTTCTTTAAAAAACACCTGGGCAGGACTTGGCTATTTTTTAAGATATGGCCAGAAGCACAGCTGGTGATGCCTGTCTTTTGTAGTATAGGTTACTGCTTAGAGCATTTGTATAGGAAGAACAATATAGGAACTTTGGTTAGTGATTTGCTCTGCTTAAAGGCTTTTATATGAATTACTTTCACCACCTGTAATAAAATTCAATTCAGAGACTAAAGAAAAGTAAAGGAGGATATTTTTCATTGCATTTATTGAAAGTGTGCAGGAAAAATTTCAAGAAACATTGAGTCAGGAAGAAAATCTATGAAGAATCAGCAATCTTTTGTAGTTTGCTACTTGTGTTTCTCTAAGAGCAAAAACTCATGGTCTCTAGGGTCTGTTCTGAGTATCACTCTTGTGTTTTACATAGAAGAATTATTTAGCAAAATACAGCAGTGGTCTCACATGGTAGTTAGCATGTCCTGAATAGAAGGCAATATGTAAGTCTACTGACGTTTAGGGTATAATGTGGAGAGAGTGTACAGACAGAAGCTCCTCTGCAGGTCCTCTCTCTGAGCAGAATGCAACTTTGCTAACACATTTGTAGAGACCCCAGTGCTCCAGGAGAGTTTCATGAATGGTTTGAGAATACTAATCAGACCGGTCACCTCACATATTTTAGCAGAAATATATGTCTTCTGGATGCTGAAATTGATCTAGGCATCAAATTATCCAGTTCATTGTCACTTGGAAAATTCTCATCATCCTTAGAAGAATGCAGAGGACTCTAAGGGAAAGAATGAAGAGCGGAGAGTGTCTGGGAATCAGATTTAAATGCATAATCACCATTTAAATCCTAGGTGTATGCTAGGAACCTAAATTGTCTGTTGCATCTGCCCCACAAAGCCATTTTTACTTGCTGTTTTGCATTCTTTTTTCTTCAGTCCATTCTGCTACATCTCTGTTCCTTCCATTTATAATGGATTACTGCAAGGACTTAGGAATATCCTTAGATCTGCACACATGTGCACACATATTAAGTCACTGTATGTTCCTGCAGAAATTCTTTGCACTAGATTGTATGGATTTTACTTCATCAGTTCAAATTTATTAGATAGAATACATGTGCTGTAGTTTGAACTGCTTTATCAACATATCATGAATGTACTGCTGGACAGTACTTTCACTCTTAGTGATTTCAAGATGGCGTCATTTGTTGCGATACTACAGGAATGTGAGGCTTTTGGAAGGGAAATTCCCAGCAGGTTGGAGCCATATGAAGTCGTAACCAGATATCTAATCAAAGTAATGTTTAGACTCCTCTATAAGTTTTCTCATGTGAATCCAGATGTTCAAAACCAGATAGTATGTTGCTGCTTACCTGGTAACCCTTTGGAGGTTATTAGCTCTAAACTCAGCCGTGCTGCCTTTGGTGTCTTCTTTAAAGGGCACAATATAACCTCTCATCAAAGTGTCTCAGAAAGAAGATGCAACAGGTAGGTAATATGCAAGGACGACATGTATTAATCACTGCATGATTCATGATTTCTTTTTACTAAACTCTTAGATTGCTGCTCCTTTATTTTAAGTTTGTCAATGAAAATGAAACTTGCAAATATCAGCCTTCACAGAAAATTCTCTTTGCCCTCCATTAAGTATGATTCTTATTGTTCCTATTACTCTCAAGACATCGCTAAATGAAATTTTCAGCAGGGTTAAAGATTTCATATCTGGCAACTATCCAGCAACACAAAGGACTTTTAACATTTATGAATTACAAAAATTTTTAATTAAAACCCTTCCCCAAAACAACAACCATTCTGTCTCCCAATAATTTTTAAACGCCTCTAAGAGTTACACAGGCATGAGCCTTGGAAGAGATTTTTAGTCAGTGCAGAATGTAGCAGGAAGTTAGGTAGTTTGTTTGTTTTGCAGTGTCAGCAGAACACTGCTTACTCAGTACAGTCCAAAAAAGGGGTCTGCTTTTTAAATGGAAGTACAGTTCCCCGTGCTCCATGTTCCCACCAGTCCCATGGTGAATGTTTGTAAATCAGTGATTTCCTGTAGTGGGAGAGAAATGGGAATCCTTTGTCGTGAAAAAATACACCATAACCTATGGGAAAATTAAAACTTCCTAGTTTGTTTTATCCTTTCTGATCATGTTTTCTGTTCCTGGCTAGCACTGTGAGTGAAAATAGGTGAAAAAAAGCCCCAAACAAAACAAAACAACTTTTCCTGTTGCTTGAGATTTGTAAAACACTGTCCATGTTAAATTCAAGGTGAACATTTTTACAAGATCTGACTTTGTCCTAGTCTTCTTACCACAGAAAAAAAAATTCTAGTCTAGAGACAGTGTGTATTTGACCATTATATACACTGGGATATGTGTATAGACAGCTTTTTCCTTCATTTCTAGCGTTTCTTGACATGGGTTTTATGAGAAAAAAAATCTCACCATGATCCCCTGAAATGATCCCTCCCTGTTCTTCCATCTGAATGCTGGGCTGGCACTGCTGTCTAGACTGCTTCAGCTATGCCTAAAATCTATGTGGTGTGCAAGGGTTTTCTTTCTGCATTCTGACAGCTCTTCACCCCTCTATGTACCCATCCAGAGAGAGGCACCGGCCTTCATGGGAGATAGTGCCAGGTAGGTACTAAGCTTAGGACATGGGCAGAGTGAAGTCAGGTGAGATTTCAGGAGTTAAATACTGGATTGTTGAAGGCAGAACAAAGGAGAGATGAGATGATGAGATGAGATGAGATGAGATGAGATGAGATGAGATGAGATGAGATGAGACGAGGGAATGTTCCAAGTGGAGGTAGTGGTGTTTGTGCATTTATGTGTACATGTAGAGAGAGGAAAAGGGAAAAAGACCAAAGCAGATAGAGAAGCAAGAATATCAAGCAGGTAAAAAGCACAAGATAAGCGATATTTTTAGTATTCTTAGAAGAGTTTTCTCCCAGATCATCAGTTTTCAGCATAAGCAAAATCTTGGTAATATCAGCAAGCTCTACCCACACCCAGCTTATCCACCTCTGGAGACTGGATTGAATAGAAGGATTTCCTGGAATGAAATGTGGAGAAATGTTGACCAAAACATTAATAAGTGAGTGCCATGTAGTTATCAAACATACATCAGTTGTCAAAGTCATCATGAGCCCTGTAAACCAATTAAAATGGTTAGTGTACATTTTCATTCTTTTTATGGTAAGAGAGGAGACAGTAATACAATAAAAGGAAGATGTGCCAGAGTAAGGTCTAGAGTTCAAGCAAAATACTTGAGTGTAGTCTGTTAGCTTCAGCTTATCTGCAGTAGTCCTAAAGATATTTTTAAATCAACAAATCTGCCCTCAATGTGATAAAAAAACAAGAGAGAGAAACAGGAGAGGTCTCATGGAGCAGAGATATGGGAGATCTGGTTTTCGTTCCTCTCTCTCCCATTAGCTTTTGGTGCACAATAATGATGGAGAAGTGAAAAGGTTTTCCCACATTCCCACTTTTCCTGCTTATTTCTTGTCACATCTACTTGGCATCTTGTCTACAGTTCATGCTGATATAAATCACATCCACAGTGCTGTTACAGTGGTCAGCAAGCATGTCCTGCACTGACCCTGCTCAGCTGCCGGGATGGGTGCAACCCCACAAGCAGCCTTGCTTTAGGCTGCCCAGGGCTTCTGCTTACCCCTCACAACAGGGGCCTTGTAGGAGGGACCCTACAAGTATGTGACATCTCTGTGAAATCCAGAGAGACAGCGGGGCACAGCATGGCACAGCACACCTGCCCCGTCCACACCTAGAATTGTGAACAAAGGTCCTCATGAAGGGATGGCATAAACCTGATTTCCTTGCTTTGAATGCGATCCCTGAAATAACACCAAGTTTTCTCAGCTGTTCATGCTAAAAAAATGTGCAAGGCAGGCCTGTAAATGATCATGGACCCAGACCTTTACTTGTGGCGCAGTGTAGATGTAACCATATGGACTAGCAGAACAGGGGTAAGTATGTACAATGACTTTCTCTCTACTAAATAATAATATGCTGCATAATAATATTTCCTTCCACACACATATTTCTAGTATTTTCTTTTAAGGGAGTAATGCAATGAACTGTGTTTTTTACATTGTAATATTGCTTTTTAGATATTTATTTAAAAATAATTTTAAACTTCTAACTTTCCAGGAAAGAGTTACTTCATTATTACAGAGATACTAGCTGTTACTGCACATCTTGGCCTGTTTCCACAAAAATAGGAAAATAACTTTACCAGATGCTGAGGAGTCTTTTGCACAGTGGGAGTAAGTCTATCTGAAATAATGAAACAACATGAAGAATGATGCCGTCAAAAAGCGTTTCCTTAGGAAAACACTGAGAGTCTTCCTTAGGATTCAAAATGTAAATGCACATTTTTCCACTTTAGTGCTATGAAAGGAATCCTCTGTTCCAACAAGGTGACCATAACGTTCAAAGGTAGAGCTATCAAGTAGTTAAATATGAACTAAATTATTTTTGCTACTGCTGACTATGAAGTGGAAGGTTGCACCTTCTTTCTCTGCTTTCTTCTCTTTATGTCCTCAGTTTTTCAGAGCAAAATTAGCTTCCTATAATTTCTTTCTGGAAGAGGTCAAACGGCAACAACAGTACCACTGTTGATGCTGAAAGATTTTCAAAATATGTAAAAAGGAATATTGTATTCATAGGATCAGTTGTATTTTATAACCCCATTTAAATCAATGAATATAATAGTTACTTAATATGACAATATTTGACACACTTTGTGCAATTTCTAGTTTATTCTGGATATGTAATTTCTGATAATAAATTTAAATAAAAAGTGGTACATTGGGCCTTTTAAATACTGCCTCTGCAAAGGAGATTTTTGTTTTTTAATCTCCTCCTACCACCATTTTGAAACAGCTTTTGTTCCCACATTTCCTTGCTCTCATACCAAAACTCAGTCTGGATTTTAATGCTTATGTCAAAAAATCTTTCATATTGGTCTGTAAGATGATGTTTAAAAAATCAAGAACCGATTCACAGAATTCCACAGAATTTTGTGACAGTCTGAATGGAATCATAGAAGTGAATGTCAAAATCTTATTTTGAAAGATTGAAGGACTGCTAACAGAAGGAGTAATAGTGAGCAAAGCACTGTAGGTTTCCTACAGTGGAATAACTCGGAAAAAAGAGAAGCAGAAAGACAATCATGCTGAATTTACATTGCATGTGTTCATGACTTCTCTAGGTTACCTGAGGTGGTATCTGAACATCTCTTCTAAAGTTGCCAGTCTCTAGGCAGAGTGACATTACTATTCTGAGACTGTCCCAAGCATATGTGTGAGTGGTATGTTAGTATGTTGAGCCCAGCCTCTTGAGATAATTGGAGACAGCTTGGAAAAAAAACTGCCAGTGGAAAAGGAAGTTATTCTAAAACACATATTAAGTGCCACTGCTATTTAATACACACATAATTAGAAATACTATAAATAGACACGTTAGTCTTCTGGTTGCTTCAGCTGTAGCAGAAATGTTTAAAGTGAATGATTGTGTAAGTCCCTTCTTGCCATATGATGAAGGAGAAGGTTGGACATGACCTATCCATTAGCATGCTGACATTTGCATCACGAGGTTAGAGTAATGTGAGATAGATTATAACTTACGTAATGAACTTTTGAAAACCTGTTTAGAAGTGGTTCCAAGAGGTTGGCTTTTTTATTATGGAGAATCTGAGGCTGGGCCCATTGGGGAATTTGAGCAGAGATCCAGAATATGTTCCCAAATCCTCTTGCAGAAAAGAACCTCAGGAAAAGGGCAGGAAGATGAGAGTGGGATATCTTTGGAAGATTAATTACTGAATGTGGAAAAAGAGTCTTGAGGAGTAACAGTTCTTCCCTCCTTTGAAAAGTATTTCCCATAACCACCAAGACTAATCATGAGCTATGGTTCCTCTGTGTTCCATCAGCTGAAGTCTTGGAGATTTAGTTGTAGGCTGCATTATTAGAAAATAGATTACTTTGATTGTTTGACAGATTCCTAATAAAAATAGAATAAAAAATATAATCAGTAAAATTTTGGAGACAGCATGAAACAGAACCCCCTTCTGTTTCACTGTAAAAGTTTTGTGAGGTTTTTCTTTTTCTATCTTGTATTAACCCATTTTCCTTTCAATTTTTTAATCCATGGTTTATACTATGCATTACAGAATGTATTGCTAAATTACTTTTAACTGTCTCAGTGTAGTGATATATACAAAGTCATAAATACATTAGCGTCTTCAAACCTGTTTGTTAAAAACTATTTGTTAAACCAAGTTGTTCACAATGTAGTTGTTAAAATACACTACATTGTTTCCTTTCTTTTAATGATCAATAGTTAAATATAGCTCAGTTACAACATCAAACATCTGAATAATAAACTGAGATCTAAATTAGTAAACTTAATTATACAAAAACAGGGAAACATCTGTCTCCCATTGTATAAAGCATGCTTGCTTTGGAAAAAAGAGACATCAAATCCTAAAGTTGTAGTTTGGGATACAGTGTGTTATTTTTTCACAGGATAGATCAGTTAATAAAAACAATATGCATATTTTTCTGAGTCAGACTCTTTTTTTTGCTTTCAATTAGATCTGATTTTCAAAGCAATTTTAAATCTGAAAATACTTACTCTGTAATTAGGGTTTATTTACCTTTGAATTGCAAGATTTCCTGCAATGACAAAGCCAGTATTCTTGCAAAACATTTTTGGTTTTGAGCAACAGGTCCAAACTTTTTCAGAACCTATAGGTCTCAGGTTAAATAATACCACACCTGGAATATAGTAAGAAATAATTCAAGGGTTGTATTAATAGGGAAAGAAAGTAAAGAAAATCAACATGAACAGGTACCAAGCCCATTTTTTTTCTCCTTCTCATTCCCTAACTGATAAAAATTTGGATCTTGAACTGTTCTCACATGCTTTTAAATTCTTTAAAATCCTACTGTGCTTGTCCTTGAAAATCACCTTTTTCTTGAGCTTTTCTGAAAACTTCACAAACTTCTGAGTATTGAATGGTCAAATTGATGTCTTAAGGCAAGATTAAACTCATCTTTAAAATAGGATTTATCTTATTCACTTTTTAATAGGATTTAAACTCTAATTAGCATGGAGTAAAAAAGGTGTAGAGCAAAGTAATGTCTCTGTAATGATAAGTCAAATTCTAGGGCAAGGACTAGTACTCAGTCTTACATCTCCAAAACATGGGTTTCTAACCACCCAGGTAAATGTCACACTTTTGGTTTCAAAAGGACTCTCAAGTATTCTGAAGGCTGAAGTCAGTCACATGAAAAAATCCACCAGCTGTGTGCCACTAAAGTTATTTCCAAAAAAAAACCCACCTTAAATTTACAGAATCAGAATTTGAACTTAAAGGTGGAGGAGTCCTGAGAAGAAAAGCTCTGTTTAATTGTTACATATTTTCTTTACATATAATGAGCATGTAATTGTTCAAGAAATGAAGCTTTGTGGAAAGTTTGAAAGGTTAATAACTGAGTTTCAGCATTTCAAAAGAAGTCAAGGAAAGAGAAAAGAACAGAATCTTAATCTCTGAAACAATAAACCTTTGTGTTACCCAGGAAGTCTCAATGTTTTCTTGCTAATTGCTTTTAACATCTATACCCATGCTAATATAAAACCAAGCTAAACATAATCTCTTTCCTAAAAGTACTTGAAGTTATGCATTATAAAATAACATTTTATGTGGAAAGAAATAACAAGTACAGGGGGTTTTAGATGTGGGGTTTCTCCTAAACACTCACCAGAGTAACATTTAAGCAGCAAACCAGTATTTTAATGAGTCATCTCTCTGGAAATGTGTAAGTAAGTTTGGCCTTGCTTTTTCGGTTTGTTATTTTCTTTAAATGGTTTTACAAATAAATGTCTTGATTGTATTTAGTAACCTCAGCTTTTTGTAATTAATAGTCTTTGTTAGGAATAATAACATGTCTGATCTTTGTATGTTAATTTGTTAATACAGACTTAGTTTTAACCCAGAATTTCAGTTTTAGTATCTCTAACAAAAGAGATCACATCTGTGATACATGTTCATATCTAGAGAACATTGGGCTCTGTACATCGGGAGTGAAAAAGAAAGTGCCTTGTTATTTAAATGTTTACATTAGCTGGAGTGCACAGCAGCATGTCTCAACACTATGACAGTGTGATGGAAGGAAGATCTGATATGTATTAACTATAGGAGCCATGTCTCACTCTTCCCTATATTATATTGGTTTCCATAAATATGATAAAAAGTCAGTGTCACATGAGCACCATGTGGGTTGGTACCCAGAGATGAAATGGACTTTATTATGTACATCTATGATGTTATTTTCAACTAAGAAGTCACCTTGGACTTTCTCTGCTTTTCAAATAACCCAGCTGCAAGTAGTAATCAATAATTTAGTTCATAGCTTTTATTGTTGCTTTTTGTAGTCTCTTCATAAGGAAGAAGTTGCCATCCATTGTTTTAGGCATAGGCTTTTCCCCATCTTCCCATGATCCTCCATTTTATTGGAATAAGATTTATATTTCATCTGAAGATGAAGCAGAAATTTTATTGATATGTGATGTATGATATGTGATGGTTGGCTTGCAGAAAATGTATTTTGTTTCATTAATGACAGCTGCATATAAGGACAGCATATAACTTCATCCCCTCCATAGTATAAAACAGTTTACCATAACTTAAGGATAGGTTCATTAACAATTATGCTTTCAGTTTAAAGGCAAAGTTTTCTTGCCCCTGTTCGCATTAACTTCTATCATTTTTGATATATCTGTATTTCAAATACTTCTGCCCAAAAAAGTTTAAACAGCTTCTCTCAACTTCAGAGAACATCCTTTCCCCTAGTAGAAGTTAGTAATTATATAAATGGATGTACTTACATGTACTCTTTTTTAACAGAAGGGCTTTCTAAATTCACTGTCTTCACATTAGCAATTTACTTATCACTGTCATCTTCAGGTTTATCTAACTGAGGTTTAATCTATTCAGTTTTAGGAATAGCTGCAAAACTTTTTTCTGAATTTGTAGTGTGGGATTCAGAGATTCTTTTGCTAATGAAGAGCTTTTTGCTTTGCAAATTAAGGGCAAATAATCTTGGGGACATAGGCTTCAAATAGATTATGCTAAAGATGAATGTGACTTTGACTTTTGTTAGCAGCTGAATTTCATCCACGCTGAATATTAAGAATAGCAGTAAAACAATTTAATTCTGAGGGCTTGTCAGATTTAGGAGTGTATCTCTACAGTACAGTGGAGCACAGCATGGAGACACTTCTACTTTCTCACAAATGCCTGGATTCTGGAACACAGTTTACCACTACCAGATTGTTTCAGGACCTTAGCTCTGCCTGACTCTAGGTTATGTGGATGATTCAGATCACGTTTTCACTGGCCTTGAAAGGGCTCATTGAAAGGGTAGAGATACACTTTTAATCCTTTTGCAATTGCTGCGTCACTGAGCAAACCTAACGTAAGGTACAGATTCTATCCTGTCCCTTTTAACCTTGAAGGCATCTGACATATCTCTTGAGGTTGCCTGGGATGTTGACCAAAACAATTAAATTCCCTTGCACTGAACAATCGTATTTAAACACTGAACTGTATGGCTGTGGTTACTGGCTGATAGGATGATAGCAAAGACTACTTTAAATAGTAGTTTAAATGAAAAAAAAAAGTGGTAAGAGTGCCTGAGAAACTTTAAGCATTTACAGTCATTATCAGTCTTCATAATTAGATACCCAATGCACTAGAGCAATAGTTTTAGGTTACACAATATTTCCTTCTAAAATACAGATTCCATTTATATTCCATGTGGTTGTCACTTCTACAGTTTATGATACTGACATTTTTATACTTTTGATGGGGAAATACGCATCATCTGAAAAAAATCCTGAAGGTCAGCCAAGCAATTAATCTGGTATTATCAGTAAATCTTCCTTTGCTTTATATCACAGTGTATTGACCATCAAATGCCCTCCCTGCTGGAGGAAAAATTGCTGAGTATTGTGTGATATCATCCCTGTGAGGCAGCAGGAAAAAAGGCAGGGTTAGTAGAAACATGCACGTGGCCAGGGAATCGTAACAAACCCTAACAGGTGCTGGGCTCTTACCAGTGGAATAATCTGGCCAGCAGCTGATGTGCTCCTATTTTAAGGTCACTCAGTGCTATTGACTTTTCAATGGAGTCCTCTTGGTGCGGTGTTTCTCAGGGAAGCTGATTGAACAGTTTTATAAGCTAACAAGGGACTGAAGGGGATTATCATTTACAGGTGACTAAGGGAAATATGGTTGATCAGACCACATCTCAGTGTCTCAGTTAGTTAGAGAAGGTCCTGAGATCTTTCCAACAACTGTTTGCATATTTGGTCTGTGAATGCTTTCTTTCTTATATTGTAGAAAAGAAAAAAAATGTATTTTTCTAAGACATAATTATGCTGATGTGAAAATTCCTCCTTTGGGATTTACTTCTCCTTGTATGCTAGGATCTGCTTGTTTCTCTTAGAACTGGAAAGAAAATATAGAAGCCTAAAACACAGTAAAGCATCTTGCCTTACCTATTGCCTCTCTGTGTCAGCTTGCTTTTCTGATCTACAGATAAGGTGAAGTTGTGGAAATACTTTAGTCTATAGAATAATTTAAGTGATTTTTCATATTGCATGTGATTGCAGAAGAAATAAAATATCAGTAAGTTCTTAGCATACAATAATTGACTTTGACAGTCATCCAGAGGTATAAGTACTACTTTGATGTATGCTTTATTTCTATATCTGTTTTTCCAACAAGCCAGTAGCTACTAGACAAGCCTGGATAATTTTTTAGCAGGCTTTTTGAGATATTTATTTGATAGTTCAGTTTGTAGCTAAGAAACAGACAACCCATAACATCATTGATTGAAACAAAGTGACTAAAATATTTTCCTCTTTGGCCTATGAAATGACAATTCTTTCAACTTAAATGATATATCTTTAGGGTATATTATGTTCAGAATAATATTTTCTTGTAAATCTCTGGTATATACTTTGCCACACACTGGCAAAAACTCTGGAGAAAACTCTGGAGTGGTTGATAATATCAGTTATTCTTTTTCGAGTACTATATCAGAGTCTCTGTAGGGGCACTGCCAGTATTGTATCAAATAGCTGCCACTATTGAGACAGTAGGCCAAAATTACATCTTCCTGTCTTCCATGGGCAATGGACACAGGGATCCCAATTCTACATCACACCTCTGAAAGCTAACACCAGAATAATGCACATTTTTGAATGAGGATACTCACTGGTAGTTACACAAAAACTACTAAATCTGCTGCTGTGTTTGAGCTTTCTTCTGAGATAATGCAGAAGACCTTTTATTGCTTTTTGAATTTGATGATCTTAGAGGTCTTTTCCAACCATAATGATTATAATACTGTCTTTGTAAGGTGCCACATGCATAGCTTCATACTGAGGAATAGATTGTTAGAGCAAGCAAAATAAGAATAAAAACATATAAATGTGAGACTTGTTTTTAAAAACCTACACTTTTTTTGTAATGTGAATTTTTTTAGACTTTCTGTTCTGATACTTGATGGTAATAGGAGGTTTTTGTGTCATTTTGTTTTCAGTATCTCCCTTAGCCTTTCTCACTTTTCTAACTAACTCATTAATCTTACCGGACATCTCAAACTTAAGCAATTCAGTGTGAGAAGGTGCAGTGAAAACTGTCCACTCTACTGCAAATTGCTAGGAGTGCTGTGCGCCTTTAATATATTGAGGCAATAATTTTTGTTAAAAACTTGTATAAAGTTGTATGTAATGAGTGAATTACTAATTTGAGATGACTTTGTTGCTCTAGTATCAGTCATTCCTACCACTTTCATTTCATATGCACCATAGACATAAAAAAGGCTGCATCTTTCAGTTTAGCAAGAGTCTGACAGGAAAAGCCAATTATTTATCTTCTTTAGCTCACTGCCTTGCATAATCTTGATTTTGTGAGATGTGTTTATCTACATTATATCTGCATCTTAGTTAAAAGGACCACAAAGCTCTGGTGAAAGAAAGGTGAATCCATGTTTTATCAGTATCATGGGATATTAATCCATGTTTCCTCCACCTTTAGAGGCTCATCCCCTCCTTTTCCAATTGCAAAAACTTTCAGACTCTTTACATTTTTAACTCATCCTTCAAAAGCAGCTGTTTCATTCAAAATGCTGTTCTCTAACTTGTGTTTGTGTTTTGAGGGGCTCATAGGGAATACTTGAAGGGTGTGTGAAGGAGTGAAGGGCCAGGATTTCTAAATAATTCTCTATATCACAATCTTCAAAATGGAAAATTTCCATGTCTTAGGAGTCCCCTAGCCTTTCATAATTCCCTACATTTAACAACCCCATTAGTGTGATCCTTCTTTAAACTATAGGTCTCCCTGTATTTAGTCTTCCATTAAGCCTACTTCCTTGCATGCTTGCTGCTGAAACATCCTTTTCCCCTTTTTCTTAGGGCATTTTTTAGTACAGCATCTCATGATTGTTTCCCTGGATCATTTATTATCTAGAAACTAAAGCAGGCAAATTAATTTAAACAACAATACTGCTTGATGCTACTCTTCTCTACAGAGAGACTCCCACACAGAGTAATGCCTGTTTCCAAATCTATTTCAGACCTATTTCTGCGTTCTTCTCTGAGAGAGTAAACAAATCTGCTTCTTTCAGCTCTATCGCCATCTGAAGGGAAATCCTGTGTGTGCCAGTACAGCGAAGCAGGTTGTTGTAACACATTAGGATTAGTGAGTGCCAGGAAGAGCTAGAGGTAGCACAAGAAACATGAAAGGCTGACCTTCCCCTCTGGAGCGGAAAACTCTGATGTTCTTTGCAAGGCCAGCTGGACACCATCTGATCATTTATAGGAGATGCAATCCCATAACTGCATGGCCCTCTGACACTCAGGGAATAGCTGGGGATTTTGGAGGGTTTTGGCAGAGGGCTCAGTCTCACTGAATTGTGATTGTTCTGATCAGGCATCACAGTCTTTGCTAACACCACATATCACACTCCAAACATGGTGCTGGTTACCAGTCATAGCTCAGTAGCATAGTAGTGCAGTACTGACAAGTCCATCTGAATGGCTATCTCTCCTCCTCTTTCTTGCTTATCTTTATTCAATATCCAAGACATGTGCATCACATTCCAGGGTCGTGTCACACTATGCATCCCCACTTGGATAGCTACAATAATATCATGATGGGTATCATTACATCAGATATCACTGTAGGATACAGTAAGGGCCCAAATCAGTCAGCACCATCAAATTATGCAAAAAAAGTCAAGCTGCTCTTTTCGGGAACTAGCTCAAATTCAGTACTTATCACCAGGAGTTATAAAGCCTCATGGAGGGTGTTTGGTTTATGCTCAGGAGATATCTGGTTGTGTCTAGCTTGACACAACCAATGTCAGGACAGTCATTAGCTTGCCTGCCAGAATAGGCTTTGACCTTCATCTGGGTTCTTTTCTCTGAGTTATTACCACTGCCAGTAGAATAAGGTGTATTTATGAGGCAGAATGCATACACAACCATCATTTTTTCAGAACCATTTGAAAGTACTTTGACCAGGCAATGTTTCATCATAAACACTAATTAGTTATGATTACATCTCTTTGCAGGAATGGATCAATTCTGATTCCATTTTGATTAAAAAGAACTGAGTCAAAGCCAGACAAAATTACCTCGCACCTGAGTAACCAATTTATTTGTGTTCAATGGTAACTTGCTCTGTGGCAAGATAGCAAATAGAAAATGGTCTGCCTTCTCTCAGATGTTGTCAGCTGAAATCAGGTAATGTTTGTGTTTATTGAAATATTTCATTGGTTTTGCTATAACGTGGACTGCAGCAGTATTTTATACTTTGTCTAGTTTTCACAAGTGTGGACAGTGTTCTGAAGTGAAATTTTAATTGGGTTTGTAGATTGGTTGAGAAGTCCACCCCTGGTTTGCTGAAAGATTTGTAAAAAAATTGTAGCAAATTTTCACTGTCTTTGTCACTAGATAAATGCATATATGTAACAGGTGATCTACTTGGACATCTCAGTTATAATTTGGGGGCATTTTATGAGTCCTTACATTCAGACTACAGGCTTCTACATCAGAGATGATTTTGTTTGCAATGCTCTGGGTGTTCAGTCTTCTTGCTTCTGGCTTTATCTCATCTTTGTAATTCCAGTATTCTTGTGACCCCTGTGCAATACCTTCACTATTTTCTGATCACCTGAACAGGGACTATGCAGATGTCCATTTTTTTCAGTATATTATTGCTTTTCAGTTCTTCACAGTATTTTTTTAAATATGGGGTCATAACTAACTTTGCTGATACTTCAAAATGAGTTGAGAATCCTGTTAATCTGTCAGATTTTCATACTCAAAGAGTGTCTTTGCTTGAAATGCAGCTGTGCACATTAGTGATTTGCTTAAACTGTATTTGTGTAAGATCAGAGTGCCTGAGAGTTCTGTGTGCGGCTCTCAGTAATCTCAGTGGTCATAAATCACTAATGATCTCTTTTTCCTTGAGCATAATACTTAAGCACTTAACATATGCAAACAACATTGCATATTAGCTTTTTATATCTGAAAGGCTTTGGGAGTTTAAAAATTCTGATAGTATTTTCATTAATTAGTACCTGTAGATCTGTACCTACACTGAAATGCCTTTGTCTTTTTCTTGCTGCTTTCTCTGAGGGGGAGCTGCAAGTTTCAGAACTTGCTTTGAAAAAACAGACTGCTTTTTTTTTTGAAAGTTGAGATTCATTTCCTTACCTCTTAATGACACAAATGAGGTCTGTGTGCTCATATACCAGAAAGTGAAAGATATACCTGAAAATCCCTTTAAAATGTGTCTTACTGTCAGAAACAAGTAGCCACATTGTTTGACTCTAACATCACTAAATTAGTAGGCACAGATAATAACAGTAATAGTGCTATTCTTCCACTGCAGATTTCTAGAATCCTTTTCTGTCTGCTGAAATGAGAAAAGGAATGATTTTCTCATCCACTTCTATTTTCCATGATATTGGAAAATACTGTGTTTAACATATCTGTAATATTCTTCACTTGTAGGCATGTAATAGATGTATCTCTTTAGTGCTTTTGCCTACACTGTTTGGGCTTTGCCTTGTTTCACAGGATGACAAGTAATCTTGGAGGTTTGTTGCTCTAGACAGGAAGCATTATTTTCATATGCTTATCTACTACAATTATATTCATTTACTCCTATTGCATTCATTGTATTCATGAGCTACTACTCCTATTATATGTATATTCCAGAAGTTCATTAACTGAGAAAATAGTATTGAAGGCAGATGGTCTTCTGGGTCAATCAATTTATTCAGCTTGAGATACAGGATATTTGGGGATTGGGTTCTTCAAAAATATCTTGGCAAATTTTAGCTATTTTGCTGCAACTGTGTCAGGCTGTATTGTTCTCCTGAATAATTTTTGGTTTGTTTGCATATCTATTACAGTAATCATTTCTCTCCGATTTAATCTTAGATTTCTACATTTCCTTTCTTTTTTTTTCTGGAGATATTGACTATTGTAGTTTTTGCACAATTTTAATATTCTTCATACTTGTGATTAATGTTGCTCCTATGGTCTTCTTCAATTTGATTTGCCATTACTATACATAGATATGTCATCATGTTAGAATGTCCTCTTTTGGGGAGATTTCTGCCACAATACTGTAACTGGAATACAGATCACAAGAGGTTTAGTATGGCTTCAGGACACTGAAGGGAAGTTGCCTTTTAGAACCTTACCCAGGTTGATTTTGAGACATGTTTGCTTTTAAATATTGTCAATGAAACCAGAAAAAATATATACATATTTAAGTATCAAATGCTTTATATAAAACTGATAATCTGAATTTCTATGTCATATCATACCACAGCAATTTGAAAACATTATTGGTAGGTCTAATTGATAGAGGTATTTATCGTTTGTTACCAAAATATAGATAAGTGCTACGAGAGTAGTCTAGATGTGTAGCTGCTGGGTTACCAAGAAGTTACTGCAGCTTCTGATTCTAGCTAGCCTTTCAGTTGATAGTTTAAACATGAACTTGTGGAATATATACTGGTACATCAGGAACTAAGCTTGTTTCAAGTGGTTGAAGTAGCATAACCAAGGGACAATGTTCAGAAACTAAATCTAAATCTAAACCTAAATCTAAACTAAACTATCTAAAATCACAAAATAGCTATTCAGTAGTAATTTTGGTATTTCATTATTGTCCATAGTGTATTCCAAGAGAAAAAAAGCTACCATAAATACAAAAAACCACTCCTCTAGATACTGACAATTTCTATATGGCAGCATTTAATACCAGTTATAAGGATTTTGTCTGTTTGGAATGTCAGTAGGGTTCGTATGCATATATAGACTTTCTGTAGGAACCAGTGATACTTATTTTGGGTCTGAGTTTAGCAAACCTTACCCTGTATAACACCTAAGGATATGCTGTCTTGAAGAGCAAAACATTTTAACAAGTGTTTTCGTGGTTTATTTATTTAAGAATAGTTTTTGGGAGAATCAGTCTTTAAAAGACTTGCATGTTGTCCCACAAACAAGAAGTGGTTAAACTGGTTAGAGAAAATAAACAAAAAAAGGACTACAAAATTCTTTCCCAGGCTCAAAGGCTTTTTAATTTTTGCAAAGACAGCAAGGGGAGTATTTTTACCTGCTTCCAATGCAAGAATGGAAGGGTTTACATCTATGTAGCTGGGCAGCTCTGTTAACAACATTGCTATGCAAAAGGCATTTGTTTACTTTGCTGATGTTGAGCTCCATTCTTCTGTATTTGTTTTCTTTTTCTTTCCTAGGGTGATAGGGTTGAAGCAACAGGATGAGAGATCTCAAGCATGCTGCTAAATATTGTAGTCTGACAAAACTATATGGCTTCCTTTATCAAGACAGCTGTGTTTTTACATAAATAATCTTAATTTGGCCTGCTCAAGGATTACGCCTTGTACTCAAGCACACTACCTTGAAAGGTCACCTTGACTTCCCCAAGGAGTTTACTTCAAGGCATTCAGGATGCCAGTCCAGAAAGCCTCACAGACTGAGGTATGTTCTTATTTCCTACTTAAAAGAATGGTACTGGAATGAAAAAACCTTCCAAAACAGCAAAGAAAGTTATTTGCCCCTCACAGAATAATTTTGAAATGAACTGCTGAATGGGCTGCTTAATTTTGACAGGCACACCTGGTATGGATCACAGGGAATAGTTAAACTTTCTTAAATTCTTAAATTAGGCTTAAATAGATTTTTATCTCTGTTAACTGGCTTCCCATTGATGTCATTAGTATTGTTCACAGAAGCAAGATAAGGCTGGGACAATGAGTAATTCACAGTAGTTATATATGCAAAACTGCAATTTGCAGCAATTAAACAAATTGGTCTTTTATTTTAATAACCATTTATTATAGATAATTTGGCCAATGCTCAGAAAAACTCATTCTTAGGAATGTCAAAGATACTGCCCTGTTTATTAAAAATCAATTGCATGAAAATCATTATTTTATACTTTCATACCAAGCTGTATATTCACCACACAATACAAAAAGGAGAGATTTATGAGAGGAATGGGTCTACTACTCTCTATGGAAATATTACATAATTTTCTTTGTACTTCTGTGCTGGTCAATACCCCCAGATGACATTTCATGTCATGAAAATTTTGAAGATGTTTTCCTAGGTCTAAGTGCTGAACAAATAATTAAATATGCTCCTGTGTCCTCTAACTACAGACTTCCATATCCTGTCAGTTGTTAAGACACCCAAAAATCATATGCTTTAGTGGTAGAATTCACAGCTGATCATGACATCAGTAGTATTGAGGCTTGGACCTTTATCTGATTCGGAATCTGTCTGAGGCTGAGGCTTTAACTTCACAGTCAAGAGTGCTGAAACACATGAAAGTTAGACATATTTTTAACTAAGTGAACATATGCAGAATGAAGAGGCTCACAGTAACCCATTCAAGCTTTCTCACTTTCAAGATGAGATTGAATATGGGTGCAGTGAATTAAACAAACACAAGCCATGTCCCACTTCCATTATTTTCAGTTTTTTGGCTTTTGTATGCTGCCCAAAACAGTATTTGGACACTAAAGTAGTAGTTTTGAAACCTTCTAGCCTGTTTTTTTTGTTGTTGTTTTCTATGTGCATACTAACTACAAAAGACAGCCCAAGTTTTTGCATTCAGATACATACTTATTATTTGGAACAAATTGCTAGTACACTTGATGACATTCTTATTTTTCAGTGTTATTGTTTCCTTAAATATGATGTTTGTGTGGCAAGAAGCAGAAGGCAAGATGTTTTGCAACATAACTTGTAAAGATTTCAGTATCTTACCCCTTTTTTGTGTACAACCAAGCACAGAAAAAAATGCCCAGAAAGAATTTTATCTAGTCATGGTTAAAATAACAGGGACAAAATGCTGAAATTAAGACGTTCACAGCAACTAGTATCCTGTCATGTAATATTTCCAAAATTTTATGCAGAGTCAGATATACCAGGTTAGACATAGGGGTTTTTAGAAAGCTCCTAAACACTGATTTGTTTGGTGCACCGTACCTTATGTCACCTGACGAACCTCTGGAAACCTCCTACTTGGGTAAGGTTTAGCTTGCCTGGATCATACAGGGCTTTGTCTGTGACTCTGTTGCTCAGAGTTTTACAGTCTGCACTCAGGAACCCCTGAAAGGAAGCTTTGCTGATCTTAGCTGATGAGTATTGTGTAGAATCAGATACATGATCACAGAACAAAACAAAAAAGATTATGCAATACAAACCTATACCTAAAAGCAGAAGTAATGTAGCATATCCACTCTTATATGCTTTATTATTTTTTCTTATCAGTAAATATTTAAAAACACCAGGCAGGGATTTCTTTCTGTAGCAACCAAAGACTGCCTGAAATGAAACACAGGAGTTGGACTTCAATGATTCTTGTAGATCCCCTCCAACTCAGAATATTCTATGATTCTGTGATTTCCAGAGACCCCTCTCATCCAATGAGATGACACGTTATTGCAACAAATGTTGATTTCTGAACAAGAGGGAGTAATTTGTGTCTCAACAGAAGCTTGTGAAGAAACCTAAATAATTTAGTAAATATTATTAATATGCACACTGGAATGTGCACAGTGAGCAATCTAACCTTTTTGATTTTTCAAAATACTGTCCCAAATTTGTTAGGAGCATAATTATTGTTGCAATATTTGTCATGAAGTCTCCCATCATTTTCAAAAAGTTGCAGCTAGGTGAAATGAAAAAAGTGTTCTCTTGAGTATTCAAAGATACCCCTGTATGCAAAGTATAATTTTTCAGTGTGCTGCCACAGGGATTTTATTCTGAAAATCAAAATAATTACTTCATATGTAACTTGCTGCTTGTCTACAAGAAAAGAAAAAGATGAACCATTTGTTCTCAAACCTGCAAGTATTTCTATTTGTCCTACAAGGAGAAATCATGTTTGCATAATCTCAATTCAAGAACTGAAATTTTCGGAGTGATCTTCGCAATGATTGACAGAATGAATTTTAAATGAAAATACTTTATCTGTCTTAGTTATATCTGTCAGTAGTACTTCAGCTAGAGCTGTGTTCCATGGTTCAGCTCAATGTTTATCTTCAGGACCCTCTACCACACACTGTCCACTACCTCCATTATGCCCTAAGTATTCTGTAAACTTCTGCAACATGTTGGATGGCCGCTTTTAAAATTAGCATAAAATTCATCAATGTAGAGTAATAACATAACATTTTGTTCCAAAAATATTGAGTCTATTATTCATCCATTTTGATGCCTTCTTCCTGATGAATAACTTAATCAGGAGAGAGAGTAACTACCTCACAGAAAAGTAAGGGTTATTTTTATGCACATATACAGACTAAATAAATTTATAAGTGCAAATTATGTTAATTTTTAGCCAATTTAAAAATGATTTTACCAGGAAAGATACTGAACTGTGAATGAGGAGACAGTAGCTAATTATATCACTCAAGAGGTTTTGGCTTTTTCTTAGTATATATACATGATTGTATGGTGTTTCTGTAACAGACAAACAAGATACAATTCCAGAATGCTTAATTTTGCTGTGAGTTGTTGGTAACATAGAGTAATGAATTAAGTTGGAAACTTTTTAGACATAGTGCCACTTAAATCACAAAATCATAATATTAAATATTTTCACCAAAGAGAAGAAATAGAGATCTGCTATAACAGTTCAGCATTATGAACTAACTCATGGAAAATCAAATCTTCATTATAGTGAAAAATGAAAGACAGTTAAGTGACCTGGAGTCTATTTTTCAATCTCCGAATGTTACATGTACTTGTATTAGAATATAAAGGAATATAAATTGTTTGTAATCAACTGCTGGAGTATCTTGCCAATGGAAACAGAACGGATTCTCATATAAACAAAGAAATTGTAAGTCCTATTCTATCTGCTCTGTAGAGAAAATATAACCATATCCGAACAATTTTTCTCTATATTTCACATATTCCTTAGGAAGACTGGGCTGTGAAACCATAGGCCATTTAAAGTCTTGTGTATCCCTTCCTTACCAGTATTAGTCCCTGCAAGTCTTAACACCGATCTTCCTCAGCTCATCAATGACCAAATGATCTGTAAAACTTTCACTTTTTGTTAAGTATGGGTAGGCTGTAAATTTGGGCACTTAACTTCACATTTGAAACAGAACTAACTTACAGCAGTTTTCTGAAGCATTTTAACTGAAAAACTGAAGAGCTTCTTAATGTTCTGTTTCTGTAAAGCACATCTGCCTCACACGTTGAAATGTTGACAGTAAATGACTGGTGAAGTTTCAGTCTAGGTTTCATGGGAAAACTTCTGCTTCTTCAGATGTGACTGAATCTTGAAGTACTAGAAAGTAAGAACTCAGCTCAATGCAGAATTTCTAAGAGTTGGCTAGTATACCTTTTAATTTAGGTACTTGCAGCAGAGATATTTGAAGTGCTCTTAATGTTCTATAATCATATTAGATGTAGATAAAATATCTTAGATATAGTCGTTATCATCTGATAAGGAATTTGATGGAATATACTTGAATTGTTTTTTTCTATGACTATGTCAAGAAAATTATTTAATCTCGACTTGCGAGAATCTGATCCAGTCAGTATTACAGATTTTATATATGTAAACTCTTAACTCTACCTGCTGGTTTCCATCATTACCTCCCTAAAATTTCTTCTAAGTAATACTGCAGGAGACCTAATAATGGTATGCAATCAGATCTAACACCTTTCTTCAAGTGCATTATTCCAAGGTGTGAGTCCACATTACAAAAAACCATCAAATCATAAAGAAAGACAAACATGGCAAAACTGAAATCATAGGACCTTTGAATTGTTATATTGCTGGGTAGTATTACAATCTTTTACCCATTCTTTGCAAATAGTCACAGAGTTAGTGTCACACACTGTTTAGACATTTCTTTGGCAACTAGCTGTATTTACGCAGTGAAAAGGGAAATTGAAATATGAATAGTTAATTAGTGTCTCATTATTCACTTCTCTAGTACTGGACAGCTTGAAATATTTCAGATATTTATCTGAGATTTATAAGGAGATAAACTATAATTCACATGGAATTAATAGCTACTGCTTGTCAGCACCTCAGGGCAGGTCATTGTTAATATGTTAACCTTGTTAATATGTTACCTCAGAATATGTGTAAACCATAGTTTCTGAGTGCTTCATACAATGATAGAACTGAATGTCAGATATAACTACTTGACTCTGTAGCAGTCATGATATGATTTAGTTTTTCCCAGGTGCCAAGGAATTAATTGACACTAATCACTGATCTGTTTTTGTTAAGGGCTGGCAGTACTGTGTGGTATATTTCAGCAACATGAAGATGCAAAAATAGCTGTAATATGGCTAAATAGAGGCTACTTATTTCCCAGTACTTTCACTTCAACTCTTACATGGTCAGTAAGTTGATTCAAGGTGTTTTTTTAAATTGCGGGAAAAAAATGCTCTAAAGCTCATTTTTGTATTCTGCTGTTGTTTGCATTATACAGATGAGTCTCTGCTGTTGTGTCTGCGGAAAATTAGTTTTCAGCAATTAAAAGGTGCATGCAAAGAGGTAGGATTGTGGTACAGCATGGCTGATTTTGATGTTCTGAGAGCACCTTTCAGACCAAAAAAATTATCATAAAATCAATGTTGTCACTAAGCTACATAATACAGAAGTGTAAATCGGTGGTCTGGAAATAGAGCAGAAATCATGCAGAGGCACAAAGTAATCACAGTCTTCCTAGAAGACACATGGCGAGATCCAGTTAGCTTAAATCACATACAGACTTTGGCTAACAGGATTGCTTCCAGTGATGCTGAAAAACACCTTCTTACCTGACTGTAGAGAAAATGAAATGCTTCATTTACAAAGAATGCTTCAATATAAACCCAAAATATATCTACCCACACTGGGGGGGAATGGACTGCCACTTGTTTCTCAATCTACGAAAGGCTAAGAGACCAGCTACTTAGAGGCAAAACAGATTATATATGACTTCACCAGTAGTCATGAAGGCTGAAACCAAGGCAGAACACATCACAAAGAAGTGTAAAGGAGACAATACGAATGTCAAAAATGTTTACAGAACCTGAAGTAGAAAAATCAGTCAAGTTTTAAAACAGAATTTCATCAGGATCTGTATACAGTGCTCAGACATCCAACCACCCTGACAGAGGACTGGATAAGGTAGGTGCTCATTCAGGACTTTTCTCTCATTTGTAGGATGCAGTGCAAAGCCTTGGGAATTAAAAAAAAAACAAAACTAAGAACATATAATAGAAAATTAATGCATGAATAAATAGATTAGGTACCTAAACCAGGTGTACCAGTGTCCATCAATATAAAGAGGAGGAAATTCAGAGTGCAAAATGTTTTCCAATTCCTAATTAATGCAATATGCAACTATTTTTGCCCTCTGTGCTCTCATGATGAGATGTCATTTTCAACAACATAGAATTAAGTCTCAATAAAGGAATCCCCGGATGAGACTACTTAGCCTGTGATGAACTGGTCTAATAATTTCTTCTGTCCTAAATATAAAAGTGTTGTATCTTTAGGTATGGTACATCCCATTTTGTTGGACTCATGGTTTCTTTCTTTATGCCTTTAAATCTAGATATTTAATGTATATGTATTAGCATTATGTATATTTATTATTGTTATTTCAGTTGTATCCAGTAAATACACAAATGGCAGTGGGCACAAATTGAAGCACAAGAAATTCCATTTACTCGTAAGAAAAAACCTTTTTACACTGAGGGTGATCAAACACTGAAAGAAGTTACCCAGAGAGACTGTTGGAAGCCCATCAGGGCGTGCCTCTGAGCAACCTGGTCTAGTTGTCCTGGCCTTGAGTAGGGGGCTTTTACTTTATGATCTCTAGAGATGTTTTCTATGTTTAGTTGATACTAAAATTAATATTATGGGAGATTTTTATTTATATTTATAGATCTGTACAGAATTAATTGGAAAATCATGATAATGCAATTTCATGTTAGACTCCAAAAGTACACTATATTGCAGTACTCACAATAGGTCATTCTGAATTTGAAGGCTTTGCAGAATTATTCCTTAGTGAGGCCCAGCTGGGCTTGTTTTTTTGTACCCAGATGAGAAACATCTCCCCTGTATTGATGTAGCAAGAAAGCGAAATCAAATCTCAAATTTAATTAGAGAGTGTTGCACAATGAAAATGTGGTATGGACCTGCACCAAAAAATGCCATAGAACAAAGGAGACAGGAAGCATGTAGTCTAGAGCAAGTATGGTCTTGGCACTGAGGGTATCTGGATATTGTGAGCAAGTGTGAGCAAGTGGAAATCAAGACAGATTTCCAGACTAATTAGTCCCATTTCCACCATTTGTACCTGAGGTCGACATTGCTAAGAGTGCTCCGTTTTGGGTAGGACAGCAGAGTGCATGTGCAATCCTGATGGGCCGTCAGCCGGAAGTGACTGCAGTGTCTGAGCGCCTGTCAGTTCCTGTCATGCTCTTCCACCACAGCTCTTGGCTGTCTGTTCATGGCTGTCGAAGAGTCAAACATTTCCTGCTAGGCAGCCGGATGGAAAGGAAGTTCCATCTGCTTCCTGGTGCTGGAGGTGGCATGGAGAGCCAATAAAAGCAAACGTATAAAGTGAGACAGGATTTGGTGACCTCTCAGAGTAAAGCTTTGTGTCATCTTGCTGGAAGGCAATTGTTGTTCCTGTGTATAATTAATTGCATGACTAAAACCATATCCACAGTCCCAAAACAAAGAGGATTAGAGGGTTTAAATGTTTAGATATTCCTGATTCTTGTTTCCGTTTTCTTTCATAAATGTATCTTATGATCCGTTACTGGACTTGGATCAGTCAAGGTTTTATCACTCATATATCACCTCAGAAAAAAAAAAGGATTTTACTGATTGTTTAAGGTAATTTAATGCTTCTGAATAGTGCCAGACAAGTTGATAGCCTTAAAGCCTTCCTCTTCTGGAATGATTATCCTCTGAATTATATTATATGCAGTGCCTTCAGATACTGCTTGAAACCCATTCCCTGCATCTTAAATCTGTCTCTTTTTCTTTATTTTCTGACCAGCCTTGGACCCTATATTGACTGGTGTAAATCACCATAATAATGCATCTTGACTGACATACTTTTAAAGAGCAGTAGAAGTAGATTCATTTTTGGCAGTCTTAAGGTAGGTAATTTGCTACCTTACTACCTAGTAGTAATTTACTACTACTATTGTTCTTCCTTTCTTGTTCCTTCTTTTAAAAAATGGGATTTGAGTTTGGGGGGCTTTTTTGTATTTTTTTCTTTTTTCAGTAGACTTCTCATGTTCTTTTGCATTTGAAGATAATTTTTACCATTATCTTTGACTTCACATTCTTCTCAACAGTACAGTTAACAAAGCATACAGAAAACTCGACCAATGTCAAGTTGCGTTATGCTTATATTAGGGAGATCTTTTTAGCTTTTCCCAGAAAAAAAAAAAGAAACAGATAAGTTGGTAATATGAATAGTTTTTAAACTGGAAATTTTAGTGTTTAGTGTTTTTGCTCTCTTTCTCATATAAAAACAGGTCACAGACAAAACCATGGCAGTCAGTCTTTTAAAATCTAGATCACACAAACCCTATCATAGCCATTAATTTTCCATTACAAGCAGTTTATCTGAATGTAGTGTCTATTTTATCTGGTTACATTTTATCTGGCACAGGTGTTTTGCTTTGCAGTATTTAACAATACAAGACTTAAGCAGTGGGGAAAAAAATATGGATTCTAGCTGCAGTGTTCTGTATTTCTGCAAATATGGGCAGCAGGGTGACTTAGGAGAAAATAAAACCTACAAACATCTATCAATAGGGCATAGGTGATGATGAGCAGTATTCTAAAGGCATAAGACACCAGATAAGTGCTACACCAGAGGGAGGTCTTGAAGTGGAAGACATGGTCCAATATTACCTAACTCTTCATTTTGCATCATGGTATGATGTTCTTCAAGGACATGTTCTAGACCTCCATGAGGTGTCTGGAGATCAGGGATGTTAATAAAAGAATAGCATCTATGTTCTTCTGTAATTCCAGCATCCACTTTATTAACAACATTTAATAATATCAAAATACTCAGTCATGCCATGCTTTTTTGTTATCAGTCTTGTGAAAGATTGAAATTATACTTTCCATCATTTGATGAAGCAAACACCCAACATGTCCAACAGCAGATTCTGAAGCTGTGTTTGGGGAAGTATAATCATGGCCAAATTGCTTGTCAGATCTCCCTCAGAGTCCAAAAACCGATCTTCCTGAGATCAAGATCAGAAGAGAGAAACTGCTAAAATGATAGGATTTAAAGATATCTCCGAGGACAGAAGGGATGATTGACGCTGGGCTGACTGATATGTACATTTATCCTCATAATGCTGCCAGTTTGAACACTTGAACCAGTTTTGGCACAGTCCTCTCTGTGGTGAATAACCAAAGACCAAACAGCAATGGAAGTTTTAGATCAGGGCCATGCAGTTTCTTTTCATTGAAGTATGAGGTATTTCTTGGAGAAGTCACTGTCTGAACTTGAATCCATTTGAATTGTTCTGCTCTAGACTTCTTGTTCTGATATTGCTTGCAAAGCATTGAAGTGTTTCTGTTCTTTAAACTTGAAGTGCTCAGGTTTAAAAGTTATTTATATCATTCACAGTATTTGCCCATTTTCAATGATTGAAATAAAGTAATTTACAATGATTCAGAGTGTTTGAACATTTGTTTGTAGAATAAAATTTCTTGTCATTGCTGAGAGACAGAAGTTTCTCTTAGATGTTAACTGGAAGCTACTCATGTTTTCTTATCAGAACTTGCTTCAGCGGATAAATAAATTGAGGTTTCGGTTGAAGGGGAGTGAAACAGCTATGTGAAATACTGTCTCATCTCTACAAGCGATTACATACAACAAAGATATATCTTAAGAAATTAAAATTATTAGATGAGGCTATGAAAAGTTAAAGATTAAGATGGTAGGTATTCTTATTTTGTATTTCTTAACCCTCTTGTCCAAGACTGTCTTTACTGCATCAGTTACAATTATATTGACAATCCTTATCCTTGTGCTCTGCACCCTGTTTTCATAGCCTATCTCATCTCTTATTTCCATTCTACTCAGTAGTACCCCATGACTTACTCCTATCACAATTTACTCCTCTTTCTTCATTAAGTTTTTTTCTCCTCTACTTTTAACTCCCTAAATCAAGGGGTATCACTAGGAGACCCAAAGAAGTGCTTGCTGACCTCAGTTTAGGTGCTCAGACTTTGTACTTGGAGCACAAGTCACGATAACCTCATGTGCAGTCCCTTACGGATGGCATCTTTGAGGAATTAAACTGTTAAAATCTTAATTTAAACTGTTAAAACCTTAATCTGTTGAACAGGTGTGAACTTCCTTCTACACTCACAAACACACACACACACACACACAGAGATACCATCCCCCAACAGTATGAAATCTGATCAACTAGGGTCAGATTTCAGAGGGATGCCAAAAGGCACATCCTTTATATGACGTGTGCTTACTGCTCTCTCTGTCCCAGGTTTTAATCTGAAATGTGAAACAGTTTAAGGTCGCTGGAATCAGTTCACATGGACAAAACTTCTTTTTCCATAACCATGTCCTTGAAGGCAGTCAAGGTATTTTTGCTGTAATATACCCAAAACAAACAAACAAAAAAGTTAAAACTCATCCAATGAAGACAGCTAAGATGGAAAATTTTATCTAAAATGATTGTAACTTGGCAGTGATACAAGTACCTGGAAAGAAGAGCCATTAAATGGGAGGTGTCAGGGACTCTAAATAGGTTTGGCTATTAGCTTTGGCTTTGAAGTATGTATTAAAACCATTACTTTACAGTTCCCAAGGTGTTAATCAAATGCATTCATTTTCCTTCACAATTGTCTGCAGATACAGTAACCTAGGCAGCAGCTCTAGCACAGGTAATGGTGACTAAATATAGGTGCTAAAACAGTGCCTGTACTTTGGTCTTCTTGTTCTCTGTAAGAAGCCCAGCACTGTTCTTATGCTTTGATGACCCATGGGACCTGTATAAGTCTTGAATGTGTATGGTGAACTGAACTTTTACTGTTCAAATGCTTAGTTAGCGTGTTAAGGAGGCCACATGATGGAGAAGTAGAGGGCATAGGCAGAGTAAACAAAATTGCCTGCTGCTGTTGTCACTGAAGGTGACCAGTAAGAAGAGATCCTATGTGCTGCTGATAATTATCTTGAACAGACTCATATCTGTGGAGGCGGGTTTTTCAGACATCCTTTGGTCTAAGATATGGCATGAAGTGTTAAATGACAGTAAGATCAATGGAACTGGTTAGCACTGTTTAAACCACTGAGTTTTAACTTTCTTTTGCCCATGCTAGAAGTCACACTTCTGCAGCTACTGCTGCCTAACTTCAGACTTCTCAAGCTTTGAAGACCTTCTGAGTAGTTCTTTCCAAAAACTCTGAAAAATTCATTTTTCATTCCAAAGTTTAAAAAAAAAAAAAAAGGCAACCCCCCCATTTCCAATAAAAACAAAAAGGTTCTGGTCTGTCACTTAAAAAAATTATTTTATTTAAAAAACTTGTGGTCATGGAAAATTATCATTTGCTTACAGGACCACAGCATGTACGATTACAAAAAACCCTGAGTATCCAAATGTAAATTAACTGCTCTTTCAGAGTCCACAGGATATTCACATTGGCTCCATTTCTTTAAGACAAGATCCATACCATTTTTGTTTTGCCTTAGTTAGCACAGTTGATATCTCAAAAGTACTGAACAGGATTAATTTTTGTTTATTTTTGTCCTTTTGGGATTTTTCTTCTTGTAGAATGGCCATCTGTAGATATGGTGGTTACATTACTTTTTCTGAGAAATGAAACAAGGATACTGAATTTTAAACACTAGTCCATTTCCTTTTTTAACAAAACAAACAGCCTGAGTAAAAGATTTTCTAAAGTCTGTAGGAAGACTTTCTGTCTCTGTGAATAATGGTTGAAAAATCAGCTTCTGTAGCTCAGTTTGACATTTCCTATGTCACCTCACTCCATGAACTACTGGGCAGAAACAATCCCTGAAGTATGTATATTGAGGCAATTCTGACAACTGTACAGAATTTATTTGCATCCCAGGATAATTTTTCCGAACTGTAGAAAAATTCCCATACTAGCCAAATTATGCCATTCTTAAACCATTTAAACCCTGTTCAATTATCTGCTAAATTAGTTTCAGTAACAACAATTTTGTGTACTTTTTATACCAAAGCTGTAGGCCCTGAAGACGTCAGGAGGTGAAGGTCCGATTTGCCCAATGCTTGTGGTTTTCCTTTCCACCAATGTTCTATCATGGGGATCCCAAAAACATTTGAGTAGACTATATTCAACTCCAATGCAGACAGTGTCTCATGATCTCACTTACCACATGATCACTAAGACCGTTTCACATACCCTGTCATCATATAACATTCCTCTGGAAGAAATGAATTTGTTTACATGGGAAACATCTCATGTATTTTAGGATTTTTTTTTCATGTGATATAATACAGGAAAACAAAGATAACAGTCACTTTTCAAAGAGAAATACAAACATGCACCAAGTAGCCCTTTAGAAATACTTTTCCTAGCTTCAATACCATCAGAAATGTTTATTTTGGATTTTGGGACATCTGAAAACAGATCTCCCCTTTGCAGCAAGAAATCTGAGAGCGGCATATAGAGGCATGCCAACAGCCAGTAGTTCAGCATTCTGTTTCTGACAGGGACCTCTATCAGCTGCCTCAGAAAATGTTACAGGATCAACTGCCCACAGAAATGTTCTTCTTAACCTATGTTTGTTAGATGTTGATCTGCCTTGAAGCCTAACTCCCTCCACAAACTCCTTTGGGCTTTTAGAAATGCTTATTTTGGATGTTCTTCTTACCCACACATACCCAAGACTTTTCTTGAGTTCTTCTGGACTCTTGACCTAAATCATACTTCATGGCATGAATCCCAGACTGATTGCATGTTCTTGCTAATTGTTTCATTCATATTCCATTCCCCACACCACAACTGGGAAGCAAAGTTTAGGTTAAGCAGTTAGCTATGTATGCCAGAGCTACACTGATTTTTTTTTTTAATGTAAAAGATTGTTGCTTGTTTTGCACTAGCAGTGCAAGTATCTAATACTAAATATTTGGTTTATGTCATTTGACTTAAAAGAAAAGGTTTTTATTTATCATCCTTGCAGAAATCCCCTCTATTCTGGTAGCTTTGAAACCTTCTGGCACGACTTCAAGATTTTACACCCACTCTGAGTCTCTTAAGTCTTAGGAACTGAAGTAATGTTCTAAGCTATAAGTTAAATAACTAGTGGTAAATATGTACAACATATTTAATCAATATAAATGTAAGATTTTATTGTACTTTTGGTCTGAAGATTTTTACAAATGTTAGTTATGAATCTTTCTGCTTAGCAAGTGTTGAATAACACAGAATCAGAATTATAGTAATTTACACTACAGCTACATTCTTTAATGTAATCCAAACATGATGCAGAGCACAGGAGAACTGTGATTAGTATAGTGACCTGAATCCACATATTTATTTCCTGTTTGATTTGGAGACTGATGTTGCCTCTATATCCACAGAATGTAAACTGCTTTTAAGGTCACTGCTGTACTGGTGGGGGTCATGGGGGCTTGCGCTAGAGACACCAAGACCTGTGTGGCATTTCCTCAGTGATGCACAAACAGGTAGATTTTCATGGGGACAAAATGCAGTTGGAACCTACCAGTGACTCAGTGTGGCCAAGCAGCTGCAGAAAATAGTAATTTCTGGATTACTCATCTGACAGGCTCTGTCTTCTGCAGTACCTGACTGCTTCTTCCAGCTCCCACCTTCCCTGGCTCAACCATTTTTCAAACCTATCCCCCTCTAAAATGTGCCCATTTAAACATTTTGTAAAGCCAGAGATGGCTGGGTTAACCTGAATTTTTCAAGGAATCTGTCTCTTATACTTGGTTCTGTTCCTTTTCTCTGGTTTTTGTTTTTCATAAGGGCTTCAGGTCAAAGACTGTATTATCTTAATGTTTGCAAATTATCTAGCACAACATGTTAGACTCCATATTTTTGTCAGAATTAAAAAGCAAGATATTTTTCAGACACTACAATTCATCACCATTGTCTGTGGCTACTGAAACATGGGATAATACTCAATTAAAAATACAGGAGACCAGTATGTGTCCCTTATTTTTTGTTAATTATTCATCTGGACAGTGATTCCATTCAAAACTGTATATAAAAAATGCCGTCATAGCTGACACGTAATTAGTGTTAGCCTGGGTAGAGCTTCCGTTTCAAATACTCTCTTACTTAGTTATAATGCCGTATGTTTTAACCTGACATCCATTCACGGCAGTGTGGAGTATCCTGTACTGGCTGTACAACTCAGGGTCTGCACTCTGCAAGTGTGAATTCTCTCCTTGTATACCTGAGGTATTTCAGAGAGACAAGGAAAGGACCACGAAACAATGCTGGCCACTTAGCATTAACTCAGTGCATCCCAGATGCAGTCCTCAAACTGGGAGGGCACCTTCAAAACAAAGGGGCAGAATAAATGTCCTGACAGAGACTGGGCCACTGTGCTGACACCAGTAAAAAGCCCATCTTTCCTTTCACAAAACAGGATCTGAACCGGGCTGTGAATCATAGTGAATGTTGCCCCTAGTGAGCTCTAGTGTTGACTTGGAGTCTGCATTCACTGGGGCTTGGGTGTGGAAACAGCTAACCTGGAAGTGCTCCCCCAAGACTACTCAACTTGAATTTCTTGGCTGCTTCCTTTTTTCCTACAAGGTCTTTGTTAGGGGAATCTTTTTTTCACTAAGTTTGTGTGTCACCTTTCATGCAGAGAGAGAAAGAATGGGGGATGAAGGCATGACTAGACAGCTAAGGGTCCAGGCACACACCCCCCTGCAAGACTGAGGACTGACAGCTGCGTCTGCCAGTGTGTCTGGAAAACCACAGCTCCATGTGGAATGAGAAAAAGGACCTGGCATCAGCATTTCTGTGTAAGAGACAGAAGGAAGCTCTTCCCTCACTATATTGGTACAGGAACCTGAGGTCCAGGTGGGAAGGAGGGTGGTAATGTGACTACAAAGTTTGATGGGAATATTGTCGTAATAAGAAAACAAGAAAGAGTGTTCCTGGGGTGTGATTCTTATTGTGTATGTTGGGGGTTGCAATATGTATTTAAAGCATTGGATGTGACCTTTAAAGTATTGGATACTGTAAAACTGCCCAAAGAATGTCTTAATGCTGCCTTAGTTTCTGCACTTGTTCAGCTTTGCGTTACTCACTGCTGAAATGAGGACAACTACATCAAAAGAGGCTCAATAAAGGCTCTTGCAAAGAACCAAGCTTGGAAAAAAGGGATGCTGGTCTCAAACAGTCTCAGATAATTCACCTTCAAAGCAACTAAGAACTATATTAGTAGTGGGCAGCTCCCTCCAAACTAGGATAATAGCGTACAGGTTTGGACAATAGAAGGAGGAGAGTGAATTCAGGGTGAGGCAAATGCTAGGCTCAATATATAGTAAGAGAATGGAAGACTGATTCAAACCACTGGATATTTTTTCCAGTTATATCAACAGTACCAAGATTTCATAGAATTTGTTTTGTTTCAGTTATTTATTTTTCCTCAAAAAATGTTTGTGTTAGTATAGCATTCAGGAAATATGCTGGTTTGATCTCCAGAGCACTAAAGAGGTCTACTCCCAGCAGAAATGCGTCAAGGGCAGCAAGAGATCAAAATGCTTCATAATGACATAGTTATGGTCTATTTAGTCAGAATCTGTTGTCCTTTTTTCGACAAATACATTGTTTTTCATGTAATCCTTTTGAAGTCATGGGGCTATCCATTGTTTCGAGGATGCAAAGTCAGACAACAGAAGAGTTCCTTCTAAGGGGAAAATTCTGATTATTTGTTCCACCCTTGATATTTTGGATATAATACCTCACAGCCATGCTAACTGTGATGACTCTTGTTTTCGTGATGTTGAAACTGTTGGCTAAAGTCTTCATCTGCGTAATTCAGTATTTGATTTTTCATCTGGAGGAAGGAAAGGAAGGAAGAAAGGGCAGTCTGATTTTCTTCAGGTGAAATTTTTTTCACAAATAATAACAAGCACATTAGCTAAAGAACTAAAAAAATAATTAGAGATCTGTGTTACTTTCGGAATTGTTTTATAGTGTGTGTCATTAAAAGCAAGGAAGGCTTGATATGGCCAATGCAAAATTTTAGTCTGTGCTTGATGTAAACATATGTGGTATCAGTAGGAATTCTTTTTATATACAAAAGGATAAGCAAATATCTCAGTTTATATATTCTAGGAAAACATTTATTTGCTGAGTACATGCTGAGCATCTTTCCTGCCTTTTCTCAGAATAGGCTCTTGTCTCCCTGTGGTTAGCCAAGCTGAATACATAGTTCGTGTAGTTTAAGGATTATTTAATTTAACAAACCTCTTTCCTTTGTACTTTTCATTTATGTTGCTGGCACATCACGCCAATGGCCGGATGTGCATTACTAATACAGTGCTTTTCATTTTGATTTTGCCATCTTCGTCTGAATCGTATGTGCAGCACTGGATTGTTACTGAGCCTGTACATATAGAAGGAAAGTTTCTTTCTTCCTTTCTTGTTAATCAAGAGAGTACTGATGGGAATTGTGCCAAAATATTTTAGTAGAAGCAGAAATAGCATAGAATCTGGTCATCAACCCCAAAGGCAAATGGCAAGGCAAGATCTACATGGCTAAGAGTGGCAGAGACAGCAAGTGGGTGATGGGGTTTTTTGATCATTTCCATGATGAAGTTTATGAATTGACATCAAAACAATTTGTGTATCAGTAATTACAGATTGCTATGTTAAGGAATCATAGAATCATCGGAGTTGAAAGTGACCTGTAAGATCATAACATTCAACTGCCTACTCGGTGCTGCCACTGTAACACTTAAGCCACTAAACCACATCACCCAGCCCCAGATCCAGACCCACCTTAAGCACCTCCAAGGATGGTGAAGGAACAAGCAAACTGGGATAATAGCAGCAGATAACCTCTTAAGCTTAAAAAGCCTTTTTATCAGGAAAACAATGTAACTGGAACCCAAGTCTAAATCTCAAAGTTTCATCTTCCTTTATCTTACTCCTTACCTTCAGCTCCTCTGCCCGCGAACAACTAAGTTCTGTATATATCAGGACTTTAACACAGAAAAATGTTTATGACACAACAGTTTAAGTTACCTCTCTTGTGTATGTGCTGCATACACCTCAAGTGCACTTTCCTGGGTCTATCCATGTTTCAGTTATTCTTACCTGGCAAATTCATAATCCACAGCCTGGACACCTGAGGAGCCATTCTTTATACTTTGTGGTTCCAGTTAATGGTCACAAATTGGAAGTGAGATTTATTTAGGACTGGGAACAAAGGTTCATCCATCAATATAAAAGCCACAGGGCTTCCATTTACTCAGCTTGTAACTTTCTTAGTGAGGTAGGGAATGAGCCAAGAGACAGACACAGTGGCAAAATTATTTACTCAGAGCAACTGGAATTAGGTTAGGAGATGCTGACCTGGGACAACAGCAGGTTTAATGACAGTGCTACGGGAACATAACTACATTGATAGGGGCATTTGGGAGAAGAAAAGACTTCTTCTAGAAGGCTGTGAAAGGCATTGGATGAGCAGGAAGACTGTAGCAGGCATTCAGAGTACATTGTTCTGTAAATTGGGTTTGACAGTAGCCATGTCTTCATACCCTGCTGTTTGGAAAGGTAGATACAGGAAAAGTCTGACAAGTCCGTGAGCTAGATGTGTTCTACCCATGAGCTGGCTTTATACATCATGTTTTTGAGGTCTTTCTAAGCAATATATCTTCCATAAAGGGACTCAACACATAATCTTTGGGCAAGTTCTACTTTGAATGTGTCATGCTGGTGATCATATCCTGTGATCAACTCTCTGAATTCAGGGCGGTTTCAGAATGAGTCTGATCCCTCATAGGCAGTTGCCAGCCCTCACCCTCCAGAAACTTGAGGAAGTTGCTGGGGACGTGCTGCTTTTCCATCTCCCTGGTTATCAAGTTGCTCAAGGACAAAGGGTTCAGAGAAGGAATACATGGAGCAGCATTCCTTGGGCACTAGGGAACAAGAAGAGAATATTAATATCAGGAAACCCAATACTGGTTTGCAGATCATCAGCTGCCATGTACCTATGCAGGAACTCACTTGATGGCATCTGTTATGTTAATCCTAAAAGTTACAGATATCTGACCTAATTTCATGAGACTGGTCTTCATTACCACTGTCTGACTAAATCTCTGGAGAATGCTATAACCTTCAGGAGAGATAAACCACAGGGATGGGAAAGGGAATGGAAAATGGAGAGCTGCCTGCAGTGAAAGATGAAAGGGAAGATTAAGAAGCCTTCTCCAGTAAAGGGGCATTATACATCAGAGAATAGCCCTGGTCTGTCTAAGGAAACAAATCCAGGAACACACCCCACAATAGACATTATGGTTGAATAGGAGGAACATCCCCTATGTGGTGGTTGCCTGCTGTACAAGAAGTAGATGTGAATAACTTTTCAAGAAAGAGGAAGAAATATCTTTCAGGTGAATAAAAGAGTAACAAAGTAGTGAGTATGTTTAAAACAGACACCCTGATTTATTATGAAAATTAATATTGAAATCGCATGAAGACTAAGATTTAATAAGAATAACACAGTTGCCCTAAAACTGTCTCAGAGGAAGCTCTGATCATCAAACTAAACTTTAATACTGGCTGCTTTTGCTACCTTCAGCTCTGACCAATTTACTTTGAAATTACTGACACGCATCCCACCCGATGTTTATGTTAGCAGAACTCAAGAGGCAAAGGTAAAGATCTTTATTATATAGACTCAAAGATGTCATGCTACCAGCACTGCAGAGGCCATGAAGGTGCAGGGATATGTGAGAGGCCAAGCTAATACAGAGAGACACGTAGCTTCCTTGGATAGCTGAGAAAAACAGAGAAGATTTACAGTTCACATGCCTTTCCCAGTCAGTGCTCCAACAGTCAAGCTGGGTGAGGGTGGTTCAAGCATTCAGTTCATATTGATGCCTGAAATTTCTAAGCAGAATTCTAGAGCCTGGTTGCTTGCAGCACTGGCTCCCTCCACCTGCTGTTTGCTTTGTCTCCTGCAATGACAAGATAAGCCACCACTGAAGTAAATGTGCACATGAGCAGGGGGCAAATGTGGCAGCCAGTGCTTGTCTTTCATTGCAAAACACATTCAAATCCATGAAAGAAGATCACTATAAAAGATGTTGGTATTTATTTTGTGGTATTACTAGTACAGCAGCTGCTAGACAGTATATGGCATCACTTGAAAAGTTCTCAGTCAAAGTTGCTATTTGTTCTGAGCACTGATTGCTTGGATAAAGCTTGTGAGAAGTTTGTGTGTGCAGTATGTGTGCAGTATGATCTGGGCAAAAATACTTGTTTCATAAAAATGCCATTAGTTTGAGTAGAGCTATAAAGTATGCTAAAAGTATTTCCTTGGAGGTTTCAGGTCAAATAAACTGGCCAGGCTCTTAGCCTTGAAATTAAACCGAAGTGAATAATATATTTTGAGTGATTTGAATGTTACTTCTCTTTCTCCTCACAGGATAACCAAAACATATCCCACCTTCCTCAATTGCCTTTTGGAAGTATTCAAACATTGTGTGATACAATTGAACTCTAAATTTTATGCGAGCATTTGACATTTATTTTAGTATGCTATTTCATTGTTAATGTCAGGTATCACATGAATTCCTTATCACTTTCAAACCGGTTAAGTATAAAAATGATTTATTGCAAAGAGTTTTGTGCTCTGTGGTTGTAAACCCAACAGCTGTCAGCACTAGCACATTTAATGCAATATTTTGTTTTTGATGTAAGTTTAAACCACTTCATCCTCACTTTGATATTCATGGATAGCATCAAAAACAAGGGACACAAATATAAATTTAGCTCATAATGGGAATTATTGTAGAACTAGTGTCAGTGAATTATTACAGATGGTGAATTATTACATCTTTTCTGTAGCATTCAATCTTCCCTGCTGGATTGTTTGATTCAATATTTTGTCCATCATTAAAAAAAAAAAAAAAAAGCCACTATACTCTGTGTTCTGTGTGAAAATATCCTTGATAGTTGGAACTTGGATTTTGTACTCTTCCAGCCCTAGCTGCACTTCTTCCAGATGCTTCTACAATGGTGACAAATTAGAAAGGCAGGTCCTAACCTGAAGTGAGAACATTTACCCGGTCTGTTATTCCACAAGGTATTTCTTTTGAGTCCTTCAGAGTATTCTTTCTCAGATCTCATGAATTTGCAAGTCTGTAAATTTCCCCCTAGCTGTGGATCAGGTGAGGAATTTTATTTTTCCAGTGCTTAATGAGGGTATTGTGTACACAAACTGTCAGAATCTGCCATCATTTACTTTGCCATTTACCAAAGGCTGCATTGGAGCAGTGGTTGCAAACCCCATTCACGACAAACTGCAGCATGAAGTTCTGCACTGTGTCACACTTGTGGGGCAAGATCTGCCCTGGCCCATGCACTCCACTGGGAGCAAAATTGTGTGTATGTTTTGATTCTTATGGATTTCCCTGAGATGGGATCAACTGCGGGAGAGGACTGGCCATTAAGGTTTAAATAGTGCAGAGTTGAGCAACCTGCACACACATGGTAGATATGAAGTGAAGCTTTCAGGCTTCTCACGAGATTGGATGGGTCAGCTTTGCCATAATACACTTGATGAGAACATTGCAGTTAATTGTGGAACAGTAGTACCTAAACTGTACACTCCATAAACTGAGGTGGAATAAGGTGAAATAATGACATCTCTACTTCAAGTTACTGTCTGTTTTCAGCACCCATCAAAAATCCCTTTTGGAAAGTGGTTTCCAGAAACCCAGGCCTGAAAAAGCACACTTATTTTATTACTGTATTTTTAAAATTCATTTTATAAATCCACTGCAGGAACAGATTTATGTAAGAGCTCCAGTAGGCTCTCTTCTTTTCCTGGTATAGGTGTATGATTGCTTTCTGAGCTCCCATGCTTGGCGCAGGCAGGGGCCTTGGGACTCTAGGTCACACTGCTGTCAACTCAGAAATGCAAATCGGGGCTACAGTCTCCTAATATTTCAAAAAAGTCTGTGAATGCTTAGGCAATGATAGTGACCTTTGAAGAAAATCTATTATTTCCGTCTAATTCCAAATCTGGTTTTAGGCAGGAGTGTCGACTGTGGAGCTTAAATGATCCCCCTGTGTTTTACAGCTGGCCTTGAAGTGGTTGAGCTGAGATGTGCAGAGGTTCAAAAAAGTAAACCAGAAAAGGGAGAAGTTGTGGGACAGCTGGTTGAGAGAACAGGGATGTTAGGGCTCTGGGTGATTTCAGAAAGTGGCCTTCAGAAGAGAAGTATAAATGCAGCTATTGAATGAACCATGCTGATTTATTCCTGCTCCCTGAAAAGGTAAAATGGCCTTAGATTCAGCATTGCCTCACCGCAACCCTGGCCCCTAATTAAAATTTCTAAATTTCTATAAATCTAAATATTTGGAAGCTAGAGATGGTAGTAGATGTTGATTATTCATCAGACAAAATGTATAAATCCCTCTCATAATGTGTGAGGTCTTTTTAGGAAATCACAAAGCCTTTCAAAAAGGTGCTGATGAAGTTCTGCTTGTTCATGCTAGCAGACGCAGCTCTTTAGTCTCTATAGGAGCCAGGACAAGTGGTAGATTTCCTCTAGAGGAAGTTATTCCCAAATAGGCTCTCCAGGGACAGTACAAGAAGAGCCTTTGGTTTAGGCAGGCAGCTTTCATAGAACCACAAAATCATTAAGGTTGGAAAAGACCTCTTAGACCATCAAGTCCCACCTTTAATTCAGTGTTGCCATGTTCACCACTAAACCATGCCCCAAGGTCCAACATCCACACACTTTTTTGAATACTTCCAGAGCTTGTGATTCCACCATTCCCCTGGGCAGCCTGTTCCACTGTATGACCACCCTTTCAGTGAAGAAACCTTTCCTAATGTCCAACCTCAACCTCCTGTGCCACACCTTGATGCCATTTCCTCTTGTCCTGTCCCTTGTTGCCTGTGAGAAGAGGCTGACCCCCACCCGCCTACACCCTCCTTTCAGGCAGTTGTAGAGAGTGATAAGGTAAACCTTGACCCTCCTCTTCTCCAGGCTAAACAGCCCCCTTCACCAGCTCTGTTGCCCTTCTCTTGGACTTGCCCCAGCACCTCAGTGTCCATCCTGAAGGGCCCAGAACTGGACATAGGATTTAAGATGTGGCCTCATCAATGTCGATTACAGGGGCTGGTATAAATATCAGTGTATATGGATATAGTGGTGTTTCCATCCACTGTGAATTCAGCAAAATAATGAACTGAGATTTGGGGTTTTTAATGAGGGTCCAAGGGCTTTTTTGGAGGATGCAATTTCCATTTGTTGTGAGCTGTACAGCAAGGGAAGCTTTGTCCTTGTAAGCCCTGCTCAACTCCCGACAAACTCTGCAAGCCCAAAGGTTGTGACCCTGAATTCCTACCCCTAGGTGCTCTGCCAGTGGGAGGTCTTGCTGCGCTGGACCCTGGCCATCACCGTCAGTTTGTGGGTGTCATCATTAATTGCTAACCTTAATAAAACCGAAAATACATTTGCACTTTCCTTTTCTTAGAAACCCAGATAAAAGAGGCACTGACTTTCATAAAGTGCTTTGGCAGTATGCATTCCCTAGTTTATCCCATCAGATTGGACTACAGCTGTGTGGGACATGCTGTACTTCCTCAAGGGCACTCTTCTACACAAGCCAACAATATCAAAACCTCGTGAGCAGCATGAGCAGGGGCTGCACATGCTTTCAGACTGCACAACCATTTAACCAGCAAGTGCTGCAATCTCTCTGATTAAAAAAGGTACATATAGAGCCCTTTCTGACTTTTTTAATGCATTATGGGGTCCCCTTATGAAATGCAGATTGTATCCCATGGGCACACATCACAGGGGGGAGTGCGCATCAGCAGTGGCTCTGAGCTAGCGTCAACACCCAAGGCAGTATAGCAGTGATGACATAAGGTGCCCTAGCAGGTTACTTTATTTAGCTTCTGCCAAGTTTTATGTTTGTGCTCTGAAGTTTGGAGGAACCAGAATTCATCAGTGAAATATTCGCAAGTGTTCAGTAAGAGAAGAAAGTTTAAATTTCTTGAAGCATGCTAAAAGAAACAGCTGAACTTTTTTCTTTTTTTTTCTTTCAAATGAGAAAAAAGGTCAAGTATGAAGCAATGAAGCAATGAGGAAAAGAATTGAATAATATCATTAAGGTCATGAATTCTGGCTAAATTTATAAGCAACTTGATCTGCTCCATTTTGACAATTATTTGGTTCTTTGTTAGGGTCAGTCCATATATGAAGAAATAGAAAACGCCCAGTGCATTTAATATGGATGCTGTGCTTAAGGCAACAAGGTAACCCTTTCCAGGTAATTACTGGGGATCTATTTATCAGAAGTAGTAATCTCTGTGTAATTTCACATACAAGATCTTGACTTGCCTAATTGCTGTCAGATGCTGCTGTCTGGAAAGAACACCTTTCCTCTTTAGGCAGCAGTCCTGTAATCTGAGCAGCCTGAGGAAAATCAAGATTACTGGTTAATCTACTAACCTTCTGCCTTGAAGGCATCTTCTAGACAAATTCAGGAAGCACAGGTATTTCCAGACAAAGACAGTAAGTACTAAACTAGCATCTTTGAGATGATTGCAAGGAATTTATTCAGTATGATAGACAAATGTAAGAGGTGTTTCAGACTCACAACTCTTGAACATTTGATGGAACAGTTCCTGACCTCAGAGTGACAGTAACTCTTTGGGCCCCTGATTTTTTCACATTTACAAGTACTTTTGTCTCACTGTCTCAGTCCTCTATTTTTGTTTGGTTATTATAACATCAAAAGAAAACAATCTTGGCAATAGAGTGACATTGATAAATTGCTTCTTTAAAAAAGAAATTAGAAACTTTTAATTCAGACCACAGCTGTTTAAAAAATGCACAATGACTTGTTCATCAATAACCTATTTAGATCCTTTTTAGATGGAAAGATGATAAAATACATTCACAGAAGAAAAAGAAAGAGGCAAGCTACAGATTAACTTGCTAGGGATGCATAACACATTGCAAGTTATACAAGCAGTAAGTGGGAAAATACTGAGCTTTTATATGACATGTTCCAAGAAAAATATAGCTCACAAAGAAAGAGATTAAACATATAATGGAGTTGACATAATACACTGAATAAATTTACCAAATTTGTAATGTTCAGTAGAATAAAGAAAATGTAATATAATGTGAGCAAACCATACTGAACAGGGTAAAAGTCTTCATAAAATTAATATATAATTCACTGCACCAATCCAAACTAATGAGTCAATAAAAAAAGCAAATGACTAACACTTTTATCGAGCCTGTGAAAGATACTGAGTCAAAAGGAGCACTGGATCTGAGGAACTGTGCAGTAAGAGATTTTGCTACGCCAACACTATAGGTGTGTCTTTTTTTTAAGGACTTTCCCTGTCCTTACCAAGATTTCAGGTTTTGTCCCCACTTTGTTTATATTTTTACTCCTTGTAGGCTATTTGTCATTTCAACATTTTAATAAAAATAACTGAAAGAAAAATTCCTGGTCAGTGTTGGTATTCATGGTTTTTGTTCCTTGAAGATGGTCAAAAGGTGTGCCTGTGTTAGACAAGCAATTTTTCCCTCATTCATTTTAGAGCTACTAAGAGTTACAGTACTAACTTTGTCTATCTAGATCTTCTAATGTTGAAAACACCTTGTGACTATCCAGCTTTTGGTCACCAGGCACAGTCCTGGAGCACAGAACTTTTATCTCCATGTTCAGCACGTCTATCACCACCAGAACAGATTGTTTCTCCACCTTCAGCACTGACTTTTGTGAACACGGGGAGGTTTAATTGTTCTGTGTCTCTGTTCTCCCACCTTTAATATGGCAAAATCAAACTATCAGCAGTTGTCTTGACATTTGAAATAGAGGGATAAAAAATTCTGGAGAGAGACACGTTCAATTCTAATAAAACAGTATAATTCCAGTGTGTTGGGGAGATTTGGTTTTTAAACATCCTTTAAAAATCTGAATCGTTTTCCAAAGGGAGGCTGTGTGAGTTCTGTGGAAACTGACTATTCAAACTAATTTTACTTTTTCTCTCCTTGTGGATTATTTCTGTACTTTCATTCTTTGTTGACACAGTTCATTGTACTTTGCATGAAGACTTAACTTCATTGTCAGTACCCTACAGTACAATCTGTAGTGTTCTGATAGATAATCATTCTTGGAAATAATCTAGAGAAAAGACTTTGATTTACACCTTGGTGTGGACTTTAGCAAGATTCAATCATAAAAGATTTCTGAAACTTAAAACAAAATAAAATCCCCAAGGCAATATACTGGAAATGGGTCATAATTAGTCTAGTCCTTAAATCATTATGGGAAAGGCCACTACCAAAACAAGAACATTTTGATATCACTGTTACATGACTGTTCCCTTGTTTACTGCAGAAGAAGCTTAGAGTGAGAAGGGTGGCTGAATGGGTGACTGAATGAGTGAGAAGTGCTTTTGCCACAGTCACAAAATTAAATTTCAGATAACAGCAGAACCAGATCTAGAATTTATGGCACAGTGTCTTACAGGCTAGAAAGCTGCTATAAGTTTAAGACCTCCTACCATGATTTGATTTCAGACAGCTGTGTTAGTTTAACACTCCATTATTTTTTGTTGTGGAATGTGATAGAGGTGATATATTGAATTTTCTCCTTACAAGAACTTTGTAACACAGAAAAATGACTCAAATTTAAATATTTTCAAATAAAAGCAATGTTTTACATATGAAAAGACAGTTACATACTTAAGCCATTGCGTCTTGATTTTTGTCTACTATATTTGCACATAATATTTGCACTATAATGTTTAAACCTTACAGAGAATTCATCTTTGCTAGGATACATACTTGAATAAATACATGAATGTTCATAACAGAAAGAACTCTGTCTTGATAGGAGATTTTTCCTTTCTCTCATGATTAAATCCAGGAAATAATTTCATATGACAGAGAAATTTAACAAAAGAGAATTTACTTAAAAAAGAAAATTCTCTTCTCCCCATGAAGAGCCTGAGGCTAAAGTGTTTGTCAAGTTTAAAACTCAGGGTCTGGAGCAGGTCAGATCTGGAGCAGATTAGGAAGAGAGTCAAAGAAGGAAACCAAGCACAATTGCTTCTTGTTTAAAGAGTGGTAGCCCTTTGGCTGAAGCCTCTGTGTAGCTCCTGACAGCTTGTGTACAAGAAGACATTTTCTGAATAAACAAATTACACAACAAAATTACTTATGATTGCTTGTAAGTGATTTCTGCTCTGAATGCAAAATGGGTGTGTTTCTTTTTCAAAATAGTCATGCTATTATCACAAGCTTTATTGCTTCCTCATTCATTGCTGCTTGCTTTCTCTCCTTGTTGGATTCACATATTTTGAAGTGTTCAATGAGCGACATTGAAGCAGAAGATGAATATGTTATCAGCCTAAATAACCCGGAATCATTAATTTTAAACTTGGCGCTGGAATATGAGCCAACATCGCATATGAAACAATGGTTTATCAAGGGAATTAAACAGGTTCTAGAAGTTAAAGGAGGTTAAAATGTAGGGCCCACAGATACAGAAGTTCTCCACTAAGGAATTATTTGAACTAAATATACAGGTAAATAGCAAACTGCAGTAGACTCAGTAGATCAAGGACAAAATATAGATTTTATCTGGTTAAAATATCTTATTTACATGAAGATTTTATTGACTCACATTTTTGCCCCTCGAAAATTTCGATTGTGTAGGAGAAAGTGGTGGAAGTGCTGAACTTTATATGAACAAAAATTAAGTTTCATAAAATTAGAAAAAAAAATTGTAAAAAATTTCCTCCACGTAGAAAAAGAGAAATTTTTATACAGATAGATAAGTATTTTACAATTTATCTTCAAGAATCAGGAATGTGCCTTAAAAGTAACAAAGAAACAAAATGCAAATTTATGTACAAATAAAAAACATTATATGGATATAATATTTTCATCTTACTAGTACTGAAATTTTTTTTCTGGGCCCAAGGGTTTTCAAAGGAAAATGCAACCAATTTTAGGAGGAGTTCTTAGTATTTCCTGGAATTTCATTAAATGCTTTCATGTAATTCCCCATTCTCTACAGAAAAACCCAAAATATCAAAAACAATCAAAACAAAAAAGAATTAAGAATTGTAACTAAGAATTAAGAATCCATGATAGGGACAGGAAATACTTTCTAAAGGTCTCAAATAGCAGTACTGCAGAAGATTGATTTGCTGGTCACACAGAATGAGTAATTGGGAGACATCTTCTGTCAGTGGAACAGAAAAAAGTGACCCTCTTACAAATTAGAGAGATTTGTTTATGCTTACTAAAGTTATAAGTTAGAGACTAGAAACATCCTACGTGTTCAACATTATCCACATTCATCTGAAATTCAAATATGCACAGTGGCTTCTACAAAAATAATAAAACAGTTAGGCTTTCACACCTGGCATAGTAAACACTGAGAGATATTATATAGGGTACCATGAAATCAAATGTTTTGTGGCGAGTAGAGGCTTCCACATGTGACCACCAGGTTCTGCTCTCCCTTCATCTAAACAATAGAAAAAAACCTGACAAAGTTACATAGAACTTCCAGAAAAATGGTGTGAGATTTGATATCAAGCTGCATTTAGCGTGATTATTTTGTAATCATATACAAGCACCAATGAGTAAGGAGCTGTAAGCAGACATTATTTTAATTTCTGAATTAGAATACATTCACTTACAGAAAATAATACCAGTCACGAGTGCGAAATATTGATGCAAACCAATGTGGTTTGCTAGGTATTTCATGTTCATTGCTGTGACCAAAAGCCTTTCTGCAATATCTAGCAAGTTTCAAATCCTGAATCCTGTTTTAACACAATCTTTGATGTCAAGTCACTGAGCATCCCTACTTCTATTTATCTATAAACTTGTCTTATTACATTCTTATTAATTTCTTATTTTTGAGGAACCATTGAGAAAGAATTATATTAATTTAAAATCAAATGAAATTTAATAGTAGAAAGTACTAGTCTTGTTAATAATGAAGATAACCGCTGTCATATGGGTATGCAGTGTCTGCTTATAATAAAATGGAGAAAAAAAAATTGGCATAGATTATTCAATTGGACCTGCAAGTCCTGTACTTGTTGGGGCAATGAAGAAAAGACAAACAGCATCCCAAGATATATCCAGAGAGGCATCTTCTGGAACAGATAGCCTGTGGAAACCTTCATCTGGAAAATTGCATGCAGTTCTACTCACTTATTTTTTAGGTTCATTTGTTCAAATAAAATAGAGATGTAAAGAAGGCCTGCAGTGGCAATCAAGGAGATGGAGAGACTGTTAGGCAAAATGAGGAAAAAAAGGCTTGGCTTGTATACCCTAGCAAATAGAAGACTGAGAAGAAATAATAGTTGTTCTCCATAAATGCATTGGGGTGGTGCATTTTACCAGAAAGAGAATACCTATTAAACTTGCCATAAAACACTTAGGTGGGAGATTGGAATAGAATTTCTAACCACCAGAGGTACAAGACTCTAAAAGAGGATCCCAGTAGGAGTAGCGTAGGTAGGCATTGTAACCACTTTTTGATTCCTTCATGAAAAGGACTACATGACATGCAACAGCAAGAGATTGATACACTTTTATGCTGTCAAATATGTAAAATTAACATTATAATTCCACCTAAATTTGAGTTATAAAAATTACTTTTTAGAGAGAGACAAGAATATACTTTGAGTAATGGAGGAAAATTTGGAAATGCACATGGTTTTAAGGGGGGAAGAAAGTGAGAACTGCATACAACTTTCTAGGTGAATGCTTTCATGGACTACTTGATATTTTCTAGAAAATATGTCTCTGGATACATCTTGGGATTGTGTATCCAATATAATTTCATTAGTTTCATAGAAACTAATGATTTGGGTTTAAAGGGACCATAAAGATCATCTAATTTCAACCTCCCTACCATGGGCAGGGTCACCTTCTACTAGACTAGGTTGATTAAAGCCTCATCCATCCTGGCCTTGAACACTTCAAAGAATGGGACATTCACAAGGTGTCTGAGCAGTCTGTTCCAGTGCATCACGACCATTACAGTAAATAATTTCTTCACAGTATTTAATCTAAATCTCTCCTCTTTTAATTTAATTTTAATTTACCCCTTGGTCCTACCCCTTGTAAAAAGTACCTCTTCAGGTCTATTGTAGGCCCCCTTTAGGTACTGAAAGGTTTCCCCAGGCCCTTCCTTTCTTCAAACTGAACAACCTGAACTCTCTCAGTGTGCCTCCATAGAAGAGGCGCTCCAGCCCTCTGATTATCTCTGTGGTCTCCTCTGGACCTGTTCCAACAGGCCCTCATCCTTCTTGTGCTGAGGGGCCCAGAGCTAGACACAGCCCAGTGTGGTCTTATCAGAGTGGAGCAGAGTGGCAGAATCCCTTTCCTCACCCTGCTGGCCACACTGCTTTGGATGCATCCCAGGATGTGGCTGTCCTTCTGGATTGCAAGATCACATTACTGGTTCAAGTCCAGCTTTTCATCCTTCAGAAGCCCCAAATATTTCTCTGCAGAACTGCTCTAAATGAATTCTTCTCCCAGTCCATGCTTATGTCTGGGTTTGCCCCAACTTAGGTGCATCACCTTGTACTTGGAGAGCACTTAGAAGTTCTCGTGGGCCCACTTCTCAAGTGTGTCCAGCTTTCTTATCCTTTCTTCACAGTCACAAAAAATACAAACAAATAGTTTCCAATTAGCTAACCTGGATTGGGGTTTCTTCTTTTTTATTACCAGATGCAGCTTGTTGCTTTTTTATGCTTTCCATGAGAAAGACATTATGATGCAATGAACTGTCTGAAGACTATGATTACTATAATGTGTGGAGAATGTTTTCGAACAACACATTATTGGCTCCATTCATATAACTTGGAATTTTTTTATTTAGAATTTGTCTGGAATTGAATATAAAATAACAAGAAATTAGTTCAATGCAATTTGTATGCAGTGTTTGAGAGTGATTATATCCATCCTTGTGCATGGATATTAGCTAATTGACTGGCATTCAGTCCAGTCAGCCTGAGCTAATCTTGGCGAGCTGTAGGAAGTAATAGCATATATGTAGTGGCTCTACCTCTTCTTATTCATTGTTTCTGTTTTTCATAATTTATGTTTAACAAATACTCTAGTGTTGAGGCCAGGCTGCTGTAAAATTATCAGTTCTGGTGTTGCTGGGGAAAGCTGTTCCCATCTTTGGCTTTGTTGTACTTTGAACACAGACAGGGCTTTTTCCATTTTGAGATAGATTGTTTGCATGTATTATGAGCCTTGGAATTTAAATCAATCCAGAACCCATAGCTGGTACAGAATGTGACACCTGACACTTAACCACTGCATTTTGGCAGCATACAGGCCAAACTGAATTCTCACAAATGTCCCTGTGAGTTTCCAGATGCAGTTGAAGATATGAATCATTTTTCAAGAATGAATTGGAACCTACATACTTCAGTTTTATGCCCTCTATCATCCTGCCACAGGTCTACCCAGTGGAAGCATTTGAGCTGGATCAAGAAAATAGAAAAAAAGAGTAAGTGAAAAAAGAAAGAGACAGAACAAGTAAAGATAAGTTGTTTTTTTTCTTTCAGGAACTTTCAGCTTTGAATTTAGTTGTTTTCTTTTCTGGTCCTATAGCATAAAAATTTAATTTTCTTGTGTGTTCATGAGACTATTAACCTCTTTACCCAGACTGTAAAAAAAGAAAAACATAAGAAAATGGCATTTGTAAAAAATGAAAATGTTGTTGTTGGATTTTATTTTTATTGTAGAGTTGTTTTGTTGGTATGAGAGTATAGAAGCAACATTTAAATACCTGGTTAAAAATTGGGATACATACTCTGCTTTTATATGTCAGATTTTACAACAGAAAAATAAGTGGCTGCTTGCATTTTAGTAGGTAATGTGAGACTGAATCCCTGGAGACCCAAACTATCACTTCTGTTCTCCAGAATACAAGATTTCAGTCATAACTTATTTTCCTCAAGGTTCCCGCCATCAGTACTAAAAACAACTCTTTATTACACTCAGGATATGAAAGATACGTATAAAAATCTAATGTCAAGGTTCCTTCTGTTTGTTTTTAATTCCAAAGAAAGGCTCTCATTCTTTCTTGTGTGGGGATTTTGAGGAAGATGACAAATAAATTACAAAGCTTGAGAAAATTGCTTCCAGACAACACTAGGAAAGAACAAAAAGCCACTGAAACCATTTGACTCAGCCTTGGTTTCTTCCAGTGTTTAAGAAAAAAAAAAAAATCCATCTGGTCTCAGAAACAGAGGATTAACTTTAGAATGAACTGAGATTGTGATGGATAAAATACAGGTTAAATAAAAAACCTTGCTTGTGTTCGTACAGATGAAAAATATAGACACCTAATTGCGACCTTCCAATACCTAAAGGAGGCTTACAAGAGAGCTGGAGAGGGACTTTTTACTCTGTCATGCAGTGGCAGGACAAAGGGGAATGTCTCCAAACTGAAAGAGAGTAGGTATAGGTTAGATATTAGACAGAAATTCTTTATATTGAGGGTGGTGAGGCACTGGCACAGGTTGCCCAGAGGAGCTGTGGGTGCCCCATCCCTGGAAGTGTTCAAGGCCAGGTTGAATGGGGCTTTGAGCAGCCTGGTCTAGTGAAAGCTATCCCAGTCAGTGGCTGGGGAGTTAGAACCAAATGATCTTTAAGGTCTCTTCTGACACAAACTGTTCTATGATCCTATGATTGGAATCAAAGTTGAGGAGTTTGGGTGTTTTAAAAAGTGTTTATAATCAGGTCTTATAAGAAAAAATATGTAGAGAAAAACCCAACATGGTGGTGCACTTTTCTGTATGTGGAGAGCTCTGCTATTCTCTCTCACAATTGTCTCTTCATATGTTTTGTGTTGGCAGCTCTGCATTGCAAAACTTACAAATTGCATCAGAGCATCATTAGCTCATGTAATGAAAGCAACACAATGACTAATAGGGGAAGGGTTGCACATCTCCTTGCTGCATTACTGTTCCTTGGCTTCCTCCTGTCATGACCTAAAATATGAAATGCATCTAGTTAACAGGTTATTAACATCTGCAGTGTCTAGCAGATGGGAGTCAGAACACTCCAGAGATGCTTCAGAACTGCACAGCATAACGGGAACATATAGGTCTGGTTGGGAGGGTAATCTTGGAAGACAGTGTGAAAGTCTCATGCTCCATTCATGACATCTGGCTTTCAGGTGAGAGGCTTCTTCAGGAGAGGGTGATCATCTCAAGAAAGGTATTAGTATGTTCAATATTTCAGTGATAGCCTCTTGAGAGAAATTGCATTAACATTTAGTGCAAAAACATTGATATGTTCTAACTAACCATACTGAACATAGTACAAAATGTATATGTATGAGAAAGTGCCCACCCTGCCCAATCCACAATATAGCTTCCAACACAAAGGCATCATTCTTGGAAGCTGGATGCACAATGAAGTGAAAGGACTTGCCCAAGTAGCTGGTCAGGGATACCACCAGGAATACAACTGCCTAATGTCACTCTCCACTGCTACTGAAATACCGGACCAGCAGTGGTCTAAAACCTGTTCTTGCTTATTAATGAAACTGTAAGAAGCTGTCTTACTGTAAACATGTTCCAGTTTATGAAAGCATTGATTTTTCTTGGGGAATGTGATTGTGGTTTTCCAGCATAAAATTCAAACTCTTGCCATATTTAAAATAAATGAACTTGCTAATGAAAAATATATATTCTCTCCTTACTAAGTTACAAAGGCAAATGAAAAATGGAAGGTTTTCCTTTTAGCCAATTCTTCTCAAACCAGATATAAGCCCCAAAGAGAAACAGCAGGGTTGGCTCTTTCAAAAGCAGGGGCCTGAGGCAAAGCTAGAGCCTGGTAGTGCTGCTTTCATCTGATTCAGCTCAAGCAAAGAGACGCACTTCTCAGCTGAGGAATGCAAGGCCCTTGCCACCGGGTCAAGTCCTGGGAGGGGAGCGTGGGCAGTGCCCTTTCACTCCACTTTAACAATGCAGTGGAAAAAAAGACATCCACCCATGGACTTGCACACACGTGCCCAAGGAGTATGTGCATGCACAAGTTCTTCTCAGTGTTTGCCAAGCCACCTAGCCTGCTTCACTTTCCTCTTGGGTTTTTTATGTAATCCAGCTAAGGCAGACTTCTCTGAGCTGGAAAGGAAGTATCAATAATGAGAGTTTCTGTCTCACTGGAACAACACCTGACAGCTTTGTATGAATTGCCTGTGCTGCTGGGTAGCCAGCAACTCCTTCTTCACAAGCACATTCTTCAGGCATTATTTCCACTGTTACAAATTTTTAACCATCCTTCATTGCCATCTGAAGTGAACTGACATTAGTTTTGGCAGAAAAAAAACCAAGGCAGAAAAAACACAGCTCAAGTAAACCTATTTGAACCTTCAAAAATAAAAAACCCCCACATTTTTCAGGAGAGGTTCCGATTAGATATTTGGGAAAAAAAAAAAATCAAATCACTGAAAGGGTGTTTAGGCATTGGAGTAAGTTGTTCAGGGAGGTGGTGGAGTCATTGTCTCTGTAAGTATTCAAGAAGTGCCTGGATGTGGCTTTTGGGGATATGGTTTAGGGGTGATTATGGTGGTTCTGGGTTGATGGCTGGACTAGATTTGAAGGCCTCTTCCGGCCTTGATCCTGGTGTGATTCTGTGACATGTAAGAAAATGTTTCATAGTTTACTATGTGATCATAGAGACACACACATCCTATAAATCACTGAAGCTGCAATGGGGATATGACAAGAGCAGTGCCAAATGACACTGGGATGCTGTTAATCACTGTTCTCATCGAAGCCTATGGTTATTTTTGCGCTGTGTGATTTATCCTGAAAGAATCCTTAAATCAGGTTACTTATCTGAATTCTCTGGAGTGCTCTACTGCAGTGGGGCACTTAGAAACTTGGGCTTACATTTTGTTGAAAAGTCTCATTGCTTTCTGGCCAAGAATTCTTAGGGGAAAACCCTGAAGATGCAGATGAGGACTCTGTTTCTGGTTATAAATGGCAATAAATCAGCAAATGCAAGGTCAGAAATAAGATATTTTGAGTTTGATACCTGATTCTGTGAAATCTTGTTTCCCAAAAGAAACGTGAACATTTCTTTCCTTAGGCAGAAGATTCGTATCCTCTCAGCCCCATCTCCTTTATTTCACCAGCTGTTCTCCCTGCTTGTGTGGTCTCAGTAATGCATGCTATATCGTTCATTATTGTGATTCTCCCTAAAGCATGAAAACTTCTCCTTATTTTGGTTTAATTTTCATTCAGGAGTTTAATAACCCTCCTGGAAAGCAGCAGAGTACAAAACCGATGCTTTGTGACTGTGCTTTGTATAGCCACTCTACTTGGAGGCTACACCAGACCAGCTGTACTGGAATGCAAGTGCTCATTGCCACCACAGCTCACTAGAGCTGGAAGCAAGTAGATGGTCATGCTTTCCCTTACCTTCCCTTTGCCACTCAATGTATGCTTTGGCACAGCAGCCGTCCGTTTTTACTAAAGGAGGGAGGGAGTCAAGATTACCAACATTCTCAAGAGGATATTGCTGTAGACTTCCAGGATCTCCTGGTATTTGGTATTAATGCACATTTCTGAAGCCCTCACTTTCTTCTTGGCTGTTTTTGACCGGTTCTTACTGACTCCAAGTGAATGGATAATCACATCTAAATAGCAGTGTTGAGGACAGAGTGTATACCATTCCAAATCAGTCATACACCTGTCATTAATTTTGTTAGGATGACAGAGAACTGTATACATTTGTAGAAGCAGTGGGTATTTAGGTTTTGCGTATTATCACTGGCCTATCTCACAAGACATGAGAGCAAAAAACAAAGCTGGTTTTCATGTCATCACATTATGGCAGCCAGCACAGCAATTCCTGTCTTCTGATAAAATGCAACCCTTAGGTATTCTTTCACTTCTGACTTGCATTTGGCAAATTCTTTAAACCAGACAGTGCCACTAAGTCACCTTTTTTTGACTTCCTGCATAAGACATACTATTTCATTCTCTAACTCCAGCAATGAGATGGTGTTATGGTAAAGCATATGTTCTTAAAGAGACACAGATATAATTTGAAGATGTCAAGAGAGCAATTCAGTTACTTTCTGTTGTAGGTTGTTGCAAAATGATTCAGTGAAATTAAATATTTATTCTTTGCAATACCTATGAAATTCTGTCCTGGGCTGAAACCTCATTATGACAAGTTTCATAGGCACATAGTACAAAAAGACCAGATGGACTGCTGGATGGGGCAATTATTTAAAGAAGTGCTAATCCCTTTCTTTTGGCTAGACTCCTATCCAACTCTTAATTCTCTTGCAGGCTGTCTTTCTGGGCTTACTTATTTCTGTTGATTTAGCCCACAAATTCAAGTTTTAGTAATTCATTATTTTGTTGCCAAATTGCACAGTGTTATAACAAGTCTTGTCCAGAGTTACAGATGACATTTTGGGTAAACCAAACTGTAATATGGAAATAATTTTCTGTAGCTGTACTTACACAGCTGGGTCTGCAGAACCTGATATTTGAAAGAATTCAGTAAAATGGATATAGGTGGCTGTGTTTCTGGTAAATAAAAGCTAATGAGTTGAGTGTACAGTTCAACCAGACAGTGCCAATCATAACACTTAAAACACTTTCAAGTTCTTCGGGATAGAATGTGCTTGTGTTTGGATGGGGTATAAGTGGAAAAAAAGAGGAAATCAAGCAAAGCAGCAATGTGTATTACCTTTGTTTACTTTTCAACACCCGTATGTTGTACACTATAAGCATTTTTGCCTCTTCTCCACAACAATCGCATATTTTGAATATATAGTCAGTCACAATCCCCTCATCTGCTGCTCCTATTTCTCAGGTTTGACTTCATTGCTTCACTGTATATGGGTTATTTCATGACTGCTACATTTTTTGCAAAGGGAGGTAAGACTAGAGTGAAAAGAGCAATTTTTAGGAATGGAAATTTGTAGAAATTTCTTTATAAATTTAAAAAATACTGTGAAGGTTTTTTTAGATTAAAAAAAATTATATACAGTGAATGGCAATTGCAATGGAAAACTAAACAAAACAGTTTTGCTCTTTTAGCTCTTACCTGGAATTTGGAGGTCTTCCAGCTTTGCCTTTTAGCATTTTAAGTATTGTCCCCAAATGATTGAACAAACCTGTTTCAAGACCTCTGTTGTTTTGAAAAACCTAGATTTTGAAACCTCTGAATGTTTGCTTCAAAAATGAAATCAAGTTTCTGTGTGGTTTATTGTGAAAGAAAAATTTTGCCAAATGCCTCCTATTTTCCTCAGTCAGTTACTTAATGTGGGTTTTGATCTGTGCCATGGGCTGCCCTCAACCTTCTCCTTGCTTTGAATTTTTAAAACAAGAATGGATTTAGTTGCGTTGTAATGCCTGCTGAGTGAGAAGTATTTACTCATGGAAGTCTGAACTAGCAAAGTTTTAAGTCCTATTGGAGCAAGAATATAGCCAACAGTATTTATGTAAAGAGAGAACTTTTTAAAATACAAGTATCATTTTAAGTACAGACTAGCACCTAAAAGTCTAACTTGTGCTTAAAGTTAGGCCTAGAGGGACACATTTTGGAAGTCAAATTGGAAACAGTCGATAAGCCTCCTTAGCTGAAACATGCAAAGGAAGGTGGTTCTCTGTTAAGCATTTTCTACATGTGTATTCATGTTATGATGTGCTTTTATATTGCAGGTGCTTAAATCTGACCCTGTTTTGCCTTAGATATATCTGGAAGGTGCTGTTCTTCCATGTCCCTTGCATCATCTAAGCTACTCAGCTGAATCAGAACACTTAGACACTCGAGAGAAACATTTATGACAATACAAAACTCCTTCTATATAATATCTTTTTGCCAAAATAAAATGCTTTTTATATTATTTCATTCACAGGTTTTGGGGTGGAGTTCTTTTTTTTTTGTTCTTTTTCCTACTAATTTTTCCAGCTCTGTAAAACAATTAGAAGGTTGCACTCACCTGACTCCACAGTACCTTCTGTGCCCTTTTTGCTTATGGTAACCTGAAATATCCATTCATGTTAATTAATAATTTACCTCCATATTTCTATCATGACCTTGCCAGTTTCTGCAGCTAGTTTCATCTTTCATCATCACCATCTTTTCGCAAGTGTGTTTTAGCCATAGACTCCCATTTAGGTTTTGGACAGAAGTTGCTGTTCTTTCAATTTCTGGTTACAAACAGAGCATGATCTGTACATGCATAAGAATTTCTTGGCTAGACACGGTTTTCTTTTGAATCTAGACAGGCAATAGGCTTTCAAACTGTCAGGAGGCTTTGGCACTCAAGCTGACTACTAATCCATCTTTGTTGTCAGTTCTGGAGAAGACTGATGACCTCAGCTCTGAGGGCATCAGGTCTTCTAAACTGGCATAGAATAATACCCTTACACCTTCATTCTCCTTCTATTTTCCAGGTAGATAAGAGGGCAGTTCCCTTTGACCAGGAGTACCTGCAGGAGAAGCTTGGACAGAGCTCTGAGGAAGAATGCAGAAGAACCACAGTCACTGAAAGTAAGTTTTCTTTCTCCTTTAATACTTATCCATATGCATTAACACTGTGGGTGATCCTTTGCACTTCAGATACTTGCTAATTATCTAAAGCTAAAACTCCTGTTACAGCTTCTTGTGAAAGACAGGGTGGGGGGACAGGAGTCAAAACACTCATTATTGTGGAGATCCAGAAACTGTATTCCTACGCGTTAACAATGCCAGAGAAGAGATCAGAAAGGGGGGTAAGGTTCTGTTCTGAGTACAGGGAGAAAATAACTCACAAAAGTCTTAGATGAACTCTGGCAGTGTGGGAACGGCTCAGGACTTCAAACTGGTTCTAATCCATACTAAGAGCAGCAACAAGGATGGGCATGAATTGGTATGAGCTGAAGCTGTTCCTTGAGTAAGAATGTTTTACACAATCCCTCAAGACTCATAATGTGATACTGCTAGGTACAATTTATAATTGGGTTTTTTGGTTTTCTTCACTTTTGTAAGTTTCCAGTCTTGAAATCAAGAACTTTAGCTTTTGCTTTCCTTGATTAAACTTTAGTTTTTTGCTTCTAAGCTTGCGTGGTGAAAAGCTTGACTCTGGACAAAAATTCAAAGAAAACCAGTTCTCTAGATAGTAACTAATCCAGCAAAACTGTTTGTCCAGGCAACAGCCTTCCTCCTGCAGTAATCTGAGATATGACTTTCAGCAGAGTATAAGGACAAGTTTGAAGGTGCAATGAGCAAGTATTCGGGTTTAGTGGCAGAAAGATGATGTATAGATGCAGGTACACCTCAGATCATCAATGTGCTAGTTTTTAAAATTAAAGCAACATGCTGTTGAAAATTTCTCCCCAAATCTTCATGAATTTTTGAAAACAACCCATTAAATCTCTTGGTTTTGGAAAACAGAAGTAAACTTTAGAATCAGGCAATGTTGATGAATTACCAGAAAGATCATGTTGTCAATCTTCTAAAAATGCCCTGGTAACAAGTCCTGGTATTGTTTTTCAATTGTTGAGTAATTTATTTCCCTTCACAGGTCCAGTATTATCTCATTACCATTATTCCTACAATAATGCAAAATAGCTGAATTCCAATTTTTCTTAGGTCGTATGGTCCCTCAAGACAGAACTTAGGATACGGCTGTGAGTGCATTACTACTCTGATTAGGATTTGCTACTATACTCTTATTAGGATGAAAGACTATGCTGGACTGAGGCCACAAGTGATCTGATTCCAATGACCACCAAACTAAAGGTCAACTCGAAGAGCAGGGATCGAATTTCTTTCCTTATAGTCTACTTCAGACGTCTGTGAAAGTGTTGTTCATGTTTGTTAACATCTGTTGCACAGGATTTTTTAATCCACTTGATAAAGCAGATCAAATGTTCCACTTTTTTCTCTTGCTTGACACAAAGAGATTAAATTCAGCAAATCATACTGAAAATCCTTAATTTAGTGGTTTTGTCTATGGTCTGATGGAAACAAAAAAAATTAGTGGTTGGTGAAAGTTAAAAACAGCTAATAAAAATTTTTGTAATTCCACCATTTTCTCCTAGGAAACAAATGTTTGGCCTTTTTTAAGTGTAGGCAGAATAGTATGCTTGTAAACCTAATTTCTTGATTGTGCACAGATACTAAATATTGGGCAGCTGAGAAATTCTGGTGGAGAATGTTTGATTTTCAAGAACTCTCTTCAAGATCCAGTCAGCCACTACAACATTGCTATTTGTGATGCTGAATATGGTTTTGAGCACTGTACAGATGAGTTAGTTCTAATTCATATTTCAAGCCTTTTGATGGTAGCCAGTCATACACAGAGTCTCTGATAACCTGCTATTTGATGCAGCTGCCCTTTGAACTGCTTAGCATCATCATTTCCTATTCCTCTAAACATAATCCTAAAAGCAGCTAAATAACAAATGTGTTAGCAGAACACCGTGGATATCTGTGTCCTGATATTCCAGCCTGGGATTACTTGGCACTTTCGCCTCTCTGCTGTCTAAACACTGAATTTGCTAAAATCTAGAAGCAGAAACACTCTGCTATCTTCCTGTCATACTTTCTTTTATGTAAGCTACGAAAGTCTCCAAACTCTAATATTACTTACAACATTAGCACAAAAGCAAGCACTGTTGGAGAAGATGGCTCAGGAAGCAGGGAACATCAGGATACTGGATGAAGGAAGCATGAAAAAATCAACCCCAACCAATGTTTCTTGCAGGATGAGAGTCCTTTCTCCAAATTCTACCAAAATCAGCAGCTGCCAGTGACTTTGTGGGTTGAAATAAAGACTGAAGCCTTTTCTACATTCTTTGGAACGGTTCTCTCATCGGTTGCCTCCAGAGCTCAGCTTTGAATCTGTAGGCAATGCTGCAGGCAAGTAGCTTGGTCCTCTCAGGAATATCCCAGTCTGTACTCATGCTCCTTTCTCTTTCTCTTGTTGTCTTTTCTACTCTGCATTTAAAAAGTCCTGCAGAGCTGAGCCTGCTCTTCAGAAAACAAACAATTCCCTCCTTCCTTCTCCTTTCCAGAAGTTTCAATTTTACTTAGAGTACAGCAGCCAGAGTGAGGTAAATATGAAGCCTTCTTCTTGCTTACTACCAATCCAACCTCTTTAAGATAACAGAAAATATGCACTGGATTCATGCAACAAACTGGAAACAATCTATCATTTGTAGCCACAGAACTACAGGAGCAAATAGTTCCAAAGTTAGACAGTCTTTAGTAACAACTTGGAATTAAGGAGGCCTTATTGTACTATATAGAAGTTCAGCTCTGTCCACTATTATTTCACCAGTTCCAGGAAATACTGGTGTTTGCTTTTCAGCATATAAGACACCTATTCTTATATCTAAATACATTTTTCTTGGGTTTCACAATGGACAGAGCTTATTATTAAGTAAAAGCCATTCCATTTAGGTTTCTTACAACAACACTGGTCCGTAACAAGGTGTTATGAGTTGTATGAGCTTATTTTACCTGTGTTGTGGTAAACCTGTATTCTGTTGTGGTCAACTCCTTGAACACAGAACTAGCAATATGCATCTGAACAATTTCTATTTATTTTAAATCACCTGGGGATTATAAAGCCTGAGGATTTCCTATTCCTGCCATTGGACAAATAACATACTAGAGAAATTGTTCTTCCAGTGTTTGTCTGTGATACTCTCTGCTAATCTGTAAATTCTTTGATTCAGATCCTGTCATTTTGAATGTGTTTCTACAGTATCTAACTCCTGCCTTCGTTAGCGTATTTAAATACCAAAATGAATGTAGTTGAAGTGTCTTATTCTGCAAATGCAGAATTCCATAGAAGGAGTCTGATTTATTTTGTTTGCAAATCTGTATTTTAGTGAGCAGAAAGTAATGTCTGTTTTTCCCAAACATGGGAAGCAGGAAAGTGAGGACATATGTTGTTACTAATTTTAACTTTAGTAGCCAATTTTGAGAAAATTTTTGTTTCCTATGGTTAGACAGAATCTTGTGTACCTCTAAAAAGAAGTGAATAAATTGAACTGATTGCATTCATTTCTATAGTGACTATATTAATATGAATGCTAGTACATTCTAATATGAAATAAGTACTCACAAAAGCTTTTAGACCAGCAGTTTTGTAATCCCACAGGGTCAGTAATTTTTGTAATTAAATGCAAAACTAATTTCTGTGAGTTAACTTCTCCTCAGTAAGTATTTTAACAAAGGTCTCAATTTACCTACAAAACTGATGAGAAAACATTGGTGGTAAATGTGAGAACTTTTTGAATATATGTTTCTATTTGAAGTGTCAAACAAATTACAAAAATCTGTTTCAATGTCATTGTCTTATTACTTTGTGTTGAAATTTTGAAATGAAGTTGAAGTTATCAGTATACTATTTATTAGGAAATTAGTGAATATAACCTAAAATCTCTACAACTCCTTTCAACTAAAAGGGAGAAGCATAGCCTTCTAAATACACTGTGCAAATGGACAGCCAAAATGAAAAAGCAAGATAAAGCTGAACCAGAGGGAGAGAGAAGGCTTTAGAAGAAAAATTGTTCCTTTGAAAACCCCATGTCATCAAATGCACCTGCACATTAAGGGTAGGCAAGAAAACAGTTCCGTTGTCAACACTGGGTTGCAACTATTCTGTCCCAGTCAGCCGTACCTCATTTTACGTGCTGGGTGAGAAAGGAGGCATCTTCACGGCTCAGAATCCTCTCTGGAGAAATGGCTGCTGCCTGTGGGCTCTTAGCTGACCACATGAATGGGTCTGGAGCAGGGTACAATCTTCAGGCAGTGTTTTGTATGAGCCTGGCTGAGAATAACTCAGTTCTTATTTTCAGGATCTTTTGGCTCCTTCAATGCTACTGATTACCCAAGTAGCATGAGAGAAATAAAAAATAAATACAAATTTTTAGAAAGTTCCCTTTACAGTGTCTCAAGTATTTCTTCACTTATTCTCCTGTATATGTTTTTTTGTGTTTGGTTGGTTTGGTTTTGTTTTTTGGGTTTTTTGGTTGGGTTTTTTTTTTTTTGGTTGTAAAAACCAGTCCTCTCAAGCATATACAGTATATATTACTGCAGAAATCTGTACACTTGCAGCACTGAAACCTGCAACCCCTTGTTATATAAATGTACTTAACATTGCTTTCCAAAATCAGTTCCTGGTCTCCTTAGCAACACAGGCTGCAAAGAGCAAACCAGTCTGGTGTTCTGCTGCATGCATGAGCTTCCAATTCAACTGGAAGAATTTTGGTTTAGGATTCAGAACTTCCCTTTGACCACTTCAAAATACTGGTGAGGGAGACTCTTCTTTTGCATATGGTCTCATAAAAGCTATAATTTCAATGTTTATCCTTGAAATATATAGCCAAGAGGAGCTTCTGAGAAAAGAAAATTTTCGTGGCAGAAGACTGAACAACTTATTCTGTTCCCCTGCACCATGACCATAGAACAAAATACCTTAATACTGCAACTAAATTCTTTAACATAGCTCCCCTTAATAACTTAAAAGGATGCAAAAATGTATACAAGAGTAATACTGTGTCTTTCCCAAAGCTTCTAGAAACTAATAATTTTTCTTCTGTTATGAGGCAGAAATGTGAGAAATCTTACTACAGACACACCCATCTGTGTCACTGTTGTGAGGTGCTGTTGTAAGACTAACAGTTAGTATTATTGTGCCTGGCTTTAGCCAGTGAAGATTTAAATTAGTTCTGGAAATGAAAATCTCCTTTTAAATCATTCCTCCCCTAGTGCCTTCTAGCTAGCCTAAAGTTTTGTTTGGTTTTTTTGTCTTGTTTTTAAACTTCCTTTTCATGCTAATTCTGTACACACACAAAGTAACAGTAATTTTTGTTTAGAGTTAAGATCGAGATTGTTTCATTTCAGCAGTTGTCACTGGACTCCATTGCATTCCATGATGTCAACAAATTGACAAGGAAATCACTGATGAAGGCAACATCACATGCATTTCAAATATTATATTACACAAAATGTTCCTGGGCTTCTTAATTATTTTTACCCTGTGTTGAGAACCAAGAGAGGAACCCCAAGAAACCATCAGTCTTGTAGGTCATGTGGCTTTGAGCTGCACACCCCAGGATCCCGTCTTTGCCTCCAAAATAGGCTGGTGGGAAAAATGATACAGATATGAGGTCATTCTGTACTTCTACAGAAATTCCTTTTCCCTATGTATTTAAATGCACAGGCAATAATCTCTCTGTTGAAGTGAGGCCCGCTACATGAAGATGGGCAAAGGTTCAGCTGAAGGGAAAGAAGAATATGTTCTTGTACCAGGAGATTTTCCTGCCTGAACAAGTGGGGAATAGCTTTGTGGCTCATTTGCTGGAAAGCCCTGGGACCTGGAAGAACGGGTAAGCATCTGTCAAACAGACATACGCAAATCAAGAATTTCCCTCAGCAGTGCAAGTCGGGATTGTTTTTGTTTTCCTTCAGGGCTTTTAATTATAAGGAAAAGACTTTAAGGTCTGTGATTGAAGCCTTCAAGTGGAGAAGTTACACTGCCCGACTGTGCTAGTGATGCCAGGTTACACATCTCCCCGCCTGAGGTCTGGGAGCCTGTTGTGCTTGTACTCTCTGTACCCTGACTTTCCAGCAGCAAAACATGGCTGGTCTAGCACAGCTTTTTTAGTATTTCTGCTCCAGAGCAGCGCAAAATCATCATCCTCAGAAAAAAAACCCATTTAATTAGATTTTCCCACCACATCCAGTTGGATCCAAGGGACTTGCTGAGCATTGTGCTGCCTGCAGGTAATACAAGAGAAGGACTTCTCCAGTCTCTAACAAACTTTTGCCAGGAGGGGTTTACTCATGTTACTGCAATGCTCTGTAAAATAAAATTTATTCTGACAAAAAGCAGCTGCAAGAGAACAACAATATCAGTTTCTGATGAAAATTTGAATGACTGGGTTGTATGCTGGGTATTGTTTTAAGCAAAAATATTTCTTGTGTTCAGCTTCTGACTAAATTTGGTTGCCTTATAGCAAAAGTGCAGCTGAAATAAAAGCAAATGATTTTACAAATGGATTTTATATCCGTGTCACTTCCAGGTTATATAGTACCTCAAACCTGGAAGTTTTTCATTCTTAATCTGTAAGTAAATCTGAGTTAGTGAGAATATCTCAAATTGAAACAAGTAAGGTCTTTGATTCTCATTTTTCTTCTGTTCATCAGAATGAATTCAGAATAGGAAAAGTGGTTTGCAGATCTGTCACTGCAAACTAAATAGAAAACAGAAGTAAGAAATACAGGAAGACTTTCTGTATGCTGTTTGTTTCCTATCTCTTTTACCAGCTTTTGACCTGAAAGTAGCTTCCAGTGAGAAGTTCTATGGGTAAAAAACATGGAGAAATTTTGTAATGCAGCAAGATAAATGTTAAATCAGCATTGATAAATGTTAAACCATCATATTGATTATTTTTCCCAGCGACAGTGCATTAAAGAGATCTTCTCTTTTTCGTTTAATGCTTTGTGTTTGAATCAGTGATTGCTTCATAATCACCTAGCTGCCTGAAGTGAAGCAAGTCCTGATTTAATTGTCCTTTGCTTATTTGCAAAATACTAGTTATGAATAGTTTTTGACTCTGTAGTAAGAGGTACCCTAATGTATTATTCTGCAAAATAATTTATTAACTAAAGATTATTCAAGCAATCCCAATTGACTTTGTGTGTTCAGCCTGTTTATGAATTAATTTAATTTGCACCTTATGTTTATAGATGGGCTGGTTTCAATAACAAAAAGCAGAAAAGCACCTGACATTATTTTGGGGAGGTTAATACAGACCATATGTTCAGACAAATCCTTACCTATGGCTAACAGTACTGAAAAAACCACCTGAATTTGAGAGCACCCCGAAACCGTGTAGAAAAATAATTGGGTTTTCGTCCATAGAAATAAAATCTGCACTGTAAATGCATATGCACATGGAATTAGAGACATATTTCCATGTGAAACTTTACCTCTGGCATTTTCCAACTTTTGGGTACTTAATTGTGCTGTCTTTATGTTTTCCTAACTTGGTGTTTTTATTTTTTTGAATGGAATGCTTATTTGTGCTGGAGACAGATAATGATCAAACATCTGTGCATGTACAGGCCAACTGCTTGCAGGCTTCACCAACAGAGGAACACCCCGTCTTTGGGTCCAGAAGCACCAGCCACGAGTCAACCAGAGACTACTTTTCCATAAATAGGCTATAGGATGTATTCCCTCCAGCAGAGGGCAGTGGAATGGTAGGTGTACATATATAAATCAGAATTTTAATATACTTTAGGAGAGAAAATTCAAAAATTCATTAAAAAAAAATTGAAATGAGATAGGCAGTAAGAAAGAGAGGTCATTTGCATTCCCCTTCAGGCATAAAGTGATTTTGCGTTGGTTTTATTCCAAGAAACACAGAGGAGACCTTTTGGTTAACAATGGTATGCCATTATGAAAAATATGCTAGTGCTTAAGAATTAATAAAATGTGAATTTCTGAACTAGAAAAAAATATATTCTGAATGTCTTAATTACAAAAAGTCTCATTTAAAGTACATTTTTCACAAACATCTTCTCTCTGAGGAAAAGATTAGGTGAGTATTTCTGTCAAAAGAATAAAACCCATTGAGATATCCACAAAACTACTGGTTTTAATAAAAAAATATGCAGACACACAAAGGACCCATGTCTTTAACTATTTATTGTGAGATAAGATGTTGTTCAGATTTCTGACCTTTGCAAAGCTGAAAATGTTCCCAAAATGTTAGGGCTCTGTGGCAGGTTGGAAATCACATGGCTTGAGACTGCAGTTGCATGGTTAGGAATCAGTAAGGCTCAAAGCTTTTACTGATAGCTATGAATTACCTTTTTCCCCTTCATTTTCATGTATGGTATCTACTCTGAGGGTTTGATGCTCAACATCTGAACCTTAGCAGCTTTGGTGGCATATGGCAAGTGCTAAATGAACACACTTCTTACTATGTAGGCTGAACTTCTTTTCTCTTAGAGCTTCGTCTAGAAATCTGGTTAATGAAATTGATCCTTCTTATAGCTGCTTTCATTTAAAGCAAAAGAACAGCAGAATTTTCAGTTCACTTGAAAGCAGCATTCAAGTAAAGCGGTGCCACAACTTACAGCAGTTTTTGACAAATGTAGTTGTTGTCTGTATCTTCATTTTCTGGTCTCTTTTTGCAAGTGCCTGATTTAATGTCCAGTTTTCTGTAAATCTAGAGTCTACTTTTCTTAAACTCTTTTTATTGACTAAATTTAAGCCTGGCAGTCTGTGCAGTAAAATTCTGTAGATAATACAGTCATCTTGAAACAAAAGAAACTGAAGAAGGAAGAGGAGTAGCGAAAAATGATAACCTTCAATCTGAAGTAAAAAGAAATATTGGCATGATATTGAACTACCTTTTTTTTTCCCTTAGGGCAATATCTTGCAGAATAATTGCATTCCTCATCCTCATGAGCTGAACTAGTTGCTAGGTCAGGGTGATACACAGTGTTGGTCTATCCCTAAAGTTGAATAACTCCGAAGACTAATTGCTAAATATTCCAAAGACTGCTTTCTAAATATGCTATGATGTGATCTCATACTATAATTTCTTCTAGAACTAACCCCCATGATACTGTTTTTGTGGGTTTAAATGGTTGTCTCTTGCACTTTTTAAAAAGTATTTGAATGCATTTTACTTTTTCATAATATTTTCTAACCTTTTCTGTTTCATTTGCATTTGTGTGAAAGAGATTGATGGCAATAAATAATCAGGGTTAGGAGAAAGATAGTAAGTGGGTTCTAAATGTGAAATGTAAAATGCTAGCTGCGTATAAGTTAGGTTCTGAGCTAAACTCCCAAAATGCACTTCAGGTTTGAGATATTACTGGTAAGCAAAGAATGAATTTCCAATTCCGGCTATTTACTTTATATAAACATCCTGGTTGCAAATTAACCACAAAAATGTTGGATGAAAACATGTCCTTCATCTAAATCTACAGTGAATCTACAGCCAAAAGAAGTATGTTGTTCTTTACCAATACATCTCGAAAGTCCTGGTGAGTTTCCAGTCTGTTTTGTTTTGCTTACCTTATAGTTCCAGCCATCCATAAGCATTTCCCTTTGATGTATATCAGTACTTTCTACTAAAGTAGCTCTGGAGCAATAGATTGAGCCTCCTATTAAATAAATAAATCTGCTCTTAATTTCCAGAATTATAAATAACATGAGGAATGTCAAGGCAACCTTGGGGGTTAGCCAAGTCTTGGAACAGCTGCTGTGACCTTGCATGTCAGCATCTTAGCCTTTATAAGTGTTTGATTTGTGCACAACATGGATTTTCTTGGGTTTTACATTGATTTAATTTTATTTCTTGTTTGCTACATATTAGGAGAATTTTAAAAATAGCAAATATTTACAGGCTGCATAAGATTTCCTGGGAGGTTTGCTTGGTAGGTCTCTGACTCTTTGTAATCCATAATAAAGACAATGTCACCAATTTGCCCTGGTACAAGGTAATCACTGTGGCTGTATTGTAAGATTATGTGAGCTAAAGCCACAGTCCTCACTATAAAATTCTATCTTCTGCGACCTACCACACAGGACATGGGGCCAGAAAAGAAGATTTGCTTATATAGAGAGCTGTGAATAATGGAAGTTTTGTAGGAACAAATTCTCTTCCCACTGCAGAAGGACATTAAAGTGTTCTTTAATTAATGTCTAATTTTAAACTTGCAATTAGTCAGAGGCAGAACAGTAGGCCTACCTGTGTTCATTTCCTTAACGTGTCAAAGCTGTACTGACTTCAACAGACGTATAATCAAGTTTCTACAGCTCAGTAGTTACTAGATAAAAGCTAACTTATGTCCTCAGTGAATGACTGAATTCAACTTTTCTTTTACAGTTCACTCAGGTTTTCTGAATACCTCTTATTAGGTATGCATTCAGGGACATTGCCACTAGACTTTCCCAAAAACTGAAGTATCACCAAGATGCTTCTCCCAGTATCTCCACTGGGCTCGATTATTCCAAGCAGTAGAAAGCACACTGCCTTATTTTTATAGATCTTGAAGGTTTTCTGAAGTAGAGCATAAAATTTTGAGGCAAGTATATCAGTAGTATTTAGAAAACCCACAGCTAAGAAGTATATAACATTACTTTATCTTTGATTTTTAACATTGTTGATCTAATTTCCATCACTTCTATACTATACTAACTTTCTTACCTGCTCTGTCCACTTTATGATTACAACATAGGTACTTGTGCTGGGAATAAACATCTAGCTGTTACCTAAGGACTAGAAATACTGTCCCATCAGCAAATTCTTATGTGTCAACAGCAATGTGGATTCAAAGTGACATCCAGAGAAATTCAATAAGATATTCAAGAGAATGCTTTAATTTCCACGTCAAAACTCTGTTTTGTGAAGGGGATAGGGTTTTTCTCCAGTTACTTTAGTTATCAATATCTGCTTCACATACATTCAGTCTAGACCTCTGCTTGTACCATAGGTGACAAAATTCACAATCTGAGTCACAAGTTCAGATTTCCAAATCCTAATCAGGATACTTAAATAATTAATCTATGCATGCCAAGAATTTATGGACACATAGAAACCTGGTTTTTAATAAACTTGCCTCTTATGACTGCTGAAGGACTCATTGAAGAAAGAAAAGCCATAATCGAACATGACTGACATGCCTATAACATGGTAGATCCTAAAGCAGGATCTATAGAACAAATTTCTATAGACTGTTATTTAAAGATACATTAGCCTTTGAAAATTTAGCCATGCAATGCTTCTGCTGTTGTTTCCTGGGAGTGCAGGGATGCTGCTTACCCAAGTATTCCTAGACACTTTGTGCATAAGCTGAAGAATCTGCTTATGTTTTGAATTATACACATGTGGCTTAGCTTTACCTTTGGTTATTCTGATTGTCATAGGTCCAGTTAATGGAAGGGAAAATGCTGCTTATATTCTTTTTTATATATTACACTTTCATTTTAGCTCAGATAGGAACAAGAGGAAATACTACGTTCTGTTAACTTTTAACTTGGTGCAAATACACTGATGTTTAAATTGTAGAAGTCTTCATTACAGTGCATAGTTTTCCAGTACTTTCACAGCATTTTCTCTTCTCAAGCTCTGCCTGAAGGTGAGTTTGTGTAAAATCCATTTCAGAACATGTGGAGTTCTCAAAATGCAAAAGGCATATTTGCTTCAGTGAGGGAAGTTTTCCTTTGGTTTTCTTTCTGTCTCTCCCCCATCTCTTACTTCTTCAACACACAAGTTCAGGGAGTAGCTTGAAATGTTTGTTGTGTTGTTTATACAATATTTACAGATAAATATGTTTTCAGCTGTGCGAAACGGAAAAGGTGGAAAACCTTGGAAGTTACCAAGTGTAAGAATGTATCAAATGATGTTCACATCAGTGTGGGCAAGCAACCAAAATAAGATGTATTTTCTTTGAGTGTTTGTACTAGTAAAACTTAAATGCACAAATGTTTGCCTTAAGGTATGCTTAAAAAATGCATTGCTAGGAATGAAGTAAATGTACTTAACATTCCAGGCTGTTCTTTTAGGCTGTTCCCCAAAGAGTATGTAACTCTTTCTTAGTTTCCACTTGGCTTCCAGCAATAGTACTTCTCAAGGAAGATGCCAAGATAGACATAAGACTGAGTGGCAAATATTTTTACAGGTTGTCCTAGGGTCTTGGCCTCATTCAAATCCAGATGCCTGAGTTTTCCTCCTGTAGAAAACAATATTCTTAAAGACACTTGCTTGAACACCTCTCTGGGACTAGGATACAACTGGGGCATACACAAAGACCTTCTCAGCTGTGCAGCCCAGGCCACACTCACTAAACACAGGCTTCCAAATATATCTCAACATACTTGGCTTCCCAAAGCTGTACAAGGCTTTCCCAGTCCCCAAAAAGATGTGCATTGCTTTGCATTGTAGGTGGTTGTTCAGGTGTAAGTAAAGAGAGATTTGATCAAATCAGAAATACAGCATTTTATGCTAGTATTACACATACTTGTCTGAAATGGTCATGTCAGACAGCAGTTTATTCATTTAATCTAGCTATTTTTTTTTCACTACATGTTTTGATATTGCCACCTAGCTCAGCAGAAGGACAGTATTTGACCATGAAGTAGCCCATGCAAAGACAAAAATGACAAAGAGCTAAAAGAAAGAAAGCAGGCATGTGGAAAAGTCCACATGCCTTTTCCCTGGTAAGATGAGAACCTGTATTTCAGCCACTGTTTTCTGTGTGAAAGCACAGACAGGGTGCAGAGGTTCAGTGCCAGCACATCGACAAATGGAGCAAAACATGTGGAACAGTAGGTATCAAGCCCCAGAAGTGCAATTAATCGTGTCTGCTGTTGCTGCACGCTCTGTAGAGGTGATAAGGTTCACTCATTTTCAGCTGGGCACTTTCAACAGCACAGCTAATTCAGCATGAGCACAGCAGCTGGACATGAAGCAGCATTAGTGCAGCGTCGTGGCCCACTGGAGTAATTGAACAGCCAACTAGGTTATTTGCCCACCTACTTTTCCTGCATATTAAATGGAGGATAACGAGCAATTGCTTATGGTCTGTTTGGAAAAAATGACCTGTTTGTTCAGCACTTTGAAATAATAAATCAATATATGCCACAAATGTGATGTGCCACCTACAGCTGCATTCAACAGAGAGCAGCAGCGGAGAGGGAAAAAGGCGCCTCTCCCTGGCTCTTACATGCTGCCTTCTGCAGAACATGGTGATGAGCATGATTCCTTGGTCGTAGTTTGAGAACAAATATTTCCAAGAGGGCTTATTCACCACCTTGGACAAAGGGAGAAAAGCCAAAATGAGGCAAGAGGAAGATAGACATTATGGTTGCCTGTATTGCTTTGACTTCCACAGATACAACTATTGAGTTAGAAATCAGGTGACACAATAACTTCCTTTGGCACTCCAAAATCCTTTCCAGGCACATCAAGTTGATTTTTTCAGACAAGGCTCTAAAAAAAACCTAGTATCTTTATGGAGCTGAGGGTTTCTTCCAATGCTGGCCTTTGAATTCAAGGCTGAGGGCTCCTGGTGAGATCCATTTCTCTAGTTCACATTGATGGACTAAATAAGATGGTGTATTCCCTGAAATGGCTCACAGAAGCTTCCAGGGCTCCCTGAAGGGTTTTCTTGAGCTTTTTCAAAGTTCCAGGGTTTCTGACCTCTTTTCAGCACCACACTACTCCCTGTTTCTAGTGGTCTCCTTTTCCTGCACTCCAGGGATCTTCCAAGGGATGCTCTGGAAACAGGGAAGATTGTAGGATTGTAGCTGCTTCCAAGAGGCTGCAAAGAAAAGAGCTGAACTAGGCTCCCTGGATTTATAACTTTCCAGAACTGTTTAATAGTTCATACCACTGAACAATATTCTGTCAAAAAACTGACAAATACTAATGATTTTGTGCATCAGTATTTTTTTAATGCAGTCACAAGAAGCTGTAGTTAGATTTCCATTTTCAAGATTAACTCTGTCCTTTTGTTTTCTGCCTATGCCATAACCACAACTCTCCAACTCAAGGATTTAAAACCAGTCTTTACAGTGAATCTAGAGCATATTCTGATATATGTGATTTTGTAATTATAATTCTGATCTACAGGGGGTAGACTTGTAATAATGTGGGTGCATGGAGAGATGGTGACTGAGATGGAAATTCACTTACATTCAGTCCACCACACCTTGTCCAAAATACATGCATGACTGTTACAATACTGCAGCTATCCATAGCAGAGACAGAAAGAGGGAGAAAATAAGTGTGCTTTTTTTAAAACTTGTAATTAATATTAGATATTTTACTTCAAAAAATTCCTTGTGAGTTCAGTAGACACACTTTTAGTTATAGTTTATTTTATTTTTATATTCTTTACTGTGTGACCTACACTAAGGGGGAATCAGCAATCCTCATAGCAAAATGGAAGGAATAAGGAGAGACTGGTTATGCAGGAACAGCTGCTTGTTTTCAGCAGCATCAGTTGAGAGTTTTTCACATTCTCCTTCTCCGCCTCTCCCCAAATGTTCAGCCTGCTGTATGCAAGCTGGGTGTTTACAGTTCAGGACTATGGAGGAGGAGGAAATATTTTGCCTATTGTTCAGTGACGTCAATGGCTTCGCTCCCAGTCACTTGAGGGACGCTGGTGCTTAGCAAATGTCAGTACACTGCTGCTACTGCATGTGCCTTACAGTCTGCTTGCAGGGATTTAAGGTCTCTCCTTCAAGATAGATCCAGTTGGCAGGCGAGGCGGGTGTGAAAGGCAAGGAGCAGTAGCCATGGAAAACTGGTCTGCTGCTTTTTGCATGCAAAAGCCTCATGTACTAGTTTCTCGTTGTGGCATTAACACGGCATATTTATTAGCATTAAATACAGAATTTAGCTTAAAACCGTCTTTTATTCTGCACCAAGGTCTTTCCTTTCACATTTTTTTCCTCTGTATTAAGAGGAATTTTTGAACGTTCTTGTATAGCAAGGACCTAAAAACCCCCCACAGAATACACTGACAATTTTATAATTAATCAGGATAAACAGCTAACTCAAAATCTGACTATATTCAGTGTTTTTCTGATTCATTTTCACATATATTTTGTTACCAGATATTGAAAACTGAATGGAAAATATATTTTGATGAAAATTTTTTAAGCTCAGGGCTGATTTTTTTTTTTGAATGCATGTTTTGTGAAAGTGTGCTACAGCTGGTGTTCCTAAGGGGGCTGCAATTGGAAAGCTACAACCACTTTATTTTCATTAAAACATATTTGAAATTATTTTTGGCAAACTTTGCTTCCCATATTTGTGATTTAAAAAAATGGTATCTGCAGCCTTTGTGCATGTGTGCAGGAAAATGGGGTTTTAGAAAACACAGAAATTGTTCCATGTTGTCAGTGTCTTAAGTTTTTGTAGCTGAAATTGAAAACCGTGGTTTTGAAGAAATAATTTATCATATGTCTAAGCACGGATGTGGTTATGGATGGGACCAAAGGACCAGCTTACTAATTATATTGATGTGAGACCCTGGATTTGTTTCATATTAATGAAATAAGCGCCATGAAAATTTCAAGTATTTTGAGGGCTCATCAAAGCTTACAGTATAGTGTAGCTACACTGATACCTTAAGATAAAGGGAGAAAGGGAAATAGATGCTGCCATTTTATAGGGAAAAATGGGAACGCTAAGAGCAGACACCAGTAAACGCAGAGTCTAGCATCAGGAATACAGTGGAAAATAAAAAAGTGAGACAAACTATTAGTGCCTTTTAGGTCTTGACTTAGCCAGGGATCATTATCCATTGCTGACAGTGTATATGCAGTCACAAAAGAGATGCCAAACTTAGTCTGGCTTTCTGTGCTGAGAAATAACTTTAGATGTTTTGAGGTGATATGGACTTAAATCTGCACACTTTACTTTTTAAGTTGCTCATATACATGAATCATTCACTGATTAACAGACAAAGACCTTATTTCATAATGATTCCACACAATTTTTTGTGTTGGTGACTGAGGAATGTATGAATGGCTTTTTTTTAATGCACGTTAAATTATAGGAGCAAATATTTTCCAGAAAAAAATATATATCTGCTTTATCTGTTTGCTTGAAAAATCTTAACCCTCACTCTAGATTTTCTCAGACCCCAGGTGTTCTAGTTTTGCTTCATTTAAATATACTGTGGTTTAAAGGCAGCAAACGACTGCAGAATATGACCCAATAGATAACTTTTGTGGTTCTGGTCTGTCAAGCCACCCAGACCAGGATCTTTCTTCAAGAGAAGGATAATCAAAAATCAAATAGGATTTTTTTTTCCCTGGTATACTGTGTTAGGTTTGGTCAAGATGATAAATACCTGGCAAGATTCCCGAGTATTCTAAGAAATCTGTTTCAAATCAGTGTTGAATGTTGGCTTCAACATCCAAATGAGAGAAAGGAAAGCCTGTTATAATTTCACTGCTTTTATTCCAATCACTCTATAATCTTTCAAAAGGAAAACAACTGTTAAAGGCAGATTTGTTACCACCACGTCTCTTTCAAAGAGGAAGATACCAAATTCAGTGTGTAGATTATTCCTGGTAACGGATGTTTGGTATGTCTTCTGCAAGGTATTGCCAATAATCTGTGAATCCTTCATCAGCTTTTGTACCAAAGGCAGTAAATACTGAATTCTGCTTTATGTGTTAATTGCAGAATGCCCTGGCACTTCACTTAAGAAGCCTTTTTTATAATATTAACTCAAAAAAAATAACCCTCTACCTTTGGGTAGAGCAAAGGCTCACCTTTCTTATTTTCTATATAGTCATTTTACCTCATGGATAGAACTTTTGAATTTGAATCATGACTGAATTACTGTTACCACAGTCCCCCAGTAATGGTTTCATGACTTTTCAAGAAGTTTCAGGAGCAGTTAGTCACCTAAAAAAAAAGGAATGCAAAGATTATAAGACATAATATACAGCAGGAAATGTTATATTTAGTTTTCTCTAGAGACTTTTACATAGGTGCACACATATATGTAAATATCAAATTAATGTAAATGTACTATATCAAAGTAACATAAAATACTCTTGTGATATATATAGTCATAATTATCTTATTCTTACAGGCAGGGACTATAAGTCTCGAAAGACCAAAGCCCAAAATATGCTTGGCACTTAGAAATCTTTTCATAATGGAGATATTCAAAGACATCCAAAATTAAGTGTATAAATAAGAAAGAGGTGAAAGTTGAAATGCTCTTCACTCAGCTTTGTTTTGTAGTACTCCATTAACCTGTAAACAAACACCTTTTTGTCTTTCACATTCTAGAGGGGTTTCTAAATCAGGCTTACATTTTCTCTACTTGTCTTATAGGGTTTTTTCCTAGCAGCATCAAATAGCTGTTTGCCAGCTTTCAGCTGTAACAGGGGAGAGATCTGTCATCGCCCATAGGAAAACAATTAATTGTGTCTAGCCAGAAGATAAAGTGAGCACTTTCTTCACATAATAAACTAGTTCTTGACAGAGCTAGTTTTTCAAACAGACAATACAGAAAGAACAATATGTCATGAATTCTGTTGTTATAACACTCTCCTGCATACCAGGTGTAAGAGTTTTTGGAAGCAAAATCTATTGCAAGTTTTCTGAAAAGAAAAAAAAGTTAAGCTATTACATCACTTTCTGCTTCAGTGGGGATGGGTAGAGACAGAAATTAAGAGAGGGAGTTTCGTTTCCTCCTTCCTTCCCTCCCACTCTCTGCCTCCTTCAACTTCTTCCCTTTCCTTCTGCCTTCCCTCCCCTTCAAGCTAGACACTTGTCTAAAGCTGTTCCACTTCGTACTGTGGCTCCTTAAATTTAAACTCCTGCAAAACAATTAAGAAAATCTTCTTTAAATCAACATATAATGGCTAGGTCCATCAGTTGTTAGGATGATATTCATATTGTTAGTAAAATCATTCTGGAGTACATGAAAAGTATGAAAAGTGAAAATTTCATCTGCTGACAACACCATTAAGTTACGTAGTTGCTTTGTTTCCTGTGATTGTAGCCTATGCTTTGGAGAAAATCTGAGCTTGTGATTTTATATTCTCTACAGTATTATATCCACTTCTTGACCTTTTGTAACAGCGTGGGCTTTGCTCTTCAGACCCCTTGAGAACTCCTTTAAGGTAGTTGTTTCTGAGATTTTTTTGTGAGCTCCACTATACCATATGTAGTGACTTGCCAAGAAAACAGAGGGCCATTTTGAGGTGGGCATTTCTCTCACTTGGGCTCAGAGTCAAGACAAGCTTTGCCTTTTGGGCATAAAGCATATTTTTACACGATTTTTTTCAGTAAGAGGGCAGTCACTAAGGAATAAGCAGCTAGCTGTTTTCATGAAAATCAAACTGAAATGAAATAAAAACATAGTGAACCTCTACAAATAAAGGAGGGAAGTACAGTCCTTGTGGGGAGCAATAATGCCACTTTTAACATGATAGATGGTTCCTAAACATTATCATAGAATATTAACATTAAATACATTTATAATAGTGTCTCAGATCTTCTGGGAGTCCTATATATTTTGCAGACTATTTCTCAATCACAACTGCAATGCAGTGGGTGGAACATTACAGCTTTCTGCATCCAAAAAGTACACAGAATCTTTCAAGAGAGTGCTGTGTGCAAGAAGGACAAAAAACCAAGCTAGCAATCAAATCGGAAGCTGGCAAGGAAATACGGAGGGGGGAAGGATGAATATATGCTTTTTAATTTCTAAACAATAAGATGTAGTTTCATTTCTCCTCTACAAGATTACAGCATGTCAGCATGACATGAAAGCCTCAAATCAGCATATTAGCCAGGGCATCTTCAACTGGCTGCATGTTTGAAAAGAAATGGGAAACAGATAAAAGGAGACTGGAGGAGGGGAAATTTGGCATATTGTTAATCCATGTAAAAGTTTTGGAGAATGGTGCATGTTGGAAAGTACCTCCTCCCCTTTCCAGGATAGCACGGGGAATGGGATAAACACCAGATGCAACACGGAGTTGAGAAACTAATGCCTGGAGAGAATGGTGTCACTTGATACTTGGAGAGGTAACTGGTCTGGAAGGGAGAGAGCAGGGAGGAGTAAAACATACCACATTCAAGGGAGAAGCTGTTGAGAATCTGGGTCTAATGCTTGGCAAGAAGAGCTGCTTAGAGCTTAGCAGGTAGAAATCTCACTCCTCAGGTAGAGAAGCCTATCACAAGAAAAGGTGTGATTCCAGACCTGACTTCAGACTTGTCCACTAATACAGAAATGGGTATTTGTGTCCAGGGTCAGACTGGTTTGAATAGTGAGCCCACTGACAGCATGACGAAAATTCAGTTTTGGAGGGACAAAACATTATTCCAATTTTGTGACTGGTTATGACTCTGCTCTATCATTTTCAGCAATCCATGGCAGGCTGCCATGCTGTGCTGCTTGGAAATGCTGAAAACCCAAGAACCAAAATGAAGCCATGCTGAAGAGCAGAGATCCATACAATCCCAATGCTGAGGCACCTTTTTCACTCATGCTCCCAAGGCTGTGCACAAGACTAAAGGGGTAGCTGTCAGGACTGCACTGAGAAGTAAGAGACAGCTATGCATCTATGCCAGATGTAGCATATTATCCTGGGCTGAACAGATCTCTACTGATCATCGTTCAAACTCTTTCCATAACAAAATAGATTATATAGTTCTCATGATAATAGGATCAACATCTTACGTGAGCCTCCTTACCTGCCATTCTATGCTTAATTCAGCAATTATCCATAGGAGAGAGGAACTTTAAACTGCCAAGTGCTGTAATCTCAGTATATCCCATGTAATTTACAGCCATTTAAAATTTCTTTTCCTTTACAGAAGATTTTTATCAGTTTTCTGTTTCCTGTAAATGATTTCATAGCATTTACTACCACAGAAGTAGTACTAGAAGCAGTAATTTGTGTTACATCAGCCTCCAGAAATTCCAGTGGTGGTTGTGATATGTGTAAATACAGAAAAACCCCAATGTGACCTTTGCCCTGAGCAGTTTACATACTGAATCTTGTTGCAGCTATATTGTCTTTCATCTAATCCTCCTCCAAATCAGAATGCTTAATAGTGAGTAAAGGAGTAATCCTATACATACAACAGGATTCCTGTAGTGGATAACTCTTTTTCAGCTCTTTTTGTCCAGGTCACTCATTGTCTGCAGTTGAATTACACTGCTTTTTCACTCCATGCCAGGAACAGGTAGGATTCTCTTGACACATATAACCAGATCAACGCAGAAAAGCTTTTTTTTCTTTCCTCTGTGTGAAAGCTCTTTTCCCTGAATGGTGAATGAACAAAATTCTTACACTTAAAAATACTTCTAATTTCTTTCCTGTACGTAAGACACGTTGTTTTATCTCACTAGCCTAACACGGGGATTGCCACAGGAATACTTTGTTCTACTTTCTTTGGCAAGTTACTGTCTTTGAATATTGCCTTATTTTCCTATGGAAGGATGGCAAGGTGTAATTCAGCCCCAAAACAGCAATGCTGTAACAAAATACTATTCCATACCATTTTTTTATGCAGGTTTTTTACATGGGAAGCCAGGCTGGGGTGAATAAGCCTGTCAGGCTCGCATGGAGGATTAGCATGGTTGTCACAGGGTAGAAAAGATTGTTGAACTATGTCAACATGAACAGTACATCAGTCCTGCTGCCTCCTACATTGCCACATAATCAATATTCTCTCAATCCTCTCCTCCTTTTCTGATGGCCATTTAAGGCAGCACTGTCTGCTCAGCTAGGATATCTGCTGCTTCCCTTTGGTGCCTTTAACAAGGAGCATCAGGATCATTTTCTCTGGATAATTGAACTCTTATCTTACTGTATCTGCTTGTGCTGAGTGTGTGAATGGCACAATTTTTCTGTGCCTCCCATCAGTATTTGTAATTGAAGAAAAGGAAAGAATAGACCTGTAATGACTACAGGACAGTGTTGCCATTTCACCTTTCTTTTTCTGCTCAAAGAGGGAAGCACAGGTGAAAGATGCTGGCAGGCAATTTTCCATCTAAGGGCATCTGCATGTAGGAATTTCTTGCAAGAGAGTATGTCCTTTTAAACAGTGACTAAATAGAAACAAACTGAAGACAGGATGGGTGTTATTTTAAAAAAGGATGGAAAGATGGGAGGAATGGATACTAAAGGATGGAGGCCAACACAGGGAAGCAAGCAGCTGCCTTGAGCTGAGGCTTGGCAAAGCAGCAAAATAGACTGGGTTTATGAGATGCTTATTTTGCAAATAAATTCTTTAGTTAAATGAGGAAGGATGTATTGAAGATCACTCACACCTTGGCAAACATTTGAGTGCCATTAATGGCAATGACATAACTGTTGGGCTGCAAAGGGTGGGCTCAGTGTCCTCATGAACCTGATAAACAGGTTTGGACAAACAGAGACAAAACCCAAGAATGAACCAGGGCCAAGGAACTTTGGCTCGGTGAATACGATCTCTCTCACTGAGTAAATGCTCAGAGACATCTAACAAATAAACTTAAACAGGGTGTTTGTAGATGGAATAAAACCAGCATTCTATTAGTTTATTGTCCTCCTGTAAATACTTCCTTTTCAATTCTAGATATTAACCATGTTCAAGCAATAAGAACAATAAGACTGTCAAATTTCCATGTTTACCCCTTTAGACTTCCCAAAACCAGAGGGAAAGAGCACAACCCAGCAGACATGGTGGTTATGTGCAGTGGACAGGTGCTGTGAACTAACCTTAAGCTGTACGGTAACTACAAAATTCCGGCTCTGGGAGAGGCATAAGGCTGAAGAGAAGAGAGGTTCTTGTAGCACCACTGGCCAAAGCAGGCAGGAAAAGCTACATCTGTGTCAGATTACCTAAATTAATGAGTTCTATTGCTGTTACATTTTTAAAAGGCTCATGTACTTTAAAATTTTTTGAATGTCCATCCAAAAGCCAACATGTTCTTGGCGATACCCTGCAGCAGGACTTGTTTCTGAAAACATCCTGAACACCTAGGGAGCTTGATTTGACTCTGAGTTTAATGTAAATTGTCTTAGGATAATAAAAAATACTTAAGGATACTGAATAAAATTAGGATTTCCCACACTGCTTCAGCTGGATATGTTTTTCTGTATTTTTGATTTTATTGGTGTGTAGGTGGTATGTAGGCTTTCTGACACCGTTAATTTAATTACTTTCTCCAATCCTACAAGGGTACAGATTACATTTCCAAAACTATTTCCAAAAATTATTTCTACATGTACGTGCTAATAGTGATTTTTTGAAGTTTATTTCTCTGTGCATAGACTACAGCTATAGCTTTATCATTTATAGCCTTTATTACAAATCTTTTTTGACAGAAAGAGTCTGAAGGAAGTATGACTGGACAACACTTTTCCTTGTTAGGCATGTACCAATTTGCTTGGTTGCTATGATAAATGCTCCAAAGCCACAAGTGATGCTGAGGTCTCACAGGACAAATGATACAGGGCAACATAAACAAAATAAAGTGCTCATTGGTCTTCAGTGTCTTTCCAAAGCAGCCTATCCTTACTTTGCCTGTTTTCTCCAACCTCTAAGGTTTCTTCATCTGACCACTGTGGAATAAAACTGGAAAATGTCTAGTATGTAATAAAGAATGAGCCAGTATAAATTTAAGTTAATGCATAAAACCAGGCATACTATCCTTTCCCTCCCACAACCTGCTGCTTTTTCTTTCCAGTACTGCTGGAGGAAGAATATTTTTTTTTGTCTGAGACCCTTTTTGGGCCATTCCCATTTCAATGTACTGATTGTATTTCTTCTAATAGTCAATTGAGTCAACTTATACTGGCAGTTAACCATTTTCTTAAGCACTAAGAAATTTTAGAAGGAGACTGGACTGAAGACCAATTTATATATTCATAGTCTCAGTAAACATAGGTTTATTATTTTAATAAAAGGTGGAGAAAAAAATCCAGCAGCTTCACTTAGAAAGAAGGTGTCCCATAATTTTAAATGAAAGTAAGTTGAGCAAAATTGGCTTTCCAGGAGGCAAAGTTAAGCATGCAGAAGAAATCCTTCACAGCGAGCAGACATTCGTAGCATGTAAAGAGCATGGTGCTAAGGAAAACAAATCAAAAAACCCAAAAAGTCATCAGGTCTACAGGGTTTGAATATTCCAAAACTCACAGACCGAGTTGGCAGCTGCTGCTCATAAGGTAATTCAAGAGTGGAACATCATATGGTGTTAACTGTCAGGGCTGAAGGGCTTTGGTAGCAACGTGTGTGGGAAGCCTGCAGAGCTTGCCTGCAATGTGCCTAACAACCAAAATTGTTTTGTGTTACATTCACCCACAAATTGAAAATACATGCAATATTTATTCTAGTATAGTTTTTGGCATAGGTTGCACCTCTAACACTTTGAACAATTTAAGCAAGCCTGGGGATCTTATCGAGGGCAGCAAATTAGAACATTTGTTTGTAGAAAAAGGATTTGCTGTACTCCACTGCAAAAGCCAAGCCAAAGTTGAACTATGTCCTTTAAAAAACAAAATAAAACATTTTTATAAGATAAACTGTCTCCATCTAGAAAACAGTTAAATAATGACCTTATTGACAGCAGCTGAACAAACTTGCCATAGAAAAATGTGTCATTTTCAACACATTTGGATTAAGGATTTTTTTCCCCTGTTTTGTTTTATATAAATGTATTTCTATAATGTATACAGACCCTCACTGGCATTTGAAAAAATAAACACAAATCTGGGAAAGATTTTATAATGACTTCAAGTTTTTCAAAAGTTTACTTTTACTAAATCCTGAAGTACATATGAACTTTTCTGTCCTTTTACAATAATATATGTATGGAGGTACAGACTATGTTTTAGACTGTGAAAATAAAAAAAGATATTTCCATGACTGAAATCTTCTTGCAGTTTGGGTGGACATGGCCACTTGAAACTACTGACAACAAGCACTGCAAGCTACATAAGTCCTCAGTGAGGCTTTTAAAACAAACAAGGAAATTAGGTTCAGCCTACTTCTGAATATAATTTACTGAGGCCCTTTGGCACTATCCCAATAATAGCTTTTTTCTCCTCTATTTTTTGTCCAAGCAGTTGTCTATCTTCTCTCTACTGTAATTTACATTACTGCCATTCTTTGGTGTGTTGATTTTTATGAAGCTTCTCTGAGACAACTACTTTCATAATCTCATTATAAGAGAACAGAAGCATTGTAGATCCAAGGCACTTGCTGAGTTTTCACAATATGTTTTGTAGTAGATCAGCAAGCTCACTCAGCATCAACCAAATCCCAAATGGAGTAAGTCAAACATTGCATCATTGAGGGTAACTTAATGAAAAAGCCTTGTTTTTTTCAGGAATGAGCAAAATTTTCTTATTCAAAACCTCGTTTGGTAGAAGCTACAATGATTTTGTAGTAAAACAAAACAAAACAAAATGAAAAAAAAAATAGAGAGAAAAGCACAACTTGAAACTAGAACTCAAACATAAATCACCATTTTGTACCATAAATTGGTCAGCTGTAATGTTAAAATTCAGAGCAAAAGCTGGGCAAGCAGAGACTTGAGTGGATCCCAAAGCAGATCAAATTGTCAGCATTTATTCCTGGCAAGGAGGCCTTCTCAAGTGGAAGCAGACACCCAACAGAAGATGTAGTCTTTAATATTTTTATCCTGACCTAAGGCTGTGTTAAGCTTATGCTCCGTGAAGGGAAAAGTTAAGCAATATAAGACAAGCTTTGTGTTCCATTTAAGGAACCAATGTCCACAAAATTTAATTTCTATCTCTACTTCATGTTGCTCTAGATGTTAATATAAATATTTCTATTTTCTGCATGTGCTTTCTTAAACAGTTGGTTATAACCTGGGGCAGAAACTGGGGGGTGGGGGGGAGGTACTCTATGTAGAACTCAGCTAGAGCCCTTATTTTGTGCAGATTTTACTTCCTCTTTTAAATTAATTTCAGTCAGAAGAAGAAAATGGCAGTGTTTCTCTCCAATAATACGGAAATCAGGCTGAGCATTCAAAATGTGTTTGGATTTATTACACTGTATTTGATTTATTTGGTTGAATGGCAATTTCACACAGGAAGACCAGCAGGACACCACACAGCACAAAACTGTGGTAGTTCGTTCTAAATCTAGTTTATACTACTGCCATTCAGCCATAGGGGAACCTAGGCAGAATGAGAAAAGAAAACTGGAGAAATTGTTAGCAGCAAACTGGTCTTACTTTGCATGTGTCAAACAAGAATACCACAGAGAAAAAAATAACTCATATGTATTAATTTAGGGGGTTTTTTCTATGTTTCCAAACATTTGTAAAACATCGTTTGTCTCTATGTTGTTACTATGATTAAACAACGTTAATTAAAAATATTTTTAAAGTGCATAGTAAGGAGTGATAGACAGATGGAAACTGCTGGAGTTAGTATCTAGCATTAAACTGAGGGGTTCTGAGAGAATTTTAAATTGCTTGAATCATTTATTGTAAGTGGTTTATGTAGACAGCAGCAACTTGTAGCAACTTCAAGTACTCAAGCCAGCCTGGCGGGATGTAGCTTGAAGACCAGTGGCAGCTCAGCTGTGGCACTACAGCACTCTGCACAGGATAATTTATCTTGTTCTTGGCTGCTTTTTTTTGTTTCGTTTCGTCTTCTGTGATGGTACAGATTTTGTTTTAATGTCCTTGTGAGTCATAATTATTCACCAAATAATTTATGCAAATAAATTTCAGTTTTTAGATAGCTTTTTCTGTGCTCACTTACATGAAATAGTGTCACTCACTGAGTCACATTATTGTTTTTGTCCTCTGAGTCAATACACGACATTGCTACAAGAAAGCCTTAATAAATAATGAATAATAAGACAAAATGCAACCAATATTCATTTGTGTAAACTTTTGAATTAGTTTTGGGACTCACAACTCTTCTATGAATAAAATACCAAGACAATGGTACCACAGTATAAATAAATGATAAATGCTGAAGAGCAAAAAACCACTCCGTTTCAGTGGAACCTTGTCATGTTGAATGGTAAAATTCCCACTGACTTCACTAAATTCAGGCTTTTAATGTTATTCATAATATATTCACTGGGGCTTTTTTGTATCATTCTGCCAATTTATTGACATCGTGATTCATTTGATTTTCAATGTTTGGTGCTATACCACTGTCCTGGTTCTGGCCAGGAAAGGGTAAATTTTTGGCAGTAACCAGGAGGAAGCATGGCCAGGACACAGAGGTTATTCTATAACACCTCACTTCATTGCTGGGGATGGGGAAAAGGGAGTCTTTTCCAGAAAGGAGGGATTCCTGCTTGTTGAGAAAACATGGCAGAGGGAGCCATCTGATATTGTCTATTAACCAGGCTGGCTTTTTTCTCTGTGGATCCTTTCTTCTCTTCTACCCTCTGTTAGTATTATTGCTGTTACTGTTCTTATGTCATTGCTGTTTCCAGTAAATTGTTCTTACCTCAGCCAGTGCTCTTTATCTTTAATGCCTCCAATTCTCCTCTCCAGCCACCCTCAGGAGGGAAGGGGGAGCAAGCAGCAGCATGGGAGCACTACACTGGAGAATATCATTCTAAACTGGGACAAGCACAATCACTTCAGCTGTAGTATTTTCACTAGTAATGAAAATTAAGAATATGCTAACAATATCTTTATTTTTCTAAAAATTACAATTGTTAACAATAAATAGGACTGGATCTTCTGAAAGGCAATCTGGAGTTCTGGCTTTGTGGGTTTGTTTGCTTGCTTAACTGTCTTTTATTTACTACAATGACAAAATCTCAATGTAAAGAAAGATCTAACCTGAGAGTGTTTCAAAAACCCAGCAGAGCCCTGTGAGGAATGCTCAGCTGCTTTGTTATACATTATTGAAGACATGGAATTAACACAGCTCAAGATTAATTATCAGAGATAGAAAAAAACTCTCTTCTATTTGCATCCCATTTGAGTTGTAAAATCATCGGCCAAAGTGAGAACCCTTTTTTTAGCAATGTAAGATAAATAACCAAAGCACTAGGCCTTAACTTGAATTTAAGCTAAATCAAAATCCTAGGGCTTTCCTATCATCATTGAAAGGCTGAGGATGAAAAACTGTCTCCTCAACACCTAAGACATTTTTTCCAAATTCTTTCAGGTGATGCTCTCAGTAACATGGTTTAGTTTTAGGTAGTCCTGCATGAAACAGGGACTTGGACTCAATGACCCCCAGGGGTCCCCTCCAACTAAAGATATATTCTATGATTCTATGACTTCAGATGCCTAAACTGGCATTCTAGCTCCTCAACTCACTGTCAGATCTGCCCCTAATGTCTAAGCTATAACACAACAGCAGGTTCTCAACCTGAGATTGCAATATGCTTAACATGCTGGCTTGACAATACGTCAAGAAGACATAACTTCTGTAAGAAGCTTGGGAAAAGGGAAGATAACTGAAAACTTCCTCAGGCAATTTGGTTGCAGCAGGACTTGTTGATTATACTTAAATAAGCAAGAAATTGACTCATTATTAGCGTAATATCATAACAGATAAGCAAGGAAGTTACAAAAGGCAACAAATATTCTAAAACAAAGAGTTCTTGGAAAGTGTTTGGAAAGTCTCTGATGTTACAAATTAACTAGTCATTGCTTATTAATGTAAGTAGTTGATCCAAATTAAGTATGAAAATAATGATTTTAAATCACATTAGGAACAAAATGTGAAACTACAGACAATATTTCATTTGCAAAGCCTCCCCAGTGGATGAAAAATACTGCAGCAAGGCTTACTCGCTGTCTAAAATGCAGTTTGAGAGAAATAGACTGACAAGTATGTGAAATTAGAATCTTCTTAAGTCAGTTTGAGGCAGATCTACCAGATCAGTCTAGACCAAAGCAAGTCCTCTTCTCTCCAGCTCTGCAGACTTCACTGAAGTGAGTCTGGCTCCTGCCAAGTCTGTGGTGCAGAAATGGCACTTGCAGCTTGAAGACGTTCCCTTAGTAGTTGATGCCAAAAGTGCCTTGGGAGCCAATGTGACAACCAGAGTGAAGCGTCTTGCCTGGGCACAGGTTTGACTCCACCAGTTGTGAGTCAGATGTAACTGATTTTTAACTGTTTAGCTCACACTTCAGGTACCTGAAAAAACTTGAAGACCTTGAAGATCACACTGTCCAGGTCAAACCTGTAAGTCTGGAACATTTTTTTCATCAGTCTGAACTGTTAGCAATAGTGATGGAGTAAATACTTTTCATTGGGGAAAATGCCTATCAAGAGATCATTTTATTGAGGGAGTTTGAAAAGAGTATTACTGCTTTTGGGGGATGTGATCTAATCCTCTTACTAGGTTGCTAATAGACTAAGGAGAGGACAAAGAAAGTAACCAGAAAAGTTGTGATTGATTAAATGTGGTAAATGCTTTCTGCTCTAAATTGTGAACCCACACCATTTAAACTTACGGTGTTTTATAAGTTAGCCCAGTTTATTCCCATTTGAACTGCAGAATTCTTTAATACTTTATCCGTTTATCCTTTTAGCGCTTTGTGCAGCCCACTTTCCTTAACTGTACAATGATATACTATGTACCAGATATAGAGTGCTCCAGTGTAAAAAAAATGAGCTTTATCATGATGTTCAGCAGACACCTCCTTTCTTTACATGTAAGCTTCATTTTCTCCTTTTATCACTGAACAATTCCTCTTGTTGATGGGCTCTATGTCCTTCTATTGCCTTTATGAAATAATGCTTCCAAAGAGTTTGCACTCAGCCTTGTCATTTGCCCTAACTCCTGTATGTTTGCTGTCTTTGTCTACAGCTTCTAAGTTCTTGTCATAGCAGACTTTGTAGTGTTCTCAACATCTAGAAAGCTTTTGATTTCAGCAATATAAAACCAGGATAACTTCACTAACAGCATGAGTAGTGTAAATTCTCACTCAAGAGCAGGCTAGCCTGATGCACACAACAGTCTGGAAGACTGATAGGACTGAAAAGATGCATCAGGTACTGTGCAGCTTCCTGTCACGTGTGCTGTGAAATTTTGCAGGGGTGTTGGCATTTGCATTCACATGTTGCATGTAAAAGCCATATGATTTCTTTCCAAAGGGTGAAGATGAGCTGTAGACACATGCAAGCATGTTTTCTGGTTTGGAAATTTGCTGGCTGGATATGTAATTTGACTAATGCTTTTGTATTACAGCAAACTTGGAAGGAGAGAAAAGTATTTGCTTGGTTTTTAGAGCAAAAACATTCACTGACTTTGTCCAGTTATATCCTGTGTTAGCCTAAGTCTTCTTTTAGCTTTTTGTACTGAAGCACATGCTTTTCTGTCTGTCTCACCCCAGAGCCCAACGACATCAGTAGAATCGTTCTGGATTTACAGCAGTATAACTGGGAACAGAACTTGGATCTGTAGCTCGTTCATTAGGACTTTCATTGTAACAAACTTTCAAGCTCATAAATAATCACTCTTATGCGAATCCTCACCATTCTGTTTATTGAGGTATTCAGAACTATACTCAAAGCAAAATTAATAGTATTACTAACTTTAAATACAGCTTAATTAATTAAATTGTGTGGAGTTATATAGAGACTTAAAATAAAGCACTGTTTAAGTACCCCAGTGAATTTGATCTCTTGACTTTGCATGGGTGTTTATTTTAAAGGAATTTTGAGTATTAATACAACTAAAGTTATTGCAAAATAAGATCCTCAACACTTCTATCTATTCTTCAGAAATATCTTCAGATATTTCTTTGTATCTTTGGCTCCAGTACCTAGCCCATGAAGTCAAACTGGAGATTTTTAGTAAGATCAGTTTCACTGCATCTGTTGATTATTCTAGATAATCTGTTCACTTATGATTAACAGTGGCACATAAATCTGAAGTCATACTGCCCTCATTCATTTCTATATTAATTTCTGGTTATGATTATTAGTTGTTGGTTATGATTCTTAACAGTTATATTTCACGTTTCTCTCTCTCCTATTTGTGGCAAGTTGCTTTTTCCTTCTCAAAATTTTATTGTATGTTCTTCTTTGCATCTGTGTATTTCTAATTATTGTTCCCCTATATATTATTTATCTGTCCTTGTAATATTCACTGAGGTTGAGTGTCCACTGTAAGATTTGTTTTGCCTTATCTTCTGTGTTACCAAACTCATTTTTGTCTTATTTTTATAGTAATCTTATTTTAATGTCCCCTATCAATTTCAGTCATCCTTACTTGAACATAAAAATTGCCCTACTGAGTCAGATCAATGATCCATCTATCCTAATACTCTAATGGCAGTTGGAGATGCAGCTTAGGGAGAACACCAAACCTGGTGGCTTTCAGTCACTCCCTCCCCTTCTACCCCTTACTGCAGTTGCTGTATTAAAGATGCCAGAGGGCAGAAATTTGCCTCTTCCTGATACTATTTACAGACCTGTTTTTCCATCAATATGTCTAATCCTTTCTTATATCTGCTGAAAGCCTCTGCCACCCAATTATGTGGCATCTTGTAATAAACCTTATTAACTACTTGATCTTGTAAGAAAAGAAGAAAACATAATACATCTGTGATTTACTGTTGGTCTCAATCTTGCTGATTTGTTTAAAGTCCCTACTCCACTTTAAGCAAGATCTCAAAGAGGAAGAAGTGATATTTGGTCATTATACATGAAATTTATCCTGACAACTGAGATAAATGGTGACATCAAAAATGTTTGATTTCACAAAAGCAGAAAAATAGTGAGTCTGAAGAGTGATTATGTGAGCCTGGGATTCTAAATAATACCAGCATGACTAGCCAAAGTATATTATTAAAAATAATAATTTTGCCTTGTTTCAAGACCTGCTCCAGTGTGAAGCCCTCAATCTTACTAGATTATTAACCAGTAATTGGCATATGTTTATTCCTTCTCCCCCAAAAAATGATCCCACTTTTAAACTCATGTAAAGGATTCAAATAGCAAAGGGAATCTAAATTTCACAGCACCCAGAACAGGAAAAGGGAAAACTAATGTGTATGTTTCTGACATTTAACTTCTGCAGTCCTCCCAGCACAGATTTTGCCATTATATGCTCATTTAATCTGGTATTGTGTCAAAACTAATCAGAATTTCATGGTAATACAATCCTGTCCCCTCTTGATATTTCATCAATGTGACTTTATTTATAAAGCCTGGCATTTAAACTTCATAAACCAGTTTTACAGGCACTCTGTGATTCCACATGCACTCTTAATCATTACTGTTACACTTTGCTTGGTGTATGTTGTAAACGTAGTAGCATATCAAGCCCTTGGTAATTGTGCAGCCTACCATTTTTTCATTTTTTCTGCAAACTGACACTTGAAGTTTTCTGCCATACAGCCTTTTTAATAGGCTTGGAAATGTATCCTTATAATTTTTAATTATAACTAACATAAAATCCTTGCTCCGTGTTCTTTGGCCACTGTTTTGAGGCTAGAATTGCATTAATTTAATAACTAATTCAATACAAGGTAGAGAGTTAAAGTCAAGCAGGATAAATTCACCAAAAAAACCCAAAAAACCAGGTCATAGACAGAGGGGAGTAGCATGAATTCAAGTATTGCAGAAATTTCTACAGAAGAATTTGTACTTCCTGAGTCACAACAAACAACTGCTGTAATGAAAATGAACTGCAGAATCTTCTTCCAATATTTGAAGTAATTTATTTCTATTATTTGTTTTTTTAAGCATCCCTTCACAGTACATGATTCACACATATTCTGGCAGTCACTCCTCAGAGTTAATAGGATGTTCCAGGATCTGAGCCTATTCAAAAAGGGACAGTTTGGTAGATGTAGTTCAAGGGTCTATCTAAGATGAACAATTCATAGGAGTGGATCATTAGATTAATCTCTTCTTTGTCTTTGAAGTACCGTTATCATTAATGACACTGTGAGAGAAGTCTGAAGAGAGACAATAAATAACAAAATTACCCACTACATGCATTTTTTTGTCCAGTTTTACATCAGAGATAAATGTTTCAATGTTACACTGACAAAATATCGCTTTTAAAGTACTTTCTGACTTCCAAGAAGAGCAGCTTCTGTCTTTCCTTCCCTGAAGTGTTTACTAAGTGTTTGGAAGGTGTGGACCAATACCCAGTTCCTAGAATAGCCAGAGCATCTTCTGTTTCCAGTTTTAGAATGAAGAGGTATGGGCAGGAGCAGTGACTCATTTCTGTGCTATTGATGGCAGAAGAGGAAAAAGACAAAGAAGTTTTAAGGAAGATAACATTATTTTCACCAGGGAGGAAGGGAGTCTGAACCTTTCACATCACAGCTCACTGATGACGGAATGGAAATGTTCAACCTTTTCGTTACTGTTATTGATGGCAATTTTCACCTGTCTCTGTCGGTGTCACAGCAGAGAAGAGAATAATCAGAAAAGGCTGGTAACAGGATGCAAGAGGCCCTTGCAGACACCTGCAAAGAGGCTCTAGAACTTGTCTTGGAATGCTACAGAATGTCAATAAGGCAGGAAGAAAAATGCAGCCAGCATTTAACAGACTGAAAAAACTAATTCTGGCAAAAAGACTAACATCATCCTGGAGAAAAGTGAAAATGCTGATAAAAAAATCAATTAAAAGAGGCTTATATAAATGATACTAATTTATATAAAATTGTATAACATTTATAAAAGTAGAATCTGTACAAAAGGACTTGTCAAATTATGTCTTTTAATTAGCTTTTAAGTTTTACTCATAATGTTAATGGTGTTAACACAGTAGGTTTCTGTGAAACACCAAGACTTGAATAGAACTTTTTGCTAACAATTTAGGATGAACAAAATTCATGTTTTGCATGTTAAGTACATTAAAGCTGACTAATAGGTGTGTGTTAAAACAGAGTCAGAAAATGCATATACCAAGCAAAAAAATTCTGATTCAAAAACCACATGAATTTGAAGAGCAAAAGGACCTCATGTCAAAATCATCAGAGATATGTGGCCTGGAGATTCTGCTTTTGATTATTTGCCTATAACAGTACAACAGGCACTCTTCCAGTCATGTCAGATGTATCCAAAACATAACTCTAAAACCATGCAGCTCTGCATAAGGGACGAAAAGTAGTGACCATGTTTTAATTAATGCATGCAACAAAATTGCAAAATTTCTTTATCAATTGCCGCAAAATTGTTTGCTAGAGTCCTCATGTTGCTCATCTCTGGGTTTTCCTGTTTCAGAGAAAGGAGATGCTACAGTTACTGCTTAAGATGGCAGCTAAATACATATAACAAAGATATCTGAGAATGACTTTGTCTCATAGACCTCTTGAACTTCACTGCAATAATACTACAGGCAAATGAATATAATGTATGTTTTTAAGGAGATACGATAAAATAAGTTAAAGAAATGGGACTGAAGTAAAAAATCTCCTCATAATGGTCCTTTACTGTCAGTGAGTTCAATCTACTGAAGTGATACATTTTTCTCAAACCACAGCATAAACAGAAGGTACTCCAGAAGCCAATTCTAAGCAGTACAAGCTAGACAAGAACAAAATTGGTCTTGGAAAATTTGGAAATCATCCTTTTTCAGTAGAAGGAAAATTCAGCAACTGCCTTTGAGAAGTAACAGAAATCCTAATAAATAGTAGGAAACAGAAAAGTAAAATGAGTTTTAAGATGTCTGTGTGCCAGGGCATTGGCACAGGTGATTCAGTATTCCACCGTGAGATTGACTTACATAGCATAATATCCAAAAAGATTCATGCATTACACAGCACAGAATGCAGAAAATACTGTTATTTAGCTGGTGATGGTGATGAAGCCAAAGGTAAATCAGGTCAGTTCTAAACATGGTGCCTGGCTTGGCTGTAAGTCTGTGTTTGTAAAGCAGTAAGATTGTTCTGGTATTAATGTTTGGCAGTTGCAGTAACTTTATGTATCACATTATGTATTTCGTTTTTCCTATCTGTGCAGTTGACTCCAGTGGTCTGACTCTCCCTTACTGTTTAGCTGAGCCAGACCCTTGCTTTAACTCACCCTTTGACAAGAGTACATTTTGAAAGTTGGGTCTGTCTTCTTTAGAAGAACTTCTAAAAAAAGAGTAAAAAAAGAAAAGAAATCTTCTTTTACTGTGTATTGTTAAATGCTTCTCTCAAAACAGCAATTCCCAGAGCACATTGCATGAATCTTCCTATTGTACTTCCCATCTGTTTTTACATGCTTTCTGTAACAAAACAGTTAAGAGTGCTGATATTTTAAAATACTATTTACATGAGGTAAGAGTCTTGCAATGAATGGGGCTGTTCACGCCTCAAACTATAGTTTCTTTTTTAATGTCTCTGCGTGTTCAGAAACTAGTCATGTTGGATACACTTGGATCACACTGGAAGTATTTAATTTGAAAACCCCAGAAGTACAAACGAAACCCTTACCTTTCCTCCAGGAAGCAAAGCAGAGCTCTGATGCCCGGTCAAGTTAGTTATATCGAGATTTCATCTGGTAGACAGGCAATGGAGGAATGCTCAGATGTAATCAGAGATGTTTACTCAATTTATAAGCTTGTATTAGGATTGCTGGTACTGGTCTTAAATAAGCAAGGTTAATTTTCAGAAATTCAGAAATCAGTTTGTTTCTCCATCAGAAAGACTTAACACTACAGACAGTATTTATAGCATAGTTGCCAGACTGAACAGAAAGGTAAAACAAGTACTGGGATACACTTGCTGTTTATACTGGAAAACCTTACCTGGTGAGACTGACCCATAAAAAAGTGTAAACTTCATGTTGAAGATGTGATGTTTTAAACTAGGTAGAGTTTTTCTGAAATGTTTGTCAGAATACAGAATTTGAAACTAATACAAAGCAGAAGAAAAATGCTTCAAAAATAGAATAGTACTGCACTTTTACTGAGAATTTGTTGTCCTAAGCATGTATGATTAGGCCTTCAGCTTGGAACAAATAATTAATTCTTCAGTGAAAATCTTTTTTTAAATATAAAGAAAATAAATTTCGTTTAATCCTGAATCTGTGTCTGAAGCAATACACATGACATGGAGCATCATATTAGAGCTAGTAGAATACTTTTCAAAACAACAATTAATATGTATTGCCAAAATATTATATCCTTTATCAATAACATTTTTTTTTGCAGTGCTGAATCATAGAAAAAAATGTATTTTGACTGTAAAAGGGTATAAGAAGAGTAAGGCAGGCTTTTTAATTAATAAGGGGTTATCAAGCACTTGATGACCGAAAGTTTCTGGAATTTACACAGTTATTAAAAGAAGCAATAATGGTAGAATTTGGTTTTCCTCACAGAAATAACGTCTAGCATTATGATATAATGGGAGTACAGGGAAAAGATTTAGCGGGGAGAGCTGGTATTATGCAGTCAGAAAGCAGCCTTATTATTTCTCCTGTGAGACCACATGTCCAGAGTGTTGATATCTGAATAGAAAGATTCAAAACAAGAAATTAAGCAAGATAAGTAATAACTTCATGCTGCACAAGTTGCAACTTATGCTACACAAAAGCACAGTATAAAAATCAACCTATGGAAATTTTGTTTTAAAAATTGTTTGTGGCAGATTAGCAGATTAATATAATTTAAAGATGCATTAGGCCATATAAAGCAGTCCAACAATTCCTTTTATGTGCACCTCTATATATAGTTTTGTATTCTGACTAGACTCCAGGTTCATCAGTCTTTGTGCTAAGTAATATATATGTGTTCAATTTAGTTAATTAACATACAAATCACCTGGGTTAAAGTCAGAATTAAGAGTACTGTCTCATTTACATTGCGATTTCCCATATATCTGACAAAAAACTAAAGTACATGAGCAAGAAAATCAGGTTTAATTGAAGATGATCTATTTTGTTTCATTTAATACGAAAATAGGAGGTATAAGGAAAACTTTTTGGTCAGAAACAGCTGTTCTAGATTAGGCCAAAGGGCCATCCACCTAAATTAGCATTTTGAAATTAGGAGACACAAAATTCTCCATCACTTGAGCCGTAGTATACATTTTGCCCAGCTAAAATCTTTTTGTTAAGAAAACAAACCTAGTAGCACATGTATCTTTGCTGCGGTGACCCAGCCCACTGCCGGGGTGGGGCAGGGGAATGTCAATCAATTCAGGGCTCGCCCTTGGGTGGAATTCCCCACCCAGGACAGTGACAATGAGAGAGGGCACAGAGACCTCAGCCACGTCTCCCTGGGCAGTACCCGGGTCCAGGCTGCCTCCCCCTGTTCGGGAAAGTTCTCGGTTACTCGGTTGTTCATGGGTTCTTTGTTATAGCTCCCGCCTCCCGGATTCCCCCAGTGGTTCTTGCTGAACTGTGTCCTCCCCCTGGCTTGTATCTCATTGCTTGCTTTCCCCTTTCCCCGCGCTTTTCAAACCCCCTATAAAACTGAGGGAAAAGCCTCCGGGCGCGATTATGATCATTGCCATGTTCTGGTTGCTAAACTTCTGACAATAAACCTGTTAGAAGCCAGACCAGAAGCCCCTCTCTTTGCCTATGGAGCAAGGCGAGCCCAGCCCATGGGGCCCCTGAAGTGCCTCCTCCTTGGAGGAACCGGCAGGCGCACGTAGCCAGCTAAGCCGGTCCAGAAAGATGTCACAGAAATAACTCCTCATCTCCTCCGACTGGGGACATTCCAGAGCTCGTGCTAGCGAGCCAGGGACAGCGTTATTATCTTGTTCCTTCTAGTATCAAGCTGCTCACAAATTTAAACTATTAACTACCAATTTGACCAAGCCTTAAATTTACAAGCTTGTAAACCCTTCACCCCAAACCACCCCTGAAACCACTTCATTAAATAGCTGCCGTGCTGGTGACCTTCCACTTTTCAGGCACCAAGCAGCTCTAAGCAGGAGGTTACACATCACCGCCTGGATCTTGTGATTTGACAAAATAAACATTAACAGTTTGTTCTGTAATCTCCTTTAATGAATTTTCAGTTTTCATCAGATGATCTGATGTGCCTACCATATAAAGGCCATGCAGCATGAGGGGTCACTCAAGCTCCTTCACAATGAACTCAGGAGCAAAAATTAAGTTTTTTTTGTTGTTTCAATGCCTTTATTTTCTTTGAGCATGTTAGGAAGCTTTACAAAAAGTAATTTTATTTTAAATGGATGTCTTTTACAAGTTGGTTTTCAAACTGCTTTTTCACTTGATCATCTCTCAGATGAATACTATATAGTTGCTCCCAAAAATATACAGATATGGGGTCTCTTCAGCAAGTAGTATGCTTATCTAAAGCTGCTCAGGTATTTATTAACATATAGTATTTAAACATCAGTTTTATACATGCTAACAGTTTCATGCATTGTCAACAAGAGGAAATTTTTCCAGTACACATGCCCATTTATAAAACATTGAAAAATTTTTAAAAATTAATTGTGATGGTATGAAGAACAGTTATATGGCTCTTGATATTTCAGTCTCTTCAGAAAATAATGCCTGGCTGAAAAAAACCCTTAATTTATGAGGTAGAGTACTTAAATTTCAACAGATTTTCTGACTGCCCAAGGTTATTTTTTTCTGTGCAGACATAATATTATTCAGAAATACTCTCCTAACCAGTGGCCAGGCAGGATGCATCTTGTCTGACCTTGTGTCACAGCATGGTTGGGGACCAGTATGAGGCCACTAACAGTTCTCATCATCAAAAACCTGTCAGGAAGACAAGACTTCTTCCTTTTCTTGGTTGTCCTTTGTTTTGTGATTTAGGTTTTTGTTTTTTTAAGGTCAAGGCTGAGCTAGTTCCTCTTCCCTAGAACTTTTCCATTGTAACTTTCCCAAAGAATAAGGATGGGCTGTCCATGTTTGAGGCCGTTGGCATTACCAAATAAGTTATACTTTAATCACTCTTGTGTGTAAGAAAAAAGATCAGTTTTCCTCTGTCCAAAATTCTAGTAATCTGTGGCACAGAAAGTATGTGTATATCCAAAGTATATCCAGACAATGAGACAGCATATCTGTAGGACTTTGGGACATGAGAAGCTTGGGAAGAGGAGCATCACTAATGTTCTCCCAATTTTAAGTCCCACATAAAGGCCTTTTAAATAATGCATGGCTAGGAAATATTAACCTTGCAATAGTGAAGACCAGTGCTATGTCACTTCAAAACAGGCATAAAGCATAAATGCCGTTTCTTACTCTTTGGTCTTTTCCATAGATAGAGAGCCTCCTCATTTTTCAGAACAGCACGTTACTAGAGATGTTAAACTTTTAACTGTAAATAAGGAAATAAATATTTTCTTCCTGAAATTATAGCCTGCATATTTACGAGGGCAAAGAAGGGGGAAGAGCACTGCTATCAGCAGATGCTGTGATGGCTGCCTTCAACAGAGAGTTGACTCTGTTGGTCTTGCTCAAAGTACAAGCGTACTGCTATCCTGGGGCCTCAGTCTCAAACCACAATCTTTATATGTTGAATGTAAAGGTGGTTTCTCAGTCACAGAGTTGCATTAGCACTGTGCTCATGACTTACTAAAACTGCTGCATATCAGAACAACAGAAGTTTGAGTAGCATTTGTTCATCACTTCTCTCTGACCTATAGTATTTCATTAAGAAAACACATCTAATACCTATTTGAAGACTCCAGGTGGTAGGTAACCTTATATGTGCCTAGTTAGCTATCTATTCCATATCTAGACTGGAAAATGATTACAGATAACCACTAAATTTAATTTTCTCTCCAAACTGAATTGTAACCCAGGTAGTCTATATAGGAAAGACAGAGCTCTTTGAGCCATAACTTTGAGACCTGTAATAATTCTTGTAGAATTAGTTTGAATTATTTTCTATTTATGAGCCTTTCATTTCAGTTAAAGGCTGAAAGCCTTAGGTAACGCAAAATAAAAAGACAATCATAGAATGATTTGGGTTAGAAGGGACCTTAAAGACCATTTCTAACCCCTCTGCCATGGGCAGTGATACCTTCTGCTGGACCAGTTTGCTGAAAGCCCCTCAAAGATTTGTGCCTATTCAGTTTCATCAGGTGGTCTAGAATCTGCTCTTCCCTCCGATCCAAGAGATTAAATGCAATCTCAGAATATTTGAGTAAATTAATGCTTTGAACAATTTATGATACTACAATCACTAAAAGTAATTTGAATTCCCAGTCATCCACCGGTGCTATTGGTGAAATTGTTGAAAATTGATAAATTTGCTTTTGTTTCACTTGAAGGAGTTTTTCCCCCATCTCCCCACAGATTTCAATTTAACACAGCATTTCTACTGTATTTAGGAACACGAGCCTTGTGTTCAGATATTTTGGGGCTGGTGGTAATTTTCACTTGTTTTGGCTTTGTAGCAGTATTTCATAGACAGATGGATTTCTGATTTCAGTAATTGTCTGTGGAATGTATCACTTTGTGTCTGTTTGTGGCTAACAACATAATTGCCTGAAGAGAACACACATCTGTATGTCTCACCTTGTTCACTGTCTCAGATAAAGCACTGGAGTGCTGTGCCTCTTTCTCATGCTGTAAATCACAAAGACAGTAAGAGAGGTAGGGTTCATACACAAGCACCTCTGAATGGCTCCCAATAAAAGCAGTATATAAAAGCTTGATACAATATGTGTTGGGGAAAAGAGCATAGACACATACAAAAACAGGGATCTAAAACAGGACTATGGTAGTCAAAACACTGCAGAGCATCTCAAATGTAGGTATTATCTACGAACATCCATGAGTTCCTAGTTGAAATAGCTTTCTTTCTATAACAAAGTTGCAACTGGCACTTTTGACTTAAGAATCCATCCTTGTGTAGCTCTCTCTGAAATATTCTAGTTGTTTTTCACTAGGAGCTTTGCTGATTTAATCAAAATGGATGAAGTCGTTCTCATTGTAAAGATCAGCTTGGTTCAGCATCTGATAAATCTAATTTCTACATAAGAGCATGTCTCATCACTGTGAGCCATAACCTGATGAATTACAGGCTTACTAGGTGGCTTAGGCTGTGAGATAAAGAAAGGAAAGTTTTTCCTCATGATTTCCCTTAGAGACAGGATAAAATCACAAGGTTTGCAGCTGTATTCTACGAGCTGTGTTTGGAGTTGCTAATTACAGGGCAGGATTCTTCTGGTGCTGTGGGGATATTCACAAATGCAACTCTAAATTAAAAACACTTGTATGAAATACTCTAGTGGTGATCCAGGGGTGATTGCTGTATGTTGGGGCAGCTGATGCAATAGATATAAATGGAAGGATTTATTCACTTTGCCTTGAGGGGAGTGGGTAGGATTATTTTCCCCCAGAGATTTTTTCAGTTTTACTGTTTGGCTTAGTTATGCATTTTAAGGATTGGCCAGCACTTAAGCAATGCCAGTCTGCCCTGCCTGGTGAGTGATATGTATGGTATTGTGTTCAGAGAGAGTGTCATAAGCAAAGGCAGCAAGCTTTCTGCTGCCACATTAGAAAAAAATGTGATTTAAATTCTCAGTTAGGGTCTTCCTGCGTCATTGCAAATGACTACTTGGGATGTTCATAGAAAGCAGGTTTCTTTCTCTGATATATCAGTAGCTGCCATGATGGCTGTCTCAGGTATAAGGTTTATGAGAACACTGCCCTGTGCTCTCGGCTTTGCTCACCTGTGTAAGGGAGGAACTGGTTTTGCACAGGTGCATATATTAAATCTAACCAGATACATTAAAAGGAAGCAACAAAAATAAAATTTGTGGTTATCTAGTTTGTTGATTGATCTGCTTGAAGTTGTATTCCTCATATGTACTTTTTTTAATAAAGGTACCTGATTCAGGTACAAATCCCAGTGGAAAAAAAATGTGTTTCTACTTAGATTGAAAATCTTATCTTTAGCATAGTATACAGTAAAAAAATGGAGTTTACAGTATATATTAATTTGCAACTCCATCTCAGAAATTTGATTGCATTTCTTGGACAAAATCAGCTGATCTAATCAGATGGGGGGGGGGGGGAAGAAAAAAGAAAAACAAAAAAAAAAGAAAAACAAACAAAACCAAACAAAAAAAGCAGCAGGAAGGAAGGTCAGTTGTTTGTACTCCTCTTCCTGGGTCTATAGTCTGCCAAGTGTGAATCATGGTAGCCATGAAGTTGAGTGCATTGCAGTTCAAAATTAAGCTGCTGTTGGGCAAACCAAGCCCTAGCTTGGTACTAACAAACTTCTGCTAAGCATTCATTTAAGACTTAATTTAAAACTGGAAAGTCTTTCAACACATAACAGTACAGAATGTGTAATGTACAGAGCATTTGATATGAGCTCTGCAGTCACACACAGAGAAGGGAGCAAGAAAGGACACCATTCCCCTATCTCTGTTTCTTCCCTTACGAAATGTGCTTGGCATCTGCATCTTGCAGTTTCCCCTGGCAACTCTCTACTATCACAGAATAGAATGTCCCAAGGCTACACTCCATTACACTGCACCATCTTTTCCTTTTTTTCTTGCTCCACAAGCTTTAATGAAGCCCATCAAATTTGCACAAGTGCTCTATTTACTGTACAGAGATTACGTCAAAAGAAGTGATGTTGGCTTCCTATTAATGCTTGAAGATTGGCAAACGATCACGAAAGTCGATTGCTGTTCAGTTTGCTGAGTGATGGCATGTATTGCTGCCTTGCCTAATTACAGCAAATCAGATGTTTCCTGTGGTGGAAAACAATACTAACAATACTAACTAACTCTGTGTGTTTCAAGGGGAATAGTATATCTCAAGAATCAATTGAAGCAGAGCATTGGGACATTAAATTCTGTAGATATATTATCATTGGTTTATATTAATATGTGTTTATGGATAAGTAAGCTAGAATTCAGGAGAAATATTAAATCTTTAAAATACACATGACTGATCAACTGCAGAGTAGTAGCTTTTCTCAGCTGATTTGCAGCTGAACTGTATTCAGAGCCAAATTTTTACTGTTGGGTTTTTTCATAAGTTTTTCTCCAAAAATCTTCTGTTGAGTTACAAGAATAAAGGAACATGTGGTAAACAGTGAGATAACCATTAGTATGCAGAATAATCTACAAATAATTTTCAGGGTGCACAGAGGTTAAAGGAATTGGCATTACCACAAGAAAAACAACAGGAATTTACCTCTGAGATTTTTAGTTCTCACATTGAAGGCAGTAAGGATACATCTGGCTTTGTACATGTGCATATTCTCTCTATTTTTCAGTCAGTAGTTCCCCAGGACATGTCTTTACACTGAGGGATTATTAGAACATCATGATAACTCCTACACACAGTCTTTGCCTAACTTCTGCCTGTAATTTCAATGCCTGTAGCTTTACATCGAACAAAACCAGTTGGTGTGACAGCCTTTGCTCTTTGTAAAGGATGACACTGATTTCCTTCACTTTTCACTTAACTAGGAGGAAGGCTGGACCAATCAATCAAATTCCTGCAGTGTAATATTAAAGAAAACAATTGTTATTTAAGCCTTACAGTATAGAATTCAGCCTGAAGAAATATCTCCTGGCAAAATTTTAACTAGAATACTCAGTGCTTTTTATTTTCTTGAGGCTGAGCTGAATTGAGCAAGTGAAATAAAAATCATGTTTGTGACTTCTTGCTTGAGAAATTGCCTGTTAAATCATGACATTGCCCACACAGCTCTGATTTTGCAGCTCAGAGAAGGAAAAATAATTCCACGAAGAAAGCTTCAAGGAAGTTTCTTTAAGACATATGCCAGCAGCAAATCACTGCTACATATGAATGTAGTGAATATTGTTTTCAGGATTTATCAAAACACGTATCTACTTGTGTTGGAGGTTTCCAGGCAGATGCCTCCCCTGGCCTCTCTGGAAATTTCAGTTGGATGCAGTAGCACATGGGCGGAGGAGAATCTTCGTACACTGGGTTCAGCACTGTACTGAGCTTCTGTTGGGCTCTGCTGATCAGAAACTGTCGAGGACCTGCAGGAGGAGGGAGAGCTTCAGGCTCAATTGGAATAAATGGAAAAGAATTCTTCTGTAGCCTAGGAGAAAGATCAAATAACATTTTGTTGGAGCATTTGAAGGAAAATCCCTCTAACTGCTGAGCACCTTCATTTATAGCCAGACTGATGCAAAGTCCCTGGAAGGACTGAGTGATACAATGTTCATAACCATTCAGAGGAATTTGTAGTAACAAAATCAGATCTCTCCAGTTTATTTTGTTCCCATCAGTTTCCCCTTTTGTCATCTTGCTCATGACCAAGTTCTATGTGTTTGAATTCAAACATCTGTGCTTTACTCTAAAACCAAATTACTACGATCTTATCGTAGGTGGCTCCAGCTACTCTATGATTCTCTACAAACTTCATACATAAATAATTTCAGTGCTACCAAAATGGAAAAATTCTGAAGCATCTTCCTGGCTGCTCTTGTTTAAGGCAGTTGTGACGTAAATGACACAGACTTGCTGTCTTTTCACTCTGTCTCACATTTCCTTCCTTTGCACTCCCCTTTAACATTTTCTCCCATCTCTTTCCCTGCCCTCCGTCCAGAGAAGTAAGTGTCTCATATCCTGTTCTCTCTCTGAATGTTGTTCATTTGCCTGACCTTTACTGCTCTTGATTACTGTAATGAGTGTTTTTAGTAATTATCATCATCCTGTTCTATTTTTCCACAGCAATACCAGCTTTAATGTGTTTCAGATTTATAAAACATATGTTATATTAGCAAAAGCTTAAATATTACCTCTCTTTCCCAGTAATGCTTGTACACATCTAATAAATTGTAGCTTTCTCTAGTCCTGAATAAATTTACAGTTGGCCTTATGGAAGTATCTCAGTTGAACTAAGGGTATCAGCCAAAGCTATGTCTGTCTTGCCATCAAAGTAGTTCACACTTCCATTGAACTGATATGCAAGGAATTTTCCTGTGCCTGGCACACTTTCATGAGCACCTCTGTTTTACTTAATAGGTATTAATTAATAATTTTAGTATAATATTAGTAAATAATAAATCTTCAACAGTGAAAAAATTAATAGTGTTGAATGTGGATGCCTATCACACTTTCAAATGCTTTCTGAGTAGGAATGGTCAAAGAAATCCCTGTCCTCTTATATCACATTGCAATAAGAGAATGCAGCAAGGAAGTGCAAGAAGAAATTTCTGCTTGTTACTGGTGCTTTGTGAGTCATGGACCAGGATTTTACAGTGATGGGTGCTAAGCAAACACAAGCAAAATATGTGATCCACTTTTTGATACAGGAAACAGTTTCATGTTGTTGTGTGTAGTGGGACATACTTTTTGAATTTAAACTACTTTTCAGTATTTCAGTACACTATAGACAAAAAATTTTATCTCAACTACAGCCATTTGCCACTACTAATACTACTGAGTGTAGTTACTGCTGGGTCCAACTGTTCTTTCTGGAATGCATTGTGAATGTGAATTCACAGCAATGTTAATGCATTGTCTGCAAGAACTTCAAACAAGCCACCAATTCCCCAGCTGAATCCTGCCTCTGGGGAACACGATGGCTACTGATGAGCTGCAGCTTGTGCCATCATTCAGAAAAACAGCCAGGGACTCTATAGGTAGCTGTGTGTTGCTGTTCAAAGTGGCTTTATGACTTACCACAATAAGGAGTAAAGTCCCATTTCAAGTGTTTCATATAGGTCTTGTCTACCTGGGCACATTTCTGTGATGCTCATGTCTGAGCTGGCTCATTCAGCAGCAGCACAAAGTATGGGCAAAGCCATCATGGGCAGCCTGAATCTGCCTGGATTGACACTGTGTAGCACACACCACAGCATTTCCTTTCCAAACTTGTGAGCAAACTTATAAATTCCTCTAGATTTCTAGTCAGGGAGAACCAGAAAACATTGTTTCTGTTGGAGAGGGAGACAGCAAACATCACGTTTGGCAAATTTCTGATTTGCAAACCTTGCCTTTGGTTCTTCAGAGACCTTCAGAAACTGTCTGTATTTCAGATAGGGGAGAATAACTCTACTTTCAGATCTATGCAGAGACCAGAGAGACCTGACTGCTTACATTTTTCTCACAATACTTTGCTTTTTCTCCTATAATTCCTTTCTACCCAAACTCATTTCCTATTGAGCTCTGGATCTGAAGGTAGAAATGCAAAGTTGTGCAGACAAGTGCAATCAGCAGGCTCCTAAAGGCTTGTGAGATGTCCCACCATTTGTTCTACAATGCACGGGCAGCCTGGGAAAGCACCACAGCAGTCAAAGGGAGAACCAAGCTGTGTTATGATTGGATATATCTGGCAGGAGTAGGGGAAAAGCTGCATGGTGGGATCTTCCTGCAGTCATGTAGTGGACAAATTCAAGTCCTAGGCAGAATGCAACCCAAGCCAGATTTTATATTCTCTGCTTAATACTTGCTCTTATTTCTCCTCTCCTTTGTCCATTTACTACAAGAACTTTTAACCTCCTGCAGCAGCAACTGTACAAGAGCTTCATTTTACACAGTGGAACTAAAAAGTTGGAGTACAATACATGAGCACAAGTTCAGATACAGGGATGGTGGCAAACCTCAGATGAGCCCTTTTGCTCCTTTAACTCTTTAGTGAGGCAGAGATGAATGACATGCAATAAACCTCAGAATCCAGTGTTGTTTCCCAGACACATGCTCATTATAGTGCTGTATCAAAGTTCATCCAGGCAAGTCTTCTGGGCTTTTCATGTTTGGGCAGAAGATGCTTTCTCAGTAGATTTCTAGTGCTTCCACACCCAGTCACAGTGGAAAATCTTTCTCATAACTTTACAGTCCCAACAGACAATAAAAAAACCTGTCTGGTTTTGCTTCATGCTGCGAATAAAATGTAAGTCCCTGAGTCCAAACTTCCATTTCTTATATCAACCAAATCTTCATGTCTTCTCTAATGTCAGTGTTTCATCCAGTACCATTTCTACTCCTTAATACCAGTTCAGATAATAATTGTAATTGCTTGTTGCCTCTATCCGTTCTTATAGGGCAATTACAAATGTGTGTAAGACAGCAGTGAAAACAGAAGATGCAGATAAAGACATTCTCATACAAAAGCATCTTGTGTTAAAGAATTGCTCCTTCATTTGATGTCCAATGTTTTTAAAGAAAGTTTAGTTCTTAACAAATTCTCATTAAGCCTGTGCTAACTTTGCAAGATATTATCCCACTGTCCCCTGACCTTGAAATTCCAGGGATGGGATGGTGTAGATGACTGAAAGAAAGTCACAAAGTTCAGAGTCTCCTTGTGAAAGGAAACCTTCAGAAAACAATGTTTCCAGAGGGTGACTAACCAAGGTAAAAAGGAATAGGTACTTTCATAAAATAGTGACATTTCTTTGGAATACAATAAAGATCATTTGAACTTTATAATGGTAAATAATGACATTTTGTAGAAGAGTAAGAAATACATGGTTGTATGTGTTTGTGTGTCTGTGAGTATGCAGAGCTGCAATCAAAGAGGATTTTGTGTGTAGGCAGGGAAGTCTAAATTGGGATTTCAGAAATAAAAGTCACTGTTCATGTTAAGAGATCAACCAGATTGATTAGAGCAACGTGTGTTTCACAGTCCTCATCAGACAACTGGTATCTCAGTTTGTAAGAGTGGTCTGCAATGCTGCTGCTGTTTTAACAAGGCGTTGGCTGTCAAATCTCTCCTGATCCTCAATGTGCAGCTGAGTTAATCTCTGAGCATCACTGAGCTCAACTTGTGTGTATCAGTGCAGGCCCATGTTTGCTTTTGTCCTTAATCTGGGTCATGTTTAGCCTGTTTATGTATCTCATGGGTGTGACATTTTGCCTTTAGGATTAGAAGCTAAACACACTGGAAAGATTCAGGACCAGGTAAATATAAGTTTCTCTTCTCACAGTGCTTGTTGTTGATAATAATATTTTCTCTCTTGTCTGCTCATTTTTGCTCTTTAGTGGTTTCCATTTATGTCATGTTTGCCCTTATTAGAAATTTGTTTGTTTCATGGTGCTTAATGATTTTAGTTATCACAGAAAAATATCCTAGATAGAGGGCAATTGCACTTCAGTGTGAGTGGCTGGGCTTCTTTGAGCATTACAGCTGCAATTCCTAGTATTTTGATTCTGTGTTACCTCTTTACTACACAATGACCCGGAGTTTCAGGTATGAACCAAACTGTAGAAGCACATGATATGTAGCCATACCTGGCAACTGCACAGAACAGAAACTAATTTTAATAGTCTTTATTTAGCTATAATTTTAATATTTATTGAGTTTTAGAAGATGGATTAAATCCCCTAATTTGGCTTGACCTTGATTCCTAAAAGTTACTCCTGGATATTAGTTGTAAAAACATATTTCCATGTGTTTAGCAAACCTTGTGACTCTGAAAGTGACATTCAGACAGAAGGACCATAAAAGCTACATTTTATGTACCTTGGCATTGCAAGCATCTGGGAATGGGATTGCATATTTTAAGAGTGCAAAGCAGGGACACCAATTGCCTGGTTCACAGGCTGAATCTAGAGAGCTTACAGAGAGTCTTGCTCATAAAACAAAAGTGTGTGTGCAGGAGGAGGGTGGGTCAGATGCAGTAACAGGGATCATTAATTGAAGTCCTGCTTGATGCTATTAAAAAGTCAGCTTAAATTGCTCTAAAGGAGAAACATGGACTCCAAAATATAGGGGATCTTGGCAACTATGTCCTATCTTTAATGTAGTCAAGTGGCTGAATGCCAGAACAACTTTGTAATTACTGCTGTATAAATACAGGCTTCTGATGCAAGTAAACGGAAATATTCATATTGGCAGATCTGTGTGTAACTGTTGTAATTGTTATTTTCCCCACCTGGGACCACATTTTTGTCCTCAAAAGTTTTTACTTAATGTATAATGAGTCCACCAAAAATATATATTTGTAATTTCTTACATTTAATGTCACTGGACTTTACTTTTCCGATGTCCTACAAGAATTACCAACTGATAACATTTCTACATTTAAAAAAATTGGAAAAGATGTTTCCTAGTATTTATAGCATTGTATAGGAAAGGAACCATCTTTTCAAATCATCATTTGCATTTGTTTACAAGTCTGGAATAGATGTATAAATAGGACAGCATAAAACATAATTAAAATCTAAGATTTAGGTAAGATAATCTACATTTTGCCTATAAATGACACATAGAAACAAGTAACCTAGGTTGACACCTTTTCAGTAACCTATGTTCTTATACAACCTGAGTTTTAAATAAACACAATATATTGATGGATGGTGTAGATGAAGTCAGACTGTCAGAGGAGATGCTTCTCCTGGAAGTCACTGTTCTCACAACAAGAGCAATTTAATCGTACATGAAGCAGCTCCAGAAAGCACATCAGTGCAGAGGATGCATCCTCCAAGTGCTATGTAGGCTGAGGAACGTAGGGAGTAATGACTTCCACCACCCAAGTTCATCTATTGCCTAGAAACCCAGTAGAAAGCCATGGTCTTGGTTAAGGTCTGTGAAGATGTGGATCAGAGATGTTTGGAATTCAAGAACTGAAAAAGAAGGAAGAAAGCAGCTGACAGAAAATCAATGGTTTGTCATCTGTCATTGCCAAGGCAAGTTGTCTCAAAATGTTACTGTATTCTGTAATTTACAAAATTACAGATGCTTGGCACAACATCAAAGCAACCTGTATTTGTCCTTAATGAGTCTGCCTTCACAAGAGGAGCTGAGCATTTACATGCTTTGTGTCTTACTTAACTACTTAGCCCGTTCATCCAGATTCTGAATATACGTGAAAATGTGAAGATTAGCATCTCTACACTGTTAACACTGAATATATTCTCCCTAAGTATATCATTATAAAGTATAGCAGGTGTAATCCGTTGAAGCAAATGGTGAAATCCCATTGACTTCATTCAAAGATTTTATGCATTATGTATCTTCGATAAATTTCCACTGTTTTCCTGACTTATCTACCTTATCTAGTGTTCACATCTTTAGCATTTGAGTGAATCCATACTAGTTTCAATTTCCTCTTTGAAAAAGTCTCTAATTATGATTCATTTAAAAACTCAAACTGCAGAGAAAACCACTGCAAATCATCACCATTCATTGAAAGCAACCAATCTATTGCTGCATAAATGTCATTGACCGTACACTGCTACATATGCTTTAACTTCTCAGACTGTTTTACATGTATGTGATGGTAATTAGGGATGCTTTGGAATGAGATGCTAAGGAAATAAAGTTTTGACTCCAACAGTGTCCTCCTTCTGTGGAAGTTATATTTTGGCTTGAATTTCAGAAAACATAGCACGAAGAAGATTTCACTAAGAGGTAAAAAAAGATGCAAAAAATTAAGACTCAAACCTTTCAGTCTGGAAGAGATTAACTTTGAGGTCTGCTGAGAATTTGACTCTTGCTTGTAAGAGAACTTGTCCCTTTTGCTTGGCTTGGGAGTGTTTTTCTCTTCCATCTGGTTATACTAGTTTTATCATTGACCAATTTCAAGTAATGAAATAAAATTATGAAATGCTTGAAGACTTCAGGAAGTTAAGGCTGCTACTCAATCTGTGCAGTAATCGTGCTGGGGAGTGCACCAGCCAAGGCACTGTACACTTACTCTTTAACTCTCTCTGATAAGTACATAAACCAGAAAAGTAATTTGTGCTCAGTTCTGTCTATTAAAGACTAAACTCTTGATGAAATAAGTGCAAGTTTGTGGACTACACAGAATGTTTGAAGAGAGTTCATTTAATCCTTTCAGATTGTTTGGGAATCTCAAAACACAGGGGTGATGCCCACTGTGGAATGAGGAGGTGAGGGGGAAGAAAAAAGGTGGACAGCTATAAAACTGGGCAAAGCATCATTCATGTGCAAGTACTAGTTGCTGAGCAAACCCAAATTATTTTCATTTACTTGTCTCAATATACTTTTCATCCTCAAGACCTATACCTGCTGGATCACACTACCATGTTTCAATTCAATAGGATAAGAAAGTTAATCATTATTAGCTTCATGTGAAAACTAAAATTCTCTTTGTTAGATTAAATAATCCTTTATAGAAGATGTTGGCCTCGGCTCCATTTCAAGTAATGCCTATTTCACAGAAAATAAAATGGAAATAAGAAAAAAATCTTCAAATTCTAAAAATCTTAGTAAAATGCCTAATTAGTAAAAATAATTGGAAGTTGTAAAAATAATTCTCCTTCACCTAAAATGTTATAGATATCAGAAAAAAAACCTCAGAAAAATCAAGAATGAAGCTCTTAGTAGTTCATACATATTGAAATGAAAACCTAGGATTTGCTTGCCATATTCCTCAGTATATTTTAAGAAAGCATCTACCCATTTGTTTATCTGTCTAAAAGAGTGATGCAGTACAAATTTTTAAATATTAAAATGAGGCTTTGAATTGGAAACTACCATATGATTATTTTTCCTATTTTTTCTTTTTTGTTGACCATAGAATATAAAATACTCAATTAAATAAACAAGGATTTTTTATCTTGCAGTACTTCTTTAACAGTTTTGCTGGTTGATACACTAACTTTTCTAGCACTGCTTGTAACCCTTTGATGCAGAATTGCATCTGGTTTGTTTTTATATTGTTTCAAATTCCTCTGTGGCATGTAAAATCATTGCTTTTGGTTTACTTCTTTTTCAACTGTTTTAAACACCAAGAGCCTCATAGAAATAATCTACTGGCTGAAAAGGAGATAAAAAAAGTTGCTTGCACAAATTAGAGCTGGATGAATTTGGAGAAATATCGGTAACTGTTATTAAAAGGATAAAGTTTTGGATTTGCTGATCTTGCTGCTCTTTACAGCTTCAGATTTTCTCTGAACATGTTTGGTTTTTAGGGGGAAATTGTACCACTCACCTATGAGCGATAGAGTGAAGACAAAAGTACTCAGCATTGGCCAAAATAAAAGCTTTTTCTCTTTCAGGTAAGGAAAAATACTTAAAATTTTCACCTTTCTGTTCTCAATTTTATGGGTTTGAAATCAAATGTCAAATATTATTGTATTGGGTCTGACAAAACAAAATGTTTTTGCATATGGTCTGATCACTAAAACAAACATGAGTCATTGACAGCAATGTTTTCTCACCCTTCTTTTTCAATGCCTGGGAATTGTGTGTCAGCTTCTTTGTCCCATGTGGTGAAGCCCTTTGTGCCTGTATACAGCATTTGAGGTAGCTGTACGAACTACACCTTTGCTGGGATGGCTTATGCTGACTTTGGGGGCTTTTCCACTGCTCTGCGGCCTGACTCTATGCTGTTGTCCTCTTCAATAGTAATCCAACTGACACCCTTTGGAAGTAATTTAAATGCTGCAAAACAGAAACCAGGCTATGACCGGGCCCAAATATGTTAATAACATTCATGTATGCAGTTATTTTTTTAATTAATTCAAGGGTCACATCTGCTGAAAATCAAGGTCCACACAATATTCTAGATCACTGCCTCAAGGCAATGGGCATTTGGAGCTCTCTTCCTGATCTGTTCATCATCCTATATAATGCTTGTTGAGCTCATCCAATGCTGTTACATGAACTATCTAGTCCATAGATGAGAAATTATTTGTATTCTCTTTTGATTTAAAAAAAGTCCATTATTTTAGGGATATTTCCCATCACTTAAATCTATGAATAAGTGTATAGAAGTAAGTGGAGGTGTTTTCTAAAAATCCACTCATATTACAATACTCCAAATGTTCTTAGGTTAAACCAAACCAAGTCAAAGTTCTGGAAGCTTTCTCCTTTTTTCTAGATTTTAATATACTGATAATATAAATTTTACAGAACAGTAATGTAATATGTTAATCTTTTATAGACCACAGAAGTAGCCTTCCATCTAATTACTTCCTCCCTAGCCTTGATAGAAAAAATATTGCCAGGGGTACACAGATCGTTCATACCTAATTCACCTACTGTAACTTAGGGTCTTTCATGCCTACTGTGTGAATTTCCTTCTTTCTTCAGTACTTCACCTGCCTAAATCCTGAGTGTACCAGTGCATGGGCATCTATGTGCCTAGATTTTCTTTTCTTCCCTGTGAAATAGGAGGCTGTTCACACATCCACAGTGCTGACTGTCTGCCCAAATGCCCTTGTCTTCTCCATTGCCAGGGAAATGTGTTAAAGTCCCACAAATGGCCTGGGAATCCAGTCAGAAAGCTGGGCTCAGATCACAGCTGTTGTCCACTACCACTTCCAGACTGAGATGGAGAATTGTTATGAGAGAGGGACCTTTCTCCTATACATGTATCCTTGACTTTGCACTGTCCAAGTAGAAAGAGAAAGCTCAAAGGAACAGAATGACATAAAGAAAGACTCTTGGTTTTTTAAACTCAGCAGTTCATGGGAAGAAGATTGGGAACTCTGATAGGGCACAGGGGACAGTTAGAGGGAAATTATTTGCCAGAAACAGCTGAATTTCTAGCTCATATAGGAAAAGATGTCTGACAATAGGTAGGTAGCATCAAGGCTGGAAAGCCAGACAGAATATTGGATGTATAATTTTGAGAAAGCTGGAGAGTGTTCCCTTTTGGTAGACATCTTTCTTGGGAGCAGTGTAATCTTCTTATGACAGCACTGGGAAGCACAGAAGTCCAAACCATGTATCAGCATGGCAGCTTTTAGGTCAAATAAATAAGGACTAAAATCATGTCAGCAACCTGTGTCCTCCTTTGGGGGGACCACCTCACTCTGAACAACATCATGCACTTACCTCCCTCCACACTTGTCTGAGTCACACGGCCCTGGGTCATTTCAGACAACCCTGAACAGGTATTAGCCCACAGCAGCTTCTTACAGTTCACACAGGCTCTCCGTAAACACACTAAAAACATCACACAGATCCCAGGAGAAGAAAAGAACTGTAAGGGAGTCTGTTCCACAAACCGTGCACCAAGGATGCTTCCAGCCAACTACTGTATCTACAACAAGACTCATCTGAAGGCATTGATTTGTAAATAAACAGGCACAGAACATTCACATCTAGGCATGATGAACAATTTCACATTATTCAGCCTGGAGAAATTTGCCTTTAGAAGTTTCCCAACAGCAATTACAGTGTAACATGAACTCACCTCCAAGAGTAATGTATCTGTATTTATGGGGTGGGATAAGCATAAACTTCCTTGAAAGTATACTTTGACTGTGGGTGCCAACCCTTTCCTTCCTTTCTTTTCATGAATCAGGCCACTGTCACTCTGCACTACTTGTCCACCTTTATTGCCCCCTGACAAAGAAAGCTGCAACAGATTTGACAAAGGACAACTTTCATCACAGAGTTTTCAATGTCCTCAGATTTACATGTTTATGCCCTAAGGAAAAGTAGAAATAATTTGGGGAATCACTGTAGCATCTACAACCTTGCACTTCAGAGCAATTTTGGGGGGAGTGGAGGAAGGTGGAAAGAGAGTCAGGCATGAACTCATTCCTCAGTGGTGGCAGCTTAAAAATGATGCCTCATTTTCTACTCCTTATTCCCAGCTCCCACTCAGATGTCACTGACAGCAATACGAAGACCAATATCTGGTCCAGTTCTGGAGCCCTTCCTAAAGATGGTCAGGGTAGAAATAAAGCAGTTGGAAGAAAGTGGAAGGTATCTTAGGAAGGAGCCATCTTTTTGGCTGTCCATGCACAGTGCATGCCATTCTATCATATGCAAACACAAATTTTACTGGCACTGAGATGAATTTAGTTTTATAAGTTTCAGGGATTATAACCGGCTATAAGGAGCGTGGTTTGGGTGAGGCCAGTTAAGCAGCCTCTCTAATATCCAACTTCCTTCCACTCCAAAGATCACAATGGAAGGATTGTAGATTTGTGAAGAGGAATGCCATTCCATGGTAAGAGAGAACATGTCTTGGTGTTCCACCTATATTGAAATAGGAGGGGAATAGCTAAAACCAAATATTAAAGCATCTCTAATGCTGAATCAGGACTGTAAAAGGAAGTCAAATAAGTTATTTCATCAAGCAGGATTGCTCAAAAAGGCAGGCTCCTATATTTGAGGGCTTCCCATATATACTCTAATGCTTATTCCAGAGAGAAGGAACCACGGTGTCTGAGTCCAGCTCAGCTCTTTTTTCAAGAACTGCGTGATTAAAATCTGCCATTATGGACAAGTTCTGTGCTTTTGACAATCATGCTAATTGCTAACAAAAAGAGTTATCTACTTTATCTGCCTGGATCTGCAGCAGATTCCCCAACAATGCCTATATTCTTGTCCTTTGTACTATTGCTCCAACTTTCAATGCATGTTTACTGCTGCATTCTGAACATCTCAATGAGATACGAGGCATAATCTCCTTTACCTTTTTTCCTCTTGTTGTTTCCTCCTCTTGCTCCTGAACAAGCTGTGCTCTTTGGCATTAGTATTCCAGTCACATACTCACATGACTGTACCCTACCAAGTTTCTGTTATGTCAATTTAGTTGTAATTTTGATCTTGCTTTAAGTGTTCTCTCTCCATTATATTTATTTAGATACAGTTTACATCAGTGTAGGCTGAGCATCAGCTGTTTTGTTTTGTCTTTTTCTTCCTCCAATGACATTTTTTTAAAGAATCAGAGTTTTCATTTTTACAGTTTTTTTGTTTAGGCCAGTATGGGTGTCATTTATCTAGACATGCACATCACCAGCCTGACAGGGTATTTTAGTGTCTGTCAAATCAGATAAGCAAATCTGTGCTGGATTTTTTTCTTTGCTAGGTGGAGCCCATTTTTTCTCATCAGTCCTTCCCACTCCATCATGGAAATGCATGGTTATACTGAGGTAACCAAGATCATTCCCACCCTCACCTGCATGTACTCATGCAGGCATTAAGATTCTTTGTCTAAGTAGAAACTGCAATCAGAAGTGCTTCCAAGCCTCTCTATCCTTTCACCAAAGAAGCCTCTACACCACAAAACCCACAGTGACCACTCACTGTTGTAGGGCCACTTGGTTCCAGGAGGCTGAAGTAACCTCTAATTTACTTAGGAGAGAGACAAGACCTAAGACTTTGTGCAAAACTGGAATGTACTTGGACCCTAACTGATGAAATGCAATGTAATGTTATGAGATTGATCCTAAAATGCAAAATGAAGAAAATAATCAGACTGATATAGAAATTTGAAAATCTACTCTTACATCTATACTCCACAGTAGGATCACTTATATCAAAACTGTTCATGAACGATAGTTGACTAACAGTACTTTTAAAAATAGCCAGTAACAAGACACTGCAGACTATCATAGCCCATCTATTCCAGTACTTCACTCTTCTACCTTTACTTTTTCCTAAGTAAAACAACATTTCCTCTGCTGCAGTTTACTTGTTCTAACCAAAATTCATATGGAGAAAAATTTAATCCCTCCTTCTTTGCAAATTGTCTGGATCTATTCTAGTAAAATAAACAGAGCCAGAACACATCTCAAAACAGTGGACCTTGATTATCTACTATGTCATGTTTCTAGAACAGACCTTCACAGATTTTGGACACTGCCCTGATTGCTTTCTAAACACAGTCTGAGACTTATAACCAGCTCAGATGCAGCTATGTTGCCATAAACGGTGAAAAAGTTTAAAGGCCAGATAATGTCTCCAGGCCAAAGAATACACTTTATCTAGTATTGTTAATTTTCTTTCAGAGAAATATATTCTTTATATAGTTAAGAATACTTATCAACTCTCCTTTCTTTGGACTAAACAATATCAATCTCAGTCTTTCTTCACAGACTCCAAATCACTCCCACTGAAATCCATTTAATTTTCAGCTGACATTCCCAGAACTGGTTCCTGAAGTGCAATTCCCAAAGTGCATTACTCAGCTGCCCCAATGCTGGGTGAAGATGAACACGATGATTTTCCGTGCACAACGAATAACATTTCTATTTGTGCATTTCAAGTTGCTTCATACAGTTCTCTAAGTACAGTCAGTGAACTTCATGTGCTCTGATTGATTTTGTTAATCTCTAATTTATTAAGTACTTTTTGATAGGTTATTCCAGCATTTACATCCCCATAACCCTTAGCATTTGGTTGTGAACATGATTACATTAGCAGTGATGGCACAGGCAGATGTTTCAGTAAGCAAAAATTATTAAATATTTTGGGCTCTCTGGAGCTGCATTTTGGTAGAATCAGTCGGTGGTCATGGGGATGCATTTGTACACGTTCTGTGAAGCACGGTGAGATTTCTTTATCAGGAGCTTTCTTCCTACCCATTTTCAAAAGCACTTCTCGCTGTTTTAAAATTAAATTGTTAAGACTGTTAAGACTTTTTATAAATGAACTGTGCCTCATAGACTGAGCTCTTTGAAAGTATTCCCTAGAAGATCAAATTGATAAAATTAGAATGATGCAGATAACGAAACACTTACTGTTGTCAACTGACCTCCTATCAATTATCTTGTGCTGTTTTGGCCTTTGTTGCCCATGCTAATTGACCTTGATGAATGTTATTTGTTTCTTGAATCTTCAGTGGCATGGTTTCTTCATGGGCAATGGTGTGGTTATGCTGAAAGCCAGGCTCTACCTTCCTCTTGCCTTTTGATGTGGACTTTGGTATGAAATAAAAGGCTGTGTGGTGGTCCTCAGCAGAATTCAAAGGCGAGCACAGCTGGGCTGTGATCTGCTGGTGGAAGGAATGGTTGTTTGTCCAGATCAGACCTCAAGGGTGACTGCATCTGTGACTTGGATGAGGTAATGAAAGAAGTTTGCTAATCTGCAGTGTGGCTCCTGCTGACTGATAAAAGGATGTGTACAGTAGTCTCAGTCTTATCTCTTTAGCCAGGTTTACACTGGTGTGACATTGCTGAATTTAGACAAGCAGTTCCTGATTTACTGTTGGGCAAGGGCAGAATCAGATCTGATTTTGCACCACAACCCATAGAGATAACCCAGCTCTCCCTGGAAAACATCTTGTGTATATTTAAGAATACTTAAATATACGTAAGCATATTTATAGCCTTTCCCCACGTTGTGAGTATATTTTGGATCTTTCTGGTACCTCTGGATATAAAATCGTTCTGAGCTGAATGCAGGACAGATAAATCATGACTCCGGTTTTTTTTTTTGCATAGGGTAGCCTGCCTAAATCACTGCCACATTCCTCCCATAGTAGTCGTTTAAAATTAATAGCACATGCAGAGGAAAAACTAAACCCTTTGACGTCACTCCCGAAATGAGGAAACATAAACAGAAAGGCTTCTCGCCGGCGCTGGCAGCACGGCTGGGATTGGTCTGCGCTCCGCGCCCGTGGCACTGACAGCACCTCCCAGCCCGCCCGGCCTGCGCTGGCTGACACCGGCAGCCACACTGCAGCAGCCTCAGCGCTACCCCAGCCCTCGCCCTGGCACCCAAGTGCGCTCTCTTCCCGAGCCTTTTTGCTTCTTAAGGTGGTTTTATTGGCTGGGTTGGGGGACTTGGGGAGGTTTTATTTCTTTTTCTTTTTTCTTTTGATTTTTTTTTTCCTTTAATTTTTTTTTTTTAAATTATTATTATTTTTATTTGCTGTCGTTACTTATTTCTATTCCCAATCCTGGATGCAGTTACTGGATTCTGCAGTACAAGTCTTCATGAACAAGCTGCACTGCTTAGAGATTTCACGGCATTCAAAGGTCACAGAACTGCCACTATGGTTAAATGTCTTGTTTAATGGTTGAGGTATGTACAGCAAATCTAAAAGAGGCAGCATGATTATTTTTTCAAGGGAAACTAAAATTGTGAGGGGGAGAGGGAGATAATACTATTATTTAGTGGAAAAGATTTTTACTGGTGATTGTTACTACAGCAACTGGTTTTTGAATTTCCTCCCCTTTTCTCTTAATTCAAACTAGATGAAAATTTTGACTTATGTTGATTTAACCATTTGATGGTTACAGAAAATTGCAGAATGAATCTCTTGTGGTAGTCCTTTCTGACCCCACTGGGGAAAGTGTGATTGATTTTTCTGTATGTTTTCTTATTGCTCTGTGGCAGGACAGGAGACCTGGGACTTGGCTGGCTTAGATGAAGGGACAAGAAAACAGAAACTTGTTCCTATCCTGAGGGGGCTGTGAGTTTGTCTGAGAGAGCAGAGGGAGGAAGAGTTGGAAATAAACAGGTCAAGCAGAAAAGGATATCGGCCTCATTTTTAGGAGTACATGTACTGCTTCTTCTTTTTACTACATGCTTAGATTGCTGTACTTGGTTTGGGTTCAGAAGTTCAAGATTAAGAAGCAGCTTGAGCTTTGACTAAGAAACAGATCCTCACTGGGAGGGGGGAGAGCTGGTCGTCTTATATCAACACCAGTTTCCACGCAGCTTTTGCTACTTAACAGAGAAAAGTGGAAATTTGCTCAGGAGTTGGAGTGATGTAGCCTGGCATCTGTTTGATGGCATATAGCTTCAATTCATATGTGAGCCAGTGATCTGCCTTGAATGAGTGTTGCAGCACTACAGTGGGCAGTGTGTGCTGCAGTAAATGAAAGCAACTGCTACCATAAAACTAACATTGTTTTCAAGAGTGTGATTCTAAATTATAAGGGGAAGAGCCACTTGTCAGAGCTTGTGTGTGTGTATGAGTGGTCTTAAAAATAACTCCAGCCAACACAGGAGATTTCTGTTGTTAATTGGATTAAGATACAGGTATGTTCAATGACCAGCAGTCTTCATATTTTTCCTATTTGTGGAATGAGACTTTTTATAGCTCTGTTTGAAACATTGCTGTAAATATAAATCCTCTGCAATTTTAAAATATTTCAGTGTAACTTTAACAATTATACTTGAAAAAACCTATTTCTCTAACAAGGAAAAGAACATGAGCACACCTAGCTCCTACAGTGCATCCCATAGAGTTAAAAAAATTAACTACACTAGGCTGAAACATGCTAGCTTAAGGACTGCAAAAATATTAGCTCTGAAATGCAGAGGATGTGCTATGTGCTGTGAATGGACAATTGCTATTCTGCAGTGCCTAGTGGGAAAACAAGGACTTTGTGTATTGCAAATGCATAACTGCAGCTCCTCCATTTCCTTTGCTGTATCTTCACTGATGACTGCCGAAACAAAGAGGTTTGTCACAGATAAGCTCTTTAGTGCCCCATCTCTTCGGAGACGCTTGAAGATATTTTCTCATATCATCCAACAACCCAAAGTCAAGCTTAGTTGGATGAACTGTTGGTCTGTAATCTCCATGTCATTCTCCCCTCCTCAGCCCTTCCCAAATTCTTACTATATGAACTGCCAGCTGTTTTCAAAAACTAAAGTACTACTTTTCTAGCCTCAAGTTTAGAAAGGCTAATACAGTGTTGTTTAGATGGTTAATTTGTAAATTTCATTAAGAGTGTGTCTCAGTCTATAGAGACGATAACCTGTTCTGTAAGGAAAAACCCTGTAACTATATGAATATATTCAAGTTTCCAAAAGACAATCTGTAAGATACTGGCTTAGAATAATTTCTGAGAATTAAATTATTCACTTTTCTTGATAAACAGTTTTCAGAGAAGCTTTGGTTTTGGCCTCTGTATCTACATGTTGGTGCATCTGTGTTCTGTAGCAACTACTAGTGGTGGTACTAGTAGAAAATATGGTAAGTGGACTTCAGCTGAGGAAATGAGTTTTGCTGCTTTAGTATGAAAAGTTTGTCTGCAATGTTTCCTCTGAACAACCTCAATTCAGCATCTAGAAAAAATACAATTCAAGGTTGGCCTCTCTGCAGTGGATGAAACACTTACTGACATTTGCACTCACATTGTCTCCAAAAAACTGTGTATTGCAGAAGTTTCATGGGCCATGAATGGCTGCTTCTTCTGAGTTTATTTCCATAGGATGGACAGGATTTGTCACCAGTGAAGTTCCAGTGATTCCATCAGAGCAAGGCACACTCTGCTGAGCCTAATCCAATATACTGCAGATCACTTTTGTAAATTGTAAAATGTTTAATTGTGTAAAATAGTATATAAATATATAATTAAAACAGCAGCTCCCTTTCCTCCCTGTTTATGTCCTTTTCCCTTCTGAAATGGAACCCTGTGCTTGCCCTTACCAGACCTCTAGGTAGGTCATTGTTAGCAGACTGATTTTCCAATGTCTTCATTGCAACTATGAAGAATATTTGAGACTTTTGATCATATATAATTCCTTTTCACTCATCACATGGTTCTTCAACCAATACCTAAAGCATATTTTAATGAGAAGTAGTCTGAAAATTGGTTTTCTATGACACATACATGATTTTCTTGTAATTTTTCAATCTCAGGCAAAATACTGCTCTTGTACTGATAATTTCCTTTATAGAAGCAATATGAAGCAAAAATGCCAGCTACTGACCAAGTGATTACTGTCAATATGATAAAACCTGACACCTCTCTATTTAATCATAAAAAAATTTACTACTTAATCTCTCCTCAAATCAAGGTAGATATATGTCCAAAAACTCTTGATGGGATTGTTTCTGGTTTCTGGGCTAACAGAAAAATAAGTCATTTGGTGCAGCCAGGAAGATACCCCATGTAAATAGGAATTCTTAGCTAGTCAGTATTGTTCATCATCACATGGTTACTCCATTTTCATGCTTGAAATTATAACAGCATTCCATGTGCTTGTCACAGGGTGAAAGTGAAGGGGACAGCTGGGGTCCTATCAGCTTCCAGAACAAAATTAAGTTTTTTGTAATGAAATGATGGTTCAGTATTCCTCCTCTCACATCCATATTGGGTAGAAGATGTTGGAACTATAAAATTCACTCTTCTTGTTCCTCATCCAGCAAGGTGGCTTACCCTTGCAGGGACATCAGTTCTTACACTTCCAGAGAAACATTGGCTTTACCTCTAGTGTGAAATTTGCACTTTTCAGTCACAAGCTTCAGGGTGTAGAATTGATGTTATTTAGAGTTTATATGCTGACTACACTGGGACACAGATGCAGCCTAAGTGTACAAAAGTAGTTCAGAAGTTCTGATGCTTTTTCTTTCTCTGGCCACCACAAGGTGCATCAACTTTGGCACCTAAGGACAAATAATGCTGAGAAGAGGGGTCACAATGCCAGGTACCACATATGCCATCAGATGAGGACTGCTAGTAACGTTTTGTGTTTCACAGTAAATGAGTGGAATCCAAATAACATGCCTTCTGACAGTAGCAGGAGTTTTTCAGATCAGAAGTATTAGCTTTGTATAAATACTAGAGGGATAGAATGCATTTGTTGTATTTAAGACAATTTATTTAACTAATGCATAGAATTTGAAAATGCAAAGTCAACTTCTGCAAGGTTGTTTTGCAAAGAGAATTCTTCTGTATCTTCCAGAAACTGTGGAGATCTGTTAAATTTAATTTTTACTATTATTCTTACTACAGTGACATTCCAAAAAAAATTTCATTAGAAAACAATATCTGAAGCTCTGAACCCTGTCATTTGTGTTATCCTGTAACAGGCTGTGGGATTCAGAATATATATTGCAAGGGTTCACAGTGCTCATGTTTGGGCTAGTGATAGGTATCTGTTTTAAAGCCTCCAGTTTTAAAGTAGAAAATTTACAAATCAGAGCCAGATCAGATAGAAGAGAGTGTATTTCCAGAAGCCAGACTTCAGTGACAAAACTGTAAGTGAAAAGTTTGTGACAGAGACAATTCTCAAAAACCGGCAGTTGTGTGAATCAAGCATTTCTTTTGCACACATTGAGTAGTGTGATATCATCAGTCCATTGATGCCGTAATTTTGATATACATTTGTCACTTTTTCTGTTCTTTGGAAAGTCCAGAGTCTATCAGAGGGCTATCATTTAATTATGTAAACAGTGTCAAATGAGAGAAACTAAGCTAGTGAAAGGGTCCTATTGAGTTGTGTTTGTTTATTCTGTTCTTCCTCCCAGTAGGAGCTGTGAGTGAGGATGGATAAGAACTCAGTTTAGCTACTTATTTAAGTCACAGTCTTGTGGTGGCATATGATATTCTTCTGCTAGCTTGCTGTCCAGCCAAATAAGATATCCAGGTTTTCTGGATGGATAAACATAGCTGATGACCTCTTCCTCTTAATAGGTGGGTGTGAACAGTTGGGATTCTTCCAGTCATGCACAGAGACAAATTTTTTACATTTTAGCTAAAGAAGAATTGCCCTCAGACACAAGAAGCAAGATTTACTTCTCTTCAAGTAGGTTATTTTAAAAAAAGTAGAAACAAATATTTAGAAGGAAGCAGTTGCAGAGGCATTTTTTTCTGTAGCTGGTAGGTTTGTACTAGTCACCCACAAAAATTTCTGGTATGAGAAAACTCACCAACTAATACCTCACTATGGTGTGTGCTAATACTGGCAGTGTAAGGTTTTGAAAAGAAGACCACAGAATCTCCTGTCAGATTAAGTTTAGCTAATTGTCATGGTGGCTAAAAACACACTTGTGGGGCAACTGCTGTCAGGACTTGTATACAATTTTCTGCGTGGTTGTTCACAGCAGGGTCTATGATACTAACCCATCTGTATATAGGAAAGATATTTTGAACAGGATGATCATTACCTTTCAAAGAATAAAGGGGGAGGTAGGCAAGTTTTGACTGTATATGCAGCAACTCAAGAATGGCTTAGAGAAATATATACCTGTAAAAATGAAATTAAGAAATACCAACTTAACTAGCAGACTCCTGGAGGATGGTATTGATCTACTGTGTGATCCGTCCTGCTCCCATTGGCTATTGCCCTTTATTACTTCTGCAAGAAAGGATATGTACAATAATGTTCTTATCCTTGTCTTTCCCCCTGCCCAGCTTAGCACACTTCCTACAGGGCATATAAAGACTGGCTAAGCTGTGGTGCTTGTCCTAATACAAGGTGGCAGAGTTACCACCAAGTGTGCAAGGACTCATCCCTTGGACAGAGAGATGTGGATCCCCAGGTGGTTGCTGGGCTTTGGAAACAAACGCATTGACATGAAGCACCTCAGTACTTTCTCAAGAATTCAGCTGTCATCCAAAGGGTGTAGCTGTTTTCCCCTTTATGTATGGTCATCCAGGTATAGAGTGACAACTGGGGCCTCTGCTTACATAGCCCCAGAGGACATAATCTGCTTCGTGTTTCCGTAGAGGAGCCTGTATGCAGCTGCACACTGAAGTACACTAAAGATGGGCAACACCTGACATTTGGTTTTGCCTCTTTCTCAACTTACCACTTGGCTTTAAACCTCTGAGAAGGTTAGACAGAATGAGGGCTTGGTGCATACCAGACTGCTGGGATGGAGGAGGAGACCTCACCTAGACACCCAGAGAGAGATGGAAACAGATGCATGACACCTTCATGGAGAAAGCACACTTCTGGCTTTGTGTTAACTGAAAACCATGTTGAAACAGGCTATTTTCCAGGGCCCTTTCTGTTACAAATATTGGAATATTACTTGGCTCTCTATTACTTATGCAGAGTCATTTTTGTTTTACTCACTGCCATAATATCCAAGAATCTATTAATAACAATGTTCAAGTACCATCAGAATGGCCATCATAAATGTAATTAGGCAGCGTATCTCCAGTTTAATCAATATGGTCATTAGAAGACTGTAGGACAGCCAGGAAAACAATAATTAGTCCTGATTAATAAAGAAGAACTTGCACACATCAGTGAAGGAGAGAAGAGCTTTGCATGTTCAAGGCTTGGGAGGACAGCGAGTTGCTTTCTGCTTTAGTAGATCTGAGAACACTTACTAAAAAACACTCTTGAAAATGCTCTTACAATACTAAATAAAAATAATTTAAAAAGTATAATTTTCTTGAACAAACGGTAAGAATCAGCTAGAAAGATACAACTGGAATGTATGTTTTCACCAAGCAAATTCCTCCGGTGCACAGTTGGTTTGTTTTTCTAGAACTGCTTTCAAAAGCAGAACAACTAAAAGATAAAAACAAGACTGAAATTGAAATGCTGTGTGAGAGTGTAAAATGTCTTGATTCCACTGAGTGTAACAGGACTCCATCAGTTTATACCTGTGAAAGATCAGACGCACTGAGCTTTCAGGACTAAAACACATTCCTTCTCTTCAATGGTTAGATCAAATTTTAGGTTCATTAGCCTTGTGTCATACCTGTTTAACATCAGTTTTCCACAACTTCCTCAGCACTGTGGTACCACAGGGCAGCTTTTGTGGTTCCGCAGGAGCTGTGTTGCCTTCTTTTCCTTCCATCACACTCTAACCCCCCCCCCCCTTTCCTTCCCTTTTTCACAGAGAAGAAATGTTTACCAGATTTTATTTGAAATCACAACCCCACAGTTAATTTTTAGCTTATGTGCTAACATCTGCAAAACTGTATATATTTGTAATACAGAAGGGGCTGATGTTGCTCATTTTCAGTAAAGACCATGATCTGTTTTAAGGACACAACTATGTGAGTAGTATTTTTAAAAGCTGAGGAATAACAGAAAAATAGTAATTTTGCTTAGGAACCAACATGTCCTGTGCTGTATCACAAGAAATTTTTCATGTGGTAGGATTGTAACTTCCTGTCTCTTTGAACCACGAAACTATAACAATCCTGTCCACTATGAAAGTATAATCTCTGTAGTAGTATGGTAGCAAACACCGGTGCAACACAAGAACATCGAGTGAAGTTCATCCTATATATCACCACCAAATCTGATAGAAATGGCCAGGCTTTCAAAAAAGCTAAAATTCACTTTAGTCTCTAAATGAAATGGCTGGATCTGAAAAATTGCTGTGTGTTAGAGGTCGCATGGGAAATGTTTTCCCTTTCTGCCTTAGACAGACAGAAGTAGCCTGTTGTTAGTGCTTTCAAGAAGGTCTGGGAGAAAAAGATTCAAGTTCCTTCCTAGATTATGTCAGCTTTCCTGAGGTGGATTACCACTGCAGTGTTTCCTATGGGTTGAGCTCTGTCTTCATGGAACCTGGCAGAGACAACCCACAGTCCACAGCCCCACCTTTGGCCCCAGCATGGAACTCAAGCTTCTACACTGCTGAAGGGGCCCATGAAGGTGATTTCAGGCAGATCTTCACCTGCAGCTCCAGGAGTTCTGTCCTGAACCCAAGAAAATTTTCTGATGGGTGTTTTCTTCAAATAAGCATCTCCTTCTGAACAACTTTTGTACCAATGAATAGTTGTTTTTAAACAGAAAGCTCAGATATATTTTAAAGGGGGGTGGGGGGGGGGGAATCTCACCACTGCTGAAGAATGTCCACCTTACTTGTGAGGACTGAGGGGTACAGAGACGTTGTTTCATTTGGGTGCCTGCTTGTGGGCAGAGGTGAGTGGGTGATGGATGGTTGGACTACATGATCTACACTGTCTCTTCCAACTTTGGTGATTCTGTGAAGTTCTGGCTTCTATCCAGTGACCATTTTGAAACGTCTGCTTAGTTTTTATTTTACAGCACCTGAATTGAAAGCTCGGAGGTCACTAGAACCTTTAATTTCCAAATCTTTCAGCAATCCTCTTCTCACTCTCATCCCAACAGACGTGGTTTTCAAAATAAGTGGGGGAAAAAATCACGAATCCATGCTTTATTTATAGGATACCTATAGTGCTGAATAGATTATTTCTGCATGAAGATTTGCTTGTAGAGTTCACTATTATTTTTACTGCGAAACACATTTGAAAAGAGGTTTTCAGATGCACTACAGGAATCCCTCCCCCAAATTCAGCCATTTAGGGCTTCTCTGCTAGAGCAAAAGAGTGTTGGATTCTGCTTGGTTTTTTATTTTTTGCTTAAACACCATATCAAACATTGTTTCAAATCCAATAATATGACAAAGGGAGGATTATAATGTTTAAATATATCAGCTGATCAGAAAGCTTCTTGGGGGAAAGCCTCACAGTTATGTGGACCACCTAATAAGCCACTGCAGCTTGGTCTCATTATCTTAGAATTTTTAAATCGGTATTCACAGTTTTAGAGCATCACTTGGATAATAATTTTTTAAAATTTTAATCATGTTTACTACTAATGTGAACCAGGTGGAGCTGACTTCTGTTGTTTTCTAACTATTGGTGAAAACTCTTTCACATTTCATAAAAGAGTAAAGCTAAAAGCATTTAATGTCAATTCGTGCTTGGCATTGCACCTTTTTATGATAGCTGATGAAAAGCAGATGATGCCAATAAGCAAACCAATTTCTAAGAAAGTCTCAAAAGATCCTGATGTTTAAGACGTAGAAAACAATTATCAGAGAGGTCTTTCTACCCACCCTGTGATTGTCACTGTTGACAACACTTCGACAGTTCAACTTCTTCAGCTCTGATTTTAAGAGAATTTCAGAATCCTCTGAGCTAACTCCTCAGTTTCTGGAGACATTTCTTGAAATAGTATATTAAAAGGGCATTTCTTCTTTTTGAATCTGCTACCTTTATTTTCTCCTGAGAACACTTGTCTTAAAATTATGTTTTCACCACACTGATTTATAGGTTCTGGCATGGGAAATAATGCTCTTTCTCCTAGCAGCAGACAGAAAATTAGCCACAATCTGATGTTAACAACTTCTTCATTACCTAAACTGTTTTACTCTTTATTAAGTTCAACACAAGCAAATCTAATGCCTTTGAACCAGTTCTTGCCCATGTTGCAAGTATACAAGACATTAATTAATTGATGAAGTCACAATAGTAAGTCCGCCTCTGTGGCAAACTGGGATCTGAATTGTGATACCAGTGAGTTCTGCAGAGAAGTGCCACTTGAGTGCAGCAGAGAGAAAAAATTGGTTTAGCTAATTTACATTAAAACATCAAATACGAATAATGCTGTCAATACAGTTGTTCTTGTGGTTCTTAGGAGATGAGATTCAACACATTTTACATTTGATATGCTACATATTTGTCTGCACTGGCAACAAATAATGTGCAGTGTAGAGCATGATAGGGTGGTTCTGAGCAATAGGATACCTGTAGATTTCAGTGACAAGGAGAACAGAAAAGCTTTTATGAAGTCAGCCCACCACCAGATGTTTCTACTAAGTCACCAGTGGTGCTATAATTTTCAGCTGGTCCCTTAAATTGCCCTCACTGCTTTTCAGAGTACTTGCTGAACACACAGGTTGTTTACTAATTAATGCCCCTCTACATCTTGCCCATGAACTTCTGGCAGTTCCTGTAGTCCTTTACAGCTGGAAGAGGAGCTCATGGAATCACAGAATGGGTCAGGTTGGAAGGGACCACAGTGGGTTATCTGGTCCAACTTCCTGGCTCAAGCAGGGTCTTCCTAGAGCACATGGCACAGGATTGCATCCAGACAATTCTTGAATATCTCCAGTGTGGGAGAATCCACAGTCTCTCTGGGCAATCTGTTGTGGTGCTCATTGGAAAGTCAGTCATGTAAGGAAATGGCCTCAGTCTTAGCCCAGGCAGATATGAAATAGCACCAGGCTGAGCTGTGACATTACCGTGTATGGTATAAGAAATTATGAGGTGATTTTCAAGCTTCATGCTTGCAGTGGCATTCACTGTTCTCACAGTCTGATATAAGAAGATGTGTTAATGAAAACCCTCACTTGGACAGAGAATGTTTCTGAACACATCGATGAATAAAGAAAAAGCTGGGGTTTTTAAAGAGAGGCTTTACCATTATTAGTTTTACAAATGGAGGCATAGAAACAGTTTTTAGTTTGGCTTGGTGACCCCCAACACTTTTCCTTTAAATAAAGATTCTTTTAAGGGCCAAGCTCAGAATTTTCAGACTTACCCACGTCTTTAAAATGTTTTGGGGAGCTTATTTTGAAAACTGTGACCCTTCTGTCCATATTTTATATTACATTCACGGCAGCTGCTTGCTACTTCTAAAAAATTATCTTATTACTACATTTAGGGATAATCTTTTATTTAACTAATTTTAAAAAATTGAGATATCAAAGGAAAAATAATATTTTTTTCTTCTGATTGTGAACCATTGCAACTACACTGTCCTTCTGATCTGTGAGCAGATTACAAGCAGTCAATGCACTGTGCCGTGGGCAGGCTTCAGAGGAAGGTATAGCCTCATCTATCCCAAGACGTCAGAAGCATTTCTGATTGTGACTGATAAGAGAGTGAAAGAGAGATGGTCTCAGAGACTCTGTATCCCAAATAGGAACATGATATCATGTTCAGACTCATACCAAATGAAATGCTAGCCTAGGAAAAACTAAGCTTAGTGAGCTAAGAGATTATTTAAGGCTCTTGCTCCATGTTGCGAAGTGTGTTGCAGTAGCAGCAGAGTATGAAAATATTGTATGTAAAATGTAAGTCAGGTAAGTAACACTCATTTAAGTAAGACTCCTGTATTCTCCACAGGCTGAAAAGCAGATGTATTAAAGGCTACTTTCTGGAAATGGCTTCCCTGTCTGTGCATAAATCTTTCAAAAGTTGGAGATTCAAGCTTTTGTCATTCCAGATTTTCTAACTCAGAAAATATTTACTTTATTAACTCAGAAATCATTGAAAGTTTCAATATAATACTTGGGCATTCTATTCTTTGTCTGTGAATCTAGTTATTTGACTGCAGAACAACCAAACATTTATTTAGGCAGTTTATGTTGACGGAGTTTTCTACTATGGGAATTTGCCATTTCATAAAATAAATAATTTGTTATGGCAAATTGGTCTGTGTAGTAGGGATTGGGAGTCCTTGAACTTAGAATAGAATGAATTCATGTATCTATTTGATTTTTACTATTAAAAAAAACAAAATTCAAGTGTTCAGTTCACCTACCATATGCACCCTGAGTACAAACTGTACCCATCTCCCTCTGATCCCGAAGCACAGACTTGTTTCAGCAGGCGGGGTGGAAACCTCACGTACCCTGGAGCTCTGTTTCCTATAGGCACCCTCACAGCAGAGAGAGCCAAATCGAGTGATCCCACAGCTCTGCTAAGAGTGCAGCTTTCCTCAGCATCGCTGGGCACAGCCCAGGCTGTGAGCAGAATCACCCACAGAGAATTTGTCGTCTCTGACCCAAAAGCCCTGGCTCTGCTTCCCATTGTGGGGCAGGGCGTGGGCAAATGGGGAGTGAAAGGGTGGAGGAGGAAGAAATGGGAAAGGGTGGGTACAGAGAATGATGGGGGGAAATTGCACTGTATCTTGTTATCTTAAACATCTGTAATAATGCACCTTTTTCCATCTGATACTGACTCTAAAATTGCTGATATTAAGTCAATGTCTGACTGCTATAGAATTGCTGATATTAAGTCTATATCAGCACTGTTTCTCCTTGCTTCCTTCAAGTCTTGATCTTTTGACCCCACCTTATTTTTACACAAGTTGTTCATAAAAGATTTTAATCAGTTAAACATCAGGGTTCTCAGGGGCTTGGGTCCAGCTTTACACAGATTTCTTTACGGTGGTGGGCTGCATGGCTACGGTGACATAAAGGCTGTCTCTAGCATCAGGATAAAGATTGTATAGGAGACACCTCTGTGAAATTTCAAAATGAGCTGCTAAGAAACTGAGGATTATCTTATTCCTCAACAGTTTCCTTTCCAAGTGCAAGAAACATTTCTCCCAATTTTTCAAAGAAATAATCTCATGCTTAAAAGAGGGTAATTGAGACTACAAATCAAATATAACAGATACCACAGTCCTAGTTTGTGCAGTACTGGAAAGTATTTGCCCTTGAGGATGAGGGATAAAATAGAAAAAATCTGAGAAGAATGTTGGAAACACAAAGATTTGACTTTTAGGAATAAGAAAAAATGAAGATCAGTATTTATTTCCTCCAGAGTATTTTTTAACCTCTGAGGTTCACCCTGTGACATCCCATTACATGCAATTATATGGACCATTCACACATTCTTTGAGAATTTGTTATGGCAGTTTTTCTTGATATGTGAAATAAAAATCATTATGATATTAACTGCAAATAATGTGTTTCACAAGAGCAGTAATATGGTCATTCATTTATATGGAGAAGTGTGATTTTAAATACTTTGAATGTTTTAGATCTTTAACAATGTATTTAATTATGTGAATAGCTAGGCATCTAGGAGAATTTAAGTACTGAGCAAGTGCCAGTGTTCCTGTAGGTCTTAATAATACCACTGCACAGTACCAACAACTGATTTCTCAATTACTAAAACATTTTAGAAAGCCTGCATGATAATCAGGCAATGGTTGCTTTGGAAAACTGGCAGAATATACCTATGGATTTGAAGTATTTCTGTAGCCTTCTAAATTTTATTATCAGTATGAAAGATTTCAGTTATTAATTTTTTGTGAGTTATTAAATCAGATATGAAAAAGAAATTAGGATGTAACACTAACAAACAAAGATGAAAGATAAGGTCTGTGGCTGGGCGTTTAACCTGTCAAGCTATCCTAAAAAACTGCATAGTACAGAAAACTTAGTAGACATAACCAAATTCTCCTCTTACACATGCAAGAAGTCTGTTTGGCTTTGTGGTAATCTTCCATGTATGGAAAAGGGCTACGTTACATAAAGAAATTAGTATTGTTTCCAGTTTTAGTATTCAGGTTAAATGTGAGTCTAATAATAACAAAAATCCTGCTCTCCTGTTTTATCAACCAGGCCTTGCTGGTTTGTATGTTTTAAGTAAATTCTTAAGTAAATGTTAATATTCTGGCAACTAATCTCTATTGCATTTTACTTTGAAGAGCCAAGTATAAGTTTCTGGGATTACAAAGCCTTTGCCATATCTCCAAAAAAGTAATTGTGCATAAATAAATGAATTTGGCAGAATTATCTCATCTCCTTGTGACGAGCGCATCAACAAATCAGGCTATGCTTTGTCTAGATTCCAGATTCTTAATCATTCTGAAGAAATCAGTACAAATTTAAAACAAACTTGCCTACACCTGAAGTTACTGTAACTAATTAAATAAGTCCTAGGAACTGTAGTAGTTGTTCTGAAATTGTCACTTGGTTCTCACTTTAAAGACATATATTCCTCTCTCTCTGTTGCTGTAGTCTTTTTGTGCTTAGTCCTCTGCTGGCATCTTTCCCTTTAAGTGATTGCCCTTCGCATCTTCTTGGCACCAGGTTTATTTTCAGCAAGCTGTGCTCAGAGTGCTGGCAGCCATCCCGGGGAAGCTGCTCTGCCTCGGTGGCATTTGGTACATGGGAATTCCAGAGTAAGGAATGGGCAAAGGTTACCACGTGTTTTACATCACTCTCAGAAACATCAAACTAGACTATTAGTGTCTGACAACAAACAATGTGCGAGGCCTCCAGGCATTGTGGTCTGTCTAATCCTTTATTTTCCCTTTCCTTTTACCTCCACTCATACCAGCCACGTTGGAATATTACTTGTGCATTTTTCTTGTAATATCACCCCACAGTGTAGGAAGTCTTGATAAAAGATGCAGTTTGACGTAGAATAATATAAATGCTAGGAAATAGTTTACTTCTAGGAAAAAAAACAGTTGCTTAATAAGATTTGGAGAGTGGCATTCTCAGACTTTTCCTGGTCTTTGCTGTTTTAATATTTTAACAGACTGATTTCAGCCTGGGAATCACTCTCACTGCTATGTTCTGAAGGCAGACAAGCAGCAGCTTTCTTTGTGCAGCAAAACTTGTTGTTCTTAACAATCAGAAATATTCTATCAAGAAGCAACAAGTGCACAGAATAAGTATTGCTAAAAAGAAATTGCAGATCAGTTTCCACAATTTCATTTCATAGTGAAGTTTTAGGTGTACTTCTGCCTGATGGAAGTTTAGTCTACGGACCCATTAGCTATGTCTTCTACGGGCTCCTGAAAGCTGTAGTCATGCTTGTGACTCAAGTGTGCTGCCAGATTTGCCTGCCTTCAGACCATTTCTTGATGCATGGTCTGCCTGGCTGTGCCTCTCAGTGTGGGTAGCAAGTCACCAGGCTCACCAAATGGTGCCATTGGTGACCTTTGTTTGCCCTGCCTGGCTGTTCCTGGGAACTGCTCTGCCCATCACATGGGTGGTTGAGGTCTGATGTGCCAGGATATGTCAGTGCTCTTTATCAGCAGTGTCTACCTGGTGCTGTTGAGAGATTTTTAGGGTTTTTTCTGATGTGACAGGTCCTGTACTAGTGAGTTAGAGTGGTCAGTTGAAGAACATTGTATGCTGAGTAATCTCAGAGATTAACACTCAACTAAAATGAGGATGGAGAAAGGAATTAATAAATTAAATGGCAGGAGTGAATACAGGAAAAATGAAGTGTGCTATCAACTCAGATTGTACTTGGTGATTTCATCTTAGTACAAACTCAGTAGGCTTTGACTCATATTTGGTCCTTCGATACTGATCCTTAATACTTACATGTAGAAAATCACAGGCCACAATCTTAATTTTCTTTGTTTTAAATAAGGAAAAAATTACATGTTCCTTTCATTTCATGATAATACTTTGAAAGGATTTTCTTCCCTAAAATATAAGGTTTCTAAAAATTACATGAAGCTATCAGTTCAAAGACTTATAACAATAAAAAAATACTGTAATTTAAAATGTATATGTATTCAAGTCAATATTATGAGTAACTAGGCTAGCCTTCCAGTCCTACTTAGAGATCTCCTTATTAAATCTTTATAAATGGATTTGTTACTTACAGCAGAAGACAATGTAGAATGCAGATGGGAATTTTTACCTGAATGAACTGATAATAACTCTTGTAAAAACAAACAGCACTAGGCAAAGGTTCAATACTACAAGAAAAAAGTCACTGATCCATAATATCTTCTTCTAGTACAACACGTAGGAAGTCTAAAATGCTGATTTTCAAGAACAGAGTACAAACAACTGACTCTACTCCTTATAAAATAACAGATCAATGCTTTTGTAGACCAGTGAATTTTTCTATTGTGACAAAGCAAGTTTCTCTTTTTTAACACCAAATTTTGTCAAAGATCTCTAAATTATTTCACGGTATCATAGCAAAGTCATTTTAAAGTTTCCTTTAAAATGCAAAGCTAAAGACAGACCTGAATGAAAAGAAGGGAATATTTGTTTTCACTTTTTCCCATGTTTTTGCTCCCTATGTACTTGATTACATTGCAGCTATCCCTGTTTCCCTCTGCCATCTCTATTGTTCTAGCTGCTGTGTAATCAGTGTGACACAGAGACAAAGACACTGCTTCCGTCATTTAATTGGAAGCAAAAGTCAAGTGTAGCAAGTGAAAGAGAAGAAACAATGTCAGCATACAAAAATAAGATTGAATATTTGCATTGCTTAATTATTGCATAAGCTGGTATCTAAATTTTTGTATGTTAAAGTGAGGTAATGAAGTATGGAGCTTTTTCAGATATAAAAGTTTTTTAGTGATGTAGATGTTACCCTTTATACTTACTTCAGAGCAAAAGCACTTTTATACTTTTTGGGGAATTCAAACTATACTTTCTCTAGAAGTTATTGTTTTTGATGCATGCTTGCTAAGTTAAATTGTTAGCCTACCTTTGAATCAGTCTTGATCCCATCTAATAAAGACTTTGTAGGCCTTCTTAATTCAATGTCCTTAATGACAACTTCTACTGAGATCATTAGAGGTTCACGGCTTATTAACAATCCATGCTGTGAAGCCACATCTGGAGCACTGCATCCAGTTCTGGGCTCCCCAGTGTAAGAAAGACATGGAATTACTGGAGTTCAGTGAAGCACCACAAAGATGAATAAGGACTTGGAGGATCTGTCATGCATGGAGAGGATGAGAGAGCTAGGACTGTTAACCCTGGAGAAGAGAAGGCTTGGAAAAGATTTTTCACTATGTATAGATAGCTGATGGAGTGTGTTAGAGAGAGACAGGCTATGGACCAGGTGATCTCTGGAAGTCCCTTCCAACCCCAACCATTTGGTGACTCCAAACATGACACACATAAATAAGGCCCATAGAGTGCCAAGCCTCACAGCTGTGGTAGGACTGCCAGCAGGCACCAGCTGGAAATGTAAATGCCAGTAGTATCATTTAGGAAGAGGACAGAAGGAACATCCCTCTATTAACAAGTTTTCTGTAGCAGGGAGGTCCAAGCTAACAATGATTTCAAGTAAGTGTAGAAATTAATACCTTCGCTTCTTTATCAAAACAATGAAGATAATTTATGTTTCTGTCATCTTTTAGAATATTTTAAGAGTATTCTGGATTATGTCTATTCCTGCTTTTATTAATCAAGTCAAATTCTCTTTCAGTACATTTTATCCATTAATTCTCACTCAATAAGGTACCCTTTTGCTAGTGGGCATTCTAGGTCATCTATACTTTGATATTTTTCTGGCACATCCATTAATACACAGAGTTCAAAACGAACACGATAGTAAATGTTTCAAATATAACATGTGCTTTCAGTCAGTATTTATGCTTTCAGAAGATGAATAAGAGTCCCATTTCTTATGATGTTCCAAATAATTGCTACTACAGGTAATTTGAAGGGCTGATTTTGTTTATGTGTATGTATGTGTGTGTACATGCCCAGGCATTGGTACTGGTATCTCTTCCAAAGACTCTGAAATCCGCAGGGAAGCCACATTGTAATTTCACATAATTTACCTTTACAACTTCTAATTTTTTTGAGCATGTCTGCTGCCTGTGTTTGCTAGATTTATTCAGAAGAGAAAATGTTTCTGAACCCACTGATTAATAGCTTGTATTAGAGGGACAGGGTTATGTAAAAGCATCAGCTGCACGTTCTCTGCTCTAAAAGCCTACTACCGCAAAGGGTTTTATAACTATTAATGAATCATAATTTATAATTCAGATATTTACATCCCTGAAAACTCCTAGGGCTCTCAATCAATACAAAGGGAAATTTACTACAAGTAAGGCACAAAGCCCAAATGGTTCTCAGTTTAAGAACAACCTTGAAAAACCCAGTACGTTGCCCCTATCATCTAGAGATAAAGTAGAAAGCCTGCTTCTGTGTGGCAGCCCTGCTTAAGAGTCTGCACTTGAAGATGAGAAGCAGCATGTCATTCTGTGAATCTGATCTCACACAACATATCCCAGGTCCCTTGTTACAGTTATCTTTAATTAATATTTTAATTAAAGTGTATCAAATGAATGTAATGAGCTCTGTAATAAATCTCCTGTGAACTACAGCAGAGCCAGAATATCAAAATAACCATGAGGAACTAGCACAACAGTAGGAACCAAAACTCTGCAGAACTTATTAAAATCTCCTGACATGTCCCAGTCTGCCTTGTTTGATTAATACAATCATCCATGTGGTTCATCTTGATCAAGAAATGGCAAAGAATCTTTCAACAAAATTATTTTTCACTCCATTAATGTGGAGCTCTATATCTATCATCTCAGTGTAACTGAGCTGGATTTTTTCTCAAGTAAAAATTATTTCTCTTTTAAGACAGTCTCTTTCTAAAGCTGATTGCTACACTGTGCTTATTCCCATTGTAAGGAACCTCTTTAACTTCAGTGTAACTAGTCAGCCAAGAAACTTCTTACCAACATAAGAAGTCGAGAATCTGAATGCAGAACAAATAGGCCTGTGGAATTTTTCAGAAGGTGGCATTCCAACACTTTGGTGTTGTGGCTTACTCATTTTGGCAGCAATACACTAGAAACATGCCTACCTGAAACATCTGAAAGAAATCACATGCCTAGGAGATGGACTGACTGCTTAGCTTACTTCTTAAACTTCATGCAAGATAGGGAAAAATTGCACTTGCCAATTCTTGACCGCCTCCTGGCAGTAATTATCTCGGTTTTGGTGTTGAATTTCAGGAGTATCTTTTGTTTGTAACACTGTTAGAGGACGCAGCCAATTGGAATGTGTAAACATGTTTCTTTCCTGCGTAGCAACCAAAATTGCATCAATATAGTGGTAGTGAATGTGTTTCCATTTGTACATTGTCTGTATGTATAGTTTGCTGAAATTTTAATTTCACATGGGCATACATTCCAACCTCATATGTTGAAACCTGATGATGTAATTATCAGCATCAATTGAGATTTTATTAAAAAGTTAGACAACTTGCTTACATTTCCTATCCAAGTTTTTACAGTGAGTTTTTAGCAATAGAATATTTGAAACTTCCAAGTGTGACTGCATATTCTAGTTACAGAATAATTAATAAATGAAAAGGTCATGTTTTTTGTACAAGGTTCTATGTAAATAGGGTTTTCTGAATTAGTCAACATATTAGTTGGATGTTAGTTTTGTGAAGAGTTTGTTTGACAAACTCATAATCTTCTAAATGCATTTGTTGATCGAGGCTCTTCATATGTGTATATGACAGAATTTGCTTTTCTTCATTTTGCTACTGCAAATACTGATTGTAATAACACAGTAGCAGTAGGCCTGGAGTTATATTAGGTTGGGAGAAGTGAAGTCAGTCAATATTTGATGTTATATTTGACAATAATAGTAATAGGCTTACTAATTCTTAATGAGCCAGACTTTTAATACTAGAGCTGTAAAAAGCTTTTAAGTCCTACATATCATATTTGTGGTCCTTGCACAGCTGTGTTTGTCATATTGAAGAATTTTTAGTTACACTACATTTGTAAATTCTTACTTGGTTCCTGGTTAGTTACTGACATGGAGAAATCTGCATGTGATAAACATATAGTACAACAGAAGAAGGACACAGTAATGCTGCAAAATAGACTGAAAATGCTGCAGAAAATCATTCCATAAGAAGTAAATGCATTTTGTAGTTTTCAAGGTAATAATTTTTAGTTCATTATTTATTATCTTGTTTCTTTAGTATATATTCTCATCTGCAAAGCTGTTTGTGATTTAAGAGCAGATCCAAAGCCCAGTAAAAAACAAGGGAAGTCTCTCTTTGACTGCAGTAAACTTTTAATCAGTTCTCTTGTCTGAGCATTTCTCATAGGTTCCTGGTAGGGAAAAAGTACCTGCCCAGTGTTTATATTGCTTCTTCCTAACAGTTGTAGTTTGTAAATGCCATATAAATATTGTCCTTTATCATATTTGCACAACCTAGTAATAGCATTTTACGCTAGGCACACCCGTTCCATTTGCCACATGTGACTGCATTAACAGTGATGGTGGCCACGTCACATTTTTATATTTCCATGTGAGAAGAAGTGCCCATGCAAAAACAAACGAGCCCTTTACCTACTGTTTGGGCCCATAAGACCTTACCAGCTTTGTTGTACATTCTTCCATCACTTATGTTTCAATATCACTCTTTGAAATAAGTCTTGCAGAAGGGCAAGAGAAAGGATCTCTGTTGCAATGTCATGAGTGCTTGACAGTGACTGAAGGTTTACATTTATATGCCTTGTAGTTGTACGGTTCTACTTCTTGGAGCTGGACTTTGATGATCCTCATGGGTCCCTTCCAACTCAGGATATCTTGTCACCAACTAAGATATGATCAGCCTTAAATAGGAACAAGAACTTTGTCTGGAAGGGGCTCATGCTCTCACATTTTGTCAAAATAAATTATTTCAGCCTCTTGTACTTTTGTTTCTGTGTGCTTAAGAGTTCTTTGAGAATGTGGATGTTTTATATAGGGTTTTTAGTTTACAAGCTACTTAAGATCTACAGGTCTGGTACCCTTGTATTATGTCTGTTACCCTATGAGCAAGTACTGTGGGTTCTCTTTCTGTGTAACAAATACTTCTACAGGGTAATCAGTATGTGTTAGATGCCCATGCCTCCATCTCCTTGGTGCCTTTAATAGTAATAAATTTAATAAATTATCCTCTTTTTGCACTGTATAGAAGCATTCTCCCATATTTTATAATACAAATTTATTGTTCAGTATTTTTAGCTTCATATTTTGTTTGCTAGGCAGGGAAAATTCCTTTGTCTTCCTGGGTTTTTTGGTGAAATTGTTGTTCTCCCACTTCCTCTTCCATTTAGTAACTGTGTAAATAGCCAATTTTTACCTGCCTAACCTGGCTTTTTGCTTCCTGAGACAGATTATGTTCAAGGGTAAACAGTTCAGCTAATCAGTAGTATAAATTAATTTGTAAAATAGGAATCAAAGCTGAATCCTTCTAAAGCTCAAGAGGCATAATCTTCACAGATGACAAATAATCCTGTTCCCCAAATCTTAGCATACTCTGGTCTGATTTTCCCAGTTTTTAATGCCTGGAACTTATATTTCCTAATTACTTGTATTATTTTGATATTTATATGCTAAACCACAATTCTCATTGAGTTCTTACTTGGGCCCTGAGAAAGTAACAAATAGAAATTCATAACCCACTTTAAAAAATATGTTTGAGCCATTTGTAAAGCTAATAAGTTTCTCATCTTGAAATCCCTGTTGGCACATATTTACATCTTTATGAAGCAAAGTAACAATCTGTCCTAAATTAGGAGGTGTAACCCAGGAACTCTGTGGGAGCAGCAGGGACCAAATAATGCTTAATCCTTGGCACTGTCACTTACCTGATAAATCAGGCAGAGGTTTAGTGGTAGAAACTCAGGAGATTGTGAAGTTTGATTTTTTCTCAAATACAGACTCATGAGAGAGTGTGAGGATTTTAATTTTTGTTTTAGCTAAGTAAATTGACAGCTGGGGTTCTTTCCTTTTAAATACTTTGTACAGTCTTAATTTTTTTAAACAGAGGAAGGACAGGTTCCTGCATTTTTAAAGGAAAAAAAGCCCAAACTTAAGAAATGTGTTTCTATCTATTATGGATGCAATACAGCAAGGTAGTAGAATCCAGGTTTCCACTGCAGCCAACAGAATAACTCCTCATCTTGCATGGTAATGACCTTCAGACAAAGCCAAAAGTAATTTTCAGAAAGCTTCGAAGATATTTGTTGATAGCAGGATCAAAAATGTATGGGGGCCTCATAATGCCACAAGGGGAACCTGAAAGTGGACACCTTCAGCTCATAATTCTAGTTTTACTAGCTGCAGCTCACAAAGCAACAGCTGCATCTACATTGCAAAATACCTCCCACACATACATACACACACAGTGTTTGCACACAATACTTATTTTTTTCCCTTTAATGTGTGGGAATAAATTACAATCTAAGATCTTACTGAGAGAAAGTGTTTGCTGTTTAATTTAGAGGGCTAAAGATAATACAGCTCCCATACTTTGATCATGCATGCTGCAAATGGAAGAGGGGATCCTGCAAAAAGAACCATTCCAGCAAATCCAGGTAGAGTTTTGCCGAAATCTTGCATCCTCTTGATTCTTTTCATAAGATTATATTCTTCCTATGTTGCTTAGCTGTATGCATTAATTAGGAAAAAGACTGGATAATCAGAATTGGGTGCTTGTTTGTATGTTATCTTTTAAAAATTGTACCAAAAATAAAAAAGAAAAAAAAGAGAAGCAGAATCTGAAAATACGGGCACCCAAGCTCTGTTCTGAACTTGGAAGTCACAACAATGGGGTCTTGTTTGCTGTCTTTTTTCTGTGAAGAACTCGTCTAGAAATTTCTCAAGGGAATAGGATTTTCTGTTAGTATTTTACTGTGTAATCTGGAAACACTTTGAAAATGTGTGTGGACATTTTCTCATCAAAGTCATTAGCCAAGTATTTTTCCAAGAAGGGCTCCAGTCTAATTCACTTTTATTTAATTGCTTCATCCATTGCTACAGCCTAAGCACCTAATGACTCTAGAGGATGGTTGGACTTTTCACCCTTTCTAGCTCTTATACTCAGTGCTGTAGTGTACTTACAAGTCAAGTGCAGAATCACATCTCACAGGCTACTGTGCTTTTATTTCAAATAAAGAAATTGATTTTCTTTCTCAAATCTGACAGCTTTTTTTTCTTTAAAAAAATTTTGTAGCAAGGGGACAAAGTACCTGCAGTCTGCAATACTTGTTGAAGAGATCTGATAATAATATGTTATTAAAATATTTTCAGTGCTAGTTGGAAGTTCCCAAAGTTCTTCCAATATGATATTTCTGAAGTAGTAAAGAAACCCTTTAGAAAGAGTGGCAAGCAATGTTTCTTCAGATGCCAAGGAAAACGTCTCCTTCTTGGTTTTATTAATGCTGTATGGCAGGTTAAGGTAGCCTCTAAACAGTGTCCATTGTGGATTTAGACTGAGTACAGCTTTATGAGCTCACCCAGCTCAAAGTAGCGGATCACAGAAGGTTACTATTGATTTGCAAGTTCCTGACAGGCATAAATGATTCATATTCTGTGGTACTTGTCCCACTGGAGATTAAACAGACAGAATAAATGTACACCTTTTAACCTGTAAGTTAATGCTTCTGACAGCCCACTGTGTCAATCAGTGTGACTGGCAACCTTAAATATACATTAAAGGTACTTTGCTCTTCTCAGTTGAAGGAAATGTCAACTTCATTGTTTGTGACAGAGTGAAGAGACGTGGAACTCAGACATAGGAACAGAAAGTCAGGTACTGCACATCTCTAAGTGACACAAAGAGACTTAGTAATGAGCTAGACATAGCTCTGTAGAAACAAGAAAAGTTCTTGCACTTTTACACAAGGTAAAGAAATAACACAGAACAAGGTGGAATAACCTGGGAACACATGCGTTTGTTTGACAAAGACATCTTTTCTACTGAAAATCAAGCAGAGAGCTGGAAAAAAATTACTCTGAAAAGGATCTTTGTTATATATTACCACATTGTTAATTGGAAGGCAAATTTAATTGGAAGAGGCATTGCAGAATTTTTTTTGTTTCCTGATATCTCAGGATGTAACATGCTGCAGCCGAGGGTGATTCTTTCCTGACAGCCCATCCTTAGCCATGCTGGAGTTGGTTGCCATGAACCATGCAGGAGTGTGTCTGCTCAACAACAGAGCACCTGTACTGCCCTTCATGGTGGCCTCAGCTGCCCGTGCCATTAATAGGTACTCAACATATTTTGGCCAAAAGCTTGGAGCTATTCACAACATCAAAGAACCGTTCAGGTTGGTAAAGACCTTTAGGACTGAGCCCAGATATTTACCCAGCACTTCCAAGTCCACCACTAAACCATGTCCCTAAGCACCACATCAAAAAAGAGTAGTAACAACAACAACAACAACAAATTATTTCATTGCCCTCCTCTTCTCCATTTATCCACTGCGATCCTAATGCGCTATTTCAGAACAGTCAATCTGTAACTAAGAGGAAATAATGTCCTACATGCCACTCAATCAGTTCAAAACAGAATTACAGTATGGCATAATCCTTACTTTAGGACTTAAATGATATGGTGGGAAACAGAGTAGCATGAAGGTTTTGAAGAGCCTATTTGTTCAATGTAATTTTGTATCTCCATCATTTAGAAATCATCTGTCATTGAGGCAGAAAAGATGATAGCAAGTAAACAAGAAGCTGAAATGTCAACTTCTTGCAGCCTACAGAGGTTTTACACTCATATTTGGAACTGTACTGGCACTGGTTACATTGGCAGATGAGCTTCTGCTAGAAATAATGAAAACTCAGTCCCATTTCCTAAACTGAATTTACAGAAGCTCTAAATGTCTTTCATTATGACCAGTTTCTCTGCTACAGAGGGAATGTTTCTTCCTGCTGACATACCTTCAGAGAGTCATAAAGGGATTTTATTCTTCTGCAGAGGGACAAGGTCTGTCTTGTGATCCTTTCTGTTCAGCACGTGCTGGGATCCTAAAGGGGCATGTTTGAGAAGGTAGTGTAAAGTATGAGTGATACCCAGCACTGTAGTCCTGTTTACACCTTGACTTCCCAGCCTAGTGCTTAAGGGCTCCTTGAGAACCAGCAGACGGAATGACAGCTGAGTGAAGTGGTGGAAGGGATGTTGGTGCATTACACAGGGGACAAATGCAGGTGATAGGATGAAGCATTTTCTGACTCAGGTAGTGCATTTAGGTCTTATATGTTCACAAATCAGGGGTCTCAAGTCCTCATTTACTGATGTGGGTTGAAAGAAATCTTTTTGCCATCTGTGTATGACCATATATTTATGACTTCACTCTTGATATGTTGATCTGATTCCTGTGACTGATACTTTGGCTACGATCCAAGGCAAATTTAAATAGAGAAAGTAGCATAGAAGGGTGTGAATTTATGCTTTACCATATATTTGTTCTGAAGTTGATGTAACTTCAAATTATTTTAGTAGATTGAATTCCTAGGTCTTTGTTTTTATATTTTTTTTTCATATAAAGATTGCCTCCACTGTCTACAGAATTTAAACATGAAAGCAACTCTAATTTACACAGGAAATATTTTCATTCTACATGAGTATGTAGGTATTTCTGTGGCTGCACTGAAGATTGCCTTAGGTTTGTTGTGTTTCTTCCCTGATTCATCATCATCTTCTACTTTCAAGCAGCTACAGATGACTGCCAATCATATTTCTGAGAAATCCAGGGTGTTCCTCTTTTCTGATTCCACTTTTCCAATTCTCTTCTAAGAACTACCTCCCCTCTTACTTCCTTTCTTGTCGACTTTATGATGATTCTGCAGCACCCTCAAATTTACCCACATCCCCATTTCCCATTTTCTGTGTCAAATAACAACGTCATCAGTTTTGTTATAGTCAGTACATGTTCTTGCTACAGCATTGGGTTTTTCCTCTTTGTTAGACTGGTATTCTCAAATTCATTGAGCCAATTTCCACAGACACTGTGCCTCAGCTTCTGACACAGCTCCTTCCATTTGATTGGCAGCATTTCCCATTCACACTTTTTCTCGTTCACATTTCTTCCATATCTCTGCTCCTGGTACTAGATTTTGTTTCAGGATCTCTGTATCTCCTCCTTTCTCTTCTTTTTCTGCATTCTACATCAGCAAGATGTCATGTCCGTGTATTTTGCAGTGAAACAAGCTGATGATGCTCCTCTTCTGGGTTCCTCCATTTTTAGTATCGTAGCAGAAAGTTCCTAAAACTTGGCTTATGACAGCCTGTCTCCCAGCTCTGAGTAGTGCTACAATTAGTTCCAAGAACACAGTTAGTTTCTGCATCCATACTTCAGTGCAGCTTTCTTTAAAGTTGATGATAGACAGAGTTGATAATTACTCAGCCCAGGTTTTTTTGCAACCAGAAAGAAATGGCTTCAAGATTTGTACTTGTTACAGTTTCACCCCTTTTCCCAAGAATATGTTTCAGAGGTGTCAGTAGTATAAGTGAAAAATGGTCTGTAGCAGAGAAAGGGGTTAAGAAGTTAGTTGTACCTTTTCATATTGGGCTTGTTGATTAATGCATTTCTCTCAAGAACCTCACAAACAGGCTGTATTTGTCTGCCTTCCATTCCATTCCAGCTGTGTGTTGACAGGGAAGGTGAAAGTTCTGGAAATAAACCAGTTTTATGGTGCAATTGTGCAGCTGATGCCAGAAATGTCATGTAAATTCAGAGAAAAATATTGCTTATAGAAAATAATTTCAAGCCTAAATAAATGAACTGCCATGGTAATTCCAAACAGTCAAAGCTAAAATAGTGACCTACCAGGAACATTTGGCCATAATAAAAAGGGAAGAATCTCCCCCTTCCCCAGACACCAAATTAAGCACTGACTAGGAGTTTGTAATTTTATAGACATCAAAAAGATATTATTTAAGTACAACTGAGAACGGAATTTTGCCCTGGTTTTTTAGAGGTTGTCTTCCTTATCTTAGAATTTGGTTAACATGTTAAAGAAATAAATAAAGGTAATGCTCGGTTTCGCCCCAAATTGTAGCATAAAGGTGAAGTCATTTCCACGGACCTAAGTGCACTCCATTACTGAAATGTAAAATACCATCTGTATGAACCCTCCTTTGTGGAGAGAAATGGTGGTGGACAGTGGCATTTTAGATTCTCAGAGAAAAGCTTACTAAATAATACATCCACCCTAGCCATGTTCCTTATTGTCATGACAAGGTCAGGCAGCCAGTTCAGCCAAAATGCAACCCCCTTGCTCTGGTTGCAGTAGGGTTTATTGAGCATTAGTACCTAAATGGATTCGGCTTCCAGGTCAAGAAAAATGATGGGGTGGAAGAGGTGTGATCACCAAGAAAGAGAAGGATTCAACAGAGATCTAGAAGTTTTGAAAGGTATGGAATTTCACTATTTTTCATAAGGCAGGAATTAGGAAACACTAAATGAGAATGTTGGACAGCGGAGTTAGGCAAAAAGGAAGTACTTTTTCACACAATGCATAATTAAATCATGGAACTCCTTTCCACAGGGTGTTGAAGAGGCCAGGAATACAAATAAGTTCAAAGATGAAAGATGCAAATTCATGCTAAATAGATCCATTAAATGCTGCTAAACAAAATGGCTCAGTGCAAGCTGCTCAGGAAATCACAATATTGCCAAATTCCAGAAAGGGGACAGCTATTGTCTTGGTTCCTGCCAGGACAGAGTTAATTATTTTCACTATCCAGGAGGCAGCATGGCCAGGACCTGGAGGTTATTCTATAAAATTCATGGTTTTGCCAGAGGCAGGAGGGGAAGAGACTCTCTTCTAAGGAGGAGTTCTGGTCTGACTGAGCAAAGGTGGCAGAGGGAGCTGGCTGGTATTGTCTGTTGTTGGAGGGGTTCCGTGTGAATTACCTCTTTCTTGTACCCTCTGTCATTAGTATTGTTGCTGTTACTGTTCATTTTCTCATCCCATTGCTGTTTCCAGTAAGCTGTTCTTATCTCAGTCTGTGATATTTGCCTTTTTTGCCTCCAGTTTCCTCTCCAGAGGGCTGCAGAGGATGGGGAAGCGGGGAGTGAGAGCCACCTGGTTTTAGTGGGAGTACTAAACTGGAGAATACCATTCCCAAACCATGACAGCTACTTACCTGGGGAGGTTTAATCTCCCAGTTCTGTTCTTATGGTCTTTACCTCAATATCTCTTTCTTGTCTTTAATAAAATTATTTACAAATGAGAAGGATCTCTAACCTGACCCCATTTGTTTGGGTTTTTTTTGCTAATTGTGAACAGAGTCAGAACGCTTGTAAACTTCAGGGACCCCAGTCACAGCAGCCCTGTTAGCTTTGTCCAGAACAGCTGTCCAGAGCAGCCCTGGTAGTGTCATGTTCTGCCCTCAGCTAAACATTCCCTGGGTGAGGGAATGTGACAGGAACAACTCGATTTCCTCTCCTAAAGCTTTTTCTGGCTTCAGTTTTTTTAGAGCCAGCCCAGAAGAATATGATACTATGACTATTTACATATCTGGTGGGTTGACGTTTATCTATGTGGCATTCTTTCAAGAATTTTCCATTACTTTCTTTTAACAAAAGCAAACTCTTTTTAAAAATCCCCTCCATTTTGTTATTTTTTGTGTGGTTTATATGAAGGTGGACAGAAGTAGAAAAAGGCAAAGGATCCTGTCTGTGGCCCATGTGTAGCACAGAAATCAATCACAGAAATATACCATTTTCACACAGTGCAACTACTCACTGCTGTATTTTGATGAAAGATTTTACTGGAAGGGGTCTGTTTTCTTTGAACACATCTTTTTCTTCATCATAAAACTGAAAAATAAAACATTTTCTGTCACAGGTGAGGGCCAGACTAGTTTTGACTCTTCTCAAGGAGAGTGATGTAATTAAACTCTCCAGATACAGAAATCATGACAAACCCCTACCTTTGTTTGAAGTATGATTATTTTAGTTAATAGAAACTCTTCAGATGCAGATATATTTAGATCTGGTGTAAGTGGTTGCAATTCCTTGGAACTCCGTGAAGCCCCAGCTGCTTGGGGTAGTTTTGAGCCGGTCAGTGCCCTCCACCATAGCTGACCGCCATGCCTTCTCAAAACCTGTTAACTCTTTGGTCACCAGATTTGCAAAGAAAAGACCAGCTAAATAAAATATCTGCAAGAAATTATGTATAGTTATTATTTCCAAATAAGAAACAGAGATTTTAGTAAGAGTGGCTGATGTTTTGCAAAAAATTCCTTTCAACATCACAATTTTGGCCAATTATGTTTTTTGCCCAATTCTTGCTCTTGGAAAAAAAAAAAAATCCTTATTTTGGAAGAAAAATCCCACATTTCTTGTAAAGATGTTTTAAACTTTTCAGTGCTGTGGGCATTTTTCCTAATCTCTCCCCTTAATCATTTTGTTATCTGGAAAGCACAGCAGAGAAAAAAGGCAAAATGGGACAAACCAAGGAATTGCTGAAATAACAGTTTCATGTGCATTGTTCTGTTTGGAAGAAGATGCAAAAAATTAGTTTTCCTGCTTGTTTAAATTTGGGAAAGAAATACTAATATGATTTCTTTAAAAAAATTATTAATAAAAAACATGAAACAAAAAAGTTGATAGATTAAAAAAAGAAATTATTTTCCTCAAGAAAATAATTTCAAAACTTTTGCCTGAGATATTTTGTTTGACAAGAGTTAAATGTTAAGTTGCTAAGACAGCTTGTTTTTCTGTTCATAAATTAACTTGGAAATACTACATTTTATTTAATCAGTTTGGGTTTTAACAATTCTGCAGATTTGTACAGTAATGAAATCAAGCATAACACTTTGTGCTACTGGAGTAGAACCAGAAAGTCAAAGATGCAAAATAGAAACCAATACCATTTTATTACAGTTGTTTAACAACAAAAACTCATTTTGGCACTTTCTGATAAAATTTCTGTTATATCAAAAAAAACCTGGAGGTTGAAGTAATCCCGGTTATTTACATACTAAACTAAAGAGCAGTGTCGATTGTGTTTTTATTCAGATGTACTACTTAAATATTTACTTTTTTTGTAAGGATTTGCCATATGTTACTATACTCAAACTCACAGTGGGATGTTGTCTATCTCTACAAAAAAGTTAGTGTTTATGTGTAATATGGACATGGGCAGACACATGGCTGAATAAGGCACGCAAATGTGATCATAAAAACTCGATTCCTTTGTTCAGGGGCCTGACTAGATAGCTGTCAGCTCAGTGGTGTTTCCACCCTTTTCTGGAGTGACATAGGGTCATTTTGCTATTTTCCTGATTAACAAAGGAATGGTGACACCAAAGAATACTGCTGTGTCACACAAGGGCTACAATTGTTTCCTTTTAAAATTTTTCCCCCTATTGTATTTGATAGATTTTATTTTGCATTGGTTATTCTGCCACTAGCTTGAAGCCTACAAACTCCAGTGTTTATAATTAGATAAAGTTCTCCATGTGTAGGTAGATATGGCAGAATTATTTTCTCACAAACTCTTAAACAAGTAGTTATATGAAAACTCTCGGATCACTTGGCCTCTTACCGTCTGGATGATTTTCTTTCATTCCTACTTAACCTGTCCTTGAATGTCTGGTAACAGCACCTACAACTCCCTTCCTTGAAATTCTATTTGACAGACAAGTCTTTGCAGAGCACTTCTGCTTTTACCCTGCTTTTCTCAGCTGCTGTGAACAGTGGGTTTCTGCTTGGATCCAGTTTCCCCTGCCTTCAGGGATTCAGCAGAGATCAGGTGCTATGAAGTGTTTCCTTTATTATAGATTATCATTCCTTTATTCCTTTATCCATCACATAAAGTAAATGTTGCCAGACAAATAGGGTAAGGACCACTTTATGCCTCTGATAAATAGCTGTACTCTGGAACATTATTTTGGAATACCTAACAAGATTTTGCTGTCATTTTCATAGTGGGGAGGCACACTTTTTTGCATCCTTCACCTCCAAGAAATACCTCACACAGACCTACTTCCATCCAACATGTCTGTGTTGGAATAGTAAGAAAAACAGGCAGCCATACTTGGCTGAAAAATGTTAACATCAGAAATACTTAAAATACACATATCTTTGTTGCCATCAATTCTTTGTCAGAACACTCTTCACAAAGAAGGAAAGTTTATTTCATCACACATTTTAAGTGGGAAGTGAGCATGTCTTGTAGCAAACAATGTAATGGTAAGTGGAAAATAAACAGGTTTTTACTATTTCTCAATTAATGTATTTCAAAATGAACCACACAGTTCACCTTCTTTTTTTTTTTTACCATACCAGTTATGCTGCTTGACAACTTCTGCTATATTTTGACATTTGTGTATTAAGGTTCCTTAAAGAAATGCTTAATAACTCTTAACCAAAGTTTAATGCATTATGGTTGTCTTCTGCATGGACAGTGCTCTTTTTGCTTGAAGTTTTACAAGTTTTCATTTAATCTGACTTTGTACAAGTTAATGTTCTTAAACAATATTTTATTTTTCTATTAAGACTGTGCTTCATGGTAACAATCAGTTTTCACTTGCAAAATATAAGTATTATACCCTTATCGAGTGGTCCCCATGTTTTCTCTAACATGGAAACACTGGCTCTCTAGCATACTATTTCTGCTATTAGAAGGAGGAAAATAATAAAATAGAACAGTTCAGGTTGGAAAATACCTTTAACTCTATGTCCAGGTTCGCAGTCAAGAAAAACTGACAGCTCAGATTTGAAATCATAAGCTATGCTTGCTTCTGCCTGAAACTAGATGGAATATGTCCAAGCTGTACTATGTTTAGGTGGGAAGTGGGTATGTTGAAATGTTGAATAATTTTTCTGGCAGGCTTTATACTTTTTTCTCCAAATATTTACTATAGAAACTTTTTAGAGCTGAAAAAGCAACACTAGCCAATTTAGAAAAAAGGAGAAGTGTTCCTCTGATAGCAGGACAACACTAGAATGAGAAAGCATGAAGGATGGGCTTCTGTGGGAGTAGTTCTTGTAAGGCAAGACTGGGAAGAGTCCTTTTTGTAAGGTTATTGGAAACTACTTCTTAGCAAAAGTCTCCTAAAAAGATTGTGGGGACAAAATATGCTCCTGTAGATCACCTTTCAGCCTCTGTCATATTTTAGCTATCCCATATCTTCATTATAAGGATCAGAAGAACTATTTGTTCTTTCACCAAAAATGAAAACTGTGACAGATAATGGGGTAACCTGATACTGATAAGTATAACATCCCACTTACAAGTTTGCCCTATTTGTTGTACTGTTGGGCTCTATAAACTTTGGAGACTATCTAAATTTAGAAAAAAAATTATGTCTATTTATATTAAAAATGTATGCAAGTAATGCAAGTTGTTTCTGTTAAGGCACGATGTTGCAGAATGGATTATGTTTGCGAATGCCACAATGGACAAAACCTTGGTGTTTGTATGTGTTGAATGTTCAGGGAGGTTGTCCTGAAAAGTAGGTTCTCAGGTATCAATGTTCTTTTTAATTGAAAGAATATGATCTTCTTCATATTTGATGGACAGTTTTCAATGCCTCCTACTACACCACGCAAAGAGAGTTTTATTAGGGACAATGGGGAAGGTATAATTATAGGACCACAAGTCAAGATTAGAACTGCTATGTTAAAGAGAAGGTGTGCCAGATAAGGCATGCTGTGGTAATTAAGTCCACAGCCACATGCTGTGCAATATCCTGATGATTCTTTTACAAAGCATCACTCTGGCATCTTGGCCAGCCAGATAAGGAAATCTCTGGTTCTCCTAGACGAGTGATCTCTAGCAAGAAGGAATCTGGAGGCTCTGCTAGAGATAGAACACAAGTATCAGATGTACAGCACATATTACTTTATCTGGTGTAGCTTGTTTAAAGATAACTCCTGGTTTTTTACCTTCGCTGTGATAAAATAAATTAGTTGTTTATCTTGTAGCTTTGACTAATAATCAGTGTGGTCATGATATGAAGCTGTTACACCACAGTACAATTTGTTCTGACAAGTTATAAACAAGGCAGAGAAATATACAGCCTCGACATACTTTGAAGTGGTGTAATGGGCCTCATACTGCAGTGTAAAACCCCGTTTGGAGAATGGTGATGACACTGTCACAGCTGAGGAGATCAGTTAATTTTAGAAGATGATAACAAGTACCTCACTGAGGTGCATTTTGGAGGATGGGGTCAATAGTTTGTGACTTACCATAATCATGCCTTCTTGGTGCCTACACTGCCTACTCTCAAGGAAAAATGCTTCCTGATTAAGTCAAGTATCAGATCAATAGTGAACTAAAACACAAACCAAAAATGTTTTCAGAAATCTAGGTGTGATTTCAATGAGTTATCCCCTTTACCACACTTTTTTTTCCTCCAAGGTTCCATTTTGATTTTGGATCTTCAATTCCATTTTTGCTTCAGTTTAGACAGGGAAAAAAAAAGAAATTGTTGACACTTGATGTCTTCTATAATTTTTTTTTCATCTGTAAGTAAAAGACAGTTATATGCTAGCAGGAATAATCCCATATGCAGAAAAATGATTGATCACATAAAGAGCTCACTGAAAAATAGTTCAGGCAGTAGCAATAATACATAGCAGTCTGTACTGGAAAAAAAAAAAAGAGATCTACAGCTGGCAAACACATCTAGAAACTAGGCAATTCTTTAATCATGTCACATGTACTTCTTTTTTGATGGTGTGCATTTTTTCTATATACTGTGGCAGTAGACCATCAGTGATTAGAAGACTCAGGTGATGAAGCAAATAAGGGTTTTTGAATCTAAGGTTGGTGGTGTTTGTATGTCAATAGTTAATTAAGACTGAGAACACTTCTGGAAGAAGTAAGTTTCATCCCAAATGTGTAGACATGAGGACAGAATTGATAATTGGCAGAAAGTTCTGCTCTTAAATTTAGGAATTTGAAAAGAGCCTTTGCTCTTACGTGAGCTGATTATATCTGAGTAGTGGCAGCACCATGTCTCCAATTACCATTGCAATCGACTGAGTCCAGAAGCAATGTACACATCAATACTTCCATATTTCTTTACATTCTTCCTGTTACCATATTTTTAACTTCCATGTGTCGTTAGATGTTTTTTAAATGAGGCTAAGCAACACTTAAGTCATAAAGGCGAAGATTCAAACTTGGTGACAGTGAGAATCTTGACAAGCTTGAAAGCAATGACATTTCCATAGAACATAATAAGGTTTAAGGTTGCCCTAATGCCACTTCATTGTGGGTATGTATTTATCAGTCTTTAATGACATTACATACTTTGTGACATTTTTTAAGCAAAGATTTGTTATATACTTTCATCTCAGGTTTTTTAGAAGAAAAAAGATTTCCAGCCTTAATTGGAATTTGTGTGGTCTGTTGGCAAGGCTGGATCTGTCATGAGTTGAGATAAACATTGATGAACATCTGTCATCTATACAAAACAGCCACAGAAGTTGTATGAAATATTTTGCCAAAGGTTTTTACAACTATTGAGCTGTAAAAAATATTTTAACAAGAGGCAATCTTGGAAGAGCGAGTGCATGTGGGCCATATAATAGATTCCCTTTTAAGCACTGACTTGAAATGTATTCCTAAAATGTAAGGACAATAGGTGTAAAAACAGAGAATAAACTCATATTCAGCTGAGAAACAGTTTTAAAAGTTCCAGTGATTTTCATAGAGAAAAGAACAAGTGCTAAGCAGGCAGAGTATTGGAACAGGCTCCCCAGGGAAGTGGTGGAGTCACCATCTCTGGAAGTGTTCAAAAAATGAGTAGATGTGGCACTTCATGATACAATTTAGTGGGCATGGTGTTACTTGATTGAAGGTTGGACTTGGTGTTCTTGGAGGTCCTTTCCAATCTTAATATTTCTATGATTCTATGAAGCACTGGTCCTAGCTAGGTCTTGTTTTTTGTGAAAGCTCCATGGTGACCAAATGCAGCTTGTTCTTTCCCCACATCCTTCTTGGAACTCCACAACTTTAACGTGACTGTTACTTACTTGGCTCATTTCTTTTATTACTAAATCAGGTCAACTGTTTTGGTAGGAATGAGCAAACACCACTACTGTGGAAACTGAATTGTTAACTGAAAATGCAGAAAAATAGCATAGCAGAAGCTTGCAAAGTCTTTGTGGTTTATCTCAACAACATAACTGCCTCATGATTATTGGCATATCTCCCAACTTCCAAGATGTTGTTAGTGGCAAACAAAAGTACAGTACAGCTTTATTTTGTGGGGCATCTGCCATGCAAACATATTCTCACAGGCTTTACACAGTAACACATATGCAGTATTGGAAATGCAAGTGAAACAATGTTTTAGCAGTAACATTTTATTTTCATTGAAGAGAGTTCCTTGCAGCATCTTTCCAGAGAACAGCAGTGCTGATTTGAACAGGATCAGCTGCTGAATACTTCAGAATATTCATATTCACCTTTACTCCACAGTGGGTTTTACAAAATTTATTTTCATAGGGACTGTGTTGCTTATAGGACCTGAATGCCTGTGTACTGTGCAACCTCTCTTTCCCATTACTAGTAAACAAACATTCAGGGCTTTTATATTCTAGTGACCCCTTATTTATTTCTTTGTAAATTATGTATCTATCTGCCTGACCAAACTCTTAAACCATTTCCGTAAATGAGGCTCCTTAAAAGTTGCTAAGTAGCTGTTCAAATGCCTGTGCTGCCCATAGCTCTAATGACTACTTTTGCCTTCCCTTTATGCTATACGATTGTTTTGCATCTGAATCTTCCTGAAGCATGGATTTCTAGCAGAAAAATATCTGAAAGCATTTCAATATGCTAGTAAAAAGGGCTGATGCTCCTCAAATAATTTTTTGAGGCTCACAGAAACTGAGCCAATAATAAACTGAGCCAACTGAGACAACAGCATTTTCAGATAGCAAAAAGGATAAGTAACAATAAAAAAGTCTCTTGAACATCATCCTTTTCACAGGTTTGTGTACAGACCTCTGTCCAAGGCACATAGTGCAACTCCTTTTACTTGCTAGTTGATCCTGCCTCTGTTGAGATACAGAAAAAACGTATTTTTATATAAGCAGGCGACTGACATTACAACAGCATCACTGCTGTATTGAAGCCAGTTCTATATGACATTGTGCTAAGAGCAGTGATTTGCTGTGTGACAGACTGACATCTCCTACCTTCCCAGCCACGAGACCACATGCAGTTTAGAGTATGGATATGCTCCATATGATCTCTTGAATGTGTTCTTCTTTGCCTGGTGCCTTTAAAGACTGAGTGGACCGGGGCCAGGAGTGATAGTAAGCACAGTTCTCATTCCTTATTATTTGGACAGTGGTGTTATGAGGCAAAGGCTGAAGGATCTGTAGTCTTTGCTTTCTGGATTGCTTATATTTATTGGTCAATAGCTATTTAATGCAGAATACAGAGCAGAGCCAGGAATCTGAACCGCAGCCTTTGCTTTCCAGGTGACAGTACCATGAGTGCCAAATGTTGCACACTTTTTCTTTCCCTATTGCAAACCAGTCCTTGACTTGTTACTTCAAAAGCAGTGCACTCCAGTAGCTTAACAGTGTTTGATGTCCTGAGCTGGCAGTAAAAGTGGGGGGCATTTGCATATTTTCATGACTTTTGTGGCACATTAGGCAGCCACATTGCTTTTGGATGAGATATCTATGTGTAGTATTAAATTGTGTTTATGTTGGTGCCTTAAGCACAGACCTTTAGGGCATGTAGCCCCTAAGGACCATTCCAGTTCTCAAATGAGATATTCCCACTTGAGACAGGCAGGGATTTTCTGGAGATGATTCCATATAGTCCAGTAAGACCAGCTGTTAAAATCACAAATAGCTTATGAACAAAGCTCTAAAAAGTGACTTTCATCAAGTTTTGTATTTTGTCACCACTGTCATCTCTCAGAAATACCTCTGTTCAGTGCTGGCTCAGCAGATAACTCCTCTTTGCCTTCCTTTCTATCTTCAGACCTAGAAGTCTCTTCTTTGAGGATGATCCAAGTTCATGTCAGGTTGATGTGCATTTGTCAGCATACCCTTGAAGACAGGCAGCAAACAGCTTAGCGATGATAAATATACCCAGAATTGCATCTTTAAGGAGAGGAGAAAAGTTGCTGTCAAAAACTTACGGAGCAGGGATTTTGATGATGGGATATTCAAATATCTGAATTTCAGGTGTCCTAACTTAGCACCTTCTGTACATCTGTGGTCTGCTGCAATTTATTTAAACTGTAAATTACAGGACATAATTTTCAGGAGCTATTTATATTCGTTTACATCCCGGTTGGTAAAAGATAAATATGAGAATCAGGTAGAGGAGATAGAAGAAAAGCATTTAGGAATGGATGGAGGATGACAGTATTGGGAGAGAGTATAGCAGTCTATAGACAAAGGAAGCTAAAGGGAAATAATTCAACAGAGAAAGCTGGGAAATGACTGCAAAGCTGTGGAACAGTGGGAGAAGAGATATATAGCCTAAACAAGAATGCATATATAACATACTAAATAGCAGCAATATTTAAAAAAAAAACCCCAAACTATGAAATTCCTAGATAAAGTATTATAGAAATGAAGGACCTGATTTGCCTCTTCTGCATACTAAATTTAACAGACCTTTAAAATTAGAGGCAAATAGCAAATTGGGTCTAAGGAAGAAAATAAGAAGTTAGGCACTACAACAGAGGAGAAATACTAAAAATGAAAATGTTTGGGAAGAAAATTCTGGACATTTTCAAAACAAAATATCCATTTGCCCCCAATTTTTTCTGAGGATTGTTATGGAAAAATTAAGAAATATTGAAAATACTTTTTAGCAATGTGTTGTCAATATGCACACTCACAATCCATTAACTTATCCCACTCTCTCACCAATCTATACTATTTTCTGGAAGTATTATAGTCCAAAGAAAGAGGGACAAAGACTGGTGCATGGCATTATCTGCAAAGCAACAGCATCTTTCTCTATGGATACAGTTATTTTTATGGGTGTTTGTGAGCAACTATTACTAGAATATGCTTATAGAGACTATTCCTTAAAGAGCAGCAGCTGTGGGCAAGTAACCTTTCTTAGCTATTGTATTTTCAGTAACAGTGAGACATTGCCTTGAAGCCAGATTGCCAGATTATTCCTGATCCCTGCACATACAACTTCCCTTGGTTGCATACTGAGATTTCTATTTTAAAGAATTTAAATTTTCTCAAAAAAGAAATCAACAAGCAAACGCCTATTTAAGCACAACTCTGTTTCTGAAATTGCATGTTTTGTTACTCAAAAGTAAAAATTTTACTATTTTTTCAAAGGCCTATACAGCAATTCTTTTTATATGCTAAATGTATTCTTGTTAATACTTTTCTTATTCAAAATGCATCTTAGTGAGGTACTTGTAATAATAATGATAATTCTAGCCGCATTGATGTTTTTCTCAGGGTAGAAGGGTGATGTAAATGCTAAGTGTGATGGTTAACACTCTAAGAACAGATAAGGAAAAAGCAAGCTGGGTAAATTAAATGCTTTCTAGTGTATGAGTCAAATTTTATAGACACTATTCGGCACAAGTCAAACTAAATTCATATTGCTGCAATTCTGTTAATTCAGCGGTGCTAAATCCAGTGTAAATTTAGCCTCTCTTTTGTGCCACATTAGCTACCATCAACAGCTGGCATCATCATAAACTCTCAAAGGAATAATCCTTCTTTCAAGCACTTGGCCGTATAGGGAGGCTTCTCTCTCTTATTTCTTGCTGAAACCCTGAGTGTAATTCTACACTGATTTCCACCTTGAAACTTGTCTGTGAGGTACTTCTCTCCCACCAGCTGAAATCACTTGGGCTTTCATGAGTCCCTGCCCAATTGGAATGGTGCAGTGGATTTAAGTGACAGGAGTTGGTCATCTCCTGGAGTGTAACCTGGCCATGCTTACTGGTTTTAACGCACAGCAGTTGTACATAACAGCATCTATAACAAGAAGTAACAGAGAAGGCTGCCTAGTGTGAGTAGTAATGAAACCAGGGGGGACAGCTCACACCTTCTGCACTGAATACTTTCAAGTTGGATTTGGATCAGCCTTTGCTCCTGTGCTGAGAGCATTCTGCAAGTGCATGGATGCCAGCAGCAGGCGAGCTTATTCTGAGAGTAATTGAGCCAAATGGCCTGAACAGGAGGTACATGGAGATTACAGCTACATGTCTGCCTACTTAGACTCTCAGGATTCAAAAACCACAGGCCAGCTTTCTGCAATTTCAGCCCTTTTAATGCATTTGAGCCAATATAGGCAAGGTAAAATGGAACTTTAAATTATAGGATATTTTTGTTTTCTGGAGGGAATGATTAAGGCAACTGAATTTTTGTCTCCCAGCTCTCACTGTTCCCCAGGGAGGAGCAGGGTTTGCCACTGCTTAATAGGCAAAGATTTTTCTTGCTGGTCTCTTTCAGAGGTGTCAGACAGAAGTGTGCAGTCAGTGGACCATGATGGCTCTCTAAGACTTCCTCCCAGCTGTCTGTAACAGTAGCAATATTGTGCCCTGCTTAAACAGCCGCCATTCATGCTAGATGGGTCTGGCTTTCCCAGATTGCTGTGAGCCTGCAGGGAATTCCTCCACACATGTGCATGAATATCGCTGTAGCAGTCACTGGTAAGGACTGTTACAATTCAGTAACAATATTTCCCTTAACAATGCTGTTTTCACACATATTTCCTAAGCAATTTCCTTAGGAGCTAAAACTGTCCAAGGTCAGGTAACTAAAGTGGAAAATCCATGCCACTCTGTGTGCAAGTGCAGTAGCTCTGCCAGGATGTAACATGAAGCAGAAAACAGCAGCCACTTGTAAGCCATCTGTAAACAGCAGTCTTATACAGGGGCCCTTAATACGCTTCACACCAAGAAATTAATTAATTAATTAATTGCGAGGCCGTGCTACCTAAATGTCTGCAGCTGCAGTGCCGAAGCTCTCAGAGGAGTAAACAGAAGCAGAGGAACCCAGAGCTCAGTCGCCTGCTCCATCTCCACCTCGGTGCCTGGCTCACCTCCCCACTTTCCATGCGCCACACAGTGCGCTACGAACGTTACTTTGCAAATGTTACGTAGGTGGGCCTTACAACATCTCTGTGAGGCAATTAAGCACAGAAACCTCACACTGCAAACAGGGAAAGGGAGGCTCTGAGCTTGGCTTTCTTGCCAGGCTTACAGGGATAAGCAGTTTCACAGTAATTCAGACAGTTTCAGGGCATTGCTGTATTTTAGCAATTGTGAGGACTATGCTAATCTATGGGGTTTGATTTGATTCACAAAAATTTCATCTGCCCAAGGTGGACTTGGTCTCACTCCATTTGTCACTGGGGGCTGCTTTGGAGAATTTGGAGGCTACACAAAATTTCATATGATGGATGTGAACTGTTCTGTCCCAGCAGGCCTTAAAGAACTGTCCCTGGTATCATTAATTGGCTAAGATAGACAACACCTTAATGTCCAAACTGGAAAGTTCAGAAAACAATTATGTTTTACTAAATCTGTACAGACGATTATTTTTCAGATAATACTTTGTTTTTAATGGAAGCACTGATCAGATCTGAAAAACTGATATAAAAAGACTATATAGCAAAGTATTAATTCGTGATTATGAGATATTTGAAAGTACTTTTCACAAAAGCATGAATTTAAATTCTTTATTCAGGTCCTTATTCTAAATTCTGTCCAAAGAGACTGGTTTGATCTGCTGTTCTCCACCTCTTCTGTAATCCAGAGCTGTTGCTATCGGTTACTTGGTTTACACTTCAGAAGGATAGGTAAACATGGTGAACTGAAGAACTGAGGCTGTAGCTTGTTCATGTTTTCACATATAAATTCACTTTTTTCCATGTATATACTGTATTCTGAGCAAAACATTTTCCTTTCCTTTTGAATAAGGTGTAAAGAAGTTTAAAAATATGTTAACCTCTTCTGATTTAGAAGGTCAACATATCTGGTAATTTTAGTGTTCTGGAGGCAGACATCATTGATGTGACTGGTCAACAACACGTTTCTTCGAAGGTTTGATGATGCTCTCTCTTCTCTGGGAGTAAAGCTACTTTATTGTGATGATGCATGGGATAAAGAGCTTTTCTGGCAGACTTCGAAAGTATCAGTGTTTTGGTATAGAGGCTATTGGCATTCTTTGTTAGTAATTTCTGCAGGAGGTGAGGTAAGACAGTTCATTCCTTTTTGCTGAGTGACAGATATCAGGTCTCCCAGATGTAAGATATGAGTTGCCAGGATTTGAAACAATGGTTAGACAAAATTTTCAAACATCGTTAGAAAAAGCCTTGGAGATACACTTTTGTGACTACTGTGCTGTGCCTGGTCTAGCTACGGAGGGCTGAGCACTTTTTAAAAGAAGCCTTGAGTTTTCACTGTGTCTCATGGTTTTGGTAAAGGTTATTGGATAACCCTCTAACAGCATAGTTTCCCCTTTATCCCTTAAGCAGTCCTTGCACGCCCCCGATTTTCCCTTTTAAAATACCATATTAATCCTTTATGTAGCTGGCTGGTGGGTGGAGACACTCATGTCCTGGACACTTGTGGTGAAGGCCAATAGTGGAGACAAGGTTGGGCTGTCTCGTGTTTATTTTGTGAAAATGTTCAGGAACAAAATTATAAAATATTTATTTTATGTATTGTTCCAAGTATTATGCAAAACCAATAAAAGTAAGTTGAAAGAAAACATCAGGATTTCTGATTTTAAATATCAAAGGACAGGAAATTCTCCATCCTTGATTTTCCATTGGGATTATAGTAATTTACTGTTTTGAAATTCCCTGCTTTAGTGTGATATAATGTGTAAAGGATAAGCAGGATCAGGATGACATTGAATTTCTTCTTTGTTTAGTTTCAGTCAGACCATTCATAGCTATCACACCATTGTAAGGTGACATCCGTAAGCTTCCAAAGATACCACAACCTAAACACCTTTTGATACTGGATTAACATCCTTTCCATGGGAATGACACATTTTTAATCTTATTCCAGGCTTCTGTGTTACTACAATAGGCTTTTTTAATCCCTTCTATATAGTCTCCAGATAAAAATAATTGTGTGATCCAACAATGTCAAATGTCCATGTTGGTGAACTTAGGACAGAGCTTTCTCTCATAAAGCAATATAACTGTGAGAAAACCAACATGCTTCAAAATACTAACCACACTGGCCCATGTCATATTTAGAGATGTTGTTGTTAGTGAGCACCAGCAAAACAATTCAGACTCTAAACAGAGGAGAACAGGCGGCCTTGAATGAGAGGCTATGTCATCATAGTAATGTCCAGAGAGCCACTGATGTGTGATGGTTTTGCTTTTTGGTGGACATTCAGTGATAAACAGGACCTGTTATTTAACTCATATGTGGTTAAAACAGTAGAAGGCCATAGTTTTATTTAATGATGGTGGTTTAGGAGTTAGGTGTAGAGAGGAAAGATGCCTTTCTGCTCATCAGAAAAGCAGGGCTGAGTCTTGCTTGGGATTTGGGTCGATGGCTGCTGTCTCTTTTGTCTGCACAATGGGGGATGCTGAGTGTTGTCCACATCAGTCCCTTTCTGTGGAAACTGGGATTTCTAAGCAGCACTAGCCCAGGTGTCAGTAGACCTTATAATCTAGCTGGAGCATGATTTTCAATGGCCAAAGAGGGCTGCGTGTCATTTGTAGATGAATTTGGCAATGGCTGGAAACTGAGCTACTCAAGTAGCCAACTTCCTGTGTTAGAGACGTCTAACATTTCTGGCAAACTATTATCTTTTTTCATTTATAGAATCTAATATTGCAATGGATGTTTCCCAATGCACTGAGGAAGGAGGCCCCAGACAGTTGTGAAATATCACACTAAACACAAGAAAAACATTGAAAAACCCACACTATAACTTTCTTATCCTCCTCCTGGATTACTGTACATCCAGATGGGAAGATTAGTTTGACTTAGAGGTTTTTTTAACTTAAGGAGTTTTTGCTTGGTGATTGTTTTCAAAATTAGAATCTCTTTGGTTTCAGTTTTATGAACTTGGCTTGTTTTACCAAGTCTGATTTTTCTGGAAACAGAAATTTCATCAGGATAAACCCTTCTGTGTTTCCCCTTGAAGGGAAGTCCTCATTCACATTTTTGTACAAACGCAGTTAGTTTCATGCAAGATGAATGTGTCAATCATAAACACAGCACAGACCATCTGACCTGCAGTGCTGGCAGGGCTCACACTCTCCCCGCAGTTCCTTTTGCTGTTGATGTGTGATGCTGGCTGGTACTCCAGGGACTCATCCAGTGGCTTTCAGATGGAGAAGGAGTGTGGGGGTTGGTGTGTGTGGTCATCTTTAGATAAAAAACCACTGCTGTACCAGCCAGCATCTTTACTCCCTCTGCAGATCAAACAGAGCCTCTCGTGCTGACCAAAACATTACCTGTATGTGATGGATTTACTTGCTACAGGTTCATAATGAAAAAATGCTCAACAAGCACAGGACTGTTTTAATAACTGTGCTCTTAAGTCACCCAGGTGCCTTTCAATAATAAAATATTCAGAGTTTCTGATCTAATATGACATTTGTTTTCAAAATATCTCCCCTCAAATCTGATTTTTCTGGCCTAAGTTGCTCAGTTGACTTTATGAGGTGAGAGTGCTCATCAGTCAGCACTATTAGTTCCTGTATTTACTTATCCATTATTCAGCAAGATAAATGTAGTCGTACTCCTAATGCAAGAAATAGCACACAGAATCACAGGCAACTGGAATGTTTCTCTGTGCTCTTTCAGTGGGCTGCTGACCTTTAGCAGGTTTGTGTAAATAGTCCTTTCCTCCTTTTCCCATCTGTACAGTACCTAGCTGTAAAATCTTGCCTGCCTCAAGGTAGCTTATATTATAAACAAAAACCTAACAAAAAATTGAAAGAACTAAAAAAAACCTGTAAAAATCACAAGAGACACCAAATGTTTTTCACTTACAGAGACCTGTTAAAAATTCATTACATTGTTTGTGTCAGTCTCAGCATGACAAGTGCTGCAGTCACTTTAGTCAGTAGGTCAGCATTGCATTGCCAGCATTCAAATAGAAGAAACGCCTCAGCATCCATAATCCGGGTGTGCCTGAGCAACAGGAGTTTACATCCAAATGCAAATTTCATGTGTTTTCATATAAATAGGGGGTACTTCAGAACCTCCTGTATTTGGAGCCCAGCACATTTCCACTCAAAAACTTTTCTGCACTGAACAGCATTTTCACCTGAGTTATTATTTAGGATTATGTGGCATAAAATGAACAGAACCTTCAGGTCTTAAAATAAAGTCAGCAAGGATAATTAGATACAACTTTATTATTTATGTGTTATGTAAAATCTGTTTTGAAAGAATTCTTGAAAATGCTAGGAAAGTAAGTTTAAACAAAGTTTCTAAAAGCTGTAAAGAAAAGTCATTGCTCTTTCCTTGTAAAATTATGTGGATGTACCACTTGTAATATGTGCAATTTTATTAGAGTCACGTAGCTCAGGTATATTGCAATATATGGGAAACCGTGACTCATTTGTAAAGAATGACAAAGGCCTGCCGTATGTAAATACTAAAGATACCATAATAATGTATAAATGTTTTTAAAAGAGAATTTTTAAGAGGAGGTGCTTGTGCTTCTGCTCCTTGCTCTCAATCACTGCACTGCACAACTTCTAAATGTACCACTGCTTCCCATAAAGTATAATTTACTCAGCAATGCTTACCTCCATGAAATTATAACTGTATTTTTATGCTTCGTTATAAGAATTGTATTTTATATACAAAGGTATATAACAATATAAAAAGGAAAATGGGAAACATTATTTTGCTTACTGCTTTATCATTTCTTTAAAGCTAAGAGGAAATAACAGGATCTACCCTTAGCTTCAGAAAAGGTGCTCTCTTTACTGTGAAGAAAATGGCATATTTTCCTTCAGCTGTTTGTGAGCCTCACAGCTGTAGTCTGCTATTCACCACATACTCTTCCCAGGTGGTTAATTAGTCCTAATGATGGTGTCCTTAGCAGTATTAAAAACATCTTTTTAATTCTTTCACAAAAATGGAATGAATCTAGAGTTATTAAACAGTCCATGCTGTCTTCCCTCTATAACCAAACATTCTGGATATCCCACCTCCCAGTGACACCATTTGCAACTCCCTTAGTTCTGCTTACCTGACAGCCACCTTACTGTTGTGTGGCAACTGGGATAACATTTTTCCAGCTGTCCAGATCCAACCTCTAACATTCAGAATTACTGACTTTAGGGTCCAAATGTACAGCCAATGTTTACACTAAGAGTCAGCTAAATCCTCCTAACTGCATTTGATAAGTTAGGCATCCAGGCTTTTCTCTGTAATCAGATGGGCTAAATTAGTTTCTAGAAATTTCTCTCTCTCTTTCTTTACAAACATAAAAATCTAGAGCTCAGTTCCCTCAGGTGGGATTCAAAAACAGGCCACCATGGTTTTAAATATGGTGTGCATGTTGATTCTTGGGGGTTTTATAAAACAGACGTTCTACCAAAATAGAGACTTCATTTAAAGAAATAAATTGGTAAGACATTCAGTATCTTAGCAATTGTTTGAAAATATGCAGAGAGAATGATTTTTCCCTGAAGCCTATCATATAAAAATTGGGAATTCAAGGAAAAAATTCAAACCCAATTGTTTTTGAATTCCATCTTTAACATAAATACATGGTAGCAGTCACACTTAAATAGCACAAGACAAAAACAAACAGATCCGAGAATAAAATCTTTTGAGAAGAAAATTATAGATAATGCACCCAGTTTTCCTTTTGGGGGACCATTTAAAGAATAAACTATATATGCCAGGTATTAGTCACATTGCTTAATACACCCACTGCAAGAAACTCACCCGTGTGGTGATAAGATTGGTAACAGACACTGAAGAGAGATGATGCCATGTGTATTAGTCAGAATCAAATTGATTTAATACTAAAAATCAAAGGCATTGTCTGGTTTTGTACAGACAGGGGATATAGGATAGAAACTTCATCAGTAAAATGTTCACCATGTTGACTTTGGCAGGTAAGAGTGGAAGGTATGAGCAAAGCCAGGCCAAAAGGCAATGTAAGATTATTCCCATGACAACAGAGGTCAACAGGTTAACATTTCTTAATTCTACAGATGAAGTACAGTTCCCAGTTTTCCCCCCTGAAAAGCTGTATCTAGTAGGATAGAGAGTAACAGGAGACACGTCTTTGCCTTTTTTTGCAAAATTCTTGAGGTTTACTACTTACAGAAGGAAGACATGTCTCTTCAAGGGAATAAATCCAGATGAAGGGAGGGAACCACATTCAACGAAGTCTTTCTCTAGCCTTCATTTAGATCCCATAAATAGTAGATGTTGTTGCCTCTTAGCAAAGCCTGAAAGAATAGTAACTACTTCCTTTTTCCTGTTTCTGTACAAAGAAAGCCGGTTTAGTACAGAGGCATCCTATGAAATTAATTTGTACCCTGCCTTTTAAAATAAATGTTACCTTTCTTATATAATGTGCTTTACTGTGTGTTGTAGTTCAAATGTGAGGTACATGACCTTTTTTCTACTGCAAAATGTGGTCGTTCATAACCACGTCTAAAATGCTTTCATGTTTCTTATTGATGAAAACTTATTAAGAAAACAAAGACTGGCAGGTAAAGTGCTTGCAGTAAAGTGACTTTAGAGGTCTCTCACCCTCCAATTTGGTCAGGATATTATTTGGATTACACATGGAAGTGAAATCTATAATAAAATTTCAGACTTGTTTGAATATGTGCTCTCAAAACAGGATTATGACAGCAGTTGCAGATAGCTTTGAAATTATGATGGCTTTATTTTCTCTAGACGAGAGATTGATGGCTCTAAAAGACATTGACTGCAGACCTAGGGAACATTTTGTTCCCATGGAGTGTTTTTGCTGTTTTTTATTCTAGTTGTTTCTGCATTCTAAAATAAGCCTCTTTGGAATGAAAAGCTTGTACAATTTTTGTATGGAGAATCAAGATGCAAATCACTTGGGAAGGCCTTGGGACTGCCAGAGAAGAAGGAAGATACCTGGGCTGTTAATTCCTTTTGTTAACTCCTGGGCATTTCATTCCTTGTATGAATTCCTATGATGAGTTTTACCACAGGAAAGGAAACTTTTATCTTCTCAAGGGTAGGCATGGATGTATAACCAGAATCTTTTCAGAAGTGAAAGAAAAGATCAGCTTTGTGCAATACTTGCCAACAATACACCTATTTTGAACTGATGCTTCTACACATAAAACAAAACAAAACACTACGCTTCTGGGAATTATTTTCAGGGAGAAAATTTGTCTTTTTAGCATTACTCCAAAAGACTGCAACCTTGGAAACAGTAACTAATGTGTCAAAATAATGTGGATTTCCCTGTATCTGAAATACATTCACAGGGATTACTGCAGTAGCATCTAAGTATTTCCTGATAATAATGGCATTTATATGGCTCCAGATAAGTTATTAATCCCACTTTGAAAGTTGACAGAGATGTTAGTACCAACGACACTTTCTTGTAATGCCGAAGATGTTCTTCCACAATGTCTAACATGACAAATTTGAAATGCAAATTTTTACTGTCAAAACAACACTTGCTGTTTTTTAGCTCCATATGTTCTGCATGTAGAAACATGATGTATGCTGGCTGTACTTGAATTAATAAAAGCCATGTTTTCAGTGTTAAGGTCACTCAGTTTTTTGGTTTGCTTTCCTCTCATAAGCTGCACTGATGTAAGAGTATCACCAAACTACAGAATGGGTCAGGTTGGAAGGGATCAAAGTGGGTCATTTGATCCAACCTCCCTGCTCAGGCATATCCTAGAGCACTTTGCACAGGAGTGAATCCAGACTGTTCTTGAAAATCTCCAGTGAGGGAGATACTCAATGAGTATTACGCGTAAGTACAATAACTACTTGTTTGTAATTAATAGCTATGACTGTAGAAGCATGTGTTAACAACCTAAATAGATGCCCATTTTTACAGTATGTGGTAACATGCTGGACAGGTGGCCACAAAATTTTGTTATCAGGTCAATTTTGCAGAACTATTGAAGATAGCACTCATATATTAATATTGCTTATAGTGGTAAAAGAGCTTAAAAATAAGTACAATGTGGGAGAGCTCAAAATGTTTGAAAAGTATAACCATGAGCAAATTTGGAAGTAAAACTCTAAGTGGTTGGCTATAAACCCAGGAGATACAGTCTGACATGAGCTATTCATGTTGTGACACCTTGAAATCATCTGAACAGCTACTCAAAAGAAGGCCTGTGGCCATCTTTTTTGGTGGTGTCCTCTTTGCACAGCAACTGGGTCCAGGTCTCCTTAGGGCATCATAGGGGCATCATCCTTAGGGGCCTCAGAGTGCTGCAGGAAGGACTTTGTTCATAAAAAGTTTTATTTACCCAGTTCCTTATGGATGCCAGACAAAGTTACTCTAGGGAAAGAGCAAGGAGAGAGAGAGAGAGTGTGAGAAAAGAGAAAGGGGAAGAGCTCCCTTTTAACAAGATAGCAAATTTTGCAGTCATTGAGCAGCTGTCCTTGAGACCCTACTACCTTCAGACCCAGGCAGTGTGTAGTGCACAAGCAAGGAACTAGGGAGAAGTAGTTTCCTGTCTTCTGCATCTAAGCGCTCCATTTTCACTTCTGCTGAAGCTGTCAACTTGACAAGACCTTCCACATATGTTTTCAGGTTTGTTTGATGACTTCTAACTCTCTCTTACGTGGTTTGTTTGGTCCAGTGCCAGTTCTGTTACCTAAGTATGCCAGAAAGTGAGTGAAAGCGGTGGACTAGTGAACACATTACTTAACTGTTGGTATGCTTTTGGCATGGGTTGTTCTCACCAACTCCTATTCCTTAAAAAGGAAGCCCTAGAAAGGATGAAACAGGACTGCCTCAGCATATTCCAATGTTTTAGGGAACAGGGAATGCCCAGCTCTTGAGTAGCAGGTGGCTACTGGTGCTTGGTACTGCTCAGGAAGTGGTCAGGGTGACAGTCGTATTCGGCAGACGCCTGTGTCATTTTACTGGCACCCAGTCTTCCTGTCCTTCCTGAGACTGTGCTTTTGTTTGCAAACCATATGGTATGCAGTGGGAACACGCAAATAAGCGGGTGCCAAAATTCATCCCACATTGCTCTGAACAGCCTGAGGAGACTCTTCAGGAGATTCATTCTTCCACAGACCCTTGATTTGCTTATTGGAGAGAGTGGTGTGTCAGCTGGTACTTCTGAGGCTTTGATACAGTAGATTGGTGGGAAATATGTGACAAAAACATAAGGTTGAAGTTGAGACCTAAATTTTCACAAATTAATCCCATATTTTCCTCCCATTACATATTTCAATAGAAAGTGAAAGTTAAAATGGCTGTGACCATGGAAAGCAACTAGGAGAACAGCCCAGCTCTACAATTCAGAGAAGGAAAGATAATTATGTGGTCCAGGAAATGTTTTAAATACAGAAAACTTTGATGTTTCACATCAGAGCAACAATAAATAGAACATATTTGCCTTTCCCCTAATATTGATATTTTCCTCCCATCTTCCCTCCCACTTAGAACTGTTTTTGTGGTGGGAGGATCCATTAGGTAATCTACAGATGTTTTACATTCTTAAATGTAAACTAGAAAATGAATTGTAATACAGATTCATCCCATGAGGGTAGAAAACTAGTCTGCTCTTTAACATTTCATGGATGATGGCACTCCCTCAGAACATGCCTGAAAGTTGTGCCTCACCCATTAATGCACACTAGACTGTGACTTATTGCTTATTAAAACCCAACATTTTTATTGCTAAGTAATTCTGGATTTGGCTCCCAGTGCCCCTGTTATAAACACTTAAAAGTAGGGATGCCATATCGAAACACTGACAGATTCTCACGAGGGTCAAGGCTACTGGCGCCTCCCTAATGAAGTCACACGCTGTTAAACTTTTTTTTTCCTTGACTCAAGAAGAAAACAAAGCAGTTAAACTGCTATATCCATTTTCCAGCAACATTAATCCATTTCAAACCACTCTTAAACATAGTAAATCACGGGTTTGTTATAAAATGAACTGCCTAAAGGTTCACCTCGGGCTATTTAGCCCACAAACAAGATGCTGACTACTGGCAACAATGGTTGGTTGGGAATTATTGCTCAATTTAGTTGCAATTACTTAATTTGCAGTGTCTTCTGTTCAGACTAGCTGAGGGTCTACGGCATAGTAGATTCCAGAGTGAAATGCAGTGCCAAGGTGCTGGTGGAGATTGACAGTGACAGTGTTGAAAAGTTACTTAAGCGATATTTTTTAATTTCTTGGAGGGAAGAGAAACCTTCCCTTTCACTGGGAAGACTTGGAAAGGGATGAACTCTCAAAACAAGTCTGCTCAGATATAGCTATTCTACTCTGCAGAAAATCATCCAGGTGTTAATAGAACCTGAATTTTCAGTTTAAGTATGCCTCAATGCTGATACTAAATAGGGAAGCTGGAAACTTTACCCATTAAATACTCTACAGCTGCAATATAATAGTTGCAATATAACAGTAGTAATTTGAATAGCAAAATATGTAGCATTCTGGCTGCTAATAGTATTTTAAAGGCAATCCTCAGTATGCTGTGATTACACCATAGTTATAAGTGGATGGACATACACAGAATACATGCCAGTTCAAGGGTGTGCTAGTTTGAAAAGAAACCAGTGGGAGGTGCCAAGTCAGAATAAGAATTTAATATGTAAATTAAATGAAAAAAATAAAAACAAAACACTGGTTCAAACTGACAGAGTCAGGATACAACCTGACACTCTGTTAGTCAGGGCGGCAGTGGCAGTCTGATAAAATGGTGGCTGCAGTCCCCTGAAGTGGTGGATGTGGTTCTGTTGAAGCAGTGATCCTGTAGAAGGGTCTGCTCTTTCTCAGAAGGTCCAGTGGTGGCTGTGTAGCTCCTGTCCTCTGGAAATCCAGTGGAAAGGCCTTGTCTCTGGTGTTCAGCCTCAGCTTATATCCACGCTGGGATGCTTGGTTCCTCCCTCTGGGTGGAGCATCTCACAATGGGGTAATGAGTCATGAGGCCAGGTGTTGATTGGGCTCATTAACAGATGATAGTCCAGAGGGAGTTATCTCTGAGTCATGCGGCAGGACAATGATGGGCCATTAACAGCAAGATAGTCTGGGGGGAGGAGGCAAGGAAACACTGCCCCACCTGATTTCAACAACTCATGAGGATAGTAACAGAATACACTGCAACCCAGGACAAAGGGAAGTGTAGTTATTTTCAGCCCAATTTAGTGAAACCCTTGACTTGCCTATTGTAGATCTAAACTTTCAGGCAAGTATAAGATTTTATCTATAATCATTATGGGAACTGTTAATAAGTCTTTGGGAAGCAGTACATAAAACCAATCACAATTTTTTATAGATCTTGGGCAGTTTCATTAGTTGAAAGATTCTAGTAGTGTTTGCTACCAATGGGAACGTTTATATATGTAATTCTCAAGCTGTATTCATTATACACATGTTTTCATGTAAGAAAGGCAAAGTAAAATTCTTGAAGAATACAGAGTCATCAATTCAAGGTCACATGAATAGGGTGAGCTTTTGCAATTATTGTCTTCAGAGAAAATTGATCAAATATGGGCCTGTAAAAATTAAAATACAGCGTGATATAGAGAAAAGGAGCTTTTGTCTCTAAACAAATATAAGCAGCGGCTTTATTTCCTTTGCTGAGGCCAACAAAAACTATGGATAAAGGTTCAGCAAAACTCAGAAGTATCTGACATTTAAGTGCATCTCAAGATTAAAGAGTATTGGTAGGGAACTTCCTTGTTTTGCATAAAAATTCATTTAATCACTAGCAGATATTATTACAAGGCTTTCATTTTGGGGGAGGTGATAGTGAAAAGGCTGCAGGTGAGATAGATTACACATCAGTCTGCTTTGGTAGTTCCTGTACTTCCTTTTTCCCTGTCAGAGAGGAGAGGCAGAATGGGAAGCACAAGGCCTTGGATATCCTACAGTTCCTACACTCTGATAGTTTATCAGGTGAATCAACCTTAAATGGCCTCCATGCAGCCTGAAGATGAAAGGCATGTGGCCTGACTCTTTCTGAAATATTGCCCTTAGATTTCAGCTATTTATGAATGGCCTGTTGTTTTTATAGAAGTTTGCTAAGACTTACAAAGTAGTGTTGTTTTTCACACTAACAGATTTTACAGCTATAATCCTTGGGCAAATGGAATGATGTTTTTGCATACTAGAGAACTTTATTTAAGTACTTTTTAAAGGTGATAGAGAAAGGAATGTGATAGGAAAACAGAAATATGAATAACAGTAGCACTTTTTTGCCTCTGAGGTTATCCATTTAGTCATAAAAGCATAGAAGCTTTTTGCTCTGCCTTAAATTCTTTTAATTAGTTGTGTTGATGAGTATATCTTTTAACTCTACTTTCTAAAGGAATAAGAAATTATATGTAGTACTCTAGGAAAAGAAAGAAAGAAAGAAAGCTCTTTCACCAAACTATACTGTTATGTGGAATCTACTTCCATCTACTATTGGTAAAAGCAAAGCATACTAACTGAAGGTTACTTTAAAAAAAGAAATCAATAGATTCTTAAAAAATATTTGGCATGCAATCAATGTGCAGTTAACACACCTCCTCTATTTGGAGGTACAATAATCCCTGTCACCTTCTGCAAAAAGAAAATGATCCAATATTTGTTGTCACGTTTGGCTGATCATGTACATCAAGTACCTCCCTGATTATTGCAATGTTGAAGAGACGTGTTGAACATCATACTCAGGACATGCAGAGCACAACAGATCAGAGAGAAGAAGCCTATAAATATGGTTCCTGCTCCAATAACCTTTTAAGCTGGCTTTACAAGACTTGGTTGTCTGCAGCTTAAAAAGGTCAGAATTACACACGTTCAAATTTCATGCCAGCAAAGTTCCTGTTATATTTTTAAAATACTATACAACCTAAAATGATTAAAGTAGTTAAATGCTAGATCAGTGTTAATTATATGGCTTTAATAAGTAGAAAATTAACATTCCACTTACCGCAATTCTCATGAAAAGCACTTTTCAGACATTTACTTGCTGAATTTTGTCATGGAAAAGAGTTTAGACCCATTTATTTCAATTACTTGATTTGCATCTTCCTCCTCAAAATAAGTAATGCATTAGTCTATCATACAGATAGAAGTTGAATAGAGTGACTTCAAAACCAGTTGTTTCATAGGTAAAGGTTTCTCCACACCATTAAAAAGAAAACAAAAAACCCCAACAAACTAAGAGCTTATTCTGGCTGGGGTATATAAACCCACCCTGTTTATTGCTACATATCTCAAATCCTCCAATGCAGCTGGTGTGAGCCCAGGCATGCTGGAAATGGAAACCCAACCTATGAATGATCATGTAATACCAGAGAAGTAACATGAGATGAGTTACTGCATTAGTACACAGAGTAGATTTTCCATCCATTCTCTGCATGAACTTTTTCCCTCTTAGTTATGCCCTGCTTTGTTGCCGTTTTATTTACACTGTTTTGGTACAGGGCTTCTTGCAGATGACTGCCCATTTTCCTGTGTACTCCTCGTAGTATCTTGCAATGTGGTCATCTTGGTTGAAAGCACCCTTCTCCAACAGAGGCTCTCCCTGTGGAAGATGGTGTCTGTGCCTTTCAGTGTTTCCTTTTTCAGACAAGTGGTACTGGGCCATCATAGTCACCCAGGCTGGCTTCAAGCTCTCCAATTTACTTACCTCACTAAAGGACCTGAGTTCATGCCAAATTTCTTCTGAATTCCAAGTCCTTTTGTCCCTATTTTCATTTTTCACTTTATTTTAAACTCCACTTTCAGCTGCTCCATGATTCTGTCTCTTTTCCATGGGGGACATGTAAGTTCCATTCTAGTTTACTACATTGCAGCTTGTGTAACAGACTCAACATCATGGCATGCATTCAATCTCAGAAAAGGGAGTTGAGAGTAGATTATTTATTTATTTATTTATTTTCTTATATAAATTTTTTTAAAAATTTCACATGTGTAATGAACTGCAGGCTGCAATTCTATGTAGAAACACACCTCTATTACTGAAAATATTATTCACTGAAAGCACCTATGCCTTCCTTTCCTACAGAAAGAGATAAAAACACAGTCTAGTCCAGAGTTCAGCTATTTAAAATATGTGAATGTAAAATGAAGACTTGGAGGGTTGAATTTTACTTGTATTTACCCATTTCTTTGTTAAATCTGACCAATTCAAAACACAAAAGTTCTTTCAAGATTTTCAGCAACAAAGGCTCTTGCACTCCAGGGATATGAACACTGGTAGTACTATTTTCAGCAGGGCTGCCTCTGTGAATTCACCAGCCTAACATCCAGGATTGCATATGGCAGAACCAGTCCAACCAATACTGTACTGGGCCCAGCCATGAAGCCCAAACTGAGATGTAAATTATCCCAAACTCAGATATGTCTGAGGTCATTCCTCCTTCTCGCTCTGTTTTCTGACTGGCTGAAATTAAAAAGTAGAATAACCAGCAGCTAATGTCAAATTCCTATTCCTTCTCCCTAATAGATCCTTTACTGACTCTATAGCCAACTTAGATGTTTTCAGGAGGGAATGAGCAGCTGCTGTAAGATTAGTTTGGAAATGGATTGGGTCTGGAGAGACTCTTGGCTACGTCTCACAGTACCAGCCACAATGTACTAGCAGGAAGAGTAAACCTAAATCAGAAAAGGAAGTAAGCCAGTCCAGGAAAAGGACAGAGGAAGCTTATCCAACCCTGGAAGGAATTCATAGTACTTGTGGCAAAGTCCCAATTTAATCCTAAAGATTAAATCCTGAAATCATTCCTCGCTTCTTGTTCATGGAAAACATTTGCTAACAGCAAAAATGTGCAAACAATTCTATTCTTTGGGGGAGCAAAAGTGAGTTCCTGCTGTATTTCTGTGTCATTTTACACATCCAGGATCCAACTAGGTATTTTTCAGATGCTCTGAGCAGTTTGTTAACAGTTTATTTTCCATCCCATTGACATGTACCTATGAACTTTTACCAGCAACAGAAATAAAATTGTTGCAGAAGCTCTTTCTCCTGGTATTTCCAGCTGCAGTGGTAGTGGTGAAAAATCTCCTAGGCTGACTGTTGTAGCGTGATTTTCAACCAGTTCTGTGGGCTGTAGGCATAAAGGGAATTCAGATAAGGCTGTGAACTTGTATACAGTTATCTGAATCTTGCTTACAAAGCTTTCAAAGTTCATCCGTCCTCATAATGGATCCCATGGGATCTTAGTGGGCTCTGGGGAACATCAGCCGATTTCCCAATTTCGTAACACTAGAACTGGTGAGTATTGTTAGATATTGTAAGACACCATTTGCCAGCCTGAAATGTGATGTTTATGTAAATATGTCTGGAACATACAATGCCTCTGAGGGACTGAATTAAAAATAACCAAAGGTTTTCACAGAGCAGCATAACTCCAGGGGTGAGGTGGGCAGTGAATTTTTACGTGCTTTCTTCCATTCGTGTTTGTCTAAGTATGCTTATTTGAGAAGAAGCAGCTGGGAGACTTCTGTGAAAAGATGCCTATATTTAAGCATTCTTCTTAGGAGAATAAATATCAAGTATCTGTTTCTCCTGACAGGGAGCTGGTATAAGAGCATTAGTAAAATCAACTTTGAAATGCAAGGTTTTGTTTTTCAATGTTTCAGTAGTATGTGCTCCCACCTAGGAAGGTTAATACAGGCATCTGTTTGCTCTTTTTAGATGTACTGATATATGAAAAGACTCTGTGTGGGACTTGTGTTTGTTTATTTGTGTTTATTTCAGTGTGAGGGAGGTGAAGAGTTGTTTAAAAATAGTGAGTTCCAACTGTGTTGTTCATTTATGAAACTGCTGCTGTGTTTCATCTTTGATGCTCTGAGGTTTTTTACTTACCTGAGTCTTTGTAGGTTTTAATATTTGCGGCAATGACACTTTCACTAATTTTAAAAAAAGCAAAAAAACCCGCAGTACTAATAACTTCACCATAGGTGCTGAAAAGGAGAAAGTACATAAGGGAGAGAAAGAAAGAGGAAGGGAAATGGACAGCTCTCAGTTATTTTTCCAAACTTTACTCACTCTGCTTTTATTCCCATTTGGTTGTGGGCACCAAAACCGTAAGTACATAGATAAGGAAGTATAGACCACTCTTACCTATAAAATATGAGGCTGTCCTTAAGCCCTTCTCATGAGCTTTGAGTGTAGTGATATGAAACTGAATCTTTCATGTAGCACCTGCAGAAACTACTGAAGTTAGTGGGATCTGTCCACTGATTGTCTTTAATTGAAGTTCAGTCAGACTCACGAGCACACCAGTTATATTTCTCCTGGCAGCTAAACTGACAGGCCTGTCTGCATAAACTCAAAAATGATATCTTGTCTTTGAAAACAACCCAACACTTCTGTATTCTGTATAATATTCTGTATTATAGCTTAAGACAGATCCAAAGGCAATAGATGTTACCTTGAGTTTTCCTCGGTGAACACCCTGGAATACAGTGTTGATCCATCCTGGCTCATTAGTGATAGCCATTTTTTTCTCAAACTTTGGCTACTTGCAAAGACTTTCATTTTGACGTTTTTACAATGTCTTGAAAATTTCTAGTTCCAAAACATAAACAGAGGTATCAGAGGATGAGGACGGGGGTACTATCACAGAGTCTTTAATGAAATATATCTTTTTTTTCCCCAGAGGTGCGGAGAAATCTCATTTGATAGTCCTGACCAGAATGTCAAATGTGTTCGCATGCTAGGTAAGAGTCTCTTCCCTTTTTTATTCAAGTGTGTATATAGAGATATGTTTAATTGGGAATTTCTTCTCAAAAGTACATGATAATGACCATGATGATCCACAATGGCGTTTACATAGCTCATCCACGTGTAGTCCTCATTAATATATTTATGGTGAACTTTCAACTATTTAAATGAAGCATGTATACTCCAGTAGTGTCCATGTGCATAGATGAAAATATAGCTGTACCAGCACTGTAATTGGAAGCTCTGATGTGCTGAAGTCCAGAACTCATATTCAAAAGCTGAAAATCTGGACTTCTAAAGACAGTGTTAATTCCACAAGCATGTGTCAAAAGTCTCTAAATCAGACCTTCAGCTGCATCACTCAGGAAAAATTTCAGTCACTGTGATTTTACAGATTTGCACTGCTGTGGCTTTGTAAAAATGACTCTTAAGTAGAAGTGTCTATTCTTTAGAAACAATACAGGAATACTCTGCTATGTTTCATTAATTTCTGTGACCAATTTTATTGTGGTTGCTTGTTTCATCTACAATGCTAGTACTGAAACATTAACAGTATGGCTAGTATTACAGTGAAAGGCAGGGAGTAAATGTCTAAAAACCTAAGAGATAATGTTTACTCAGAAAAAAAATGAAATCAGAGGACACCTGCAGATTAAGCTTTAAATTCTGAAGACCTTTGACCTGCCAGGGAAGAGATAAATACATGCTGTAAATCAGAGCATTGCATCTAATAATGCGAAGAATGGAAGCGCCGCAATTTTTTAAACTGCAACTGGCAGTGTCTAGGAACTTAATTCCCATCTGGGTGCATAGCTGTGCTCTGTAATAACAGATTATGTGGTTTGCTGTTTATATTCATTAAATCCTATTGTCACAATAGACTATAATTGCTGCAGAGGAAATCTGTCATGCTTGTAGTGCACAGATCCCAACAGATGAACTGACACAATGGACCATAATGATCTGTTACATCAATGATCCATGGTTAGAAGTTCTTAATGGAACAAGCTGACGAAAAAAGATAAACTTGTGATCCTTTATCATGCCAATTATAATCTACAGTGTAAATACAATTGAGTTCCTAATACTCTAGTACTAAGTTATATCCATGCAAATGTTATTATGCATTAGGGGGAAGAATGGGGGATGAGAGAGAGGAGAACAAAAAAAACCCCTTCTGTATGGGTTCATTCATCATTGTATTTGGCATTTTTATAACAAGTCAGTCCAAAATTGGGAGTTTGACATCGCTCTTAGTGCAAAAAATTCTTTAGGAGAAGTGAGAAGAACAAGATCTTGTTTCCATTACATATATTCTTACCTATGTCTTGCAGTATATACACGTACAAGAATGAGAACATGTGCTGTGCTGTGTAAGGAAACTGCTAGGAATGGAAAAATGACTCCAAGAGCACATGCCAAAGGTGTAACTGATTCTCAGAGGTTCCATCTCTTGTATTAAAAAATATTTTGCCTGCTATTGTTATTTTTCGGTGTACCTAACAAATTAAGGACTGTAGTGTCATATATAATACAGAATTTTACATTTCACCCCAAGGTATTCCAAATCATGTACAGAGCTGAAACTATTCTAAGTACAATTTGTATATTCCAGAACTGGCTCTGTAAGAGGTGTGGGAAGAAGAAACTATCGAGTACAAACACAGCAGAAACTATGGTTTCTCTGAGAGTGACTGCTGGAGACAAGCTCCATTGTCCCAATTTATCACAGAAGTCTGTATGGTGCTCGTGGTGCTGTAAAGCCAGAGGCTGTCCATTCTGGACACCTCTCCTTTCATACTGAACTTGCAGGGAAGAGCAGGAGTGAGAAACTGTGCAGCCAAAAAGGCCTGAGACTTTGTGTTGAATGTGACATGTAATGCCCAATCTCATATTTTACAAGGGAATTGAATTTCCAAGAGAATGTAACAGGGTTTGTCACTGATCAATGCAAGGCTGACATTATTAATGTCTGTGGGTGTAACCAGTGAACAAAGCACAGCGTGCCTTCAGAGAGGGACATCTTTCTTGAATGCTCCATCTTTGAAATATGCTGAAACTGTCCTGCTGTCATTTAATGTAATAGTGACACAGTGCTGACAGAAATCTAGAGGGCAAGTCCCAGCAATTGCAAGAGGATAATTACGCTAGTAAGAAAAGAAACACAGGAGCCTGGAGTACTGACTGTGTTTCTTCAGGGATCTTTGATGCAAGATCAGTCCATATTGAAACTGCACATTATCAAGCTGTACTCTAAAATGGTAGTAGCTGTTTTTCTCAGAAGATGTCTGTATCTGCTTTATACTACTCGTTCTGCGCTAGCTTCAAATTTAAAGTTTTTCAGAAGTAATGCCAGGCTTGCCATTGAATCCACATTCCTTGAGGTAACATGGATTATGTGTATGAAGTTCTTTTTCTATAAAGGTTGAGGAAGAGGGGTTTGCAGTAAAAATCATATCTTCCTATTAGAAAACAGTAAATAATAGATAAAATAATGCCAAAATGTTTACAATGGCCATAGTGAAAAAAGGTAACTTTTCAAGGCACTGACTAGATATCACTCAACCTGAGATTAAGAGCATAGGATCAGCTTAATGCCTCATCTTTCAGCATCAGAGTGATGGATAGTTATAATTCAAGTGTAAAAAATAACTTAAACAACAAAATTAAATCGTCACTTAGCAGTGTTTCCTGTTATAAGAGATAACAGCTATGTGCTCTGACCAGAATATGTTTAGCATTAGTGTAATTATCTGTACTAAAGTCATTACAGAAAATTATGGTCTCCCTCTTATTTTTTATATTGTCCTTGTTTCTTTACCCTTTTTTCTGTGTCGTGATTTATTCCTAGCTGGCAACCAAGTACCATGCAGCCACTCACTCACAGCCTCCCGCAGCAGGAGCTAAATCAGAAAAAAGTAAAACTTGTGGGTTGAGACAGGAACAGTTGAATAATTGAAACAAAATAAAATATAATAATAATAATCATAGCAACAATAATAGTAGTGGTAATGAAAAAGAGAGACTGGAATAAAACCCAAGAGAAACAAGTGATGCACAATACAATTGCTCAACACCTGCTGACCAATGTGATCTACAGTTCCCAGCCAACACACACACACACACACACACACACACACAAGTTTATTTCCTTATCATGATGCTGTGCAATATGGAATATCCCTTTGGCAAGTTCAGTGTACCTGCTCAGTGTCACAGTATGGGAAACCAAAAAGTCCTTGACTTAGAGCAAGCACTACTGAACAAAACCTGTTAACATCAGTATGTTATCAACATTATTCTCATACTAAATTAAAAATACAGCACTGTATCAGCTACTAAGAATAAAATGAACTCCATCACCAGCTAAAGCAACACAACCTTGATAACTGTCACAGAAAAAAGTTGGTCAGTGGCCCACCTTAGCCTTTTGAAGACCTGAAGTGTTCAGATCCTAAATATATCACAGCTTTCTTGAGTATGGCATTGGATAAGACTTTGAACCCTGCACATCCATTGTCCTTTGAAAAATGGGAAGATAAGTGCTTCCTTACTTCTTAGGAAGAAGAAGAAGAAATTTATAAGTACAATGAGAAGCTGAAGTTCTACAGTAATGGAAGTAATGAAAATACCACACTGTCAATAGAAGTGTGTTATCAGAAGTTTCTCTTGAATCTCCAAGTCTGCCAGGAGATAATGCCAGCTCATCAGCACTTCCAGGGCAAGGAAGAAAATCTGAACTGTTCTGCTTAAATTGGAACTGTTATCAAGTTAGCGAGGGCACTTGGCCATGAAAAAATTTGCTGATAATGCTGAACAGGATGTCAAAAAACTCTTGCTTTATGTTGCATTCTGGAATTTAGAACCCTGGACTCCCCATGCTCTTTACTTAAAATGAGTTTGACTTTCAAATTTATAATTAGCACAAAAATTGAGGTTATAGAAATGTACTCACTATGTAGTTATCAGTCTAGAGATTCATATTATGAAAGGCAGAAGGGAACTGTCCCTCTCCCTAGAGCACCCACTGCTATTTTCAATGGCACAACCTGAGGTTAATTTTTCCCATATGCAGACAGACATACTCTGGACTCAGACATGACACAGTATCATATCATGCAGAGATAATTGGGTTAGTTTGCTGTGAAAATTGCTGGTTGGATGCCTAAGCTAATTAACTCTGCTGGGAAGAATTGCATACGAGCTTGTAAGAGTCCAAAGTTAAAGCAACTTTACTGGTTCTCACTTCCTTAGGTAGCTCATCCAAGGCTAACTCAGTAACCTCCACATGGCAGAGCACTGAGTTTTAAGAATCTGTCCTGGAAAAAGTAAGTTCCCTTATCTAGCTCTAGGACTAGTACAGAAGGAAAAAGGTCTGCCAACTAGAAGAGAAACTTCAATTTTTTTGAGATATATATATATATATATATATATATATATGTATATGTTTTGGGGTTTTTTCTTATCCACATAATTTTGTTTATATAAATAAATACCTGTTTATACAGAAAATAGGCAGTTGCACCCATCACAACACATACAAAATTAAATTATTCCTTTGGTTTTAATCTGTTCAACCTGGTTGATGATAGTGAAGTAAGGGGGATGGATGATAAGTGCCAATTATTACATTACTTACTTTGTTACTCCAGCAAGCAGTCTTTCACCACCAGATTTAGTCTTTACTCCTTAATGAAATGCTGGATAGATTTTGAAGAGGTCACATCTCTTGCTGGCAAACTCTGCTGTCTGAAGAAATTCTTCCAGGGGAAATGTGAATTGCCCTCCTTAAGGAGCTGGTTAGTAAGATGAAAACACAAAGCTTCCAGACACCCCATGGCAAAAGGCTGAGGTGCTTTCTTTTCATTACTGTAAATTCCACGCAGACAGGAATGATGTGGCTGAGTTTTGTTTCCCATTTGGTGCAGACTTAATCCTTACAAAAGCAGACAGATGAATCCTTGCTTGGAATAAAAGTAGTTTCCTCACAAATAGCCATTTAAAATTAATCAAAAACAACAACAAAAAAGCTATTATTAAAAAAAAAATTGAGACAGTGCCACCTTTTTTTTTAATTCTCCAGACTACTAATACTTAACTTTGTTGCTTTGAGGCAACAAACTTTTTCATATTCCCTCATCTCCTCGAAAAAGTTGTTTTGTGGCATACTTTCACGATTTGTTGCCTATGAAGAGTTGTGGGTAAAGGAATTGGCATTTAGCCATGAAATTACTTTCGTGGATCCAACTTTGGTCTTGGTGGCTCTTTGCCCACAGCAGAAAACCACCACACATTTGAACAGAGTTGGCAGCCACAGCTTAAGAGAGAGAGACATTACTGGAATAACAACTGTGCTGAGAGCCAGGAGAGAGGGGTACTGGCAAGGCTCTGGCTGGCTGGTCTCTGCCTTACATAACCATTGAAGGCACCTTTGCTGGTGGCGGAAAAAAAATCTATTTTAACTTACTTTGCAAAACTTGATCGGGTAAATAACCGTGTACCTTAATGGGTGAAAAAAACTACTGAAGAGTAATTAAATGTGTCAACTTTCCCTGCAGCAAAGGGAGAAAAAGAAATGAGGCATCTAACCAAATGGTTCTGCACTGATGAAGTTTTGCAGTTGTGCAAAGCTTCCTGGAGCCCTCGCTGACATCATTTGAAATGTGATCCTACATCTCTTGGACACACAAAACTTCTGCTGAAACTGATAGTCATGCATGAGCAATGGTGTTCTAAATAGCCAAATATATGGACTATTTATATCCCAGTCACTCAAAGGCTTACACGTGCACTTGACCTTCTGCAAACTAACTATTCTATCTGTGCAAATGAGATGCAATAAACAAATGAACTAATTTTTGTAAAATTAAGCTGTATATTTATGGGGAAAAGGCCCAAAATCTACAGTGACTAGCAAAAAATCCATACTTGTCGCTACACTGCCCATCAGGATTACTCAGAACTTCATAGCTGTCAGAAAGGAGAGGCTTAGGATGTCTGCTACAAAAAGATAGGCTTTTATTCCATGAGCAGCTTGCAACACAGGATGAAGAGAAGCAGGTTTTTTCCATTTATAAAGCAATGGTGTGAAGGCATACAGAAAGACAAGCACCATGTCTCTTTTTGATATCCTGTTAATGTAGATACATTCGAATTTTAACATGTAAGTCAATGCTTCAAGATTTTCACTTACATTTATACTCCAACTGCCACTCTATACCAACAATTCATTCTGATGACAACAGGATTGTATAGATAGGACCTATGGAACTGTATTTCTTCTACCCAGCTGAATAGGGATTTTCAAATAACTTCTAACACTTTTCCCTTTTTTATCAAAAATAACATTCCAGTATATTAACACAATTTAAAAATAAGACGTAACTCCTGATATTGCAACTGTAAATGAATTTTAAAAAGTGGATTCTCTGTGTCCTTACCAACACTGAAACAGAGGCTTATTGCTCCTTCATATCAGTTAAGACCTCCTCCCCAAGTTGATTGTATCTTCCTGAAATGCAATACTTTCTAAATCTCACCTGCTTACTCTGAAATGCTCATGACTTGTTTGCCATAGTGGTACAGAGCAGGCTAAAGACTTGGTGTATCACCCCATGCTTTATGCGGAAGGCCAAGATGACAGGCTGCCTATGTTGGAGTGTTGCTTGGAGGCAGAAAATGGCAGACCAGTGGGCATGAGACCACAACAGCAACTCCTTTGTCAAGGACTTCATGGTATACACACACCATTATTGTGCTACTTCATCACCGTGTTATGCTTTCAGGCTAAACAAGTAGGAACTCTTTGTCTTTACTACGATAGAATTTGTGCCTAAAACCACAAAGAATGTAAATATCAAACCCAGCTTCTACTTTCAGGACTATTTGATTAATTTGGGTAAGAAATGATTAAAAAAAAAATTGAAATTTCTGATGCCCTAGGAATATTTTAAAGAGCAGTTCTCTAATAACATCTTATTATTCAAGTAATTTTGATCTAATTACTATTTTAGGTAATTATATAGGCTGGTAGTTGAGTGACAGTGACCACCTGTTTATCCTGTTCCATCCTGTAAATCAGGTCAGACTGAAACTACTTCTCTTGCAATAGTCTACCTTTCAGAAGGGTGCTGAAGGAGACAAAAACTGGCCTTGGCCTTTTGAGCATGCACATAAAACACTTTTCTAAATGTAATTTATGGTTCTTGGTTTTCTATCACATAAACATTAACTTGAATCATATATAGTTTTATCCTGTGTCTGAACCTGGTACAGGAAAGAGATGGGAGTCACTTGTAGAGAATGCAGAAATGAGGATTTGCCAGCATCTATATAATGTAAGCACAGCATGATGGCTTTCTGGAGAAGAGAGCGTTACTGTGTTGCCCACATCTGCTAAAGCCATTCATTTGGACCAGGAGATCCAGCTGAGATTCAAAAGCTCAAGAGATGATTAAAAAGGCCCTCCCGTCCCCCAACTAGAAATATACCAAACCCCTGCCTCTTCAGCTTCTCTTTCTATCAGAAAGGTTTTTTGACTTGTCTGAGAATCTCACCACATATCACATTTAGGAAAAAGCTACAGATTTCCAAGTCCTATCCAGCAGTTGCACTCAAAGCACGGCTACAAACACTTGCAAATTCTAGCAGACTGCAAAGGCGAGTGTCTCCCTTTTAGTCCAAAACATGCTGCAGACAGAAGGGTTGTATTCTGCTGCCCATTTATGTAATAATCTAGTGAAAGTTTAACCTTTTAATTCTGAACTTTCGTCATCCTAGTATAGTTAAACCTAACAGCACTCCCTTTTTTCTTGCCTACCAAAATAAAGGCAGCGCAGGTTGGGATTAAGTGCACTCTGTTTCATCTGTTGACCCTGCGCAAGGACAAATGCTGGGTATGACTCCAGGAGGATAAGAAATGGGCCCCCACATCTGGGGGAGCACACACGTGTAAGAGAAGAAGAATCCTGAGTTTTGTTTCACAGACATTTCCTTTTTTTTTTTTTTTTAACTAAGCACTTCTTAGAAAAGCAGAGGAACAGTGGCTTGATTGATTTACTTAAGATGATCTCATATGTTATTTCATGGTATTTGTCACATGAGTTATTGCTGATCCCCTGTTGGAAAATAGATTTCAAGTGCCTATTCACTCTGTTTCCTCACAGTTTGATTTTTCCTCATGCCTAACCTCGTGCCCAAACACGGACTGTATTCACGCAGTTTCCCATCTTCTTTGTCCAACCTGTTATGAGTGGGTTATGTTCACCCAAAGTACTTTCTGTACTGAAAATTGCTGTGACTAACCATACTGCTGTAATAACATTCTCTCAAAAGATGGGGAGGGGGGAAAGGAACTCCAAATTGGGGGACCAAATCGAAGAAGAAAACACTTATTCACAGTTTTACATCAGCCATCCCTTCATTATAGCATAATGAAATCTCCAGACCTAAACTTTTTAAACTTAGATTTAAAAGGTTCAAATTTAAAATCTGTGGTTTGAGCTCATCTCTAGCAATTAATCTTTGCCCCTTTAATTATTACTTTGTGCTACGTTGGAATTGCACAGTCTCTGCAATGTCCTACAGATTACTGTGTAGCTACACTTAGTAAGAGTGATTTATGTCTGAGAAAGCCATGGAATTCCTGTGCTTTCAAGCACTCAGTTCCTGGCTGTACATGCTCATAAACTTCTCAGGTTAAGAAGGCATTTTCCTATATTCTTCTCTGCTCCGTATTATAAGGATGTCTCATATTCTGGAGTTAAAATTTTTGCTGTTCTGATATGTTGTTAATAAATTTACCATTCTTACTGAGAATTGAGAGTATAATATTTGTAGGAAATTTTTTCATCTCTATTATAAAAAAGAAAACTACCAAATCAAAATTCTGCTGTTCTTTTGCCTGCTTATTTGGATAACTAGTTTTCCCTGATGGCTTTAGCTTCCTTTTTTTTTTTTAATTGTTTATAATTAAGTGTCATTTCTAATTATAATCTGTTGTATTCTTGTACATCTCATACTTCTTAAAGCACTAAGTTGCTTTCTTAGATCATCCATTGATCATCAAACTACTTAAGCATGTATTTACATGTTCTCACTGGAGCCAAAATATGAGTAGATTGAAATAAGTTTGCGTGACAGGGTCAGTCACAGTGTCTAGCACTGTGCATGCTCAAGCCCTGATCTGATCCAAACACTTGAAGCTCTGGGCTTCTGAAATCATGGAGTGTGACTGTGAATATTGGTAGTAAATGACGGAAATTGTACTTAGCAACAAGAAACGGAATATCTGAATCGCAGCTGGCTATGTCAAGAAATTAATGTATTTCTTACAGAAAAGTTCAGAGGTTCTCTTACTGGAATTCCCTCACAGGGCATTCTTCTCACTCTGCAGAGGAAATAATGCTGAAGACAGTTGGGATGCAATTCTTCTAACAGAATGTCTGTAAACTTCTGTAAAAAAACTTTAAGTCTTTTAATTTTAAAGTCTATAGCCATCATCTAATTATCCCTTTTGTAGCAGAAAAGAACAAGGAAGAGGTGCTTCCTTCAGACTTAGATCATTTCAAAACAGATGTCTAAAACTGGTCTGAGGAACCCTACTCAGAGACTGCCTATTTCTCCCCATTGACTCCTCAAGAAACTGAAGTGTGGATGTGAGCATTTGGAGAATGATCTTACTCCTGAGGTGCAGATATTGTTTTTCCTAGTGTTCAAAGATCTATGGTTTAAAGTATAGAGTATAATAGAAAAATAGGCTGATCAACCTCATCTACAAGATAATTTATTGTTTTTTTAACATAAAATCAAGTTCTAAGTTTTCAGAATATTTGTAAAAAAGTATTTGTGGAAAATTGTTCTTATTAACTGAATTCTTTTCCTCATTGATTCTGTGAAGTCTTAACTTCTCTCTCTCTCTCTCCCTTTGGCATAGCTGCAGGACCTTTTCTGACATCTGAATAGCTCCTGAATTTGAGTTGAATAAAGTAAATTGAAAGCATGACAAAGCATTTTTCAAATGCTTACGGGATCCAGCACACTGTCCCATGGGTAGAAAATTTGACTGTATTGTGAAATCTTTAGTTATGAAAACTAAAATCTGCCAATAATGTGTCAAATATGGTTTTGATTTCCAGAACATTGTGAATATCAATCCACAGTAAAATTTTTAGGGAGGGTACTCTATAGCTCATTTTTGTAAAGAAAGTGTACACATTAGTGTTTTAGATCATCTCAGGAGTGTGTTCTTGAGAATCTATCCCAACATACTGCAAATTCCAGTTTGCATTGTGAAGCAGTCTTGGAATAGACAAACTGGACAATTTTCCCATCTCATAGAGCAAGCCCTGTGCTCTGGGAGCACTTCTAGAGCATTCTAGCTGCTAGTAGGCATCTAATCCATGGACAAAGATTAGAAGTAGTCCACACAAAATCCTCCAAAGCATACACAGCAGAGGCCAGGGCGCCTCCGCTGTGGCTGCTCAACTCAGCCAATTTGCTCTTTTTGTGCTCCTGGTTCTCTGAACCTTGCCAGAGAGTCAACACCCACTGGGACTTCAACCCAACCATTGCTCTAACATGCAGACTTCTGTATCCACAAATTACCTTCAGGACCATTCAGCTCAGTTAAGATTGAACTGAGGATGGTTAGAATGTATATAATTCTTAATTTATGACAGGTTGTAAGCGTGTGTTTATCGTTTGCCTACTTTGCGTACACGTGCCATCAATTTGTGCATGCAACCTACAACTTTATCAAGCATTTGTCTTATACACTCACATGAGGACAGGTTTATGGGGAATGCCAAATGTGATTTAGTACAATGAGAAGTTTGTTCTTTTTGAAATATAAGGTAAAATAATTTTTAAATCTAGATCAGGATTTCACACTGAGCTTATAGATTAATACAGAGCAAATTTAATTTAACACTTAATTCGAAGGAATTATTCATATTGCAGAGCTTTGTTTACTGACATACAATAATGAGATCCTCACATTTTATTAATGCATGTATGCCAAATTATTATTAATATTGAGATATCTTTTTTGTTTTATAACAGAGAGTGCTAATGAAAGGAACTCAGAAATATTAGGACCATACACTTTATTAGTAGACTTTTCTTAGAAGAAAGCAAGGACTAGTGGACTAGAATTGACTTCATCTGAAAACAGAGCAATAAACTGACAGCAGAATTGTACAGTATTTTCATAACAAGAAGCATATTACCATGCTGACAGAAGAAGGGACAGTTACTTTCAGCATCTTTCAGTTAGATAACAGTATGTAAAGATAGCCCACACAGACATGAATACGTTTGTCCTTTGATTGCTTTTGTTAATAAATACAGTAAGAACATACTCTTAAAAAGAAGCCTGTGAATTTTCACCCCATGAGCTGTATTTCAGGTTTCTACAAAAAGAGGAAGACAAATTTAAAGTTAAGGTACATGACTGGGCATTCTGTCAAGTTCCAGAACGTGCTCTGGAACTTTGATGGTTGAGACAGGCATTTGCCAAGAGAAAGGTCATTGTTTGTCGAAGAAAGAGACAGAAATTTTATTTCCCTCAGCTCTAACTGCCCTGTGAACATTTTCTAATGGAACTTAATTTCTTTACCTGTTGGTATCCCGAGTTTTGTACTTACAAACTTGTGTCAGTATCTGCAATACAACAAAATCATTGTTAAACTGGTATTACGTGGCTTTGCTTTGGAAACCTGAAGTAGAGTTGCCAATACACTCAGCCATTCTGTAAATATTCAATTAGAATCACCATGGAACTTCTCCTATGGATGGAGTTGTGAAGATGTGAAAGTGAGTTAAGGGGTAGCATAAGTTATTCAAGTCCCCAGCCAGCAGCTACATGATGTAACAAGAGTGGCAGTCACTGACAGAGTTCTGTTGGAAAGGGAAGATGAATGGCAGATGCCTCATTGTAATTTCTTATCAGCAGGGAGTGTAACAGCAGACATTAATCCACTGGTTTATCACAGGTAATAATATGTCCAGGGAGCTACCACATTTAAGGCACAAGTGCAATTGCTGCCATTGTACATTGGTCCTAGGCGGCTCTTGAGGCAAGTGCATGTCATAATACTTTAGAAACCAGAAGAACACAGATTTGCATTGCTTTAATTATTAGCATATTTCACTTTTCTTAAAAAAAGGAATGGAAGCATCATAAATCATGCTGTCAAATCTCATTTATTTTCTGTTGTTTGAGAACAAGACTCAGGGCTTTTGAAGTCTGTGTATTGTTTCAGGGGGAAAAATGACATTATAATAGCCCTCAGAACAGTTTACAGAGAAAATGTTGTTGGTTTTGGATATTTTTATTTTAATCCAAACCAGTTTCTCTGTGCCATGAAGGAATCTGTGTTTGGTTTAGGCAGAACCATCTTAGATACCACAGTTGCTTCAAATTGTGCAGCTCCTTGAGACAAAACAAAAAGTCTCTTGATAATTGATGACTGAATAAACAAAGAGGAAACTGGAGGCAGATGTGTGCTGGAAAGCTTTCTGAAATCCTAGAATGGGATGGGGGAGAATTTGATTTTGACTTTAATCAGAAGCACCACCATTCTCTCTTCACCCTGAACATTTCCTACTTGACATTTTTTGTTCCAAGTCTTTGTTGGGGGACGGTGTTGCTTATGTTTAATTTTAAGTGAATTTCCAGTAGTAGATCTAGAAAGGTTTTAGGCTGGCAGCTATGCAGCCTCAAGCCCTCCTTCTGCAAAACAGCATAAATCCCTCTAACACTGTCATGCCAGAAATCTTCCTCAAAATGGAAAGATCATCTGCAGGAATTACTAAGCTACTAGCACCTTTATCCATCTGGTTTTTATAATCTTGCTGAAGCTGCCTCGAGAGTAACAAGATGTGATGCAGGATCTCATATTATGGATGTATTTAACTCCCTTAGTAGGAGCTACACCAGAAGTACAGGTTCACATCAGCAGGGCCCATCATTCAGTTCTTGCCCTTGTTTTTGCTGTCACTATGCCCACTTCTCTTCCACGCAAAAACTTACCTGCTTTTGATAACAAGTATGCACCTAAGCTGGCTGAAAGAAGAATGTCTTCAGAAATGATTGACAAAAGTTGTCTTCCTGAAATTAGATCTTGTAATTACGTTTCAGTAAAAGATGAAAACTTGAGACCCAAATCCAGTAGTTTTTAGTGGAAATCCTTTGTCTGGTAACAAGTTTAGATTCAGAGAAGGTGATGTGGCATTTAACAGGCAGGGTTGCTAAAGGTCTGGGTGCTTCAGTGTTTTATGTGGGAGGTGCATCACTGTGTGTCTCACTGAGTTACTCCAGCATATGACTGGAGTCCCTGGTGACAGCTCACAGAAGTTGCAGCTTGGCTGAGTAACCTCAGTCACAGAAGAAGATGGGATAAAGAGACAGACATGTTAAGGTTCACCTGAGGAATTCCTACAACATCTGTGAAACCAGTATTTACAGATAAAAACTGAAGCTTTGTTTGTGGAAGAAAATGAGCGCTAAACCACTCTGACAAATGGAAAAAATCCCTGTGGAATTCAGGAATTTTTTGATAAAAATACTTTGTAGCCAAAATTTCAGTTTCTGCCATGTTTCTTTATTAAGCTTACTCTCTTAGAACTAAAAAGTAAGATTTCTAGTGACCCAGCTTTGTGGTAATAAACTGACCTGACATAAAGGAAGATGAATTGGATATCTGCAGTGACATGGATGATGTAACAGGAGAGATGGAGCTGATGTAGTGCCTGTGTCAGCTGTAGATTGGTGCTGTTGTGCAGCTTGTGAGAGTGTTCTGCTGATGGAGGAGCTGTCTGCTTGACAAGATATAAAATTCTGCTCTTAATGCCCTTTGCTCACTGATCCTGTGGCATCTCTTTTGAAAGGGAAGTTGTTATGGTACTGTAAAACAGGACTTCTTCAGTTTTAAAATAAGTAAGTCAGGGGTTTTATCTTCTTTAAATGTTGGTGCAATGTGTAGCAACACATTGCCCTAAATTGGATTTAATTTGGCAAGAGATGAGAATGAAGGAAGGTTTTAGTCATCTTCCCTCTGGTTTAAGTTGGCCAATGCAACACCTGCTCCCACGTTTCAGGCTGTTTTCTCCCATGAGTGCTGGTGCACAAACACTTGCCACTTACCCTTTGACTACTGCAAAAATAAACAAAGAAGTTGTTTTTAATCAAGTTTCCAAAGCCAGACCACCAGAATGAATGCATCTTTCTTGGTAGAACAGTTCTTTGTCTATATTTTGCTTGTCACTATAAAGCTACCCGAAAGTGCTGGCTGGTGTGTAATGCAAGACTTTGAGGCAAGTTATTTGTAATTTTTCCGAGGCAAAACATCACAGCAATTTGTGTCTGAGTCTGCCTGAGGAGTGCAAATGTCGTTTCAAATGGGGAACTAAATATGTATCCATGAAATAAAGTAGCAACACTGGAACAGGAAAACTGCAGGTTCAGTCTTTTAAAGTTACTAAGTATTGAAATAGTCACTGCAGTCCCAGTGAGACTTTGAAAGCATCTGTATGTAGCTTATCAGCCAGTTAGAAAAAGAATACGAACCAACTCACTGCAAACAGTCCCTGTTCACTTGAGGACTCTCAGTCCTGCATTTCATTTGGCTCACAAGCACCTGACCAATTTTTTAACCATAGAGAGCTACTGTAAAGCTACTTTAAAATGAAAAAATCTTAAATAAAAAAAGCCTGACTTTAAAAGCCAAAAATAGATTAAATTTTGAAATTGCAGCTTAATCTGCTCCGGTTAAAACCTCACACTACTGAAGAAGCATTCCTAAACTGTGGTCTCTGGACTAGATGTCCCCCACAGATGTCACGTAACAAAATCCAAGAAGAAGACTGCGCAGTTCAGAGAAGATTTCAGTTCTCCCTCATCCTAGGTGCATGTCAACCATTACACTACAAACCCACTGCATTATTGCACACACATACACAACTAACCTGGAATTCTTTATTGCACAGAAAGACTGTTCCTGCTCAGTACACCTAATGCTGCAGGCAAGGTGTTCTGCTTGGTGCTACAAGTTGTAGAAGAAGCCTTCCCCCTGGCAGACAGTGAAATTTAACCTGCTCCCCCAGTTTATGGATAACCCTTGTAAATGCTAAACTGATACATAAATTCCACGCTCAGTTTTATTGTTATATAAAGAAAAGGCATCTCTTTTCCTCCTAGTCCTATTTTGTAATGGTCACTGCTAGAACTTGTGATGAGATGTACCTGGCACATACTGAGAACACCAACTGGAGTGAGCCCAACGGGACTCCAGAAAAAATGTTTCTTATCTGGATGCAAATAGGATGGAAATGTGAAAGCAGCAGTGGCTTCTGAGCTCTGTCTCATCTGAGGTTCTTTTGAGTACACTCAAAATCTTTCAGACACCAACTGGGTTTTAAAGTTCAAACGCAAGAAAGCAAAGCAAGAAATTTGCGCTGGGCAGAGTGCTGAAGCATTTTCAATGTCAAACAGAAGTTTAGTGGGAGTTTTCAGGGTCTTATCCTTGGATTTAAGCACAAAGTAGTATTTGGAATTCCAAAATCCCAGTTCAGGAACATTTTTTGGATCTAGTCTGTAACATCTTGATGACCTATGGAATGTTTTCACATTCACTAAGAAACAGATACTGATAGATCTCATCTGTAATATCCAAGTATAGCAACTGTAGGCTGCACCTAATCATCAACATTCTTTAATTATTAACAAAAGTTTTATTAGCTATGAGTCAAAAATTTATATTTTCTGGTAAAGGGCTGGGAAGATAATTTTTCTTTGTGGCAGTAGATGTTTCTAAAGCAATAACCCAAGATTCAAACCAGACTTAAATATATTAAGTGCAAATCCCTGGATAATTAGTGCATTATATAGCTAAACTGATAAAGAAATAATATATATCAAATAGATATTTCTAGTAATGAACATCCCAAACAATTCTGTAATGAAATTCATGCCTTCTTTTACCAATTTATAATGACTCTTCTTATTCTAAGACAGTACAAGATGTTACTGTACAAACTTCATCACCTTCTAGTCTATTCCTAGGAAGCATTTTAATAATAACACTTGTTCTAATAATGCTTTTCAGTCTTCATTGCTTATGGGATCTAAGGCTAGTCAGAAATGGAATGCTTCTCTCTTTGTAGAGTGCTTGATCCTTGTATGTAAAAGTTTTTATTTTCACAGTGCAAGACATTTCTGTCCTCGTAACTTGTAACTACTGGAGTAGTTACAGAACCTGGAGTAAAATAAGTGCAAAGCAGAAATATAACCTGAAGATTTCCTGTATGTATTTGCTGCTTTGTCTCTCACAGGAGAGACTTTCCCTGGATTCCTCAGCTACGTTACCACACGCTACAAAGGAGGAAGTGCCATGAATGCAGTTGGCTTATTCCCCCCAGGAGTTCCCTCTGGTAGAGTATGTCAAAGTACTCCCAGCTGTCAGTCTGTCAGGTCTGCTCGCATGTTTTGGAAGACAGCGTGCTCTGAATGGGAATGTAACAATAGCAGGCTGATTTTTCAGCAGCCAGCAGTGATAACTCTGATAACAGTCTTGAGTTAAGAAGTGACGCATATCAGAGGTTCCTGCCTTAGATGCCAAGGTTATTCGTCATGTAATTGGATATTGTTGGAGAAAACCATAATTAACCTAGACTTAAAGGCATAAGGCCATCTAGTTGATAACATGTGGTCAAAGATAATCGTTCACTGCTGAATCCACTTATATCTTTCCTTTTAATTTACTTTTAAGAGACGTGACCTAACCAGGTCTTACTTAAACAAAGCTATGACTTACTGGCTTCATGTTTATTGTTAAATTACAGACCTGATCCTCTTGGCATTTCATTTTATGGTGAGGTAAAAACTTAAGGCTCTCCTAATTCACAAGTCCAGGAAGTTATCAGTTGACAAAAGCAAGGAACACATACATCTCCCCGCAGCTGTGGGCATCTAGTTCTAGCTCCAGCCAGCAGACAGCATCTGTAGTGAACACCTTCCAACACCATCAAGTTCTCTCTACACGTTGGCCTATTTCATCCTGCAAGGTAGTAAAAATTCCAGCTGATGTACTTGTGGGGTTCATTGTTACTTTTGCCTGAATTTGCCACTTTCAGCTCACCCTGGGCTGTCCAAATGATGGGAAAACTCACAAGACCTATGCAGCCTGCTACTTCTGTCCTCTCTGAACTCTCATCCCTGCTTCTGCTCTCCAGCTGCTCAACTGCCCATCCCTCTCCAGAAATTATGCTAGAGCTGAGTCCCAGCAGTCCTAATGGTTCCCTTAGAATTGTAGTGGAAGTTTTTATCACACCACCCATTGACTGACCCAGGAGATTGTAGGAGGTAGCTGTCTTGGCCACACCAGTGTGCTGAGGCTATTAGTCATCTAGTGGGCTATCTGCTGCTTCCAGGAAGTCAAGGACAATCACATCTCAACAGGTCTTAGCTCCTGCCCTCAGGGAAACAAACACATGAAAGCTCACAAGGTTGTAACAAACAAAGTAATTCCTCTTGCTCAGGCCAGCTGCAGATGCCAGCAGCCTTGTCCTTCTCATCTCCCACCACCAGAAAATTTATATACCCCTTCTCCTTCAATACTCTGCTCAATTATGTGATAGGAAGTCAGATTCCCTACTGTGCTCTCTCTCTTTCATATGGTAAAACACACATTTGTGTGTCTCATTACAAACATCCTCAAACCATCCACATAAGCATTACAGAAACTTCATCATGTACAAATCCTAGAAATCCTATACACTGCCTTTTAAGATAGATTTCTGTTCGGACAGCCTCTCAGTTGCTAATTTGCTTTCTCATATTCCTAGCATGGCAACCATACATTATACCTTCTTCCCTAAAGCCTGCACAAATAAATGAGACTTTGGCTTTTCTCCAGATATTTTCCCATTGTTAACAGGAATATCTGTTTTTAGACCCTTTCCCGTTTGTCCGTAAAGGTAGTCTTATCTTCTTGATTCATCAGTAACAGTTTGTTACTGATGTGGAACTCGGGCTCTTTGAGGTAGCCTTTCCTGTAATTACTGTGTCTGTCATTAACTGTCCCCTAAAACTTGGCCTATCTAAACGGGATTTGTTTTAATTCCTCAGGCTCATATAGGGGAAAAAAAAAATCTGCTGGAGTTATTTGGAGGTATTTCATTTCATTGTCTCATCATTATGGAATAGCTGTTAATATTTGTAAGTGCTTTTTCCATCATAGGCTGAATATAGAAATAGATGACCCTAGCTGAAGTTCTAGATTGTTTTGGACGAGTGAAGTGAGGAAAAGTTTGTAAGAGGCTGGTACCGAGCCAAAATACCAAGATTCGTATAGTTCCTAGGCATGTTTAGTCATGTTTTATGCATAGATCAAACATACAAAATAAATTTACAAAAAAAATTATGAAACTTTATTATAAAGAAGCTCCTGGTTCTGAAGTCTTTAACTATGTTCTCTCACTTTATTGAATTACTCCTTAAGAAGGGGTTTCATCCAGTAAAAGGAAAGAAAGCAGGAGACAATAAGGCACAGAAAGGTCTTGGTTGAAGAGTACAAGGGTGGGATGTCAGCTCTGAAGAAGGAATTGTTATTGCACAATACTGAGGGTGGTAAATTCTCTTCATAGAGAGCACACTGAATGTCCAGGGGAGCAGTGTACTTTCTCCTTACCTCTTTTTTACCTTTATATATCCACAGTAAGAATGTTTATATCTGAGGCTTCCTGGCAGTTAACAGAAAGACATTTTGACTCTTTTCTTCTTTCAAAATAAAGTGTGGCAATGTAAATACCTCCTATGAATCAAATGAGCTGTTTCTATTGGTTAACTAGAAGGGACCCAAGGATGACTAGATCAAGAGTTTCCTTTTCTGTGAGGAGGAATTGTAATGAGAGAGGGCAGTAAGACTTTGAGAGGGCTCACATGTATGAAGAACCAGACATCCAGTTCACATCATGTTTAAAATCAGCCAGTTCTGATTACAGAATAATTAAGGAAATTTTAAAACGCTTGATTGCAACTTGTGTCTGATCTTAATTTTTTAACAATGATCATAGGTAATGCAGCTACAGATGTAGAGAGGGAGTCTCACATTGCCTGATATTCTTGTTTTTAATTCTAAATGTCCCAGATGTGCATGTGTGGGAGTGGGTATGTTGGCTTCCCTTGCTATGTCTGGACACAAGCCTACTCCACATACATGGGCATTAAGGAAATACATGTTTTCTAGAAAATATACAATGCTCATTGTGCAGTACTAAGCAAATGCAAAGTACTACAACGTGTACGTAAAAGGCATTTTACATGGTGCAATAGAGAAAAATCACTAAATTGGACATGCTCTGGGAATGCAGATACTATTGCATGACATGGGAGGAATTAGTCCAGCCAAGAAACCTGATACCACATATTTTAAAAGGCAACTTGGCACTTTAAGGAATGATGATATCCTCAGCTATTATATCTTTTCAATCATAACTGAAAACCTCAGGCTATGATTTTATGATACCAACATGCAACATATTAAACATACTAAACATATTAACATATACCTTTTAGTCAAATTATACTTATTAATTAGTTCCTGAAAATCAATTAATTTTAGCTGCTTCTAACTGCATTATCTGGAATCAGGATATCCAAAGAAGCAAGTTTTTGGAAACTAGCTTCTAGGTTTTAAAAGCTATGGATTCATGATGAAAGGAAATTTCATACATTTAAACGGTGTTTAGTGTAGTACAACTGGAGGAGTTTTATGTAAATTCTTAGCAAAATTTAACAAAAAAAAAAGTTTCTTTAGTAATGTGGAAAATAACACATATGAAAGAAATGCATGAAAATTGTTTACAGATATTCACAATAACAACTTTCCAAAGTCTATGCTCTTCTCAGAAACAAGACATCGTTACTTTCAGATGGGATGGGAAGATTTTCTTCCCACCCAAGGCCACATACATCCAGAACAGAGAAATCACACACAGGAATTTCTGCCTCACTTTCTTACTGCTTTACAGCTCTTCATCCAGTGTAGCTCATGTTAAAACACATTTAAGTGCTAGCTCTTCTGAGAGGCACGGCCCTTCACTCACTGTGTAGCGCAAACTGGCTCACCTCTACAGCAATAGAATTTTTTCAGTATTTAGGTGAGAGGGCAAGCATTTGTTGCAGCTGATTTCAGTGCTGCAGCACGCAGTGCTAATGATAGGCCAGACGGGGCAATTTCTGAGCACATCTCACCTGCAAAGCATCTCAGTCTCCAGCCAGGCCCACAGCTTTGCCCAGCTTGGGCCAGGCTGCACTTGTGGGCTGTGCCTACCAGCTGCAACCCTTCAGCTGATCTGCCAGTCACAACAGGACTGAAACAAAACATAAATTAGGTAAGCACTTTTCCCTGTGTTAAATTAAGGGAAATGACTCCTCACAAACCGTAAAGGGGATAAAGTAACTGTGGCCTTTGTTACTTGTGACAATGATAGATGATTCTTAGAATTGGTCTTTATCCCACTGTTCTGCCCAGAATTGATCTTTATCCCACTTCTCTGACCAAAATATTGGTTTGGACACAACAGTATTTTAAATTTTTTGTTCATAATCTATTCGAGTTCCATAGATACAAATAGCATTTATATCCAACCCTCTTCATTGCTAGTCACACTTCAGCCATGGGTGAACTGCAGAGCTTACAGCTATTACCACAGTTTACCACAGCTATTACCACTATACCCTCACGTAGGAGCCCAGGTGTTATTGGAAAGACAACAAAAATAATAAACCACAAATAATCAGAAGATTCTGAACAACAAAAAAAAACCCCTTTTAAATATTATTCATAATTAAAGGAACTGCAGATGCAAGGCACTTTTTGTCAACCATAATTGCCCAACCAGAACTGGGCTGGACAATAAGACAACAATAGCACCACTTGTACATTGTGCCTACTGAGGGCTTTGGGGGTGGTTGCAAGTACTCCCTCCCTGCACACACCTGGCCCAGGGAAAGGCTTCTCACGTGTCCTTCACACCAAGACACCCAGGTTAGCTGGGGACACAGCACTCTGCAAGGTCCTGCAGGGCTGCCAGTGCTACCTGGCACAACTCGCTGACATTGCAAAGTCATGAACTCCGGCTCCCTGGGGAAAACACCACCATATCTGAACCTGGCTAACAGTGTTTCATGTCAGCATGCATTTGTTATTTGTACTGTCTTGCCAATCACGCCTGTACCCTGAGGATGACTAGATAGCTATGAATCTTGATAGCCCAGATTCGCAGAACCACAGAATCGTTTAGACTGGAAAAGCCCTTTTAGATCATCAAACCCAACTGTTAAACTGTATGTATGCAACTGTGTTGGAGACAGATTCTTCAAAATAAATGTGTTTAGGAAGAGGTGTAAGGCCTCTGTTATTACAGTATACTAAAGCTTAATTCTTAACATTACTTCCTTCCTTTGAAAAAAGTTAACACTATTCCCATATTATCCAAAGATAATAATTACATGTATACAGTGTGACAGATATACAAACGACTTAGTTCTGGTTTCCTTATCAACCAGCATTACCCAGTGAAGTGTGGTGCTTTTGCAGCTTACATCCCTGGACTTTTTCACAGAGAAACCAGGAGGCAAGAGAAAAACAAGAAATAAGCTCTAGATCTTATCCCAGCTCTCAGTTGTCTCACACTGCCAACTACAGAAGGAGGAGGAACTCCACAGTTTAGGCAGCTTAGATATAGGCAAAGTGATTAAAACTGGTTTCTTAGTATCACACAGGCACTGTGACAGAGAGCTGAATTTTTATCTGCTCTGACAAGAGGTAAATTACTTTTTAAGAATATGTGTAATTTGTGACAGATCTTTTGGGTAGTTTTCAGGTGACATCTGGAGAGATGGAAGACCATTACAAAAGCACAGCTCATTTTCCTTTATTTTCCCATAAGGACCATATGAAGGAGACAGAAAGTGACAAAATGCTATCAATACAGTGGAATTCCTTAAATGAGAATAGATATTATGAAATCTGCTGAAAACAAAACTGTTTTGGTTATTGTGCTAATTTACAGCTAGTCACACAGCCATTGCCATTACTGTTTTCTTGAGCTTCAGAGACTAAATTTGCAAAATGAACACTTTTCAAGCAATACTGCTGATACATTTATTAGATAACAGGCAAACCTCAAAAGCTTTGGTGAGTGCATATAGTAAAAAAAAAAATCAATTTCTGAATGTTTGAGTTTATCTTAGTATCTTGGAATTTAGGCAGAAAACCTGAGATCAGAATTTTCTCATGAGATTCTTTTCCCTGGAAGCACCTTCTGCACCACTCTCATCCTACTTCTGATCTCAGCCGAAACTGGAGTGCACGGATGACGCCAATATTTATTTATTTCTAAAGCAATGGAACATTTTGAACATCAAAACAAAAGCAAAGTTTGGTTGTTTGGATGTCTGCCAAATTCTACTACACAATGGTTAAACAGCAAATGTTACAATTTAGGACATTTGGTCTGTCTCAAATGCTACTCCACTGTCCATTACTATAATTTAGAATACAATTAGCTTACACAAATATCAGCACAAAACTTGGCTGGTTAAATTATCTAGCTGTTTTCCCATGGTTCCTCTTTGAGTCAAAGGGAAGACAGACTCTGATACAGTGATTTAGAGTAGAAGGCTCAGTAAACTAGTTGGCATTGTGAAAGCCTCCCTGTTTCTTACGCTGACCTTTAAATGCTAATTAGGACCTGTCTGTATGACATCTAGCAAAATAAGGCTCCAATAACACAGACATCTGTTACCACATTATCTAATTCGAATGATTTGTTCTCCCACATACACACTAAAATATATTGGCACTTAGTATTAAAGGAAAAAAAGCTATTAGGAAAGTTATATTTGGCTCTATGCTGCAGTGAAGTGACAAAAATAACCTAAAATTGATGTACATGTTAAATAAAACTACTATTTGCATTTAATATTTAAATATATAAACAATGAGCTTAATATTTTTCATCTTATCTAGAAAACCATCATCTGATTAAGAAATGTCTTTTTTTTTTTAATATATAAAATAAAAATAATTAACCATACTAAATAGCTACCAATCACTGAAGGTGTATATAGTTACAGGTGTATATGACCAGAGAGATGGTGGATGCCCCACCTCTGGAACCATTCAAGGCGGGCCTGGACAGGCCTCTGAGCAACCTGATCTAGTTGAAGATGTCCCTCCTCATTGCAGGAGCTTTGGACTAGATGATCTTTAGAGGTCCTTTCCACTCCAAATTATTCTATGATTCTCTTTTACCATGCATTTTCTCCTGTATATCTCTTCATTGTTTAACCTTCAACAGGAAAATTTCTACCAATTCCTCTTCTCACAGTACATCATGTCCTTTGGTCCCAGCCACAGGAAAGGACAGCAACCACAGAGCCACCAAGGCTGGGATTTTACCACTACTGGTTCTATGATATTTGAGTGCTACAGGGATGCTGTCAGGTCTTCGTCTGCAAGCCACTGAGCTCTTTACTCAAACCCATCCTCATTCTTGCATTCACATTGTCCAATGCTTGCTCTGGCTTCCACACACTTCCATAGACAAAATGTTCAATAAGATGGCTCCAGCAAGCTGGTTTTTTTTTTTTTTCCAGTGGATTCATACTGCCCTGGAAAAGGCAGTGTTTTAATTCTTTTTCTAAAAAAGAATTTATTAACAATTTTTTTCTGTGAGGGAAAAGTTGCTTCTTGTTTCTCATTTTGTTAAGAAAACAACCAGCATTACATTCTTACCATTTCTGGTAATTTTCCTTCACTATTGTTTTTTTTAAATTTATTTAGGCTTTAATATTCTGACATGTTTATTCAAATTTTATTCCAATACCAGGTTAAATGTTATTCAAATACCAGGTTATAGGATCTCTTATTATACTGCAATTTTTGGAGGTTATCTCAAGAGAATATTTGCTACATCAAAAGGAAAAAAATATTTTCTGAGAAGTCATTTCCTGCAAAAATTTAAATTCTGCTTGATGGACATTTGGTTTTAACTTCTAATAAAAAAACCTGGCATTTTGTAAAACAAATTCTACTTTCCAACTTGTTACTGCTAACATTACTACCATTATGTCAGGAATTGTATTCTGAACTAAGGAACCAGGATTTTTAAAATAATATATTAGTGAACCAGCAGGCAGTCCTAGATCAGCACACACTTCTGTTTCTGATATGATTAGAAAGGAAGTTTATGTTCAGGCCAAAATGAGACTTAAATGAGTACTTCCTATTGGACTTACTCAAGCACATGTTATAGCGTAGTTGGAAATATGATATTTAGCCATTAAAAAACCAGCTGATGTAGATGGCAAATGTCAGCAAAGGAGATGCAGTTCATTTTCCAATTCATTGGCACAGGAAACTAGTGGTTTAATAGGGTAGTAGGCCAACTGATGCTGGACTTTTTTTTCCACACAGTCAGAAAATTTGGTAAAAGTTACATCACTTCCTTGTACACTGGCCCTGCTCAATTGTTTCCTGTGCCAGTGTTCCAAGTGAAGTTGGAAATACTGATGGATTTCTTTCCCTTTCTGAAAAGCCAGAGTTAGTGGTGGCGGAAATCAGTTTCATCTGGTATTACTTGAACATCGATATTATACTTTAAAAAAAACCAGCAACTATGTAATGGGTTTCATTGAAGTGCATAAGAAGTTCCCAATAAAAATAACAGAGAGCATTTTACTTATTTAGTGTATTCACAATATTGCATTAAAAACAAGTGAAAAGATAGCCTGGGCCATCGTTTGGACTTTTTTTTTAAAACTCTGATTCTGGGACACAGTAACAAACACTGTAACATCTCCACTATTCAAAGCACTCAAGAGCATGAACAGAGCTGTATGGAAAGTGAATAGAGAACTGGGAAGCACAACTGTCCCTGGAAGTTCAGTGCTCCCTTAAGCATGGAAATTTTCTTTCCTTGGCTGATGGAAATGCACAGCAACCTGCCTCAGTCAGCTTCTCTGAGTGTGATCAGAACTCTACAGACTCCAATAGAAGGGTGACTGTTTGACAAGCCCATGCTTATACAGATAAGATGGTGCCTATCATTCTAAGGATGTGAGCTTGGTTTCTGAATTAAGCATCTTCACATTGCAACTGGCAGACACTGATTGTGAGAGCAATCACTCTTACATTTAGCTCTCATCCCATCCCAAGGTGGCTGAAAATGGTTTTGATGTTTCTAGAGGATCTCTGTCAGCAGAAGGCAAGCTAAAGAGTGTAACTCAAAAGTCTTAAAATTGTAATATTAAGTAGCCAGTGATACCTTGTAATTGATTTGGCACATGATGCTGCAAACCTCAGAAAAATAGATTGAAAATATTGCAAACCTCAGAAAAAAAGCAAAAGCAAATGTAGTTCCTAGTACTGAACAGGTGGTGAAAGGGAGACAATCCCACCTGAAAACTTCTGTAATTGCACTGCTGCTGATGGAAAGAGATGTTTATGGATGTCAATACCATGACCAAAGCTCACATTTTGATATGTGGCCAAGGTCTGGGGAAAAATCTGCATATAACACAGTATTTGCCTGACCATCTTTTCAAAATAACCTGAATACTTCCTTCTTCTACTAAGCATTTGATCCATTTGGGGCTTTTAAAATGCATCTTACAGATGTTTTGTATCTAAATTAATATTGCTATCATAAAAGCTGTGCAGAGCCTGTCAAAATGATGTGTGATTGTCTGGATTGAAAAAAAAAAATTTTAACAGATATCTTAGGAAACACTGGAAAACATTTATGGTTTTACATACTGTCAGGATATCTTGGAAAGCACGGTACAGCTGGAACTGCATTACTCAGAGCAACCTGCCCAAATAGATCTGAGAGAAACAGGTTTTCCAGAAAGCCTCCCCTCCATCTGCAGATCTAGTGGATACTTTTAACTATTTAAAGAGAGCTTTTCCTCCTGGGCTATCTACTCTGAGTTTTTCCTTCTGCAGCTTCATCAATATGAATATATCAAGAAGAATCTGTAGTGAAGACAAGAACCAACAAGTGTTTGCATGATTATCAGTGGGTTTCGAGAGCATGGTAATAAAATGCCAGGACAGGGTGACAGTATATTTCCAAAGCTGCTCATCCCAGTGGAGATACATTTACACAAATGCATTTGTAAGAAATGCAAAGAGCTTGATTACAGTAAATATGGCCTGATTTTGCAGTCATGAGAAAGTAGGTCAGAGGGAGCTTAGTTTATCACTCGGATATTTTTACATCATTGTCAGACCTTTCCCACGACTTCCCAGCTGCATCTCCTGTCCATCCCCACAGCAAACTGCACCCACTTCTGTCAGCAAGATGCAAAGAGGGAAATGAAGCCATAGCACTCCTCTGAGACGGCAAATAATGTCAGCTTTGGGATATGCACATTGTCAGAATTCTGATGTGCAGGCAGAATAAAGATGCATAAAATGTGGATACAACATGAGCAGAAGTGTAGGTATGGTACTCAAGAATTGTAGATATTTAATCTGAAATATTTAGTGGCCTAGCTATTTGACATGACCAAAGCTTATTTAGTGAGAGATAATAAGTCTGAAACCAGAATCCAGTGGGCAAAATGCAATTCAGTTGTATTATTTTACTCTTGCATTGCAAATAGGAATAAATTTGGGAGAGGTCTGCACCTATGTAATCCTAACGCTCATTGTAGGGTCTAAATGGGATTATACAAAGAGCTAAATTCACCATTACTTATTAAAGTCAGAAAGATAAAGACTGAAGAATAATGAGGAGTAGATCTCTGCAATATTTATATGTGGAGCCATCAAATATCTAACAAGTTAACAAAGTTAAGAAACATGTATTAATTTTATTTAAAATAGTGCTTCTTTTCCTAGTTAAATATTATTTAATATCCATTTTAAAAGTGAAAAGGAAAAACAAAGTTATCAGATCTTGTGATACCTGATTTACAAAAGAGGGAGCAAGCACTATTATTCATCTGTATTTATCCTTATATTTACGTTCCATTTATTCTTACTGTATTAAGCTTTCTTTGACTAAAAATTTAAACTAGGTATCACTTAGTGCAGATATCTTAGCTACTCACTTTTATAATTTCAAAAGACAGAAAAAGACCAAATTATAGCCACAAGTCTTTTCTGTATACCATAAGGGGCAAGGACACCACAGGCCATGCGGCCACCCATGCCATCTCATTAAAGTAAGATGTGACAGAAGCAGCTTTTCAAATGTGGCACATCTCTCATCTTTCAAACTGCTGCCATAACTTTTAGATACATAGGTCCCAACTGAGAAAATATGTATGCACATGCTCAGCTTTAAAGATGGCAGCAGTCCTTTCGAATTCATTGAGATCCTACAGCTACGTACTATTAGTTACGCATTTAAAGGATAGGTGTCTCTCACCTGTTCAGTTCTTTTTTCTACTCAGCCTTTTTTCACCTATTCCCTAAAGGGAATCCTGTGGGATGCAGAGGTTATTCTTTTCATAGGGTTATTTCACAAGGATGATGACTAGCATATAGTCATAACTGTCCCAAATAACAGTTAATAACCATTATTTTCTACCTACCTGATTTCTACTACTAACATTTTCAAGCTGATGCAGTGTTCTTAACCTCCCACTCCATTAGCCTAGTCCATCATTAAGCATCTGTTGCAATGATCACTCTGTAAACTCAGGCAATGAGTTTTTCTTAAATCCCTTGACTTTGCCTTGGATCAGGTAAATTTTGTTCATGTGTAAGAATTAAGGGAGGGAATAAACTAACAGAGTCCATCAGATACGTTGTGCAACACAACTAAATATCATGCTGGCAATTGCCTTTTTAGTTTTCTTTCAGCTTATCATTATGATTTTCTTATTATGGTTTATTAAGGTGAGATGAGGTTATTCTCTGTTATTTGCTAGTTCTTTTAAAGCCACAGAATTTTGCTGTTTACTGTGGGAGATTTGAATCATCAGATTCAGTATGCTGAACTTTTAATTTTCCTGAGTGAGCAAAGGAAATATTACACAACCTCACTGTTTCCAATTAGTTATGGACTTCTGTTTATTCCTTTATTGCAAGCATTTTTGCTCAGTTAGTAGTACAAATTGTTAATCATAAAAATTTACTCTCTCACTTGCACTAAGAATGAAAAAGGCATTTTCTCCTTGCCCTACAGAACTCAAGCAATCCTTGTTCTCCATTTCCAGAACCTTTTTCCAAGGAGTCTGACAACAACCAAAAGATTATAAACCCATAGAACTCTACTGTCTGTCTTCCACATTTCCCAGTAGAAGAGGCTCTCAAGGCATGATGCTGTGCCAAGCTCAGGCAATAAAAATCAATTAATTAATTGTACCATTCTCCTAGAAATTCAGCTCACTGCTCTTGACAGTGAGTTGGTAGCAGACAAAAAACATCTACTGTGTACCTTTAGTATGCATCAAAGAAAAGTTATTGTATTGTTGAGAATTCATAGTAAAAATATTAAAATAATTTCAAAGTTGGGAAAAACGTTCTGAGATAGAATTTAGAGAATTTTATTTGTCCAGTTTAGAGCAAAGACATAGCAACTGTCCTCATATAAATATAAATTTCTTCATATTTAATGAAGTAATTGCAATGATAGAGATAACTAATTGTTCTTACTAGTAAGAATGACATTAAAATAATAGACCTCTGGAATGAGACAACAGTGGGGCAAAGAATAAGAAAATTCTACTATGATTTTTAAAGTGATGAAAGAAACCTTCCAGGAGGTTATTAGAAAAGATTCTGTATAACTATGCCTGCTTATGTTTCTTCTGTCATATTCTCCAACTTTCTTAGGCAGTCTGTTCCCTTGTCCCTTTTAAAAGTTACTCGCATTCTTCTTTTCTCTGTTGCTCTGATTATGCTGCCCTGCAAATGTATAGCACTTTCTTTTTTTTTTTTAACTTTACATGTAAAGACTGTGCCCCAACATTTGCCATCTCCTCTTTTACATTAAACTCACCCTCCTAAAACCTCCTAAAACTTGATTCTGGGGATGGCGTCATCTCCTGATTCTGACCTTAGGCAATGGCCTAGCCTATTGTCTCTGCATGACTCTATAATTCCTGGGACAGAGGCAAAGGCATACTTTTCATAAGTAACTACTGATTTAAGATTATTCCACTAATAAGTGCCATCTAAAGACACATGATTTACGCTTTCTAAAAATTAGTATCTGACAGTCTTTGAAACTGGTCTCTACATTTGGACTTATTAATGTTTGTGAATCACTTGAAAAATTGGGAGTATTTTTCCAAATTTTTTTAATAATATACAGTAAAAATAGCTTGTAAAAAAATCTTTCTAGGTGTCTGTTTGGAAATGCAAGTTGTAACACAATGCAGTGGTGGGGGTTAGCTGAAAGAATAGGAAAAGTTTCCCAAAGTAATGACTCTGCCATGCTAATAATTTATGAGCCATTTTTTCAAACATCAGCTATCAGATGGAAGAGGGAGGAATAATAGAATATTACTTCTGCTTTACAATAGTCTGTTAATACAGAAAGGCAAAGGCGCCTGTACTCTAAGGAAGCTGTCAGCAACGCTGCAGGCTCAAGGTCCCAGTATCACTTACAGTACTGGCAAGAAGGAGACCATTGCTGCAGAATGAAGCTCAAGGAGGGAAGCAAAAGGAAAAGGCTGGGGGGGGATAGAAGAGGAGAATCAAGGATCTTTCTTCACCATTCTTTTTTTACAGCTTTTGTGTGTCTGGACTGATTTGTTGAGGGAGAGCTGCTGGAGACAGTATATTTGGCACAGGACAGAGGAGCTCAAAGCCAAAAGGATGGTGCTATTGCCAGTTTAAACTATGGCTTTTTTTTTTTTTTTTTCTCTTTCCCCCTCCCTCCTTTTTCTTTGAAGGAAGGAAAAGAAAAAAGGGGAAGAAAGGGATTCGCAATGAAAACCAGAGCAGTGGGTTAACAAGAACCCCGCAGGCTTCAGTAGACTGGAAAGATACATGAGGCACTTCCTCTACCATCTGGCATGCAATTCTGCTGCTGCTGCTGCTCTTATGTACATAACTTCGGAGTGAATAAGCAAACAAGTAAAACTTTTTAAGAGACACCAACTATGAAACACCAGCTATTAATCTGTCAGCTTACTCTCTTCCCTTTTCCCCCACTGCAATATTCCTTTCCTCAAGTCTTTTCCAGTTCTCATGTCTACCTGTGAAAATATGCACTGCCTTGTCATGTTTTCAGATGACTCCATTTGCCTTTTTTTTTTGGCATTGCTTCCCAGAATGAATGAGGGACAGAGCTAATACATTTATATTTCTCTTGTAATCACTTAAGCTTCTTTAACTCAGAGTCAGAGAGAAATGCAGTTGCTAGAAATAAAGCCATCCGTCTCTGCTGAACTATTTCCTTCAAATCTGGCTGGAAGTGTGAATGCAAAAGGAGAAATTTTAGGTGGGACAAGCTTGCTCAAGGACTGCTTAAAATGCAGTTACAAATGGCTGGGTAAATTGCTGTGTAGGAGTATGTTTTAGTTCTGATGGATTTTCTTAAATGCAATGAAAAGCATGGTGTTGAGGTCACATCTTCAAGTTGGGTAAATCATCACAGCACAACTCAAGTCAGAGAAACAGAGAACTTGCAAAATCTGAGCATTTTGTCAATTAGAAATCTCTGAGAGGGATGCTACAGCTGATTTTTGATGCTAAAATTCCTCATAATCAAATACAGATCTTCCAGGCTTTCCTGTGAGCAGCTCTTATGTGGCTCCATTCTTATAATGAAAAAGACAAAAAGAAAGTCAGTTACAGCAAAATCTTGGATGAATCAAGGATAAGTAATCATTGAATTGAAGTACAACTGTGAAGCATAAGTTTATTAAGAATAAGATGAATTAATTTACAAACATACCCATTAATGCCAAGCAACAATTTTAACATGTTTTTTTCATTTGCAACTGCTGATCCTTAAACTGGCCAGAAACCCGAAAAAAAAAACCCAAACAAAACTCAAGGCTATCTAACACAGTTGTTTTCATATGACAGTAATTTTCCAAGAGAAGAAGTACATACTGTTCTTTTAGGTTTATTGCATAGCTTCTTGAAATACTGAAACTATAACAACAGATGTATTTCAGTTTGTTTTTTGACTGGCCTCCTCCTTTGCACCTGTAGAACTGTAAGTGAAAACAAATACAGCAATTAATTCTGATCCTGTCCATAAGACAGGTACACACCCAAGTGACCCAGCTACAGATGATACAAAACCTTTCACAGTTTTAAGGACACAAGAAGGTAGTGTAGCTTTTGAAATCTCAGAAGATTTTTATTGCTGCTTTCAAGAGGGCTGGTGGATGAGTTCTGTTAAACACTTAAATAATCAGTTACTCATCTAAAAATTGGTCTGGGCGTATGTGAATACACTGCCTTCCAACTGGTATCTTTTATCGTAGAATCATTATGGTTGGGAAAGATCTCCATGACCATTGAGTCCAACCTTTGCCAGTACATCACCTTGTCAGCTAAACCATAGCACTAAGTGTGACTATCAGTTATTTCTTCATCACTTTTTGCATCCAGTGCCATGGAAATGGCACAAGGATAGCCTTTCTTTGAGAGTGTTCTGGCACTTCTGCTCTTTGCCTCAGTGGGGACCACAAAGCACAGAGGTAAACAAAGAGGAAAAACAATAGCTGAAAAAAGTTACTGCAACTCCTCGTTGCGCAAAACCAAAATGAAGTAGTTGGGGTGTAAGGCTTAAACCACCCAGTAGGCAAAGAGTCTTCAAAGTCTTCTGGATTTCAGTTGCCTAGTTTATCCCTTTTTGACAGGAACAGTGCTTTAAAGAGTGATTGCCCAAGACACACCAATATGAAACACCTAAAATATCACAATAAGCCATATGAAAAGAAAACCAATAAAATTTGCCTTTCTAGAAAATTATAACCACAGATTGTATGAATGTGTCAATGCTTGTGCTACTGTACTGCACATCATCTATTTCTTTGTTCTTAACCCCTTTGTTCAATGAGTCAGGATATCCTGATACAAAAGACTGCAAAATATCAGTACAACAACAACAATACTACTTTGGAAGAGCTTCATAGTTTTCAAGGCAAGGCTACTAAGTGTAGAAGGCTAATAGTATGGCACTACAGTTGCAATCAAAACTTTTGCAAACCATTAAAGCTGTCAGTTTGAGGTTGGAACATTTAAGATAAGCAAGGCAGAGACCCTGTAACAGGGGAAACAGCATTCTGCCCCTGCTGATGTTAAAGTGAGGAGGAAAGGCTTGTGCACTGTTTTCTGCATGTAAGGGTGTTAAGTTTCAGTCCATTCTCTTGGCTTCTCTTCCTCTGTGAAGGAATATCCTGCTTGTTTGACAGTTTACTTTTCCATCTGGAGAGAAGGCAGAACATTGAATGTAACCCAGAGAAGACAAAAGTATTAACTATGCATGCTGAGAAATGTTATAAAGCCCACTAAAATCCCATTAATAAATCTGCAATTTTACTGAAAACTAAGTGCTCGTGCAAGAGCTCAGCCTCCATCCCTCTACTGTACGCTCCATAAACTACAGGACAGACCAGTACCACGAGCAGGCTAAAAGGGATATATTGTATAAAGGCAACATAAATGTGAAAATCGCATGGCCCCTTCGGGTCAGGGATCCCAGAGAAGGGCCGGGTGCTGCTACAGGGTCTGGCCAAAGGCAGCCCACAAGCCCGAGGAAGCGCTCGCTGACAGCTGCGCAGCCCCAGCACGCCACCTCTGCTGCTACATGAGACAGAGCACTCTCCCGGGCGGCTTTGGCTTGTTTTTAAAGATTAGCGATGAATAATTGTCTCCTCGTCGTAGTCTGGGAGCGACCGCTGCCACCACGCAGTGTCCTAACATGAACCCGTTCAGGTGGAGCTTTACAGCCGAAGTGATGAGGGCGCGGGGCAGACCTCACACCCTGCCCCAAACCCATCATTTCAGCAACTCGTTCCTCTCCGACCCCTCAAGCGCCGGCACCTCCGCTGCCCCTCTGGGTGCCCGGTCGGGCTGGAGTCCGAAAGCGGGGCGGGCGGGGGCACCGCACGCCGCCAGAGCACTCGTGCTCCGCTCCCGGCCCTCGCAGCGTCCCGTGAATCACCGCCCTTCCTCCCGCGAAGGGCAGCCGAGGTGACGGCGGGGTTTGACTAAGAGACCAAAACCCCCACCGGCTCCGCAGCTAGCTGGGCGAGGAGGAAGGCGGGGCGGTGGGGGCTCCCCCATGGCATGGCGGCAGGGATAAAGTCAAAGTGCCTCCGCCGTGGCGCTTAGCGGGGTGTGAGCTGCGGCTGTGCCGGCGCGGCCCACTGCCCCGAGTGCCGCCCGCAGCAGCGCCCCGAGCCCCCGCCCCCGGGTCCCGGCGCCGCGCCGGCATGAGCGGCGGCCCCGCGCCTGCCCGGCAGCCGCTTCGCCCCGGCTGCAGGCGCCTGGCGGCGGGCTGAGGGCGCGCAGCGGCGGGAGCCGAGCGCTGCCGCCGGAGCCCGGCGTTCCTTCCTTCCGCTGGGCCGGGGCCGGGCGTGCCCCTGGCGAGGGGCGGCGGCGGTGGGCAGCCGGGCGCCCCCGCCCCGCTCTGGATGCCCATCGCGGCTGCTCGGACAGGGGGGTGGCTGCGGCTCCCCGGCGGGGGGCGCGGGCCAGGATGCCGGTGCTGGAGCGCTTCTTCCCCGCGGCAGAGCCGGGCAGGCGGAGGAGGACGGGGGAAGAGCCGATGCCCTTTCCCATGGGCAGCCTGCCCGGTTATCAGCAGGGGACCCTGGCCTGGGACTTGCCCGAGATGATCAAGATGGTAAAGCTCGTTTGGAAATCCAAGGGGGAGCTCCGCGGGGCGAAGCACAGAGGCGTTTTGGAGAGCGAGGATGCCCTGGGCGGTTCGGCAGGTAGGTGTCCCCCGCCCTGCTGCTCAGGGAATCTGCGGGGCAAACGCGGCTGGGGGCCGAGGGTGACGGGGAGTCGCGGCCGGAGCCGGCCCGTCCCGTCGTGGGGCAGAGCCGCCGGGGCCGCGGAGCTGCCCGACCGACCGCGGCCGGGCTGAGAAACAGCCCGTGCTTTGGGCAGCTCTCTCCCGCCACCGGGACACGCGCACCGGAGTTTGTGCCGCTCCGAAGCCACGTCAGTTAGCTGATGGCGCTCTCCCAGTCTAATCTGTTGCGTGGTTTTTATACGCGGGGTGATAAAAGCGCGGCTCAAAACCAGAGCGAGTAGCTCCGCGGCTCAGAGGCTGACCTCCGCCGGGGCAGCCGGGCTCAGTGCCGGCGCGGAGAGCTCTCCCGGCCCGCACGGAGCTCCGCGGCGGCGGCCCCGCGGTCAAGGTGACGGAGAAGCGGCGCCCCGGGGCCGCCGGGCAGCCCGGTCGCTTCTTCCCCGGCTGTGTTCGCCGTGCCCTTCCGAGCGCATGGTCTCTCCTCTTCCACCGCCAAACCTCTCCCCGATCTTTGCGTGCGTTGGGCTCCTTTCACATGATCTGCCCGCTCTTCCCTTGTGCAAAGCGGAGCGACTCCCTTACAATTTGTACTTTGATAGCCACCACTATTAAAAACTTGGGAAACGCTGCCCTGTCCCACAACTTTCTCTTTAAACGTGGTATATTGCTGGGTAAAGAGCACGTGCTTTCTCATTAAATGTATAAATCTTGCCTGTCAGTTTTTTCCGATCTCACTAACATATGGCACCACATCACATGCTTTACGGAAGTCCAGGTTAGACCTGTAGCATTTTCATTAGGTAGAGATGAGTGGTCAGGCTAGCATGGTACTTCTTAGGAGTTTACTCTGCATCTTAACCTGTGCTCCAGATTGCTTATGGTTCAAAACATTTTGCCTTCTGTTGGAGGCAACCTCTTTGCTCCTTCAAAACCTCTTGCCTTCTGTTGAAGTCAAGGTCATAGGCCTGTAGTTGTCTCAGTACCGGCTGATAATTTTTTATTCTCCTGTAATTGTACTGCTGTGATTTAATAGACTTAATGAAACTGTGGCTTGTTTCTTCAGAACTCTGGATTATCTCATCTCTGCAACTTGGTCACTAAATTCTTCCAAAGCGTTCAGTCTTCGAAGACTATGCCTTCACCTTCCTTTGGTGTACCTGTTATTGAGACCTATAATTTACAGTACTTCGTACCTGAATAATTTAGTTTCTTAGGTAGAATAACCTCTTTGTAGGTATTTCGAAGTGCTTGCAGTGTGTATGTATGTGTTCTCCATAAATCTGTGTATGAACTTGAATATTAAATAGGTATCAGTCTATCACTTTTGAATGCCTGCTAAGGTTGGCTGTTGGTCATTGTATGTCTATTATTTAAAATGTTTGCAGTTTAATAAAAAAATGCTTGGTCCCCTTCCATTTTGAAAAAGGGAGGATAGTTCTTGGGCTCTGAGGAAGATGTACAACCTGTCATCTTACTCTTGGGGAATCTCTTCAGTTTAAAAGAATAATAAGTAAGAGTGGTGGGAATAATGAAAGAGGAGATCATATTGCTCTTTAAGACTTGGAGCAAATCAGCTGGGAATGTACCGTAGCCAACCAGGGAGACTGAGTGTGGTGAATGCTGAGTGTTCAGAGATGGACCCTAATCAAGCAACCTAAGAAATGCTGCGTTGCTTACACCTTATGTATGAGTAATGGTGGTTTTTCATTGTGCTTGTGTTGTATCTGGTGAAATTACTTTCATTAGGTAACAAATGAGATTCACCTTCAGATTCCTGGAGGCAACTAAAAATGAGCGTGAATGTGCAGAGACAGATCAGTCCACTAGCAGGATGTGAGTAACTTGCATTTACTCAAATGGCCATTACTCGTATCCTGTGAGGGGACAGTCCTCTTCATGGTGCCAGATCCTATTTTGTAAGCTCAGCTGACTTGCACCAGTACAAATCAGGGCAGAAGATGACTTAACTCTCAACACTTTAAATACGAATCATCAGACAGTTTGAGTGAACCAGACCTGGGTTGCTGGTTTTTCCTCCTCAGCAACAGTCATCCTAGTAGTTTTCCCTCTTGTGGTTTCATTTTAGTCACTTTAAGTACATTGGAGTATGTGGGAAAACCAGTAAATGCTGAAATCTAGTATACTTAAATAAGTGCAGAGTCAAAGAATGCAGAAATGGGAAGAAGAGATAATAATTTGGAAGGCTTAGTAGTTTGAGGTACTCAGCTTTGTGTTTGTGGGGTGTTTTTTACATGTTTGATTGCTGAAAAGAAAGAACAAAACTTTTTAACTTCTATCTTATAAAAAAGGCAGTAGTTAGTCGGGAATCAGATTTTCTTCAGGTGAAGTTAAAGCAAATAACTTCTGCTTGAGGTACTGCTAGCTAGGCAAATACAGGTTGATGTTCAGTAGTAGAGTTTACAGCGCTTTCCACATCAAGGGCTTTTTCATTTGAATTTGTAAGTATTCATGTGATAACTCATGTTCTGTTATCACATCCTCATGAAACTACTTTGCTTACAGTAGAAGAGGAAATAGATACGAATTCTGGAAGGAAACTGTCAGGATTTCTGGCTTGCTTGATCATGTTAATACAGATTTAGCTAAGCAAATTTCTTTGCTTTGTCCGAGTGATTGGACTGAGCTTTGGATTGGCTTTCTAGAAGAGTCACAACCCTCGTAACTGTAGATAATGTGGAGGAGAGAGCTATATCTGCACACGATGTCAGTTATGTGGATGGCAGTGTCTTGGGAACCCATTTAGCTGTAATTTATACCACATTCCCCTTTCCTGAGGTAGGAGTAGAGAGCTTCTAGAGAGAAAAACTATCTGTGTGTCCTGGGCTCTCATATGTAAGAGCTAAATCTGGGTCTTTCATCTTGTTCAGTACTGAGAATAAGCTACTTAGTCTCCCTGCAAAAAAGGGTTTGCAATACATCATGCAGTATATACTTGGGATGAATGAAGAACTCAGATTTCAGTGACTGCCTGTCTAGGGTTTCTAATGATGATTTATTTTCACTTCCAAAGCAGTAAAACTCACATCTTAAGCCTTCTCTTCTTGTTGCACTGATTTTTAATGTTAGTATCAATTAAGACTACAGACCTTTCTCCTGCTCCTGGCCTGCTGTTGCTTAGTAACTCTTTTTTTCCCACCCTGTTTCAACCCTTGACCAAATCAGCACAAAACTTGAGATCTGTTGAAGACTGAGTCTCTGGCTGTGTCAGAAGCCATTTCTGTGGGAAATGGGTACAATTTGGTGTCATTTCATACTGTGTTTCAAGTAGATTATTTGCAAGCCAATGCCTTTTACCTGCATAAAATAACAGCATGTGTTGATATTATTAGAGTCGAATTATTCAAATAATTCTTATCTGAAACTGTGTTGATGCCTAGGAGGTAACTGTGTTCTGTTTATGACCCTAACTTTCTTATCACCCCCTCCTAGAGTTCAGCAGTAGCTTTGCATATTAAACAGACCTGATCAGTGAAGAGGTACAGGTTTGCCTCTGAGAGTCTTCCTTATGAGCATTAGCCACCTCTTAAGCTTACAGTGATCATCCCAGATAACTCCAGAGAGACTTTCTGTACTGAGTCTTGCACATGTGCAGACGTGCAAGACTTTCAGAGAAAGGTGCAGTGCTACTAAAAATTATCGAGGTCTGTTAAGACACTGTGGGTTTTTTGAAATAACTCTGAATGTTTCTTTCCACTTACCTCTTTCTATTGGTAGATATTTTCTCAGAAATGTAGTTCTGATTCATGCATGCATCATGCTTGTTGTTAACTGATGAGTCCCTTTGCCATGAGTAGGAAAAACAAGCAAGTACTGAACTTCGCTCCTATTACAGTTGGGAAAATCTCTGCCAATTATTGGCATGTCTTCTTCTCCTCAGTCCATTGTCTCCCTTACAGTTGAGTAGTCTATTCAAACTTCTTGCTTGCTCTTTCCAACCTTAGAGCTGTCTGCTGAGCAATCTTGTGATACACCTGTTTGAATGGTCGGAGTCAAATCATTTGTGTTTCCTTAGTGGCTGCTTGAAGGTCTGCCTTAAAGTTATTCACAAGACTCCCAAAGACTCAGCTCTTCCATAGTATCCCAGGAAACATGGCTTCTACTTCATTTTTCTTTTGTACTTAACAATTTTTATCATGCTGTGCAATAGCTTTGCTGTGCATGTTAAAATAAACTTCATGCTTCCACTTCCCATCATTCCTTATAGAATCACAAAATTATTTGGATAGGAAGAGACCTTTAAGGACCATCTAGTGTCAACCCCCCTGCCATGGGCAGGGACACCTTCTACTAGACCTGGTTGCTCAAAGTTGCATCCCACCTGGCCTTGAAGACTTCCAGGAACTGGCATCTACAACTTCTCTGAACAACCTGTTTGGGTGTGTATTTGCTGAATCGAGTTTAGTTGTGACATCTTGAAACTCGTGCTTGTGTTTGTAGTTCCACTGCAATAACTAATAATCATAAAATGCTTAAAATCTGAATCTGTAAATTACTGAGAACCACATGGGGGTTTGGCTAACAGATTAAAAGCTCATCATTTTCAGTAGTTGGCACTGAGCATGTAGGTGCCACAAAGGTAGATCCCAGCAATAAATAAGATGTGGGAGGTATCAAATGGCATTGTCTTAGCATCTGAGCAGTCTCCTGTGTTATTGTTTAGATTGAAATCAGCTTTGTTTATGTCCTGCTGAGAGATGCACAGCAGGCAGGAAGACAGCTTGATATATATTTCTGAGGTTAGATTTTCTTTTCTTTTTTTCCCCCAAGTTTTATGTTGAAGCTTGTTAAATCCATTACGCTTAGAGGGACAAAGAATGTGAATTTGATAGGATCAAGACTACCTGTGGCAACTTCGATTGCTCACTGATGGTTGTATTAACTCCTGCTCCTGGGAACAAGAAATATGCTTTTCTATATTTCGTGAAGAACTGGTTAAATCAGTGATGGTCTCATTAAGAACAGTGAAATTAGTCAGTGTCCAGTACCACTTCCGTAGTGTGTGTATGTAGACCAAGAGATAAAATTCAGACCACACCTATGGGTAGTGCTATTCAAACACAACTCTTCAGTTTACCAGAAGTCCTTTATTTTGAACATGTCCAAGTGAGCTGATGTGTTTGTCAATTGAAGTCCTGTTTATTTTGAGAGTGAAAATTTTCTACTTAACCACTGTGCTTAACCACTCTTTTCTACTTCATTCGTATGTAAATTTTCTGTTGTGGATTTGTTAGGATTTTGGTATATTCAGAGTTAAGTTTGAAGTGACCTTTGAGATGACCAAGTTCAACTGCTGTGATGTCCATCAAAATAGGAGCTAGATCAGGGGTAAAGAGTAGAGAAGAAATAATCTGAAAATCTCAGGGATTTCTAAATGGTCTTTCAGTTCCTGTGTGCCTGACTGGCACATTTTTTGTTTGCATTATTGTGAATGTTGGAAAACAAAATTTATTTTCAGAAATACTTGGAGAAGCTCTTTGAGCAGCTGTTCAGCTGTGTTCAGCCACAAAAGAGAGAAAAAAATTATGATATTATAGAGTTAAGACTGCAGGATAAAGTTAGGAGATAAAATGTAATTGCCCAGGTTGGATGTTGGCCAGCATAAAGAAGGGAATGCTGCTGGTGTGCTAGAAAAGTGACAGAGGTTTTATTGGTCTGTCAGCTCAGAGACAAATGAGCAGTCTGCTGGAAACTATAAATACAAATAGAGCAAATTCCAGTGAGCTGTGAAGTGGTGGCCAGATATGTTGCTTTCAGTGAAGCTGTTCTAAATATTAGGAGCCAGAGACGTGGCTTTATATATAAAAATAATGTTGCTAAAGGAAAAGCTGGAAAAGATATTACACTATAATACAAACAGAGCTGGGGGTTTTTTGGGGGGAGGATTTGTTGTATGCTTGTTTTCTTCATTAGGGTTAAAGTTGATAGTTTACTTTTATCTTTGGTAAATTGACTCTGAAGTTCTCTGTACTCTGTGAAGAATTAAACTGGTAAGCAGCTACCAATAGAAAGCAGTAGTGATGTTAGCCATGCCTGCCTAGTGTTGATGGTTTTCTGTATTGCTTAAATGTTGTGAGAGAAATGTTTAAAATGCATTGTGGGAGTCTCAATACTGCATTCCAACTTCCAAAGTAGGGAGGCATTGTATGCAACGTTTGCTGTTTCAGCGCTTCTTCATAACAAGCTTAGTTTGTGATCTATCCTACTTAAAAGAGTTTGCTTGGAGACACGCATCCCAGACAGCTTTCTGTAGTCCTGCTTTAGGAAGTGTGACTTTGGCTTTCCATCCAGGCAACAACAGGAAAAAAGTGTCCATGTCACCATTTTCTCCACTATAACCTATTCAGACCCCCTCCCCAGAGCTTTGCTTTCAGAATATGCTAAACCATGTTACTTACAATAATAGCGCACATGCTGCCCCACCACTGCCACATTTCCAAGGGGCATCTTTACAAATGGGCAAACTTGTCTGAATTGGGGTTGTCCTGCAGGAACTCCATGGTGGCAGCTTCTTTGAAAAAGTCAGTTGACCTCAGACTGTTTCTTCACAGCAGTTATGCATCTGGTTCTGGCCATAATTCTATGAAACTTTCTAGTTCTCCTGTCTTCCTTTTGTTTGGACTAAAAAGTGAAACGCTCTTGAGATATCCAGCTTAAAACATGCTTTGATATTTGTTAAAAACTTCTTGTAAGTCATCCTGACCTTGTTCAGAAAGAGCATTCAGCCTACTAAATTATGGGATAAATTGCATTAAGTTAAGTACTTGACTGGTCCATGGTGTAGACTTGCAAACGCAAGACAAAAATGTCTTAGCTCTTAATTTTTTTCCTCAGCTTGCAACATAAAATTTCTTCTGTCACTGTTATGGCTACAAACAAACTTGGTATGAAAGAAGGAATAAATCCTTCATAAAGCATTCTTTTGGCTCCTCTGTGGACAGCCAGCTGTGGTTTTCCCTACAAAAGATGAATGTAGTGTGTACAAAGGAGAGAGGTCCAACAGAACACAGGTTTAGCAGGCTGAGTATTGCTGTCAGATCTGCCCCTTATTACAATATCAGTAGAGAGGCAAGCCCCTTCCATTGCTCTTTGAAGAGAATATCCTGAAGTTCAGGTATCCTTCAGATTTCCCTCAGAAAATAAAACTTTGCCATTGACCTTTGCCAGTTGATTTGTAATCTCTGGGAATGCAACCCTGTGGGAGTGCTCCCCAGTCCCAGGAACTGAGGAACTGTTTGAAATTGCAGTGAAGCCAGGGACTGTCTTGCCATGGACATGGATGGGCTTTGTTCTAAACCAGGATGTTCAATGTTACTTCTAGGTAAAACCCTGTGGAAGGTGTACTCTTAAGTGTCTCTTTATACACACAAGACCATTTGGAGAAATTGCTGTAAGCTTCCCCAGATCTGATCCCTTCTGAAGGGGAAGTGTGCAAAACTCCACTTCCTGTGGGAGAGTATGAAATCCTTTCATCTGTAGCCAGCTCTGGCTTGTGTGGAGGTAATGCCCTTCAAATATTGCTATCTCAGTGTTCTCCTGCTATCCCTGACCTAAGGTAAGGACAAAGTGTTAACTCAAAGGCCTACCTAGAAGGTGCTCTGTGCAGGTGCAGTTAGAAATGAAGTGTTATCCTGGAGGATTTTCAGAACGCACTGTGCTGTGGCAGGCATTACTTCTTTCCTGCTGCTTAAGCACTGCCTTGAGATTGAATGTTTTGTTTTCAGCTGCTGGAATTACGGATCAGACAGAAGAATAACTCTAAACTAAGTACTACACAATAATGTTTGAACACTGCTTTTGAAAGTTAAATTGTAAAGTAGGTTCATCAAGTAGAAGGAATTAGTTTTAAGCTTGCTGGAACTGTGTTCCAAAACAGACAAAAACTAGTGTCTACACAGATGCTAGGTGAATATTCAATTAAAAATCATACAGAATTATTGGGAAATGCAGGTGCAGAACATTTCTTAAGCCATCAAAATTTTGATGGGTACCGAAAATACCTTCCATACACAGTCCACTATCCTGTTTTTAATACCTGTGGGCTAAGTTCTTCCTTGTCTAATAAGAAGTGCTTCTGTGAGTGAGTTTTCCGTTAGTTAAGGGTAGCAGCAGTTAATCCTCAGGGGGTTATCTCTGCATGTTATCTGGATTATCAGGAGGCTGTGTTCATGAAACATCCAGGTGCTTATCCAAATAGCTGTGTTCCAACTTCACTTATCCAAACATCTTCCAAACAGTTCATGTGTGCAAAACTTAAATTGGAAATCTCATAATTACAGGCTTTCATGGAAGATTTCATATTTCCTGCTTCCAGCCTGAGTGGATAAACTGCAGGAACAGCTGCCTTCACAGTAATTGGGCAATTGCATTTCTAATTCCAAGTGGAACTGAGAGAATAAAGGGGTGAGAGAGACTTGGCTTCTGTGAAATGCCAGAAAAAACTATTTGATCCAGCTTGGGGTTTACATGCAGTTTTGTCTCATTAAAAGAGGTGGAGGGAGGAAAAGAATTCTGCACTCCCTGCTTGCAGATTATTTTAGTGATACAGATTACATTCAGGCACACTAACAGCAAGAAACAGAAAAACCGTATGCGAGGTTCTGAACTTTACAGGTGCTGCACAGCTATTGCACTTGCTTTCTCTTCTTCCTGGAAGCACTAGTGAGTGTACATTTCACGTTCTTGTTTGGGAAGTAAAGCTAACTAAATAAATTAGTACTGGCTGACTAGCTCAGGGCCTTTCTTGAAGTCAGTTCTGTGTGTGTAAAAGTCTGTATGTTGCTTTCTGTGACCACTGGAAAAGAGACTGAGAAGAATTCACTGCACAGCTGAGAACTACGACCCTAAAATGGCAGAGGAGCGAGGCTTTTAGGTGAGACACTGTCAGCATACACTTCCAAGCAAGGTCCGTTTGAACATCCTGCTTAGAGTCAGCAAACTGAGAGCTCTCAAGAAAGCAGAGCAGCAAGGAACAGAGGGCACTTAGAGGAGACAAGCAATGGGTGGGAGTTGGAGGGAGAGATGGGAATTTCTTTAGTGCTGTTTAGTCCACTAGCATGTCTCAAGTTTAATCCCAAATTCCCTCCTTGTCAGTCATGAATAAGGCAGCAATCACTGCTGCATGTAACTGCTGGCACAGCTTTTTTCCCGTCTTCTTTCTGTCAAGTTGTCCTGCCCTCTCATTGGAAACCATAATTGCACATGTGGATAAGGGCATGGTGACACAGATGAGATGGGCTTGGTGTAGTCATGCTTTGACTCTCAGAGACATTTTTTTAAGGAGCATGTTGTGAGTTATGGTTTATCAGTTTTTTTAGCTTCGTGCATCTCAGCCAAAGTGATGAAAAATATCAAGGATAGCAGCTCAAGTTATGGCAGCATGGGGGCTCATGCTGAAGGCATACTGCAGGCCAGAGCATACAGGAGCTGTTACAGCACTACAGTAGTTAAGCTTAATGAGTAATCAGAAGGTTTCAGTATGATCTCTTCTCTTTTTACCTGAGTACTAGTTAACTTACCCATTGTAAAAGTGAAAGGGATAGTAGGGCTTGTGGGGCGAGTGCGGAAAACATACTGCATGCAAGGTGAAGTGCAAGCAGTGTAAGACAGAAGTGTGCCTGAAGACCCTATTTTGCCTGGGGAGAAAATAAGAGTCAGAAGTATGGGATTTTCCTGTCAGAAGCAGACTGGGATGTGTTCACTGAGTGGTCTGCCTGGCTTATCTGTTAGAAATGTATGATCCTTGACAAGATTTCACAGATCATCAGAACCTGAATGCTCAGATCTTCGCTAATAACTAGGTCTGAAGTTCTGCTTCAAGATAGAAGCTTGACTTTAAGTGTCTAGGAAGCTACCTGATTTGTGTCAAATAAATGCTTAAGCTACCTACAGAATACTTTTCTGAATTATAAGATGCGATCTGTAAAATGTGGTCATCTACTGAAAGCACATAGCTGTTAAATCATAATTACATTAAAGAGATGGAAGTCAGAATAGAGTTATAACCCCTAACCAAGCAGACTCAGCAAGCCTATTTAATTTCCCCATGGAATAGCAATAGAATAGGTCTTCCCTTCCCCCATTGCCTGCCGTGTGCATCATTTAGTACCTACTAAGTAACCGGCACAACAGACTGAAAGTTAAACTAACTTTGCTAATAGTGAGCTGGAATTCTCATAATGAAAATGCAAGGTACCTTATTTAAATGTTGGCCCCTTGACAGAATCTGCACGACAAGCCTCACAAGACTGTCAGTAATCTTTTTGTAGGTGCCCTGTAGCCAAAAATGTGCTGATGTCTGGCTTTGCACAGACTGGAGACCTGGGAGATTATATGTTTTGAATAGGATCAAATGACTAGAAGGGGAAGGCACTCTATACTTAGCTGTCTTGTCATACAGACAGAAAAACGTTTTGCATGTGACCTTGTTAACAGCATGAGTTAAGAGCAACACTATGAATTAGTGGCAGAACTACTGAAGTTTAGATCATCATTGAGAATCTGTCTTTTTCTGGTCATCTGCTTATATTTTTTCCTCCTGTTCTCCTATTTAGACTTCAATTTTCATGCTGACTCTAGATCACATGGAGAGATGAGGGTGAGAAAAATCACCAGGCCAGTTCTCTTCCATTTTAGAATAGCAGAGCAACAGTTCAGTATGGGATTTCTTTTTCACCATCACTGTCAAGTCCTCGATTTCCCTTAGTAGTCATTTGTTCTCCCTTCATATTGCAGAGTCTGTCCTAGTGTACTCCTCAGCCGCCATGCCTTTGAGCATCTTTCCAAATTATTATGACCAGACTGACTGCCTCACTGCAAATTAATTCTCTTCTGTTGCAATGCGCATCTGTGTCTTCAACTTAACTGGTTCCCACACCTGCAGTCTTACTTGCCTATTCTCTATTTTAGATAGTCTTCGATATCTTCCCCTCCTGTCACCTCCACCTCTGTGCACAGTACATTTTCACTGATGCTTCTTTCACCAGAAAAATTGGTGTCCACTGTCCTTTGCACTTCCTCTTCCTACTTGTTACTGGCAGAATTTTATTTACTGCTCCTTTCCTCTACGAAGGATAGCACATGGTAGGTAAGACTGTGTCCTGTTGGGGTCTGCAGGCATTTGATGTCTCCTAAAAATACAGCTTTCAACATCACTGTTTAAATGGCTTGTGAAATCTCTCATAAATATCTGTTGCCTGCCTCAAGTCAATAAAACTCCTGGTTTTCCCCAGATAACACCCCACACCTTATTTTAATAGGACAGAGGAAGCTACTGGGACGATTGTCACAGTGCAAGGGCAGGCATGCTACTAACCAGCAGCTGTTTAAATTATGTGTCTCAGCCAGGAGGTATCTCTTCAAAGCCGTGCAGGAGCTTCTCTTTCACCTTTGTCCAGAAAGAGAGAGGAGATACCAAAACTTAATTTTCTATGAAAACCTCATTGTGTACTGGGTCATGAGCATTGCAATCGCCAAAACCCTATGGCTTGTAGGAGTCAGCAGCTTTCCCAAGTGAGCTGGTAAGGTGCTGCTAGTAGAAACTTGTTTGGCTTTAATACTGTTGCTCAAAAGTTCTGCTCCTGTTCCCAAACCCATCTTTTTATCAAGAGAAGAGCCTCAGCCTCTTCCGAGTGAGCACAAGCAGGGCGGGCAGCAGCAAAACTTTTTATCTGTCCCAAATTTCTCTTATAGTTAAGAGTCTGATAAAGTAACACAGAAGCATCAGAGCCACACACAGAGGCAGAAGTGGAAGAAGCAGAGATTAAATAAAATAAAGCAGCATGATAGTAAAAAGAAAAGCATGTAAAAACATGAATGCCAGACTGATGGCTTGGGTGGGGAGCACAACTAATCCATAGGGTATCAGAAAAGTTGGATGACTGTTTTAAAATCTCTTTAAAGAGTGAAACCAGTAATTGAACTGGATTGGACAAGGATAGAGTGAAAATAAGCTGCACTGAAATGAAGAAAGAACAACTGCTTAGACATCCCTTATGTAGTGGTACATTGCATTACAAATCATAGAATGATTTGGGTTGGAAGGGACCTCAGAGGTCATGTAGTTCCAACCACCTCACCATGGGCAGGGACACCTTCCACTGGACCAGATTTCTCAAAGCCCTGTCCAACCTGGCCTTGAACATTTCCAGGAATGGGGCATCTGCAGCTTCTCTAGCAATCTGTTCCAATGTCTCACCACCCTCATAGATAAGAATTTCTTATATCTAATATAAACCTGCCCTCTTTCAGTTTGAAACCATTTCCCCTTGTTCTGTCAGTTCATGCCCTCGTAAAAAGTCACTCTCCAGGTCTCCTGTAACCCCCCCTTTAGGTACTGGAAGGTGCTGTAAAGTCTCCCTGGAGCCTTTCTGTCTCCAGGACCACCCCAACTTTCTCAGACTCTCTTCATAGGAGAGGTGGTCCAGCCCTCTGAGCATCTCTGTGTCCTTCCTCTGGACTTGCTTCAACAGATCCGTGTCCTTCGTATGTTGGGGGCCCCAGAGCTGGACACAGCACTTCAGATAAGGTCACATGAGAGCAGACTAAGGTGACAGAAATACCTCCCTCGACCTGCTGGCCACACTGCTTTTGACGCAGCCTAGGATATGGTTGACCACCTTGGCCATGAGCTTACATGGCCCATTCATGTCAAGTTTCTCAGCCACCAGCACCTCCAAGTCCTTCTCACAAAGGGTGCTCTCAATCCATTCTCCACTCAGCCTGGACTTGTGCTTGGGATTACCCCTATCCAGGTGCAGGACTTTGCCCTTGGTCTTGCTGAACTTTTTGGTTTGTATAGGCCCTCTTCTCAGGCCTGTTAAGGTCCCTCTGGAGGCATCCCTTCCTTCCTGCATACAGAACACACCATAGAGCTTGGTGTTTGTTGTTGGCGAACTTGCTGAGGGTGCACTCAGTCCCACTGTCCGTGTCGCCGATGAAGGTGTGGAACAGTGCTGGTTGCTATGCCAGCCCCTGAGGAATTCCACTTGTCACTTGGACATTGAGCCATTTACCGCAGCTCTTGAGTGCGACCATCCTGCCAGTTCTTTATCCACTGCGTAGTCCATCTGTCAAATCCATGTCTCTCCCATTTAGAGACAGGATATTGTTTGTGACAGTGTCAGCTGCTTTGCACAAGTCAAGGTAGATGATGTCAGTAGCTCTTCCCTTATCTACCAGCATGTTAATTCCATTGTAGAAGGCCACCAGTTTGTCAGGCATGATTTGTCCTTGCTGAAGCCAAGGTGTTTGCTGTCACCAATCACCTCCTTATTATCCATGTGAGCATTTAGTGTAGTTTCCAGGAGGATCTGTTCCATGATCTTGCTGGTCACAGAGGTGAGACTGACCAGCTTGTAGTTCCCAAGGTCTTCCTTAGATCCCTTTTTAAAAATGGTTTAAAGGTTTAAAAACCGCTTTTCCAGTTGGTGGGAACTTTACTGAAATACCACAACTACTCAAATATGATGGAGAGTGGCTTAGCCACTTCATCTGCCAGTTCCCAGAAAAATCAAAGTAGCCCATGAGTGCTGTATAAATGAAAAACTTCTTTGAAAGTAAGGATGTATATCACCTCCACTTCAGGCTGTCATCTTTATGGATGAAATAAGAAAATATTTTCTTTAAGGCTTGATACAGATGCTAGTGGAAGGTGGCCTGTGAACAGGAGGCACCAATTCACAAAACAGGTGGCATTCAGTCCCCTTTGGGGACAGGAGTACTCACTCTTTGAAGGGGAGGGGAAGATGGAACAACTAAAACTATTTTCTCTTTATTTCTCTCCCTTTGTTATCATATGTAAAATCTGCAAGCAGATGTTACAATGGAACCAGGGAAAATCTGGGCAAATATTAATTCTTCTGTCTCTGTTTACAAGATGTTTCTACAAATAAAGAAACATGAGGGAAATAATGAAAAAAAGACCCAAAACCAAAAGGAGCTGCCTGCCAGTTCCCATTGCCTCGAGTAGTGTATCTTCCTGCTTTCTTTGAGTGGAAAACCACACCTGAACGCTTGACCAGCTGAGAGAGGCAGTAAGTCAAGCTGGTGGAGCCATGGATTGTGATTTTCCTAAATCACCAGTAACAGGCTCTGAAAGTGCAACCTGCAAACTGTTAGCAGAGGAGATGGCTTTCAAAGAGCTGTCTCCAGTGCTTGAAAAGGAGAGGTGGGAGGAGGCTGGGTGACCACTGTGTTGGGTTTTCTGTATGAGTGTTATAAGATGCAGGGTGGAGGAAGGAACTGACTTTCTTCTATTTCCTTTTTAGCTGCTGAAGGCATGAACTAATTTACAGGAAAGCTGCTAGGCTTTTTTTTTAGTGGGGGGAAGTGTGGAGAACAAAGACTCTGTGTGTAACTTAATGCTTTCGGGGGGAAGTCAGCTAGCATTTAGAGCTCTTTGATTGCACGGTGCAGCAGATCAGAAATGAGCTTGGAGTGTCAGCCGTCAAAATACACACAGAAACCACTTTAAGGAAGCATGAATTATGCATGAGGCACTCAGACAACTGCTCAGGGCTGTGTTGACATGTCACAGGTGATCTGTACATCGGATCAGTGGTGGTCTGGTGGTGCCTTCTTGCTGTGTGGCATCTGGTTGTGTTTCCTGGGCTGCAGGGGGACGTGGAGATCGGGACCAGAGATGCATCTCTGGCTCAGGCAGCTCAGTGCATTGAGAGCATGGTTGTACAGAGCTGAGCAGGGCCACAAGTGGGGAATCCAAAGGCACCGGTCTTCTTTCTATGCAGATGCAGCGCTCTTTGTACAGCAGAGTTAAGCAACTCCAAGCAGGAGAAGTTTTGAGCTGCTGTGGCACCTTTCCAAGAGCTAATAAGAACTTGAAATAGGGCCCAAGCCCTAAGTGCACTTTATTTAGGCTCAGAGTGACAGTTTTTCTTACTGCTGTAATTCAGCAGGGAAAAGCATTCCAATTTGTCTTTGAGTTTCTAGCTTTGAAACTGCATGGAGTTAGAGAGCAGTTAGTTGACAGGTAAGAAGATGAGGGCCAGACCCTTTTCCTTCTGGATCTGCTTTGCCATCAATGCTGACCTCCAGCAGAGAGACTGTTACGCCTGCTAGTGAGGTGAAAACAGTGTGTATCGTAGGCTCCTATACAGTTCACCTTTAAAACCAGCCCGCAGCGTGTGGGTACAGATGGATGATAACTTTGGAAACCACCCACAAGTTCATTAGTCAGGTTATTTAACATATTTAATGTATCTTGCGTTGAGGGAGGCTAGGGGTGTTTGCACTCTCCTCTAACATAACAGAGCTAGAGGGATGATACCTTCAGCTGCAGGGCAGTTGCTTTTAAAAACCTTTTTAAAAATGTACACTTTGAGTACCATCACTTAACCTGCCTTATACTTGAAGGCTGGTGACTGCCGGGAAGACTTCAGGTTGTTGAAAGCAATAGCCTGTTAGCAAGACCAGCTACCAAAATGGCTGTTTTAACAGAGCAGATTGGGCCCTATATTTCTTGACTGACTTGGCCCTTCCCAATTTCCCAGACAGAACCAGAAGGGAAAGTTTTTGGCTGTCTGACCCCATTTTGTCAGCTTGAGACCCAGTAAAGCATAGAGTAAAGCCAGGGTTGTAAGAATCACTCAGCTGCAGCTCCAGTCCTTCCTCTGAAACTTCTGATTTACTGATTTATGGCCTTCATATTTTTAAATAGGTATTTTCCTTTTGTGGACTTTACAACAAAGTAGAGTAAAATGGCAGTTGGTCAGCAAAGCTGACTTTTCAAGAAAACTAAAACAAAAATCTGTTTTGATATGTGATTGAATTACTTAAATGGTACTCTGCCCCAGAGGTTCATAAATATGTATAATTCGACCGCTAAATATTTATTTACACAATGTATAGAGAGATGATCTGTAATTTGTGATGTTTCTAGATATGCACGTTATTTTATGCCTTCAGGAAAAAAAAATCACAGTTTAAGATACTTGTCATCTTTGTGTTTATCCTGATGATAATTAAAATCTTTCAAGAGTAACTTTAATAAAGCCTTGCCCCTTCTGTCCCTTTGTCCAGTAAGGCCCATGCTGCCCCACTTTGTGCTAGCAAAGAATGAGAGAGAGGAGCTGAGCCTGCCAGGGCCTCTTGGAGTTTCATGAGGAGTTGAAGCATGATTAGAGACTGGAAAAAGGAGACCAGGAACTTTTATGTGTCAGTGAGAAAGGATGAGAGTTTTAGAAACAGTTTCTGTAGAATGTGAGCCAAAAGAAAAAAAAAGGTTTAAACTTTTCAAGATCTTGCTTCTGTTCCTAGGCATGATAGAAATAAAGAACTAATTGAGCAATAAAATGTGCTTATTGGAGTTGGCTAGGGTAGGATCACTTGTAAAAGATTGCTGACAATAGGATGAGGGTTTTTTCCTCTGCAGGGAAGAGAAATTAAGGGGTATAAAATACATGACATTGTATAGTCACGAGTGTTTGAAATACACGTGTATGTCCTTACCTTCCTTCTGACTGTGGCATTCATAAAATCTTTCCACAGTTCTGGTGAGGAAGGGAGGAATAAAACCTCAGTCCTGTGAATGAGCAGCAACTTCACTGTCACTTGTGTATATGTCAGTGCTGCTTTGGGCGTTTTAAATCTGTGTGGTCTTGTTTCCAAAGTGCAGGTAAGCTGTGTCAGACAGCACATTCTGCTCAGTGGGAGTCTTGGTGTAGCCCAGGAGGGCTCCCAGAATAAACGGTGTTCCCCACCCTTTACTGTTCTTACTGTTGTAAACCCCAGTCCTGAAGGTTACCCTAGCAGGCATCTTAAATACCTGTGTCCTATTATGCTGGGCAGTGTAGGTGAAAAAACCCCACAGTTATTAGGTCCCATAACAGATCTAAATAAACAGATGTAATCAATGGATGTCTTTGGAACTGCCCTCAAATGATGACTACAATTTGTAAGACTAACCACTTTGCTCAGCAGTGAGTAGTTGTAGAACTGGATTTTAAGGAAAGACTGAAGGAAACCAAATTGCTCAGGTGCCAGAAATATCCTACTCTGTTTCTGTAAGAGAACATACAAGCAACAACAACTAATAAAAAAAAAAGTTTTATTAACTGTTGGAAGAATTATTTCTCTTAGCATTTCCCAGTAAAATTGAGGTGAATTAATTCCCAAACTTTCTTTCAAAAAAGGCATTTTTTTCAGGCTGTTGGAGGTTGGCCACTAAATGTGTCTGTAACACATTAGGCACTGTTTCTCAAAACACCTTGTGGACTGCTAATTGGGGTTTGCATAATACCGCAAAATTGCAGACATTCCTTTGAAATAAGTAGGAATGAAAACTGCTTTTCTGGAGTAAAAGAGAAAGGAATTTTTTTTTTATTTTTAACAAAAAGGCTTAACAAAAATTCTTTGTTGGAATATGTTGTTATTATTATTGTTGGCTTTTTTTTTCCCCCTGAAGAAATTCGTTTGAGAAAAAGTTTCTAAACAGTTTTGAATTACACAAGTTCAAGGAGGGCCTTGTACATACAGTACTACTGTTCAAGCCAAGAGGTAAACAATTATGAAATGCCTTTGAAATGCAAGGCTGGTAAGGCTTTTCAAGGTTATGTATTTTGTCATTGAACACAACAGTAAGTTGTTAGGAGTAGGAGTGAGTGATACTTATGCACAGATGTACAAATGAAAAAGTTATGAAATTTAATATCTCAGGGTACAAATTCTTAGTTGTAACACTATTGTTTTAAACGTGATTTATCCTATAGGAACCAGTTGGGATCAAAAAGGAAAAAAAAAGTCACTAGAGAAATACATTTGCTTGGTCAAAATTCAGAGTTATTCTGCACTTTGGCTGATGAGTACATGTGCATTTCAGGCCCATCCATCCTGCAGATCTGGAGCTGTCCTGGGTTTGGGTCTGAAGACAGTTTTAGGGTAGAAGAGGATCGAACCAGGACCGACACCGAAAATTACTAGGCTGCATTCTGTTTTTCTCTAACCATTGGATCACTCTGAGCTGTGAATCCTTTTCATGGCTTTGAATGTTCTGAATATCAGTCCAAGCAAGCTGATTTTGTTTCATAAGCGTCCAGCAACTCATTGTGACTGGACATGGGTAGCAATTCTTTGTGAGGGAAAAGCTGGAAAAAGACAGTTTCAGAGCATTGTGAAAATGTGACTGGGTTCACGAGAGAGACAATCCTATCCAATTAACTCTTATTTCTGCCTGAAATTCTGAAAGGGTAGATAAAACATCTCATCGTGCTCTGTATGACATACCCAGCATGAAGGCATGAACATTCTATTTCCAAATCTGTTTCACCTTGCTGTATGATTCTGTGTTTAAAGAAATAACAACAAAACGTAAGCTTTTAGGCAAGCAGATGGATGTTGATAGAGTTGGAAACTTACACTGTATTTATCGACAAGAACAGTCTCTTAATGGTCAGAATCTGAGTGCAGCAAATAATACAGCAGTTCGGAGAACAGAGAGATGTTAGGGAAAGGAGATTTTTTTTGTTTCAAGTGCCGGGTTTTAACAGTACGTTTGTTTATATCTAATATATACCTAATGCTTGGATTTAAGACATGGTATTTCAGTCTTGTATAAAGAAGGTTTTAAATGAAAAGAACACGTCCTTCACTTAATTACACAAAAAAGGAAAGAAAATCACCTTTTGTTATATTTGAAGCACAGGAGGAGGCGGCAAGGGCAGATTAGCAGGGCTTTGTGCAGCAGTGCCTGTGTATGAAATAAACAACTTTTGACAGGAAGATTGCAAAAACTGGAATCATGAAGGGAGAAGAGTTGTTGCTAAATGGTAAGCATGTATTTGCTTTATTTACCCACCATTTTCCTTCTGCTTCAGCAGAGGTATCTTCCAGGCTCTTGAAAATTTTAATCATCCTTGAGCTGTCAAAAACTTAGTCGCCTGTGCAGTAAAGACATGTTCGCACAACTTACTAAGTTGGAGAACCCCCGTGCCCTCCCATGGGCTGCATTGTGCTGCTAATGCTGGGGCACAGAGTTCGTGCAGAAATTGTGGCAAATTGCAGAAAGAAAGGTGTTGGGTGCTGTACATTTTGAGCTTTATACATCTCTCTTGAAAAGACAGGCAGATGAAAAAAGGAAATGCAGGAGGCCAGAGGTGGAAAAACATCCTGATGAGAGAAAAAAATTCCTTCTTCTAATGAGAGGCTTTGTCACTGAGCCACGAACATCAGAAAATAATGATGACTGGTCATAGGTATCTACTAAGAGTAGAATTCACTTTAGATTGATAACAAGAGCAGTAAGAGTGAAAAAAAAACCCTCTCAAGAAGAGCACAGCATGCACCCATCTCTCTTTGCAGCAGGAATGAGAATATCATCATCTTCTCCATAGAGTTAGAGAGTTCTTGTAAGTGTAAAATGAGAATCAGAGAAAATAGTCACATAACAACTCAAGATTCCCTTTCTTAACAGTTCTTACTTTCTCTCATCCTAATACAGTGCTTTAAAGAACAAAACGTGGAATAAAAATGCTCATGCGTTAAGGTACTTTGATTCATTCACTTACTAGTTCCATAGAAATGTATCTATTCAGAATAACAAATAGCAGAGATGTTAGCGATTGTAATTAATTGGAGATAACATGTCAGTATCTCAGCACTTTCCAGAAGTTGACATTCCTGTCACAAAGTTTCAGAAAAATTTTTGAAAGTTAGCAATTGTTTGCTGTCACAAAAGGTACCTTTGCAAAATTGGTATTGAAATGCAGCTTCCTGTTATAGGCACGCCTGTGGTTCAAATATATTCTGTTCTGTTTCTTATTTTAGATTCACTTCTTAGAAATTGCAGAAGGGTACCCCAAAACCTAGATAAACCACACACTTGAGACGGTGCTGTCTGAGACCATGAAAAAAGTTCTCTTCGCTTTTTGGTTTTTCTAGATTTTTAATTGTTTCCCCTACAGTTTCAGGGTTTGGCTGACATTAGTTGAAACATATGCTTACACAAAAGCCTGCAACGAAGTCTTATCTCAATATTCTTTTGAGGACAGACACGAAGACTGAATCATACAAGGCATGTCTACGTGGTCCTTGACTGGATTTGTAAGAAAATAAGTGTTCTGCCTTAGCAGTCTCCCTTACATATGTGGACTAGTCAAAGCCACGGATGCTGGGTGCTGGTAGAAAAATGTCTTAAAGTAATGTCTCTGACCTGAAGATGGTAGGTTTGTTAAAGTTCAAAGCCCATCAAAGTTCTTTACCCAAAATCTCATGGAAACTGAACAAAAATACTGTGACATGGATTAGTATTTCCAATCCAGCCAAAATGTAATGCAACTTTCTTTGGGACTTTTTGCTAAGACCGAAAATGTTACTTTTCCATTAGCCTACTCCTCTTAAAGGCAAGAAATTACAGCGAAACTCTATCTCCAGCAATGAAAACTTTTCATTTGAGTACTAATTTCATTAAAGAAGCAGAGCTTCATGTATATATGAAAATGCACTGAATGTCAGCTAGGCAACCATAGCATTCCTCAGTTAGCTGAGGAAATTGTCATATTGACTCAAACTGCACATATTGATTCAAACTGCACAAACACACACACACACACACACACCCCAAGTATTTTTTTTTACTGCCTTGGTAAAAATCCTCATTTTCTCTTGTTGCGTATAACTGCTGTGCAGGTGCAGTGAAGTAGAAGCATTAGATTCTTCACAAGTGTGATGGTGTTACATTTACATTGTGGGACTGAATTTGGAAAGGAGCCTTTAAATTAGTATTCATTAGTTTCAGATAGCAAAGATTATGCAGACGTAGGCAAGCTGACAAAGGATGTTTCCACATCTTTCAATGGGTTTGTACAGCCTGAAAGCATCTCATGTAGTGCTGCTCAAGAATGTATAAGATGGTAGTTAATGAACTGTGGTAAGCTAGAAGTAAATATTCAGATATGGGCATCATAGTGTGTAGCTCAATGAATTTGACCACAATTATTATATAATTATTGTGGTAATGAGTGGTTTCTTAGTTTTGACTTCACAAAGCATAGTTATTTTAAACTACTGTTAGCAGTTTCTTGCTAAGGGTTTAGTTTAATTAGTTGAGCTTAAACATAGCTTGCTATGAAAAGCAAATGTTAGTATTGTTATTGCCTTCCTGAGTTAAGACTGGGAAAGTATGAATTTACAATGAGAAAACATAGTGAAAGCTAGAGTGTTCTTGAGTAATATCCACAAAGTAGGTTTCTGCTGAAAACGTATCCAGATGGGGTTTTTTCCTTTAGTACTGTTGAACTAATAGCCTTTAAATCCAATTAGTTTTTTGTCAGATAACAGTTGAAAATATTTTGTTGTACCCCCTCCCAAAAAAAGGAAAAAAAAAAAAGAGGGCGATTCAGATGGGATTTTACATGTTATTCCAAATTACCCCCATCATTTAACACAGTTATCTCCTTATACAGCTTGTCCTAAAATTGTAGTCCTAGAGAATTTTGTTCTTGGTCACTAGGGGTCAGTGATTCAGCTTCAACTTAAGATGCTTCAAGGTATTCGAGTTTGGTATGTAAGTTTCTGCTGTAGCCAATGTAAATTGAGGCAATGGAATACTTCTCTAGGCTCCACTGACTCACTGCTTTGACTGGAATGAGAGCTGAGACGTAGCTCACATGCAAATGCTTACATTTAAGTATTAGATATAGAGAATTTTCTCTCAGCCTTCAGGTTCTGCTAGACTCTGGTGAGGTTAGTTTGTGATGGCCTGATCTAGATCCAGCTCAGTGTTTCTCAATGGACAAGGCAAAATTTGGCCACTCCAGGAACAAAGGAACACATATTCTGTCCTCACCTTGAATTGCAGCAGAGCTCAGTATTTTGGTGCCAGTAAAAGAAATTGAGGACAAGGAAGGCCGAGAAACGCTGGTAGAACTTGCTAGGCCATGGAGAGGGGTGGAAGCTCTGGGAGAAGCAGATGGACATGTGAAGGCTGGGAGAGCTCAGAGGGGTGTAAGGGCTTCTTCTGTTCCCCAGGTTGACCTCCCCAGATATGTCTTTGTAAGGCTGGGATGGGTTTATGGGGGCCCTCACCTCACTGACAGTACAAGAGAAACCCACATCTTAGCTCTTAAGTCCACTCCCTTCCCCAAGCTACCTTTATTTCTTATGTTCCCCAAACAAGAGCAGCCAGGAGTGCCCTTTTAGGCGCAGACCTAACATGCATGGCAGGCCTGGCTGTGCTGCCAGCACCCAGCAGCTTGACAGCATAAACAAACCAAGGAGAGGGCAAGCAAGTACAGCTCTTGCTGCTTAACCCATTCCCTTCCCATTGTGGTTGCAGGGAGAGGGAACAGTTCTGCCTTCATCCTTATGCCTGAAACCCAGAGGAGAGAGAAGCCAATTCAGCAGCACCCAACACTGAGACCCAACACAATACACAGCTACTTGGCCCCACTTCTGCCCAACACCTTACAAAGCTGGGCTTTTTTTTTAATATTTTGGCCAAAAACTTTTTAGTAAAGCTCAGAGGATCTGAACATTTAGCTGTTTGGTGTGATGGTGAAAAATAAGAGTAGGAATAAGTAAAAGAAAGAACGAAAGGAAGAACAAAACTCCCCTGAGTTATGTCTGTCTGCCACTTATGTCTCATGAAGTAGTTGTTAACAATTCAAGCACAATTTTGATATCTCTCCTAATACTTAGTATGTGTAACTGTTGACCACAATTTTGGGCAGTGTCCTGATTCTGGATACATGGTATTCCTTCTCCTTCCACATGCTAAAGCAGTAAGGAAACTTTTCTACCATGTTGGAGGTTTATAGTTTTCATATTTTGTGGGTTGGGAGGGCGGTGATTTGCTTTTTTTAATCAGTAATGAATTACATGTTTAAAACAGCCTTCTGCTTTTCTCTTAGTCTCCCTCCTCAGTACAGAATAATACTGCAGTGTTTTCCGCACTTCGGTTGTTAGGGACAAACAATGTTTAATGTAGTCTGAAGCTATCAAGAACTGCTTCTTTATTTGAAAACTTACTACTTGACAGATAAATATTTTTTCCAAGTGGGATATGCTACTCTTGATAGGTTGTTACGGACAGCATGGAGCCGTTAGGAGTGAATTGCTCCGTTCAGTCACAGCGTAGTCATTTGTGGCTGCAGCTGTTCCCGTTTAGCTCTCTCTGATTTGTTCTGTTCTGATCTGAGGATCTGGGATCCTCAGGAATAAGGAGCATCATCTGCTGGGGCAGCAGAGCCCTCAAAACTCCCTATTAATCTCCCTGAGGAGTTCACCCAATAGTGTAAATGGTAATGGTTGTTTTATGATGTGAAGACTTGGCTACAGAGAAATGAACACAAACCAACTTGCTCTTACTTCTTAAAGGAAAGCAGATTTTCTCTATAGTGATAATCAATGGGACTTGTGTTTGGAAGAAAGATGGATTATTCAAAATGAAACCAAATCTGCCCAGGGCAGATTTCCAATGGATCTTACTCCTTTTTAAGTTCATGCTTTCCTAAGTAGTTCCCAAATAATCTTTAGTAAGTGTAAATTAAAGAGCCACCCATGAGGGGAAAAAAAAATCAACCAAGGTCTAAATTACTGTTAGGAACAATTTTAAAGGCAGCAGTCTAATTGTGTCAGCCAATACATTCTTCCTACCTTTTATTTTCCATGTCAAAATAGCATTATGAAACACTGTCATATGTATTTCTTTCTGAATCTTAACCTTCCTGGTTAGAGGTCAGTGACTACAGAGTGACTTTGACTACACTTGTCAAATGTGGAAATGCAGGACATAACTTGGGTCTGTAGGTTTCGAGAAGACACTTAACAGAAGTATGTTGTCAACACCACCACAAGGAACTGCATGAGTCACGTGAGAAGCTGTACTTGTAGTCTGTGTTCCTGTACCCACCAAGTTCATTCGGATCGATCTCAGTCTAGAATGAGAGGATGCTTATACTATGTCTCTTTTGTGTCCAGTGTCTCACACTATACAGCCAGGACGTTTCAACTCCGTGCTACTCTGCCAGCTTGCCATGTCATGCACCGGTGTGCCCCACTCCTTCATTCAACACACGACTGGTGTGGCAGGCAGCCTTATTTCCAGCATCTGCTTCTCCTCCAGGTTTACAGCTGGAAATTGGAGGCAGCTCAAGACCTGTCCTCTTTCTGGAAGTTTTCAGGCCTGCAGGACCTAAACACAGTTTTGGCATTTAATCCTAAGAAATGGCTTTTATGAAAACTAACTTTGGATTTCTTAGCAAGCTCTGAAGCTGTATGAATTGAAAACATCACGTTACCAAGTTTCCAAGTGGAGTGACAGATTGTTCCACCCTGTCCTATGCCATTGTCAGATCAGAAAATTCAATTCTTCACTCCTCATGATGTTTCCTTGGGTGCAAAAAGAAATACAAAGTCTTCATAGCTAGAAATGAATAATGTCAATTTTGTAATGACAAGATATTTCCAAATCACTGTCTCATGTCCTTTAGAATTTGTTTTTCTTTAGCAGTCTCCTCTGTTAGAACATGTTTACAGTAGGTACTCTTTTAAGCTAAAATTTATAAAAGTATTCAAAGAAAGAAAACGGGAAAATTACCTTGACATTCAGTGACAGATGTAATATCATGTAAATCATTACTAATGGAGACCAATTATGGAGGCTCAGAGTCGACTGTAATAGATTTTTTACACAAAGGAGGAAGGATGTTGGACCTACTGCAGAGTTGTGAAGAAGTAATTACATATCATCTTTCGTGCCTAACACATGAGGTATTTTTAAAGATGTCACACTAGCCATCACACGCTCAAGAACATCATGTTCTAGGCAGTGGGGTGTTTTGTTTGCAGTTACATCTTTTAGAGCAGCCATCTGTACTGCAGCATCTGTGTGCCTGCTACATATTTTGGGTGTACATGTGCATTACCATTTTGTTTTGTGCAGTTGTTTGGTAACCTACTGAGTGCATTGCAGCCATTTAGGATCCATGCTCTATATGCTCACTGCTGTCTTGCCTCAAGCAATGTCCAAGTTCTTTTTCGAAGTGACTTGTTTTCTACCTATCAGTGGGACCTCGTCAGGTCTAATACCTCCCACATAGGAAAGACGTCCTTTTTTTACTGATGTTTGAGAAGGTTTAATGAAATCTGGTAATTTGAGGTTCAAAAGTCTTGTAAGAGATAACTATTTATAGGTTGTGAAGATGGAATAGATTCTGTATGAATGCTCCCTTACTTCAAGGACATAATGCTGTTTGCTCCTGGCTCTTCTGTTAATTTTCATCTGATTTTTCAGTTCTCTGTTTCAGTATTTCCCTTAGTTATGAGTAGATTATAGTTAATGACTCTTGTCTCCCACCTCTGCCTTACAGCTGGTGAAACATTACTGTAGGGCAGTGTGCGCTGACCTGATAGATGGAAGGCTTCAGTTGGCTTACAACAGGATTCACCTTTTATTGGTTCCAAGTGGAAAAACAAAGTGGCAGTAGGACATGGCCTGTTCATGAACTGGAGCCCAGACTCAGGAGCTGCCTATCCATTAGACTGCATTAGGAGAATCCCAAAAGTCAGGTCCAGCTCTGCACCTTAACAGAAAGGGTATGATGTTTTGTGTGACAGAAACTCAGAGCTATGTTGTAGGATCATTTGGTGACCTGAGTATAAATATGGGAACTTTTTCAATTTCAACATTAATGTACTTTAAAACAAGTCACGTTTGGGGATCACGACTCTTTTCATTTGTTTGTTGCAATCATCTGGGCACAGCACTTACCTGCTTGTTGCAGAGATTTCAGGTACTGGAAACCTGAGGTGCCATCCTGTTCTCCACCTTTGTTCTGAAGTGCAGAAGTCTCTTGGAGACCAAAACACCATAGTGCAAACTAAATGTTGTAATTAATAGTAGAGTGAAGGATGAGCAGTGTTCGATGTGAAGGAGTTTGGACTTAATGGATTCTCAGAAGTCAGTTTCAGTTTCCAGCATTAGTTTCCCATATATGAAATGGGCTTTGTATTTACAGCTATGTACGAATGAACTGAGCCTACTTTACCTTCACACCTTGCTTGCATTAACTGGAGAAGTCTGGTATTCTACCTGTATTTTGGACCAGTCAGGTTCTGTCTGACCATTTGTAGAAGGCTTTGCGAAGGAAAGCAACCCCTAACAATACTAGTTTAAAAACCCTGCCTATTTTGTGACCTTTACCACTAATCACATAAAAATTCTTTGGGTTTCTTGAAGACATAACTGGGGCAGGGCATATATTTTCTTTCAGTTAATCCCTGAACATCTGTTTTCTCAGCCAGAATAAAAGTGTAAATGAGAGAATGAAAGGACAGTTTATTTTCCCAATTTGAATCTTTTTGTCAAACTCTTTCATCTTAGGATCTTACTAGTAAATAAAGTTTTAGGAAAGGGTCATGTTCCCTAAATACTTGCAGTGTTTAGACCTTTGTTTCCCTTGATAAAATAATTTACACAGAAACCATTTTGACTACCTTACCAATTCACTGCTGTGGAAGACATCACATCTTAAAAATCTTTGAAATGTGTTTAGATATATATTTTATATACATAAACATGTATTTTACATGTGTGTAAATATATATTTCTATTTCTCCTCTCTTTGTGCTTTGCTTTTTTTCCCATTGGAGGATTGTTCAGGCACCTGGCTACTCAAATCCTATACCAGTCTGATTTAATTCATGGCCAGCTTTGCCACTTGTTGTTTTGTCAGTATAACCTTCAGGGAAATCATGGATCACTGCCATGCATTATTAGTCTACTTTAGTGAAATTAGTCTCTGGCAAGTATGCAATATGCTGGTCTCTCAGAGTAGCTGCCCAAAGCCATCTGAAGAGGACTGCTTGGGTGAGGGGAGGTTAAACATACTTGTCACCAAGCTAGGCTGAATTTCTACTGAGCATCTAGCAGGGAATATAGAGAAAATTACGTTTAGGAAAAAAAAAAATTGAGGTAAGGTGAGGTTTGCATTTCTACTGTGTTTCTAGGTTTTACGGTCCATAAAAGGAATGTCTTTAAGCTGGTTAGTTAACATGGCAGGAGCCTCTACAGTGTCTACAGCTACAGCAGGACAACATTTGTCTACAGTAATTAGGCAGGAACTTCGAAACTGAAGGGCTGCTCACAGATGGAGCTGATAGCTTGCCAAGCAGATGATGTAGGGTTGTTTATACAAAACCCACTTTTACTCTTAAAAACAATAGCAAACACACATTGGCAGTCTTTGGGTATTAAATTAATTATGATAAATCTGAAATGTTACATGCCTGGTGTTTTGAAAAAAAACCACATATTGGGAAGGGAAACCCCCCCCCCCCTCAAATTAATTCATACTGACGTGGCAGAAAAAGATAAGGTCTTACTGAAAGTTTATTTTACTGTGTAAAATAATAAAAGCCTTTGAAGAATGGATAGAGATGAAGCTTTATTACATGTGCAGAATAGATGTCAATAAAATAAATATATTTCACATCTGTTCTATTTATTACTGTTGATAATAGAGAATTAAGGTTGTTAAAGAATTTATTCTCAGAATCTATCAAACATGTAAGACTGTTTTGTTCAGGGAATATGTTGTCCTTCAAGAACTAGAATGTGAAATCATCTGAAGATACTTGAAGATGCCCTGTGGTGTAGGAGAGTTTTTCCAGTATGTTTATTTTTACTGTATGTGATGTTAATATTTATAGAAAAATTCTCATAGTACTGCCTGCTCCAGTATTGATTAGATGACACAGGTTTTCGTGTGAGCTAAAATTTACTTCATTTCAACTGAAAATACGGTAAGACTTAGTACATAAAATCTCAGAGGAAATACATGCAGGAAAGGCGCTTGAATGAAACACTGAAGAAAGATGTAGAATAGTTGGCTTTGATCTCCCCTGGCTCTCTCCAGCTTCTCATAAATGTAATGAAAACATTTGTACTCTGTGACTACTGTTATTTTTATGATTATGCGCATTTTCTGAGGATTGTAAGTAATGCTACAAAGGGTGTTGGCAAAGGTGCTTCTTTTTCCAGTACCTTGTAGTTGTGAAAGAAACTCGAATAACAGCCTCTGTACTACTCTGGTTGAGCTATGTATGCTCTTCTCTGGGAAGCTCATTTTACAGAGAAAGAAAATCTGATATCCTGCCTTTTGTATCTGCTAGACAAGTATTGTGGAAAGAAATTTAGTGATTTGCTAAAACCCGATTCAGTTTCTCCATTCTTGACTAATATCTCCAGATATTAGTGTATAATGTAGTATTTTTTCCTTTGTGTGTGTTAGCCTGTTTAGGATGGATACAGTTACATAGATTTCATTTTAGAAAGTGTATATTAACTTCAATTTCTTGCACTTTCTGTCTGTTCCACTTTAAGTATTTACCTGACTAGGGAAAAAAAAAAATGTAAGTGAATTTTTGGGTCTAGTTTTTGAAAAGTGTGTTTGTCTCAGCTGAATTTCCTCACAGCCTGACATGAGCGTCCCTAGGAGTGCTGGGTGTCTCTGCTTCTTTTTAGGAGATGGAGTTCTGAGACTGTTGGATCAAGGTCTTGAATACATGTAATTTTTACAAGCTGTAATTTCCAACTCAGTTTCTGATCTGAAATTTCAAGACTCCTCAGTAACATGCAAACAGAATAGCATATTTTTTTAGTAATGGTAGGATCCTGTTTTCCTGCGTTTGTTTCACCCTTCAGCAGTGCCAACAACTTGGATTTTTCACTGGCCACAGTGGTTCCTGCAGTATCTGCAGATTTTGCAGTATCTGAACGCAGATGCAGTCATTCAGTTTCTGAAAATGAAAGATTTGGGAACAGTGACTGCTGCCGCTGCCCCAGGGCCCTGGGGGAGTGCTGCATCAGCTGTTCCTTCTGTGGAAGGCTCAGGACAACCTGTTTCTTTCTTCTTGTTACTCCCAATACCTCCCCAGACCAACACATTTACTTTTCCGGGATCCCCAGTGATGATGGCAGTTACTGAGATTGGGAAGTGAGGTCACAGAGATGATCAAGGAATGGGAAAGCGACTAGGTCACTCACAGAACCTCATTCTCATTTCCACAGAGTTGAAATTATTTTCCCCTTTTATTACACAAATGGAAAGTCAGTTCAGAAAAATCAGATTGTCTTTTCAGGTGAAAAAGCATGGCAGGCTGTTCAGCTGCTTTGTGGGGAGTAACCACGTGTAGCCACCACGTCCACTGGCCTTTGTGCATGAGATCTCTCAATGTCCAGGGCTGGTGGGACACCTGGAGATGGGCCAGCAGATCTCAGAGTGACTGCAGGAGCCAACACAGGGACTGAAGGCACCAGTACTTGATATCTGAGATGCAGGAAAAACTGTTCTTCCTATAGCCAGGGGGAAAAACCCCAACAAACTTTTGCTGAGCTTTATCTCAAAAAGACTGAGAAAATAAGAACATCTCATACTGAATCAACTAATCTGAAGTATGAGCTCACAGCTGCAGTGTACTAAACAAGTAAGATGGTGCTGGCAGAATTGATTTATTTTTATCCATACCAGTCCCTTCCTGCTTCAATGGATCATGTTGCATTCTGGAGAGAGAATTACTCAGCTGTTTGGTATTGGGGAGGAATAAAACAGGAGGCTTACTTTAAGGTGAACTTGAATATACGTCCTTTGTTAAGACAGTTCTGTCAGCTGGTAGAATTTTAATCAATGTTTTTCACCATATAGTTGGTACAGGATCTGTGTTTGAATAGCTGTGAATACAGTGTATATTACCTTACTACACTTGTGTGGGGACCAATGGAATACAGTCTTTTTCCCAGTAATATACATCTGGTATTACAGCCTGGTCCAAAACATTAGTCAGTTTTACAGCTATAGACAGAATTTTATTACATTTTTCAGTAATGTGATAATGATGAGCTGATTCTTAAAAATCTTCATGGACTTTCTCATCAGTGTAGAACCAAATTAAAATTTAACTTTTTCAAAATTTCCAAGTGTTTAGGTAAGTGTTTCACTGGTTCAGTCAGCCAGCCAAATATTTTAGGAAAGAAGGTTCTTGTAAGTTTTCTAGCAGAGTTTCTGAACTGCTTTTCTGTAGTAATTTAAAACCTAATTTGCAGAACCTTTATATTAGATATCACTTGGAAGTAAAGTCTAACTAGTTAAGATTATTTTCATACAGATCTTGATTTTTCTTTGCTAACCCTTAGCTTCTGAATATACTGTTAAGGTAGATTCTAGGACAAACAAACTTTTTTCCGAATGTTGCTTTAAGTTATACTCAATGTTTATTCAAGCTGATCTGTTTTGAAGAAAAAGACAGAAATCTTAGTGTTTTTTCTGTTATGTCTTTCAATTCTCAGAACAACAAAAAAAACCCCCACCAAATGCAAAACAAAAGGAAAAAAACCCTTTGCTTAGTATGAATTGCACAAGAGTATGAGTTGAGAAATACTTTTTATGTGTCTTCACATGCACATGCCAAAAGGTCTCTGCCAGAACTATTCTCTATTGGAATTTACAGGAGTTTGTGAAGAGCAAATACTGAAGCACTGTCTTGTTCTTTCTCCTTTAAAATACTATTTGAGGAGGAGCCTGAGGAGCTGGATTGCTCAGAAAAGGATCTGTTCAATATCTAAGACAGAACTCTTGGGTTGCTAAGCTGTAATTGAAAGGTAAATTTTGAGACAAAACAAAATTAAATTACTGTTTGCATAGTTTATTGTTCCTTTGGGATTTATAAAAACATCTCCAGTATTCTTTGCCTCCACCCAAAAAACTATCTATGTTTGTTGAATTACAAGTTTTAGATTGCAGTTCTCTCTTCTTTCTGAAAGATTTGAGCAACTATTTGAATTCCCTAAGAGTATGTTAAAACACAGGAGACAAAAGCCTCAGCTTCTGTTTCCAGTCCTGGTTGTGGAGAAAGGCAGTATTGCAGTGTATGCTGTCCATCAAAGGACCAGGCATTTCTCATGTAAAAAATCTGCAATGTTGTTAATGTTTTTGATGCTGTTTTGGTTTTGTCGTTTTTCTGTATTAACTAAAAACGGGGATGAAATGCATGGGGCTTTTAGTGGAAACTTCAAATACAAAGTTAACCTTAAAAAATTAAATATATTTACTAATGGTGCTTCTTAAAGGATGAAGTAATTGGAAGACATTAAACAGGAAGATAGTACTGTGTGTCTTGGCTTCCAGAAAGGGTATGATGGCAGCATGCCCTGGACTGCCAACATCCCCAAAAAGCTTCCTTGCTGACTGCCTTCACAGTGGGTTGCCTGTATATGCCTCCTGTTTCTTGATGCTAAAACAGTAAATAAAATTTTGGCAAGGTTTATGCCACAATGGGCCTGAATTGCAGATAGTCTCTAGGTGTAGCTCCAGTATAGTTGTTCATAAATGGATGGGCCAATTAGCAGATGAATCATTGGTACAATTTTTAGAATGTTAATTCATGGATTTGCCCATTCATGGTGGTTTTGGAAGATTATTAATCAAATATGTATTGATGCAAATGTTAAGCAGTGAGTTCACTATCTGAAAACCAGATTTTTTCCTGACTTCTTGTGGAAGTAGGTGCAGAGTAGGAGGAAGGAGAAAAATGCTTTCTCTCCCCTGCTCTGTCCATCCTCCTCAGCGAGGGCCCCAGCATAATCTATTTGTTTCCAGGGCAAGACAGGATTTCCCTCTCCTCAGGTATGCTTGGCCTTTCTTCACAAAGAGTGATGTTCAGTGCAGGTCCCTTATGGGACATTGTTGTCTGTCAAAGTGAAATCAACACTCAGTGCACATAATTATGGGATGAGGGAAGAAGATGGTGAGAGGGGGTCTGGTTTTGGTAAGCCATGCTTAACCCTCTCTGTGTATCTTGCTAGTTGCTCTTCCTTTCAGGTGATAAAGTTTTGCCATTTCTGGAATAAAGATCTCGAGTGGAAGCCCATATTTGCCGTAAGAAGTTGGGTAGAGGCTACCTGGCTGCAGCTTGCACATTTGCTGGGCTCAGTGAAGCTCTGGTTGCCAGCACATTGGGAAGAGGCCCAATTGCCACTTGCTCTTGCCACTGCTTTGAGTCATGGTCAGGGTTCAGCCATCCCAGGAAACACAAAACCAGGTTCTGGGGAAATAACCAGTCTTTGCCCATGGGAAGCACCTATTTAGATGTGTTTATCAGGTGTTTTGTAATTACAGAAACATGTAGACAATTACTTTCCTTCGAGCCAGCTTGTGTTTACCTCTCTTAAGAATGTGCCATGAAGAAAAAAGGTAAACTGCTATTTAATTATACTTTAGACTATAGATATTTAAGGTAACTGAACCATAATAGGGAATGGGGCACAGAGACTATGCTAATGTTTGAAAGTGAGGGCTTTCTCTTGTGCCAACCTTTTCTGAAGTTTCGAATTTTAAATGTATTGTACAAAGCAAGAGTAATCCAGATCAGTGATCCATTTAAGTGTAAGAGGTAGCATATTGCTAAATTATAGCCAGGTTAGGGTTCTGGATTTGATGATTTGGGTGTGGTGTTTTTTGGTGGGGTTTTTTTTGTTTCAGTTTTTGGTTTTTTTAGATCCAGTGAATTATTTGAAAAATACAGTGTAAAAAACAGGAAGAGAAAAGTATTTTCCGAACAGTAGAACAGTTAAGCTCAGCTTCCACTTGATGCAGCTTTGTTCTTGCGTCCAGCATCAAAATGGAACAGATTCCATTCTGAATAGTTACGTTACCTACCTACGCTATCTTTTTATTAAAAAAATACTTTATGATTAAGGAGTATTGCATGATAAGGTGTGGACTAGCCTAGGACTGGCTTAGGAAATACTCATCTTGAATAAGCAAATAATGCTAAGGTTACCTTATTGCTAAAAACCAGTGCTTATTTTGGACAAAATTCTCTTGCCTTATTGATCAATAGTGGAGGTATTTGTACATTCCATGGAGATACTAGACCAAATTTAAAAATAACAAGGGAGATTCACAGTTACTTACCATAGATACTTCTTTTGAATTCAAAAGAAAGAGAATAATTTATTGCAATATATAATGTACAAAAATAATTCAAATTATTAACCTCAAGACATTTGTTCCTGCAGTCTCCTGTGTAGATACAGCTTTTAATCAGAGCAAAGCTTAAGGTCGTGAGTAAAGTCTTCTCTTGCAAGATATAACAGGCACCTCCCTGTGCTGCCAAGCCAATGCTCAGTGCTTCCTTTTCCTCCTTCTCCCTATCATTGCTCTCTGCAGCCATGAAGACCCTTGGGGTAGCCCCATGAAGAAGTATAAGTGGCCAGTGCTGCTGGACTGGTTGCTACACCACTGCATGGTACTCCAGCCTCAGGAGAAGGCAGTGGGCAGATGTGAGGCTGAATTACTGCTGAGTCTGAGGCGAGGAAGAAGGGTCACCTAAGAGTTAGGGATACATGTGTATACATACATATGTATAGTGCAGAGCAGAGTTGGATAAGAGGACGTGAAGCATGCAGAGACTGTGACACGGAAGGATCATCCTGTGGTTAATGCATAAGATTGAGACAAATTTAGTGTATTGTGTCTCACTCATCTCCAACATTGGCTTGGTACTGATGCACCTTAACGGGTTGTGCAAGCACCACATGTTAGATACAGTGAGACAGACTGAATCAGCAGAGACTCAATCTCCTTGTGTGAGGCAAATGGCAGCTGTGCAATTTCAGCACAAAATCAGAGGGCAGCAAATTCAGAGGGTCTTGTGCTTTTCCTACTTGGCTCCACAGGCTGACTGCCATTCTGTAAAAACTATTGGTAGACTTGAGGTTTTGGCTAATGTTAGGCTTTCCAAAAGTAGTCAATGGCAATTGCTGTATTACTACTTATGGTTTTAAACATGGGCCTTTTGTAGTTTAATGGGAAAGGGAGGGTGGTAAAATCTTGTGGGCAAAGTTATGGAAATAGAGGGAAATTTCCTTAAGTGTCACGTTAAAGAGTTGAAAGCAAATTTTGATTTAATGGCACGAGTAAACCCCTCTGCATTCCTTTTCTTCTGTGTTGTCTTACTTAACTCTTGGTTGTGAAAAAATAAGAGAGAATTAGTGTTTGAATTGTGGTAATGTAGAAACCTGGACCAGAACTGCAGGTAGAAAACGCTGTTGAACCAATGAGGCCCTGCATTAGAGAACTCACTGTCTACTCAGAACAGACAAAACACAGAAGTGGAAAACTGAGGCATGGAAAGAAAACAGTTTGTTCCATAAGAAACCAGGAAATGAGCTCAGGGCTTATGATTATCATCCTGCATGATATTTCCAAGCATTACCTCTCTTTTCTCAGAAACAAAACATGTTAATACCAAATTATTGAACATTTAAAAAAAGAAAAAAAGAAGTTCCACTTGTTCTGTTCCACTTTGGAATTAGCAGCGTTTTTTCATTAATATTTATGTCATTGTATCAATTGTTATTTTGCATAAATTAAGTATATATAATATATCAAATTTTAAGCAGTGGCTGTGCTAGATTTACATGGATTGTAGTAGCAACCTTTTTCTGCTTGCCAACATAATAGTGCCTTAGCAGAAAATGAGAATGATACCTTGTGGCTCAGTCAGTGCAACCCATTAAAGGCGTATACTTACAAACAGTGGTTCTTGAGGAAATTGTAGAACAAAAAATGAAAAGTTAGCTTAAGAGATCACTTAACAAATATTATTGGTGGGTGAGGAATGAGAATGAAGAAAATAAGGCAGACTTGGTTGAATAAATGCTTGACAATTAGCTCAACTTCTTGTGGAAAAAGAGTCTGTTCTTTAACTGCAAAACTCTCACTGGTGGATTCAAGGAGTCCAGTTGTATTCTCACAGTAGAAGCATTTAAAGCATTGACAATCTTCAAATCAGAAATCCATATAATAAGATGTAGTTGTTTGAGAGAACTCAGCAAATAAAAAAGGGTCTCTGAAAGACCTATCTATATCTAGAATGTTATTACAGTTAAGAAAATGTAAATCATATTTGGGATAACTGAGGGTTTTGGTGTATCTATAAGTGAAGAAAATCCTTATCTTTGGGGAATGACAACAGAAGTAGCTTCACCTAATGCACTGGGGGTAGAGATTTGAATTCTATACCTCTTTTTGGCATTGGGCTTAGACAAAATGTAGATCTTTTGTGCTTTTTCTTTTATACAAAATGAAAGCCTAATGACTTGGAATTGGGAGTCTACATGTCTTAGAAGTTTATTATTAAATACATGTTTATTTCAGTAGTTGAGAGTCTAGCTGAAGACTTGAATCAAAAAATTTCAAATTGAATAACTAATAATGTTCTTTTATTTATGCTGTAATTTATTTGGGAGAGGGATGGGAATAGAATGACAGTAAGATATTATGTTCAAAGTTGCCATGGTAATGCAACCTACTACCTGTCGCTAAGACTGTGCTCTAGCTGTTATTACCTTTATTACAGCTCTTAACATTGCAGGATGTATCCTTTAGTTTTTAAAATGTTACGATTCAATTTCATTTGTAGGAAAACCAGTAAGTTTTGCTGCCTTCCAGCAGGGCTCTAGAGTAATAGCAATGATGGCAATGCAGGAACCTGATTCTGCTGACATGGTTCCTATCCTCTCATGCAGAGCAATTTACAAGCTATCAAACCATTCAGGAAGACAAGAATATCAAGACAGTTCAGTGCCCTATCTAAAGGGCACTTTCCTGTAAAGTCAGTGATCATTATTTGGAGACAGAAATGCCCACCAATAATGCCATACAAAACTCCAAGATAGAAATAGGTGGTTCCTAGCATTAGAACTTGGAATGGTTGTATCCACTTTACTAAGAGGATCCTGTCACCTGCAGAGTGCCCCAGGACCTCTGTTACTGCCTCAACCCTGCTGAGCAGCAGCAGTATGGTAAGCCTGAAGTCAGACAGAGTGCTTCCATTTGGGATTGCAGCAGAGAGACTCTCAAGATGCCACCAGTTGTATGCTACTGTTCTCCCAGGCCTTCCTTTTCCTCTCTTACTATTGACCTTAGCCCCTCTAGGTAGTAGATGGCTCGCTCTTTACAATACAGTGCAAGGAAAATATTTACTTAAGTCAAGATGGTTGTCTAAACCGTGACTTTCAAGTATGGAGGTGGTGATAGATGACTTCTGTCTTCTGCACTTAAAATGCTGTATACAGGTCTCCATTCTTCCTTGTTGGATTATTTTTTTTAAGACCTGTCTCCTGGTTTTAGTTCAACAACTCCCTGTTCTTTCCTGCTAGGTAACAGCACTTGTCTGCATGTGAGAGCCATTGGCTGAATTTTGCAAAATTTGTACTGGCAAGCTCCTTTCTGTATCTGAATCTGTCATGTCTTTGGAAGGAAAAGTTCCTGATTAAGCAGGCTGTGCAAATTGCCTGTTCTTACACTCCCTCTCTGTGTCCTGTGGTTTAGCACTTTATGTAAACTTTTATATAAACTTTTGTATTTTTATCTAGAAAACACTGAAAGTTAAGTAGATACCACACAGTAGAATCAAAGAGGTAAGTTACTGCATTTTATCCAGAGCAGTACTCTGATGGCTGTTGCATAACAAATGCTGGTTTTAGTTTAACTGAGCTGTGGGATAATACTGCATTGTATGAATGTACACAGTACATACGTGTTTTGAGGGTGTGCCTACATTGATAAACTAAAGGTGGATGCATCTGTTATGTTTATTACCAAATAGTCACAGGGATAATCATGGTGAAAGGCATACTCGCAGGCATACTCACAGGTAAGGGGTTTGGTGTGGTCTCAGCTCTATGAATACAATCCTCGTGGGTGAGGTCTTGGATTCTTCCCCCCTTAGGCTCTGCTTATAATCATGGCATCTAATTTAGGAAAAAAGGGTCTTAGACTCCATCTGCATCAAAGTCAGAAACATGGGTCTTTGAAAGGTAATTCAGTCTCTTTCAGCATTAGTCACTGGGCGGAGGCACCTACTTCACTCATTTAGGCCTAGAAGTGTGGGAAATACGTTTGACCTTAAGGCAATAATTTGTAGCCCATTATCAAACTCAAAAACAAGTTAAAGAATTCCCAGTGCAATATAATACATTGACAGTTTGGAAACCTACTTTTGTTAGCTCGTGCAGCAAAGAGTTGATGTCTGTCCAGTCGACTCTGGCCATTTTTTCAGTCAGATGTTAGTGTTGCAGGCTCTACATTTGCTCATGCAAGAACAAACAGGTCTGTGAAGAGGGAAATGTGGGTACTGCTTCAGTATCTGAATTTCTGATGACTGCTCTTATCTGGTTCTCTATGGCAGTTTTCTCATCCTCTGGGTTTTCACTTATCTGCAAGAACTTCCTACAAAGTCTGCATGTTGTAAGAACTTTGCCTCAAGATACATCAGCTCAGTCTTTTCACCAGTGTCACTGATGTTATATGATATGGTTTAAGAGAGGATTTCAAGAGTGTCTGTAAAATATTAATTTAACTTGTTCATTTGTCAGCTGTTAAAGGTATGCCTGTAGATTCTAGGGTCTTCTCTATGTCCATATAAGACATACCAAGAGAATTCCAGCATTGAGAAGGGTTGTATGAACACTGACAGCATTTTATTGATCGGCACAAGGAGTGGTGATAGTACTGTTTGAGAGGTTTAGATACAACAGTGGTATGGATTTTGGTCAGTAAAGGAGGGCAGAAATTAGAGCTGGCAGATACAGTAAAGCAGTACCAGTAAGTTCTTGTTGAACATAAGAACCATCATTCACTTCAAAATACTAAGAAAACAGAGGATGCGTGAAATGTCTCATCTGCGGCTGGAAAAGGAATTTTTAATAGCTGCACTTCAAGTAATTGACTGGTAATAAATAAAAATAATTCATTCACAGGGTAGGACCACTATAAGGGAAGTTAAATTATTTTCTATGTAAAAAAGTCTACAAAACTGAATTACAGTTTCTACATCATCATTTTATCCCCTTTCTAGAAAAAGGGAGTAGCAACAGTTCCTTTCCTTTGCAGAGCATTTTGAAACAAAACTGCAGAATACATTGGATAAAATCAATACTTCTGAGCTCATTAGGACTATTAGCAGAAATAGTAGAACTGTGCAGCATACGGCAAGAAAACCTTACATTTTGGAATATTTGCATGCTTAAAAATTCAGTGCTTACAAATGAATAAAGTGAGGTGGCTGCTACAGTTTCTTGTGCCGCAAAGGGAAATCGTCCTGAGTCTGTAACCCTTAAATCAGTCTCTCTGTGTCTGTTCAGAGGAAATGGTTTTGTTCAGAAGATCTGATGCACATGAGAAATCTGTATGCTTCCTACAAATAAGAATTTACGGTAACATTTATAGCACTAATGCAACAGAATGAAAATATTTCAAACCTGCATGAATCACCATGAACCAGTCTTAGATCTCTTCAAATAAAAATATAATTCCAGTTATTATGATAGTCATTTTTAATGTAACTTTTCATCTGAGTTTGCTACTTTAACAGAGCAACACTCCTCTCTTCTAGAAATCTTTCCACTAAAACAAGATTGATGCTTAAAACATCGTCAGGTCCTCTTCCTTCAGGTCAGAGATCCCAAGCCTTTTCGTAACTGAAATAATGGAGGAGCCATGGGCTCCATGGAGCCCACAAGAGGCCTTACTACTGCTGCTTGGTTTTCCATGAAAAGTTGTCAGCCACTGCAGTATGTGCGCTGAACAGTCAACTTAAGAAATACTGGAATGAAGATTGTAAGAAAGCTTGACTGGAATAAATACTTGTAACCTCTTGTGAATTTGCTGTGGTATTCCTGACTTACCACATGGAGCTGTGTACTAAATAGAATCAATAATTTGGTGGTTCATCCTAACTTCTGCTGGATGAAGCTACTCTGTTGTTTTGTCACAGCTATGGCCCTATTTTCTCTCCTAATTTGTTGTGCTTGCTCAGTGAAATTGAATCTCATGCCGTTTCAGGCAAGTCTTGGAGAAGTTGTTTTCCTCGGTGCAGATGGCTCTTTCCTCCAGATGTGAAAGGCAGTTAAGAGCTGCCTCATTTTTTCTTAACCCTTCTGAACCATCTTGAAGTGCCCTAGTTGCTATGGCTGCAGTAATGCCATGGTTCTTGCCCCATAGACAATTTTCTTACGCCTGTATGCTGTCATGCATGTCAGTCACAGCACTGGCTCCTTATGTAGGTTGCTTTGGCTTATTTGGTTTGCTTTAGTGTCTGTTTTAACAAGAACAAAGTAAAATTCAGGAGCACAGTAGCCCCTGGGAGATGTCCCTGCTGGCAGATCTTGTGGAAGCTTGGCGCCAGTAAGGATGCAACCCCTGGTGTTTGCAGCTGCAGATGTTCCAGCCTTGCATCTTCAGCCCAAAGCAGTCAAGGAGAACCTGTACCCTGACCATTTCCCTTCACCCTGCTTGTTTCATTTGGGAACACAATGAGCTGTCAAAATTTCCTGCCTTGTTACTACAGAATCCTTCCTTTTGCTCTAAAAAGGATTATTTATCTAAAATTGCTAATTACATAAATTGTCAGAACAACTGTTTAGCCTTATTTTTAAGGTGGAGACAAAGAGATGGAAAGGTCTGCTAGACTGGTGAAAGTCAGCTTCAAAGTAATCTGTCAAAGCAAAAAAATAATATAGAGCATGTTGCCATGAACAGCCCTTGCCTCTTGGAAATTAAAATCCATGTGTTAAGTTGTATATCTGGTGCAATCCCTATTCCTGGTCTTTCTGTTGAGTGTACTTAGATGTAATTAAAAGTAATAGGGAAGTATATAAATATTTGCCAAATACATGAGCCAAGAAAAAATGGAGGAAGGGAGGTGTGGTTGTTTTAGCCCACCACCACTTCCTAACTAATCTTTCTCTAATGATGCAAAGAGAGACTAGGTGGCACCTGGTGAAGTATTTTGAAATAACAAATTCATGAGGTAGAGCTACTTGATAACATCTTCGACTCATCAGAAACTTGCCTTCCCTCAGGATAAAGTTAATAATCATATAAGAATATAAAGATTTTAGTGGCTTTTCCTAAGTCAGCAGGGATGCAGATTTATTCTGCATATAGATTCCTGTAGTGCTAGAGACAACCCAAAATTATATTGTCTGTAAAAAATGTAAAATTACACAAATAGCTGATTGGAATCATCACCAGTTTGCTATGACTTCAGTTCCTGGGCTTTGCTAGTTAGTAAAACTCATTCACATTTACTAATGGCATCAATAGCTCCATTGCTTCCCCTCTCTTTGCTGAATTGCTCTGAATAGTGTACATAAGCATCTAATTTGGCTAGTCTGTAGTTCTACATGAGACAGCAGCACCACGGCAAGAAGCTGGGCTGCCAGGAACATCCAGAGCAGTTGGGACAGAAAAGGTGACAGCAGCAGTGAACTTAATTTAAAATAGCTGTAGCTGTTAATACCTGGTATCTCCCAGCATTGTGTTATGCTCAGGTATCACTGGTGCTCTTCTGTGTCAAGATCATCAATAAAAATTCTTTAGGACCATTCCCAGTATGAATTTTCTAAAGCTGATGGAGATCATGGGGTAATTGTTCCCAAGCAAAAGCTTCCTATCAGTGTACCATGTTATCTTCTTACTTTTACTCTTCAGTTTTTGTACTCATCTTTTGCCTTCTCTTGTATGTTCAATGAAGTCCATATGGTTGAATTGCACTACAGTATTGCTTTCTTTTCCTTCTAACAGTTAGCTATTTTGTTTGAGGTAATTATCTTGTATGGTCTGCTTTGGTAAGCCCACATGGTGTTTTCTTTGGTTTTAAAGTTGCCCACCTACCTTTAGCATTCTTTTCCTCAAAATTTGGGGTCATACTATTGAGATCAGAGTTAAGCAATCTTGATACATGACTGTATGTGATTTTCTTTTTCTCTAGTACTATGGTACGTCCTTTGATTTGATAAATATGTTATTTCATGTCTAGAAAGAAAATCAGTCTTGACGGTTTTATAGTATTATATGCTTTGGGTGTTTTTTCAGATTTTTGGAGTCTGAATTTCTCTTGTTTGTTTGTTGGTTTTCTTTTTTAATGTCTCTGCTGATATAGTCACAAGTGACATGTTTATCAGTGTGTAATGCAGGGGATTACTTGCAGTTTCCTGTTAATTGATTGGTGCCTACAGAAAAACAAAAGCCTTGGTCAAGGCATGCTCTGAATTCACACCCATTCTTAATTTGCTGATGCCTGTATTAGCAACATGCTCAAGCCTGCCTGATTTTTTGTGTTTATATAATGTGTACCATATGCTTGCCATTCTTACTCTTTCTGCACACGTGAGCCAATCTGATGGGGCTACCTGTGGTAGAGAGCAATGCTTTTAAGTCTGACTGCTGCTTCATGGGCTCTGGCTTGTGGGTGCTGATGAATCTTGCATCGGTGTTTTACAAACTCTACAGCTATTTGCTCCACCCTTCTACTCTTTAACGCGAGGACGCGGGGGGATGGGTTCATGTACCTTCCTTGCCACAAGTTGCATGTAATTTTAAACTGCTGATGAAGGTAGACCCACGGCATTACCATACTTTTGAAGTGGAACAGCTGAAGAGCAGGTAGAGGTTTGCACCTCCTGCCCCTGCTATCGGGAGGGGTAAGTGGGGTCAGCAGCAGCTTGAGTTGCTTTGTACTGGTTCCTTAGAGTGGTTGTCAAGCAGGAGCTGAGAACACGGAACATGTGTTCTGTCTCTGGAAACAAAAAAGCAAAGTGAAAGTAAGGGTGAGAGGACGTAGATTTGTATTTCTAATCAAAAGTGACTGTGTTTGAAATATTCTTAATTCGCTTGCACACTCTTGTGTCTTTCGTATCTCTAAGGACCCCTAGAGGGCACGGAAGTTTTTCTCCACCTCAAATATTTAACTTAATAATTCTGCTTGGCTTTCTTCCCTTAAACATAATTGTAAGCACATTTTAAGTGAGCATTAGATAGAAAAAAAATAACAGCATTTAACTAGGTCCTTCTTTAATGCTACATGATGTTTTCTTGTTTTTAAACACAAGCAGTAGAAGCTAGCACTAGCAGCCAAATTCTTAAATTACTGTTTAGATTAGTCAGATGCTATATTTGTATCCCAGAGGAAGCGCAATTCAAACTAACTAATAATTCATAATTTATTGCAAACTTTGAGAGGACTACAGTGTGAGCTGTGTAAGGATGTGCAGTGGGTATGCTTTCAATATTGCAGTCTCTGTTTCTGTACAAGAGGAATTAGTATGGTGAAGAACTAGAGTACTCTAACTCGAACCTCAAAGTCTCCAAACTCTAACTAGGACCTCCAAAGTCTCCAAACTTCGTCTTATTTAAGAATTTTTAATATTTTGGTCTTGATACTTGCCTGTAAAGAAACAATTACGTTGCACTACAAGTTACTTAAAGTTATGGAAACATAAAAATGACATCTGCTTCCCACTACTTCCTATCTACTTGGAGAGAGGTTTTGTAACTCTTACTCATCCTGAGGAGCATTTTTCTCCTTAAATTAGTTTTGCCTATTTCACGAATATTACATGGTAAGTCAGGAACTAGTCAGTGTGAATTGCACAGCAGTACTAATTCTTAGTATTGTGTTGGCACTTTATCATCTTTGGATATACTTACTAACGCTCAAGAGTAATGCTTATCTGAGAACATCAGGTTTTCACTTACATAAAACGGCAGCAGTGTTTGAGGAGAAGGCTTGCATTTTCCAGAGTGCTCAAAGAGCAGAAAGTTAAACAAACAAACAAGCAAACAAGCAAACAAACCACCCACCTAACTTCAAAAAAATCTTCATACTTTTTTGAGGGGATTTTTTCATCAACTGTTGATTTTGAGACCAGTCCCACAACTTTGGAGGTCAGTTGGATTGTGAGCCTAGTCCAGGATTGGACTAGGCTTTGTATGTGAAGCCATGACAGTCCTACCTAGAGTCCTACCTGTTCTTGCCTGGGAAAAAAAACCCAGATGTCTGCATTACTGCTGAAGCAATGAGAGTCTGCTTGCTGGGCAAGAAGCTGTTCAATAGGATAATGTTGTGGTTTAAACCCGGCCAGCAATGAAGGGTTTTTTGTGTCTTTGTTCTGATAAGAGGATCAGCTGTACTGCTTTACCCAATTACCCAGGGATGTCATGGGAGATGATTTTTTGGACCTTAGTATTCCCACTGGAGGAGTGTAATGTCGTCACTTTGTATTAAAAAATAGATCAAGATCAAAACATCAGAGAAAGTCAGCTTCCCCTTCTAATGTCTCTGGGGATTTTGTGTTTTGCAGGAGATGCACGGGTGAGAGGTCAGACAGGGGTTGTCTCCGAGCGCCGTGGCTCCTACCCATTTATAGACTTCCGTCTTCTTAACAGTAAGTGCAACCCTTCTTTCAGGTCTGTATTTAAATACAAATAAATAAAAATCTCTGTTGAAAATATGCAAACCAAAGTATTTCATCTCATACATATCTATAGCTCAGCTGTCTTCACACAGTCAGCATTAATTCCATTATTTCCACCCGGTGTCTGGCTGTGAAATATTCTGATTGTATGAATAGTGTCCATAATGCTCAATCTGTCAAATGTAAATACAGTAGGGCTGTGGGGTGTGCTGGGGAAGGAGAGGGGGCAGTTCAGAATTAAAAAGATAAACCTCTGTGTCCTTTAGCCTCTTAGACAACAGTTGGAACAGATTTATGTGAGGCTGTTATCCGGTCATATAGAATTGGCACAGAAGGGGAGCATGTGACAGCACTGACCAGTGGTTTATAATAACATTAATTTTTCCAACAATTAGAACCCAATCCAAAGCCCCATGGAGTCTTCTCATTGACGTCAATGGATTTTGGGTCAGGCCAGCAGTGAACATCTGTTAAAAATAATCTTAACCTCATTTTTATTGAAGTTGTTTTGCCACTGTTGTAAATAAAGGACAGCAAATCTAAAAAAAAAAAAAAAAAATCGAGACCCTGTTGGGTTTTTTTCACGTGATGGATGCTATACTGATGCAAACCCATTAGTGAGTGTGTAAAAAATAACATAAAAAACCAGTGACGACTTTGTCTTGGGCCCTGTAGCATTCAGCCTGGATCAGCTGTGTTAACTTCAGTGTTCAGACACAAGCAGATCTCGATTTGTCCTTGTGTACTGCACAGACCCCTCCATGTAAGCTTTGAAAAAAACTGTTACTCACTGTCTTCATTAAAACAGACTGAAACCCCAACAGTTTTAGTGCTGACACTGTCATGCTTCTGGCAATTGTGCTTTTCATCAAAGAACAATTGTCAAACCAGAGTTTGAATTCTCCTTTTTGTACCTCCTTGTCTGGGTGCCTGGGGAAGGGGAAGGGAGGACAAGCAAAGCAGGAGGACTGGCTGGGAGTCAGGAGTAAAGAGGAACTCCTGGGAAAGGGAGTACTCAGGCTCTGACGGACTGCATTCATCCACGCCGGCAGTTACTGCCACCCAGCCACGTGCTGCTATCAGTCTTGCTGATTAAAGGTGTTTTCTGGGTTGTAAGTCCATCGGAGAGCTTGATACGGCTGATGTAGAAAGACATAAGGGGGAAGATGGGTCCATCAGTTTTCCCGGGACAGAGGGAATAACTTACTGGTTGAGCAGAGTTTTGAGGACAGTTTAGTTCTGACTTGCCAATGAAAAACATGAAGAAAAATCAGGTGTAGGCTAGTTGGAAATAGTACTGGTCATGCATGCCCTTATAAAGACTGAGAGAAAATAAAGCAGCTTTCATTCATGAAGTAGAAGTGGATATATATTCATATTCAAATGTGACTAAATTACTTATTTTTATTTTGAATACATACACTTTATATAAAATTCCGTTCTTCTGTTCTTTCTTCTTCATGGGTAAAGAAACTGAAAACTTACCAGGTTTTTTTTTCTGGCAAAAGGGCTTTCACTTTTAACCCCTGTAAATGAATCCTACCATCCTCCAAATCCTGCCAGCCTCTGGGAAATGCTGGTGCTGTCCGTGGGCTGTCTAGGGAGATGTCCATGGCAAGGGATGTTCTGGTGAATAGTCAGCCTTTGATCTCATGCCAGGAGCAAGGCACTCCACACAACCCCTCTGACCATAACTGCTGAACCTGAAAAGTGGTGCCTCCTTGTGTGTGCACCGCTGGTCCAGCAGGGTGGGACACCTGGGGTTTTATGTTCCCGTGCTGTCACAGAGACCTCCAGCTTACTATTTGTACTGCTTTTCCATAATCTGAAATAAGTCCATATGGCTGATCATGATCTCTGTAAGGGAAAGCAGTGATCCTGATTTGGGATTTCCCATGGTTTTCAGGTTTTTATATATTTACCATTTTCTGTCTAAGGAGTAGTGTTGGCTTAATTTTTCAGTGCAAAATGACATGAGATTTCTAGATATTTGGCTACTGATTGTGTAGCTGGCAAGTGCACTGGGCCTGGCTCACTTGGTGACCTACAAGTAAATGAAGATGCTCAGTGTCAGAGCATGCAGATGTGTTTTGCCGGGAAGTAAACAGGCTTTTGTATTATTTGTTCATCTACATCTGTCTGTTAAATCCATTTCCGCTGTGCAGAAGCAGCAAAAAACATAAGCACATAAGCAGCAAAAACCACAGTGCTGCTCATCCTGTCAAAAAGAAATATATGTAAATGTCACTACTGCACAGTTTCTTGAAAAGTACCCAACTAATACTTGAAGTAAAATTTTGTCACCTTGTTGCATTTGTTTGGGGGCAGTAACTGGCAGGCAGCAACTGTATCCTGAAAGATATTAGAGTGAGGGAGGGAAGAGGCAGAGAAAATTTTATAGTAAATACCCTCAGAGGTCATCAACAAATGCAGCATAAATATTACTCCAGCTTCTCACTAACAAATTGAGCTCAAATAGCGATTGTTCCATCTCTCATCTGAAATACTGTTCCAAATAACAGTACCAGCCTTGTTTTAAAGTAAGGGAAAACACTGAAGCTCATTCTTGAACAGAGTTGATATCCATTATGTAAATGCACACACAAAAAATTACAGGGCATTGATATTTAATGTCAGACTAAAGGTTACTTAAATGTAACTCTTTTTGAGTGTACTTGCAGATTCAGTCAAACTAATGGATTTTTCCTTTGTCTGTTAAGGGTTAACATTGACTAGACCATATCTTTTGTTTTTTCTGGAGTCCTACAGTAAAGTTGCTGTGCAACTTAAGACACCAAGTCTTTTTGGATAAGAAAACTTCCTGCACTCTGAAAATGGGATCTTCTGTAGCCCTAATCAAAGCCAACTGGATTAATGTTGACTTCTTGCTGTTTGAGCTAATATCTGTGATACCATCTACACATTCCTCTGGTGATTCTCTGCAGTATATAGAAAGTTAGTGTTACTTCACCTTGTCTTTGCCAGGCTGTCGGGACCGTGAGGATTTTCCAGAATGCTGTCCGGGGGAGATGCAGGGCTTTAGTATCTTCCCATCTTTTCTCTCCCTAGTTGCAAGCTTTCCTAGGCATAGTTGCACTGGTGGGTTTGGGGACTCTCCTAGGCATAGTTGCACTGGTGGGTTTGGGGACTCTAAGATTACTCTGGAATACCAAATTGAGTGTAAAATAGCCCTGTGTTATCGAGAACTCCTTGGTTCTGTTTTCTGAGGAGTGAATGTTTGCCCCAGCCTCTAGAGTTAGTCCTTGCAACTTAAAGAGACCTGCATGACCTACCAGATTCTGTGTTGATGGCATTGAGTCAGGAGCTTGAGGGGAAGCCATGTAGCAGCTCCTCTCCTGCAGCAAGGGGAAGCTGCAGTAGCCGCTGCTTGCTGTCTGTCAGCCTTGTGTGGAGATCCACTGGAGGCAAGCCCACCAACCCTCCTTCTGTCCTGATAGGGCAACCAAACCACTTCCACCCAGTGGCCCCTGACATCTGCCAGAGAAAAATGAGCCCCATATGAGACTTGAGGCTCCATGTTCACTATGAGGCCTAATGAACCAATATCAGACTTTACGAACTCCTAAAATGAGAGATATTTTGCACAGCGCTATAGGTTTATAGGAAAATAGGATGAGAGTTTTCTCTTCAATTAATTCCAAACCAAACCTCACAAAGTTTAGGACATTTTTGCTCTGAACTGAGTAGCTCAAGCTTGAAACTGATCCTGATGCAGGTTGAAATTCATATTGGCAGCTTGTTGGCACTTCCGCATTTCAGTGAATTAAGTGAACCTTACTGTGTTCACAGGACAGAAAAGGAGTTAAACTGAATATTTTCAGGGTAATAATTTAGGATTTGAAACACTTCTACAGTGAAAATTAATCCAATTTTCCTTTTAGCAAAGTATAGTTTGGATTTGAGGAATAAAGGAGCATAACTATGGTAAGCAATAATTTAGTTCTCTGATTCACAAAGTTGCTCAGTGAGTCATTGAACCAGATCCCACCAGTAACTAATATGCATTGATTTAAATGGATTTCATTATCTCATTATGAGTTTTTTTGGTGGCTGTGGTGGCACATTTCTTCATTGCCTTAGCTCAAGGTTGAGGGAATTCCTTGTGATAAATCTAGACTTGTAGGTAAACATGAAGCAATAAGCAAGAAGACCTCACCCGATTGCAATTATGTCAGATACTTTGTTATATTGCCAGGTTCAATCAAGTACAGTAACAAAATAACATAGTTTACAGCTGAGATAGTAACTTATTATTTACAAATATGCTTGTCATGCAAGTCAGAAGACAAGGAGGTTCTTGAGACATAAATTCTCCAGTTCCCATCTTGTTTATGCTAAGCTTTTATCTGGATTAAATTTTGGCTTGTAAATGACAAAATTATTAGCCTTTATAATTGACAATATTTAATTCACTTCTTCAGTATTCACTTCAGTATTTTTGTATGTGACCTGCAAATTGGAGTTTCTGTACCCAAATAGTGTTACCCAGAGAGATTTCTGTTTTCTTACACCTTGCACAACAGGAACACAGAGTGAGATCTGAGAATATGTAAAATGTCAAAACATGTCCATAGACATTCCAAAGGTATGTCTCTGTATTACTTAGGATTTTGATGATGTCGTCATGCAGAAGTTGAGTCCAAAAGAACCCCACCTGCTTTAAGCAGGCAGAAGTTGAGTCCAAAAGAACCCCACCTGCTTTAAGCTTAGGTTGGCAAATTAATTTATTACAGATTATATACTTCTAACACCAGATGCTGATAAATGGTAATATTAGGTAACATTCAGTCTCTGTCCTTGATTTGCTGTCTGCTCTGAGTCAAGCAAAATACTCTAGGTTTCAGTTTGTTTGTAAATAAAGTGAATTCATCACATACTTTGCAGGCATATGATGAATTAGGTATTGGAGAAATGAAGAGTGTTGTCAGGATTAGTAAGGGAAGATACGAAGTCATGAAAATGTCTCCATCTCAAAGAACCAAAGTCTGTGGACATTTGAATCTGTGGTTTCTGCCTGTCTACAGAAAGGTCCATTGCAAAATTTACATTCATTTTTGGGTTTGGATTTTGAACACTCCAGGGCTTTCAGGTAGGGCCCATCTCCAGTGAAAATAAAACTTAACCACAACCACCAACCCAAAACTGAACCATCAAGCAACCTGAACCCAGTTGAGTGAGGTTAAAAAGAGTTTGGTTAAGTGCCTTGTTTTGTTGCCTTTGGCTAGAAAAAGCAGTGGGAGTGAGAGATGCCTTTTTAGATATTTCTGACCTAGGTTAAATTAGGACACTAAAAGTCTTGTGAGGAAGTTTCAAGGACTGATTGGATTACTCAGATCCCAACCCAGACTGTGGAGATGAATCCAAAGTTCCAGATGGTTTTTAAATTAGAAAGGGAGAGATCTTATGAGGTCTGCATTATTTCTACATAATACCCCTAGTTCCTCATGGATAAGCCCATCCAAAAGATACTCATCAACATCCCTAAGACACATAGACTTCTTAATCCGGTTAGCTTGTTTGAATGGGACGAACATTTCCAGAGATGGTCAGCCTGTGGCCTTGCTATCAGTCACCTACTCAAGGAAGAGAAATTGGAGTCCTCTTAATATTTCAGCACGAAGATTGTTCTCTTTTCTGGTAACTTCTCACTATATTAAAAAATTCTTCCTGTCGTTGGAAGTCAGTCCAGTTCACCCTTTTCATCAACTAACAGCAAGGGGGTTTTTTTTTGTGGAAGATTTTGCATTTTTGTATTTTTGTAAGTGTTGTTATCTGCAAAATTTAGTAACAGAGTTTGTTTGAAAAGTATATTCTGCTTCCTGCCATTCATGCTCCTTGTTTAGCTTAAATGCCACATTTGCAGAAAAATGAAAGCCAGAATGTAAAACTGATAGATGCACATGCCCTCATATGCTAAAATGTATCATTTTGAGTTATGAATGCTTCAGGAGGACTCATGACAGCAAGCAAAACAGACAAAAAACCTACGTGTGCTTCACACACAAAGTCTTAGTGAACACTGGCCTGATTACACACATCTGTAACTTATTTTTTTAGTACAGACTTGGGATTCAGTTAACTGAAGATGTCCCTTTAAAAGTTGCCAAATGATGCGTGACCCATCGTGCCACCCCGCCTTCTTTTCCTTGATTAGAAAAGGGAAAGGATGTACTGAAGATAACTGAGGGTACTTTCCAAATGACCAGAGGAAAAGAAAGAACAAGGAGAAGGGATCATTAAAATGATAAATGAAAGTTGGGTTTGCTGTTATTACAGGTTATGTTGTTTTTTCTCCAGGGGAGTGAAGGAGGAGGGGATGCACCATTTCCTGTTGGAGAAACTGTAATCAGCTATAGAACATTTGCAGTTTTAGGAAGAAAAGGTCCTGACTGCTGTACAAAGATTGAAGTGGCAGAACAAAGGTTCATGTTGAAATGACAATGAGTTTGTGGCAAAACAGAACACAACATGCCATTTCCTAAGAACTTGGAGGAGCCCTAATAAAAGATGCCAAAATGTTTGTTTGCATAAAGATGAGTGATAGCCCAAATAAAGGCTTCAAAATGTGATAAGAAACACATCTAAATTAATCTTAAATTTGGATTTAATCTATTCCTCTTCCTGTTATTATGGCTAATACTCTGTTACTTAAGTGGTCTTTGAAACCCTAATTTCTCCAGAACTTGTAATAGGATTATTCAGTATATAAGTGGGATTATCAGCGTAATTCTTAAATTCTGTATTCTCTTTCAAACAGTATCAAAAAGAATGTATTTTGGGATGAGGAGGAAACTGCATGACTAATGTTATTCAAGACGCCAGCAGTTGTGCAGGAACTTTATGAGTTGGAAACGGAGCTGTTAGAAGCCACCATCACTTTGAGTGATGTTCAAAGAAGAGGAAACTCCAAAGCCAGGTCATATAGAAAGGTGGTGTCTCAGAACCTCTCACAGTAGCCAGGGAAGCACATGAGTATCTCCTCTGTAAACAGGGCTCTGCATTGTTTTTGTGCACTTGTGCACATGGTTGGAGAGCAGAATTTTTACTCAAAACAGAAAATTTTAAAGTTCTTTTGCTGTACTTCTAATTTTGTGCTTTTCTCTGATGTGTCCAGGGTCCCTCTCTCTTTCTCACAGCTTCTGCCTAATTGAAAAAAAGATTACCCCTCTGAAGAGAAATAATGCAGTTGCAACCTATATGAACAATGGCAGCTAACGAGAACACTTGATCTCTGTTATCACCAAAAAATGAATTTTACCAGAAGTCAAGGAACAAAGAATATTTTAGATGTTAGAGAAGCAAGTAAAAACAAAGTGTTTATAACACAACTTTTTGGGATTCCATATAGTTTGAGGCAGTCTCATGAGGATTTCTGCATTTACAAGATTTCGGTACAACAGTTTTTTGTTTGTAGTTACAATACAGTGCAAGGTGTTAATCTCTGTCTTCTTAGTTGCAGTGACCAGTGTATATTCAGAAGATAAACTTGACACAATCTTACTATTTTTGAATCAGTCATGTTTTTTTAGTTTCTTACACCAGTCACAGATGATTAAGAAGTAGAACTGGGGTGTTCATCTGAGCTTCTTAGTCCTTTTGCATTAGTCTGAAAGCTTTTATGTGACAGTCCTTCCACGTGGGCTTCTGGTGCTTTGTGCATTTTCTCAGGCCTTTCTTCAAAACTTCAGTGTTTCCTTTCTGAAGAAAGAAAAAGAAGAAAAGTAGTTGGACTACAGGTGAGATATATCAGGAAGGCCTAGACAGTGCAGAGAGAAGAGGTTTTCTGTTCTTCTAGTTGACCAGTGCTTTCTCCAAAATTCAAATTTAAAATACTACGTTTGTCATTAATTTTTAGATTACCTATGCTAGTTCAACTGCTGGTACTAATGCTGCTGTTGTCTTTTGGAAAATATGATAAATCTCTAATGTGAGAAGGTATTAGGAAGGCACAGCAGTTTCTTTTCTATCATCAGTGCTATGCAGTCTTCTTTAGAAGAAAAATTCAGCAACCAAGCATGCAATGAATATGCCGAACGATACCTCAGTAAAGGTGATCTAAATGCGTGGCATGGTTTTACATGCAAAAAAAAAAGTGGACAAACACCAGCTATTCCTTCTAAGTCAATTACATACCTCTCAGGCTCTCAAAGAAAAGCTTTCTAACCAGCTGTCAGGCCAGGAACCACTGCGGAAAATTGTTTCCCAGGGTCCTCACTGTTTGCAGACTGTCTGGACCTTAAATTGCAGGACTCGCCCTCTCACCTTATCTTCCAGATACCCCAGCACTTTCCTACCCATCCTGCCTGGCTCTTCACAGGTGTACACTGGCTGTGTATGGAATGCCTTTGCATCCTTGGAAGAGGGGAAAGGGTACTATAAATTGTATGAGTCAAAGGTAGCTGCTTGAGAACGTGATGTATTCTGCGTCCTTTAGGAAAGAAGGGGGGAAAAACATTTTCCTTTTCTGAATCAGTTCACTTTCAAAAATTAATAAACCTTTTTTTATCCACTCATGCTGCTGGGTAACCTGTTCTTATTGTACGCTGAAGTGCAATAAAATAACACAAGGCAGTACTGTGAAGAAAAACTCACAGGGTTTATTTGAATGCATAACCAAGTTTGTTTACTTTGAAAGAACAGTAACAATGTAATGAATGCCTGGTGTAGAGTTAAGTACATCCTTGTCCAAATTTGATTTATGTGATCATTTCTGGATGTTAACTCAACCATTGTTAGCATAACCTCCATCATTTTTATATTCATGCTGACTGTGGGCACGCACTAGCGCAGCAGTGTGAAAGAAAAGTGAAAGAAAACTGGTAGCAACTCCCAGTGCAGGAAACCTCTTTCCCTGAAATAACAGAGGTTGGTGTGTAGTGAGGCATAGATCAATTTAAGGCGGGCAGATGAGTGTAACTGGAGGAGCTGTGTTAGGAGAGAGAAGGCAGCCATTGATTCCTGCAGCTTATTAACCTCTTGAGGGCCACGTGCAGTAATGCAAACGTCAGCCATGGTCTGCTGGTGTGTGTGTGCGTGATGTGGCTATCAAATTACCTGAAGAAAAATGCAGACACTTTGGTTGCCTGCTAAAACACAGCAGGAGATACACTGCGAGCTCAGGCCGCCTGAGCTTTTGAAGGCAGAAGTTGAGCTTTGTGAGGAATGCTTGTATGAACACTTCTGTAAACCTGTATGTAATTCATACAGGATGTGTGTGTAATTCATACAATAACTTTGTTCAGTGTACAAAGGAGAGTTTCTGCAACCCCTGTGCTAGGCAGTAACTCTGTAGCATGAGAATGGGCATCTTTTAAGAGATACAGATGATGGAGTTTTTTTAGGTAAACAAAACATTCAGAAGTTGCCACAATGGTTAAAGTTAAACACAATTCTCGAGGGAAGTTTTATGGGTAAAAACAAAGGACATTCTTGTTTGTTTTTCACGTTCATTTCAAGATTGCACATAATTACTGAATCCTTCCCATGTGAGCTTTGCAGTTCATGTTTTTTAACCAGATGCTATAGCATGTGTTTTAGTACCTATAATTCCACAGCTGAAGTTCCGGAATATCGGTGGTAATATTTTTGATTCATTTACTTTGTAATTCTATTTAACCTGAAGGCACTGCATGACTTGTATCGTATGTTGTCATCAAAATTTTATATTTACGATTTAAATTGAACTTTACAGTTGTCAATAAAGAAGAAGTATGTTCAGCATATTACTATAAATCATTCACATAAACCCTTAATTTCATCTTCAACCTGCATCTTGATTTTGTGTCAGCTGGTGGATCCCCTATGCTAGGATGGCTCTTTGCTTCTGGGAGATTCAGATGCAACTGCTGAGCTGAGGGCAGAATTTGAGTGTTCACTCTTGGGTGCTTTGCCTTTTGCTCTTCTGTTTTAATCAGCCTTTATCTCTCAACTTAATATAGTTGTGCTTTTCTCTTTTTTGGCACTGATCTTGGGAGGGGAAGGGAAAATGCTGATGAGATTATACTTGTTTGGGGTGTGTTGTGCTCAGAGAAGGGCAGTCTTAGTCCAGTTTTATGCAAGACACTATCATAATAAAGTACATTATTGTGGATGTCACAGTAATCTGTAATGGGTCATAGCAATCAGCTTATAAGTCCTGTGATTCAAAGGCAAATCAGTTATTACGGAAATGACCCAAAGGATGTGATTTTAACATGATACCCTTTTAAGTCGACATCCAGAGTTTGCATGTGGATAGCCTGCAGTGCTGGATTTGGGCTGTCCTGTCAAGAGCCCAGTTTTGAAACTACATTTGCTACAGTTCTTTATCAGTATTATGAACTTCTTCCTTTATGAATGAAAATGCAGGACAACAGATTATTGTGGGTAATCTTTTTTGCATAATATATTGGCATACAGCACTCACCTGAAGCATCAAGTCAGGTTTCAGGGGCACTGTCTGCTGATGACTAAATTTGAATTGAGACCCATGACAACCAATGGGCAGCAAGTTTGATGTTTCAGTTGAGAAGATATATTTCATAATAAGAAGTTATTTGTTTCCATCTGATGTGTTTGTGCTTTGGCAAGTATTATTTATGGTACTGAAATGATGTGGTAATCCAAAGGATAAAATAACTACTTCTTCGTAATCCAGTGTACAGCTGCTTGTTGGGACTCAGGCCAAGCCTTCACCTTCAGATCATCCACAGCAACTCTGTGTGTGAGTTTTAAAGACAGTTTTAAGAGTGTAGGTGGTAATTTCAGTCATCTGTCTTTAACTGAAAAAACAGATATTAACTTAGATAAAAACTACTGGGAGCAAATTCTAGTTTTTCATATAAAAAAATAAAGTTTTTTGTACTTTAAAAACTTGAACTTGTTACCTGAAAGTAGTGACAGTTTGGCAAAGATAGAAATAGGGAAGTTGGAAAGTTAGGAAACAGCTAACACAAGTTTAAAAAGTGAATTTCTTTTAAGAGTGTTTTGCTATCCAGGAAATAAATGGAACGCCAGCCATTTCGTAGCAGCCCTGTATAAATGAAAAGAAATACAAAAACAAGTCTTCTGGTTCCTCCACCTGTCACTGCCACTGGGTAACTGTTCGCACCTACGTTAGTCACTCCTTCAACAGGCCATGAAATTGTTCCAGCTTTTTAAATGTGTGAGAAAATAAAGGCAGGTGCTGGCACATCATGAATGAAAACCTGACCTTCAGGCTGATACAGTAGTGGTGTTGTTACTGTTTGCATTCTGGAAACCACATGGCTTGTCAAGTTGCAATAAAGTTATTTTGTGCTTTTAGATTATTAAAGCTCAGTGAGGTCTTTGGACCGCCCATGAGAACCATGAAGATTGCTGGTGTTGGAAGTCATATTGATAGTCAGTATTTAAGGATGGGGGGTTGTTTTATGTTGTTACTGACTTTGTGCCACTCAGTAGCTGTTGGATTACTTAATAAGGAAGAAACTTGCTACAGAGCGTGCTCGCACATCTGCTGTTAGAGAAATCAAATCCTGAACTGTGATCCAAAAAAACCTTAGCGACTTCTCTGAAAATCCTCTCAGAATAATACCACTCATAGAAACAGCAGGCAAAGTGATATTTCAGTTTCACAGCAGAACAAACATTCAGTATTTTTTCATAAAAAGAGATGGAAAAATAGAGAATAGAGTCATCTTCAGTGCATGCATATTTTTCATGAACTCTTACTTAAACCTGAAATCCAGTGAATTGCTATGAACTTCTTATCTCAAGAAATCATTACTGGTCTCTCAAAGGACTGTTTATCTTCAGTGTCTTACAAGGTTTGTCTTACAAATAAAACTGTATTGAATCTTGCTACCTTTGACCACCTGTCAAGTTTCTATCCTCCCTTTCTTCCAAAACTGATACCAGACTGCAAAATGAAAACACCACAACTGTATGTGAGGTTCTGTTAAGAGTTCAAATGAAATTACCTGAACCATTATGAGTTTTAGAAAGCCTCCATATTTTTCTTACTAACAATAAGGTAATTTAATTACTGTAATTAGTGATTTAATCACTGTATAAAACTGCCTTGATTTTTTGTGTCACATTTAGCCCTATATGAAAATCTCCTAATACAGCATTAGGGAATTAGAATTATCCTGGTACTGAGTGAAAAGAACGTATTCTGTTGTGTAACCAGAAATACCTGTATTATCTGAATATACCTGCTTTCCTTATTGCAGAGCTAAAATATTTTCTTCATTTATAATTTGTTTTAATATGTAGAAGGGATAACAGATAATGCTACAGGCTTATTAACCTATTCTTATTTCTTTCTCTCTTTGTTTTCATTTTCCAAAAGTGGGTCACACGTTTGTGTTTTCAAACTATTTTGAGTTCTCTTTAGGTGTCACTTTCTTGATTTTATACCCAAGATCACCTTGTTACTCTAGTGCTGTGCAATTTTTAATATATTCCAATGACACTCCTGTGAGGTAGCAAGGTAATGTTATTTTCAATTGTATAGTTCGGGAACAGAGGCAGAGAGGGTAAGAGCAGTTTTCCTTGTACCTAACTCTGCCTAGTCATTTAGGCTCCCTCTGACGCCTACAGTTAGGGGATGTACCACCCCCTTCCCCTGGTGACTGAGCCTGGGTCACATTAAAGGCTGTGGCAGGCATGTACTGAACTCAGATCTTCCAAGACCTACATTAGTAATCTCTTTTCTGGAACGTATTTCCTTTCTGAAATAAACAGATGTATTATGCTGGAGTGATTTGAATACTGCTCCTTCATGTGGCTTGGCAAGAAGCATGAACTTCATGATTTTTCTATTACTATTTTAAAGTTTTTGTTATTTCTCCTATTAAATTGTTAATGTCATCCATCATCTTGGGTTTCATGGCTTTAGTACTGATTGCTTTTCACAGATACTACACTCTCAGGGGAAATCGGCACCAAGAAAAAAGTGAAAAGACTGTTAAGTTTCCAGAGATACTTCCATGCATCCCGGTTACTGCGTGGAATTGTACCACAAGCCTCCCTGTACCTTCTGGATGAGGACTACCTTGGGCAAGCAAGGGTAAGACAGGTCTCCAGATCTCCATTTCTTTTAATAATACTACAGAGAGTGTCACTTTTGTTTCAGTCTTCAAATAACCGAATTTATGGCTGATCTTTCTTAAATGACCCACGTTACATGTCTGCCTCACAACAAACAGATTGTCCATTCCTTATTTATGGTTACAGCCTCGAAGGCTTAGGTCTCAGAGCAACAGAAAATGCTGCTACATCTATTCAGCATTTTCAGGTTCCAACAACTGAATTATAGTCTGGATTTAATAAAGAATGAAGGATTTCTGGTTAAGTTACTGATTTAAGTGCAGCCCTGTCACAGGATTTAGTTCATCCACTTTAAAAAAGACAGGTGTCTCTCAGCTGGTATGGAACAGCTATTAGGCAACCTGCGATAGCTCTCCATAGTGGCAAAGGCTAGGAAACAGTGAACATTGACTGCAAAGAACTTCACAATGATCAAAATATAATTATCTTATTTTGCAGCACTTATACTCACTTGGAATGGTATTTTTGAGCAAAACTTGCACAACTGATGGCATTGGGATTATGTGCCTAGGCAGTTTTTATTCTCTGCAAGAGGTGATTATATTCCAGGTGTTAGAAAGTAATTAAGAAATCCACAACTGTTTGAATATAGACTAGAGATGGGAGTGAATGTGTATTTCATTCACTCCCATTGTAGGTCATACAGCTAGTCCAGAATCAATCTCCTGTCTCAACTGATGTAGCTGTAAGAACACTGCATTTGGTGGTAATGACGGATTCTTCTGCATGTCTGAGTGGGCTTAACGGTAGCACTGTATCCAAATTTATAAAAGCTATTCCTGTGTACTGCTTTGCTTAGCACATTGTAACTCATATTCACCTTGAGAGCTAAGATTCTAAAACACTGTATTAAAAGCCTAAGAGAATTTGCACTGACAGTTCGGGGACATGAAGGAACAATAAAGAATTTGTGCAGTAAAAGGGAATATTTTCGTAGTATTTTGGTTTATATTATTCCTTGTTTTGAGTTCCATTTTGAAGGTATTTTTAGTGTTATGTTCAAAACCTCCTCAGTTAAAAGTGCAAGTGATATTTTATGCAGTACAGCTACGTTAGCCTGATTTCTCATATTTCAAATACAACCTCTGTAGGTTTCTCAAACAAAACTTTAAAGCTGCAGTAACCAATCCTGTGACTGATTAATGTGAAATAATAATTAAAATCTGCTTTACAGTGTGACATACCAGTCATTAGCCTTTTCACATTTGTTTTTTCCAGCATATGCTATCCAAAGTGGGAATGTGGGATTTTGACATTTTCTTGTTTGATCGCTTGACAAATGGTAAGTAAATTTTTTAAGTCTTTTTTTTAATATCTCTCATAAATGACTATTCAAAAATCCCTAATTAATTATTTGCTAAATGTTTCCAGTTCAGATTACTGAAATTGGCCACATTTAACCTCTCTTACAATCACATCCTGGAGCTTTTTCAGGTTTTTCCTGAACTACAGGGTGATGTTTAAAGAGTGCTTTTGTATCAGTCTAATCTCCTGCATTTGTTGTTGTCACCTTTTCAAGAAGGTGTTCCTGTTTAATTTACCTGGGAAATTCCCAAGCTACTTTAAATATACCTGTTAGATACATTGGTCAATAAATCCAGATCTCCATAATCAGTCAATTTCTATCAATACAAAAGACCTTTGAGTGAAGATACCCTTGCTTCTGTTCAGCAGCAAAACTTAGGAAATTTATTAAGAGAGTAAAAATCTGTGAAGTGTTTTCTCTAAATGTATGCCTGTAAAACCATCCCACTTCCCCCCCCCCGAATGTCTAGGCAATACCTCTTGATCTGCTGAAGAGGGTCATGATCACACCTCTCCCCTTATTGTAGTGCTCAGAGAACTGAGAGTCCTCATTCCTCACCCCCAATCTAATTAGGTTTGGTTGGGGCAGAAGGTGTAGGAAAAGGTTGGTTTAGAGGGTCATTTAGCTGAGTGACTGGCAGTGAAGAGTGAAGAGTATTGTAAATTGCCTGGGAAGCAAAAGCATAGTTCTTCTAAATTACCTTTCTGTGCCCCTGCTCAGTAGTCAAGGCCAAGTAAGTTTCCATGTGTTCTTCATACAGATATTTATTTTCTTTCCTGAGTTACATTAAATAAGAAAAGACTCCCTTCAAACTTCGTTTATATGTAGTATGGATTGGTTGATTTGGGGTGTTTTTTCTAACTTTTATGGAAACAGTGCTGCTGAATTAAGCAGTGCAAGCTTTTTAAAATACTGTGTTTATGTGTAATTGACCATGTAATACTAGTTAGACTCGATTTTGCCAGTGTTCTCAGTATTGGATTTACAGTAAGGCCAGTGCAACAGTACAGTGGGACTTGAGACTGTAAATGCTGCAACTCATTTTTCCCATCTGTGTCATTGTTATGAGATGCAATTGTAGCTGAGCTAGTTTACGTGGGTTAATTACATTTTTGTACAGCTATATGTAAAATAAAAAATTTAGTTCCAAACTGCTGATTTTTAGTAATTAATTAATGAATACAATATGGCAAACCGACGTGGCAGAAAAGCCACTCTTGTTTCTGTTGTTTCTGAAGACAGACCTGAGTTACGAGGATGATGTTGCTCTCAGACAAGCCTGTCAAAAGATTTCTAGTTAAAACCGTGTCAGTTTGCCTTCTTCCAGTTAAAATCACTTTGCCTGTTGTGTTGAAACAGCAAACATGGCTTTATGGCATCTAGACACGAGAATGGCACTCTGTTGGTACAACCATGCCATCAAGTCTTGATTATATAGCGCAGTAATTCATATAAGTGACTTCTGAATACACGGGTGTCATCTAAGCTCACTTCATTGGAGATGGAGCTGACTAACAGGAAATTACCAAGGTTTTTACCCTTGCTGGCTTTGTAACTACATGTTGAGGGAATCTAATAGTTGTTCCTTTCTGCTTTTAGGAAACAGTCTTGTAACACTCCTTTGTCACCTCTTCAATGTGCATGGACTTATTCACCATTTCCAGTTAGACATGGTTACATTACACAGGTTTTTCGGTAAGTGCTCACCTCAAAGCCATCTTTGAATGAAGTTTAGTGCTTAAGTAGAGCATCAGGTAAGGCACTGGCTTGGTCTGTGTATCTATGTAAAAATGATGATATCATTGTAAATATCAGTAAAACATGTCTATGATATATATCAGCATACAGTTTGCAGGGACTCAAGTACTTGGTTCAGTACTTAGTCAGTGGAGGGACTTCAAAAGGCTCTGCACTGGGCTGAAGCATCCCAGCACCACAGTCACACTGGTGATTTAAAGTAAAGTATACCATGCAGAGATGTGGCTGGCTTAGGCCCACACAGACCATGTACAGTAATTGCACAGTACAATTGTGGTGCAGTGTAATTATTTTAGTGACTAAAAGACCACTGAGACCCAGGGCAGTTAAAAGCTTATGTGCAGAATTTAACAAATTATATCAAGCTGTCTATGCTGAATAGTGCTGGTGAAAGCCCCTGCTGCTGTTACTGCCAACAGAAATAGTAGCACCATGCTGTCAGTGAACCAAAAGAAGAAATTGGCCAAAATCAATTAGTTTTTGCAACACTTTTTGAAAGCAGCTCAATGCCAGTGTTTCAGGCTGTCAGGCAGAGTTTCCAGAGCCGGGTCTCTTCTTTAAGACTGCCTAATTGTCACTTCTGGAAAGCATTACTCTGGTGTGGAGACAGACAAAATCTCCCTGCTGTTTCTATCTCCTGTGGGCAGACGTGAAGTGGACAGTTGGGTAATTAGAGCTAGTGGTACTCACAGTTTAAGGGATTACCCACTGTACCTCCAGATGCTTGTGTGGCTGGAAACAAACAGGAGGCTTGGACTTCCTTTGGCGCTCCTCGTGCTGGCAGCGAGCGCCATGGGAAGTCTGCCTGTTAGCTTTCCATTTGATTAATCTGATCATGTCTAGGAGAGCGCTTCAGACAAGATCACATGCAGCTTCCAGCGTTCACATGGTGGTGTCCCAAGACCATGCAATGGTGCACACACTGCTACAAGGAACAGAGGGGTGTGAAGCACACATTTCAATGATTTTTCTCTCTGAGAGAAGGCTGAGAGTTAAGAGGTTGGTGCTCCTGGTCCAACTGGACCAGTTCCAGCACTGCAAACTAAAGCAAGAGGGACTGCATTTTAAAATGAACACATAGATGTGACTAAAATTGTCACAGGAGATTTTGCTGTGAATACCCCAATGATGATTTTGATTCTTCACCTGGGGGATATAGGAATGCTTTTGGCTGTAGTTCATCACTCAAATAACAGATGATGGCAGGGTATCAGGGCCTCACTCCCTGCTGCTGTAAAATAGGTGGTACTGCCTTAATGGCACACTACTACCCTATGACAGCAGCCTAAATAATTACACTCCGTTGTGGATAAATTTGCCTCTCTTCCTTGTTTATTTTACTCCTCAATGAAAGCCTTCACTAAGGCAAGAAAGAGGTGATTTATGCACTAGGCCCAGTATATCCCCTTGGGCCTCACAAATCCTTTCATGCTTTTTTTCTCTAAAGGTATCCCAATAAAAGCAGCAATTTAAATAAGCTACAGCTATTTGAAGAAACTCCTTAGGCAGCTGACTGCAAAACCTCAGATTGTATTTTAAGTCCAGTTCCCACTTGTGGCCATGGCATTCAGAGACAAAAGGATCTTTGTTTTCTGTTTTGATTCCCAGTTATGGTTCAAGAAGATTACCATAGCCAAAACCCATACCACAATGCTGTCCATGCCGCTGATGTCACACAAGCTATGCACTGCTATCTGAGAGAGCCCAAGGTAATGACAACCTTTCACACCGATGTTGCTTTCACATGGTTCTCAGATTTTTTTCCCAGGATTGAAATAAAAACCCCAAAAGATACTTCTAGATAGCAGAAAGTGATGGCGCACTGGAAGTCAGCAGCAAGTCAGGAGCAGCCTCAGCTACAGATTACAGAGGTTTCAGTCAAGCCACGAGAGTCACTTCTCATTGTGCAGGCATCGTGTCTAAGTGCTGCTGTATGAGCTCCAGCCACCACCACAGTGTGAACCAGCCACCCACCAATGCCTGCAGTTCTGCTCCCATCAAACTCAGCAGGAGGCAATGCATGTCTGTGCCTCAGCCACCTCCTCACATCACGATTTCAAAATACCAGATTGGGCAGTGCCACACCAGGAAAGGGGAAAGCAGTCCCTTCAGAGGGGTCTGTTCTTCAAGGCTGTCCTCTGCACAAGTATTTGACTGCTGCTGCAAGTTCTCACAGCATCAGGGTGGTGTTGCCTTGTGTGTTACTGGAAGGCACTGGGATATTGCACTGCTGAGCCACAGTATAAGAACATAACTTATTTCTTCTGGCTTGGCCTAAATGAAAGGATGTTGTGCTAGAACTAGCAGTTTGTTACACCAGATATAGCAATGGTAAGTGAGGACGGGAGCAGGCCCCACCTTTCCTGTGTTTTCCTCTCCTGTATTTTCAAGATCTGCAAGTCTTTTCTTGCCAGGAAGTGCAGGGAACCTGTACCATACTGCTCATCAGTTCTCACCTCAGGATGCTTCTTTCATCTCATAGACCTGTACTCTGTACAGACTCATCGGGCTGGTAATAACTGCCTCACTCTCACAAACAGAAAATGCTAAGACTACCTTTTTTTGCTTCTAAATGGGCTCTGTAGCAGAAAAAAATCTGGACAGGTTTTCCAACTTGAATGTTTGAAGTTATAAAGGTAAATTATATTCCCTATTAAAACACATCTGGTTGAACTGAGATAGAATCTTAATAACCAAGTTTGAAATTTCAGAAATTGATAAACTCTACATTTTTTAACACAGTGCTATGCTAGAAAATTGAAGCCTGATCTTTTGTTGGTATTGCTAAATACTTGGAGATGCAGAGCTCCTACGATGTATGCGAACATATGCCAACCTGCCAGCATACCTGTTTGCTTTTTGAACTGAATGTTTGAGACAATGCTCAAGCACTTCTATTACAACAATCCTTGTATTGCCATGAATGATAAAGAGATAAGAAATACGAACTATAAAGCATGATTGTATAGTCTAATATCTTTATAGATGTTTGTTCAACACTCACCTTAAAAACATTGTTCACAAAATTTGTTTGACACTTGTATACAAATGCCCACAAAACCAAGCAATGCCATGATGTCTGCTGGTTTGTTTATTTACCAAAAAAAGTGTTTACTCTCATGTTCTCATTGTGATTAATGTGTGTGATGATTCAGCTTGCCAACTTCCTCACGCCGTCAGACATCATGCTCGGACTGCTTGCTGCTGCAGCTCATGACGTGGATCACCCAGGGGTCAACCAACCCTTTCTGATTAAAACTAAACACCACCTTGCCAGCCTGTATCAGGTAAAACTGCTCATCAAGTTCCTAATGTGTAAAATGGTGTCAAGCAGAGTTTAAGCAATTCGCATTGAACTTTTAATGCCAAAATGTGGCAGTGGGAGGATGCTGATCAAGTCATCCTGCACTTCAGAGTCTGGGCAATTTTAGTCGAGCTCTTCACTGGGTGTCACTTCTTAAAACAAAGCTGATACGGGAAAAGAGTTGGAAATGTCAGATTTTGTTTAGGACATTTACGCCAAATCAGTTGCCTGGGTTGTTTCTGCTGTAGATTATCTGGGGTGAGGAGCTGTGGGTAGGAGATTTAAAATCATAACAAGATTTCATCTTCTTTCAGTGAGCAAGTAAGCAGCAGGCATGCTCTAAATTGGTATTGCATTAAAAGAAACCCTTGCTTCATGTGGCTGTAGTAAAATACTTAATGAACACTGCATTAAAAAAAGAAAAAAATAGAAGATAGATGAAACCAAAGGAAGTGCAGACATTTACAGTAACATTCCTCAAGATACAAAGAAAGAACATCAAGAAAGCCACTAGGTCACACCACAGGCTGTCTAGACCAGTATCCTGTTTCTAAGAGCAGCCAGTAAAAGATCTCAGAGAGGAACATAAGTCTGGGCTAAGTACAGAGTTGTCCTTCACCTGGTATACATCCTTTCAGCTCTGGCAAGCAGTAGTAGAAAATTTCCTGAAACAAAAACACAGACCCTCTTGTTTAATAACTACCAGTGAACCCATGCTGCCTGATATTTTGGGTCCATTTTGAAGATATTTGAGTTTTGGCCTATGGCAATCATTGTAGCTCTGTATTTTATCTACAGCTGTCCTGTGAGTATAATCTTCACATGCATGTGTACCTTGTTACTATATATGCACATCTCTCTATTCTTTGAATTGTACTTATATATACCATGTGCCAGAGTAATGCTGTGAATCTTAATTTTGGTTGCAATAACCGTAATTGACATGTAATGAAATTGAGGTAGTATTGATTTTTAGCCTTTAGAGTCACAGAGTCATAGAATCATAGAATCATGAAGGTTGGAAGAGACCTTTAAGATCATCAAGTCCAACCCAACTGTTCAGCCAGCGCTGCCACTGTAGCCCGTAAACCATCACCCAGTGCCAGATCCAGACACTTCTTAAACACCTCCAGGAGTGGTGGCTCTACCACCTCCTCGGGCAACCTACTCCTGTGCCTGACCACCTGAACAGTGAAAATATTTTTCTAATATCTAATCTGAATCTCCCCTGTCTCAGCTTAAGGCCATCCCCTCCAGTCCTCTCACTGCAGGTATAGCAGGAGAGCCCGGCCTCCACCTCACTGCAGCCTCCTTTCAGGAGGGTGTAAGGAGCAACAAGGTTTCCCCTGAGCTGCCTTTTCTCCAGGCTAAGCACCCCCAGCTCCCTCAGCCACTCCTTTTAAGACATGTTCTCTGGTCCTTTCACGAGCCTTGTTGCCCTTCTCTGGACGTGCACCAGCACCTCAGTGCCACAGCTCAGTGTCCTTTTTTAAGTGAGAGGCCCAGAACTGGACACAGCACTCGAGGTGTGGCCTCCTCAGTGCTGGGTACAGGGAGACAGTCGCTGCCCTGGTCCTGCTGGCCACACTATTGCTGATACAGGCCAGGATGCCACTGGCCTTCTTGGCCGCCTGGACACAGCTGACTCATGTTCAGCCACTGTCGAGCAGCACTCCCACTGGGCTGCTTTCCAGCCACTTTGGAAGAGTCAACTTCAGCCTTTGTGATAAGGTGTCAGAATATCCCAAGTTAAAAATTCACCTACCTGAAGAAGACTCACTAATAGCTACGTACATATACTTAGCAAATTGAGACATTGCTATGATGTGCTTACTACTTGATAAGAGTCTCTCTTGTTCTCCCCCACTCAAACATTTGAGTTTCCCCGTAAAAAGTGGACTGTATAATAGTGCAACTGTCCTGGCCTCAGACATAGGAATGGGCTGGATATGGGAGCCCCAGCCAAGGCACAGTGATGCTCGAACACTGAAAACTTTGTGACTGGTCTCATCATAAGCTGATGCAGCTTATTACGTCATACCCATATGTTTCTGGTCCATTTTATTCCAGTCTTTTCTAAATGTGAGGCCAGCTAAGTGAGGAGGGAGAAAGGCCAGGGGCTTAACCCAGGGTGCTTTGGGAATGTTAAGGGTGCTTTGAAGAGGAGTGAGTAGAGCCATTCCACAAAACCCCTTGCCTTGTGAAAAGGTACAAACAATGCCTTCTCAAATTAATAGTGGCAAACAGTAGTTTATAGTTAGGTTGAAAAATTGGGCTAATCTGAAAGACATATAGCTTAAATATTAGTATTTTGGAGAAGTGGTTTCTGCTCAGTAATTTGGGTTTGAATATACTTAAAATGTTGGTTAGAAAAGGCAGTGACAATGCAGAAAATGCAATCTTTCAACAGCAAATGAGATTTTAAGTACCCTTCTTAAGGACATTCACTGGCAAGTTTGAGTTATTTTAACTGAAAACGATCCCATATTGTGTCCAAAGATTTTAGTAGTATACAGTATATGGATGCCAATAAAAATAACTGCTGGAAAAAAGTTTTGCTGAAAGCATTTTTAGTCAAAAATTTAGATTTAGAGAATAGTCTTTAAAACATGTACTTTAACATGTGCTTGAAACTGAAACAAAGTTCTTAGGTTTTTGGTTTTTAAGTGGCAGAGCCACAGAACTGCTGGGATTAATCAGAAAAAGGATCAAATGAAAGTAAGTTTTAACAGAGCTGGCAGTCATCTGTCATTGAGACAGTGGACTTATCCATGTACGGCATTTCTTTGCTTTTAAATGTCTCTTGACATTTAAATTAGAACTTTACATTTACATTTGGAAGAAAAGGTTTTGCAAAATGAGGTAGGTCAGTTTTTGACAGATGTAAAGTGTTTGACAGCTTCTGAAGTGCGTGTATGAGAAGAGTCATATCTCAGGAAGACAGGTGACATCGCCAAGGACTTCAGCGCTTTCAATATTCATTTTCAACTTAAATCCATATTTTATGGTGCAAGACACTTTGTTTTGTAATCTGTAGGGTAATTTCCACAAGAGTCTATTGCATGTGATTGCATGCAACATAATTTTCTACAGAAATAAAAGCACCTTATTGAAATCTCCAGCATTACAAGGACAGTTGAGAGCATGGAAGGTGACTCTAGTGATCTGGAGGTCAATTAGTTTTCCTGTGAGGAGCACAACAGCATTCCTTGTACTGTGTTGCAGACCTTGCTTCTAACTGTCATTGTCTGGCTTTTAAATGAAGGATAAAAGTTTAGAAGTGTGGATAGATCACATACAACATCTGTAGTACAAAACAGGTTTCAGAAAACTATGAAAGGACACTTTACAACTTTAATATATATGTAGGTAAGCTGGAAATAGGACAGTATGTTTTGGGCATCAGTAATAGTTCTACTTGTAGTCTTCCTTAAAAGCAGCACTTCTAGTGTAAGTGTCATTTTTAACTATTTAACATTGTATAGTTAAACCAACTGCTCAGTGAGTAAGAATAGATTGAAGAGATGGAAATAAATTCCAATCCCTTTTGACTCTGAATTAAAATTGAAGTTTGCTCTGCACCTAGTTAGTAGCAAGTCTCCCTCTCTCTTCAAGTTACTGTTCTTTTTCAAATATATATGTCAAATGTGGTGGTTCAAATAGCTCAGGTTAAGTAACAGATTGGAAATATTGTGGTAGTTTAAGTAAATTAAACAGTCACAGTCCTGAAGTCTCTGTTACAGCAATCCACTGGGCTTGGGCTGTAAATGTGACAGAAGCTTCCTATAGAGCAGCCTTTAAAGCAAAGCTGCACTACTCAATTTTAAAAAAAAACTAAACCAACCACATGAAGTAGAGCTGAGAGCCCCGGCCTGCAAGCCAGCACACAGACTTTCCCTGTGTGGATTGTCTCCCACCAGCCTGGGTGATCAGATAGATCATGGCAATTAGTCTTAATAAAGCAGTAGTGTGTTCTAGGTGGAATAGCTGACTCTACTAATTGCTGGCAGCCCTTCAGGGATTCTGGCTTCTTATATTTAAGAGGGGAGTCATATGACTTCATGCTCAGTTGTTGCTGGTTAACTTGACCTTTCCTTTTTCCTCCTCCCTGTAGCTTCAGTGTGGGAGGCTAAACAGAGCAGCAGTGTCAGTTTAAGGTTCCCCTGTAACAGCAGGCAAAGAGCAGAAACTTAGAGAAGTGAAAATACTCTGAGATGATTACCTGAGTTTGCTTTTTCCTATGAGTAAGTGCTAACTGGATGCAGGAAGGTTCTCAGATGCCTACATGCCTAAGTCCTGTTCTGTCTGGCCTCCCGTACAGCCAAGGAGCAGCTGCATCCATGGAATGTAATTCCCTGTTTGAGGCAGGGGCTGCTGAAACAGCTCCTCACAGCAAGGAAGGCTGCCATGCTGGAAGGGATCTGGGGACACAGGGTGCTCCGAGATGGATCTTCCCGGTCGCGATGTTTCAAGGATGCAGTCAGACCAGGGTTGCAGGAAACTGTGCACACAGGCACTGTCTTAAACAAGTGTAAGCCTTCCCAAAAACCAAAGGTGACAGTGTAGTGGTTTTGGTTCAAAATATTCATTACTTACTCATTTTCTTTCTGTGAGATAAGAATTAGGAGAAAAGCAAAGCAGGCACAAACCTTAAACAGTTGCAGTACAATGAAAGAGTTTTATTACTAATAGAATTAAAAGTAAAAAGACAATAACAAAACAAAATTAAAGCAAATCCCCCCCCCCCCTCCAGCCAGCACTTCTCTCCTTTTATCTAGCTCACACAAGGGATAACAGAACATGGGATGTTAGTCAGTGTTCCAGTTCTTGAAAAGTCTCTCTCTTATGCTTAAGGGAAAAAAGGGTTTTTCCTTCAGTTGCACGTGGTTCCCAAACTGCCACTAACAGCAGATCCGCCCGGAAACAAACAATCTGCTGTGTGTAGAACATCTCTCCCATGAAAAATCTCACAGTTCCTTCACACTGCAAAACATGGGCCATCACATGGGGTTATTCATCTTTTTAAGGATAAGTTCTTTTGGCCTGCACACAAAGGCTCTTCTTCGCCACAAGTCTCTAACAGCCTCTTGCTACTATATAGCCTGGCATTGGCATTCTTCACAATCTTCACAGGCACACGAAGATACTCCATCCCCCCATGTTCTTCAAATGGATTAAAGAGACACAGGCACACGAAGATACTCCATCCCCCCATGTTCTTCAAATGGATTAAAGAGACAAACAGTTTGTGGTATTACAATTTCTTACCACGGCATGCAAGAAGGTTTCTTTTAAGCTGCGCGCCAGAATCGTGGCACCGCCCTCTTTTCTCCCGCTGCCATTTCCAGCTCCGTCCCATGTGACTCACTTCTCTTTCTCTCTGACTGACACCGCCATGCTGAAGGGTGTTCTTGTTCGGGCTTTACGGTGGGGAAAGCCTCGCTCCCTTTGTGCTGCTGGCTGCGTGGTGTCTTCTTCAGTTCAGCACGAAGTGTGCTGGCTGCAGACAGGAGGCTCTGCCGGCTCCCGTTGACTCCGCCGGCTCCGCATGGAGAGGAGAGGGACCCGCCGGTCCCCAGAAGCCGCGCTGGATGGGCTTAGCTGTGAGCAGTCCATGGCTGGTTTTAGCTGCCTGTGGCTCTGAGGCAGTCCCCCCCAGCCACCCAGGGTCCGTGCCGCAGCGTTGGGAAAGGGGGAAAGGGGCAGTGGCCCCGGCCCGGCCCGGCGGGGCCGGGAGGCTCCGGAGCCCCCACCTCCCAGCAGGCGAGCTCCGACCAAAAGGGGAAGTCCCGCCTTTCTGTGCAGTTTAAATATGTAAATTGTGAGAAGCGTAATTGGTCTTAAAGACTGTCCATCAACTCAGGGTCAACCCAATACAGACAGTCAGGTAGAGTTTGTCCAGTTTAGTAGGAGGATGGCAGCCTGTGGCCTTGGGGTGACTCTTGGGACAATATTCAGCTCTGCAACTGGGTAGGTGAAAAAAAAACCAAAAAAAATTGTTGTTATGTCCTATTACATTCTCTTATTTTTCTTGGTCAGAGTGTAGGGTTGCAAAAGTCCATCCTGATGTATTTAGGCAAAAGGAGAAAAGGGATATATTTAGGTTGGCAAATGAACAGAATTGCTGTCAAAAATAATTTCTATATTGCATAACTGATGTTGAGATCTGAGTCCATCAGCTCTTCCTAAGAAAAGGAATTGGCTTTTGCAAGATTTGAAAGTTTTGGAGTTGATTTTACTTTGTTTTTTTCCCCCCAGTATCTGTGACTTCTGTAAGGGAAGCAAGCAGACAAACCCAGAGAAATACCAAAGCAACATTGTGTGAATTCAAAAGCAACAAAAAGCACTGCAGAAAGTACTGTAATAGGAAGCCAATCCAATTTGTACTCTCACCTTTGCACCAGGCAAGATGATCAAAATGCAGATTGGATCTTGGTTACTGGCAATGTTTAGTGTTTTAACAGTCATTAGATATGACAGGACTACAAAGAAAGATGGGAAGACTTAGGGAGAAAACACTGCTTAGTCCCTCTTGGAAAAGTGGAAGCTGCACATCATGTCCCATGGGAAGGGCAACACCTCGGAGCTGTGGGACTGTGCAGGAGGGAGCTAGAGATCAACAGTGACTGGAGAGAGGGATTCTGTCTCCACTTTCCCCTTTGGCAGTGACAGGGTGAAGTCCTTGTTCTGCTGCCTGCTCAAAAGGTTTGGTTGTGTTTTGTTTTGTTTTTCTTATCCAGTGCTCATCTACTGCAAAAGCTGTGAACTGCCCAA